>NC_055990.1:103168052-103775008 GCF_018446385.1 Zingiber officinale
GCATGATAAGCAGACAGCCAATCCATACCCAGGATAATAT
Source organism: Zingiber officinale (assembly GCF_018446385.1). NCBI lineage: Eukaryota > Viridiplantae > Streptophyta > Magnoliopsida > Zingiberales > Zingiberaceae > Zingiber > Zingiber officinale. The sequence goes on from NC_055990.1 coordinate 103,168,093, forward strand.
CGAACTCGACCATCTCCAGTACTAACAAATCTACAGTGAGTATAATGCTACCAAAATCTAACGGACAACCTCTGACCTCCTGAGTGACATCCAAGGTATCACCAGATGATAAGGAGATGGTCAGTCGTGGCGGTCTATGAGAAGGTAGTCTACCAATCTCTCTCATAAATGCATAAGATATAAAAGAATGTGAACTACCTGTATCAATTAGCATATCAGCAGAAAATGCATAAAGTAAAATCGTACCGTGGAAAACGGATCCGTCAGCCCGCTGTGCGTCCTCTCTGGTGACCGCGTGAACTCGTCCAGTATCTGACGGTGGTAGAGGTGGTAGCACTACCAAAGGCTGCTGCGTCGGAGTCTGAGCCTGCCACTGGGTCGGTACTGGATACTGAGTCAGAGATGGGGCTATAGGCTGCAGTATATACTGAACCGGTGGCTGGGGCTGTTATTGATACTGCGCCAATGGCTGAGGCTGCAACTGATACTGCCCCTGGGTCAGATGTTGAGGTCCCGAAATAGAACTCTGGGACTCGATAAGGACGCCAGAACGCTCCTGACCCTGAATCCCATAAGCAGCTGCTATAGGGGGAGCTGTCCTCTGTTGGCGATGCGAAGATTGGTCTTTCGGCCCCCCTCACCGAGTCCCGGACTGACCAAAATGTCCTCTTGAAACAGAAACCTCGGAAGCTATATGCTGAGTCTTCAGCGAACAATCTCGGCTCACGTGCCCGGGCAGTTTGCAGTAATAGCAAACTAACTGTCCCAAAGTACACACAGAGGTGATGTGATCTTGGGATCCGCATCTGGTGCAGAAAGGGTCACCAGTGGACTGTTTCCTGTTCTGCTGGGCAGAGCGGGAAGGTCCAGATGAAGATCGTCCTGACTTCTGGGTCGGCCAGATGACCCAGAAGTACTCTGACCCGTCTGAGACTGCTCCTATGGGTAGTACTAATGGCGGAACTACTGAGTAGACATATGTAGGGGCCACTGAAGGTACGGTGGGTGGTACTGGGTAAGAAACAGCCGGTACTGCCAGTACTGGTGCCGAATATGTAGTAATCGGCACATGTGTCTGTGGTGCCGAGTATGCGGTAGCAGGCACAGCTAGAGAGGGTGTCGGGTACTCTGCGGGTACAGCTGATGGGGGAGGTGCTGAATATGCCGACGGTGGTACCACTGGTGGTACAGTCGAGGTAGGTACCTCTGAAGTCGGAACTATCAGGGTCTGATACGCAGGCGTACCCACAATGACGTGAGGAGTCTGCCCCTGACGGACAGGCTCAACCCTAGCAGACCTCTCTGAAGACTCTGTCTCAGGAGAATCTATCGGCCTCTTACGTGGTCGCCCACGTCTCGGTACCGGAACACGTGTAGGTGTCATATCTGTAAACAAAATGTTACCTAGATATCACTACAGGTATAAAAACTATAAAGTTACCTAATTTACCTATTTGTCGTCTGGAGATATCCTGTCGCTGCTTAGCCCCAAATAGAACCTCGTCAAAATACCTCGGAATTCCGAAACGAGAAAATCGACGAAAATCCGTACAATCCGAAAATACCCAGATAAACTCGTAAAACTCGTAAGAACTAGTATCAGAACCACTCTGATACCAAATAAATTGGTATCAGATAAACTCAGAAATCCGGAGCAGGTATCACAAACCTGCTCTGATACCAAATAAATTGTCACGCCCCAGGTAGTCCCTGTCCGAAGAAATTTCGGCAGCATCTCCCCTGTACGGGTGACAATATGAATCCAGAATACATATATCTCTATACCTCGGTCACACACGGCCGGAATAATACAATACAAATAAGAAACAAACCATGTAATTTATATCAACATTCCACACAGTTCAACATATAATCAATCCACGCAGTTTAATAAGGAAGGTCGATATAGAATCCTCGAAGATATATGTAAACATCCTACTCCACTACAACGAAGAAAACAAATCCACGAAGAAATGAGAAAATCAGCAAAGGAAAATAAAAGTAGCAAACCCGAATGTTCAATGTCCACAATACAAACCCACAATACTAGTATATAAGATGCAAAAGCAAAATACAATCCGACAAAGAAAATCCTCGCAACAATGGGGCTAGCGACTGGAATATCTCCCGACGGCCTCAACCTGAAAAATAGTAACAATGGGGTGAGTTCAAAGAACTCAGCGGGTAATCCAATAGATATGTACAGCAACATATAACCACCAGTAACATCCTATGGTACAGTACACTAAACAATAGAGCCTACAGTACAGTTTCCTAACAGTACAACCTACAGTACAGTCTCTTAACAGTATAACAGATATGCATAGCTGAAATAAACTGTAATAACCAGCAATAGGCATAAAGTACAGTCTATACCAAGAATAATAAGAAAATGCATAACTTAAATAAACTGTACTCACCTGCGAGGCTTGTGCAACTGACTGTCAACATACACAGATAAAAATAGTCAGAGCAAAAGCATATAACCTGTATGCATGTCAATCATATGCAATCACCAAAATGCATCAATCACAAATAATGTAATCTGTGCATATGATGCAAATAACATGTCCTGGTCACCCCTACTGCCATGCTCAGCCATCTCACACAGACTGTGACAACCGTGCACTCTGCCGTCACTACCCCTGATGAGTGACCGAGTGGACGGGATGCTGTCGGAGTACAACTATCCTCCTACCTCAAACATAGTGAGGGAGCGCAATGCTCTCATCTCTCGGTACACAATGACGGGGAGGGACCCCGACGTGCTACCACGCTCCTGTCACGCTACCCATGAGCGTCCTAGCGGAGCACCACCGGGCAACCTACCATACACACCCTGAGTGCTGTGCCACTACCCATGTAGTGGTCACGTTGTGTGCAGGCCCATGTAGCTGACCAACGAGCTCAACAATAATGGAGTCGTCAATCACCCAGCATGCAATCAAGCAATATGGTGCATGCGGCTACAGTATGTCATACCTGAACATATCCTCCTCCATATGTGTAGGTGCCAAAAAGATAAACACATATATAACAAGGATAATAAACAACATGAATCCAATATCACATATCCAATATATCTATCAACTAATCCAGTATAGAGGGAAGAATAATAAATTCCTCTATCTCTATGAACACAGATAACATAGCCAGAAAGAAAAGCATACTAAGGTATATCAGCTAATAGTAGAACCATGTATCAGGTATCAACTAAACTAAAACCAGGGGAAGTTCTAAAACTACCAATCACTAGTAACCGCCTACAGGTATCGAATAAACTATAACCAAGGAAGTGATAAATCTACCAATCACTAGTAATTATATATAAAGTGCACATATCATAAGACAGTATCAAAAGATAAGTCAAAGGGTACCCGCCTCAAACAGAAGGTACAATCAAGCAATCCAAGGTCGAGACGCCCGTCTCGAATCAGAGTCATGTGTCAACAAACAATATATATATTTTATTTAGATAAATCCAAATGAATAGCTAAATAAAATCCCTAAAATTAAATTAGGGCAAAACTCTAATCCACACAATCCCAACCTACCAAATTAATCTAACGGTCAATTAGGGTTAGTTACCTAATCCCTAATCACCAATTATATTAGAAATCTAATCTTAAATTAAATCCAATATTTGACTAGGGTTAATTGTCTTAACCCTAATCATTCCATTAATTTAATCTAAGCCATTAAATCACAATCAACATAACCCTAATTCAAATTTACACATCATGTATCAACTAATCATGGATTAATCCAATGTATTTCTAATCCAATACATGAATCTAATTCATCAACACATAAACCTAATTCCTCAACATGTAACAAAATCCCTACACCTTACCTCAAGTCCCAGCTGCTATTGATGCTGGATCCAATGGTTATTCCTATCGGAACCAAGATCACCTTCTCAGATCCTCACTGGTTTCCACCGAACATAATCCTCCTGAAATCCTTCCCTATTCAATAGGGTTCAAGGTGAGATCAAGAACACCAACAGTACACAACCTCATCACCTGCTGGAAACAACTGGATCATGAAGGAATCAAGCAAAGCCCACAGATCAACAAGGAATGGAGAACCCTAATCTAGCAATACCTAATTTTAACAAGAACTCACCTCTAACCGAGACCTCAATCAACAACAGGGAGGTCCACTGATCCGATGCTTTCCTCCTAGTCTAGAACTGGAAGACGATCACAATTCCATCAAAGATCAAAATAGGAACAAGCCCTAACCTCCAAGATCGGCAACAACCAGAGAGAGAAAAGAAGGAATTAGTCGCTCACCTTCGAAACCCTAATTGCCCCCTTCACACCGGCGATCTAGTTGGATCCAAATCGGTCCAGTGGCATCGAATACACCCAATCCCCTCCAAGATATGGTGAACGACGGTGGAAGGAGGTGCACAGCCGCCAACGATCCACTCCCCTGGTGGCGCCGGTGTCGGAAAAGAGACCGTCGAGCAGAGAGGAGAGGCGATCGACCACAATATCTGCCGAAGCAGAACCCCTCGACCAGATCCGGCTTGTCTTCCTCGGCACCGTCGAGCTCCGGTGACTCCACTAGTTTTCCATCGAGCTTCGGTGACGAGTCTCCTCTGGCCTCGGCGTCGATTGATCCACGAGAGAGGGACACAGAGAAGAATCGAGAAGAAGGGAGGAAGAAGCTCGGTTCGGCGATTTGGGAAGGGAATAAAAGAAAAAAAGGAAATATATATATAAAACATTTCCACACTTAAACGGGTATCCCAAGCAGGCTTAAATCCGAACCCGTTAATTCGTCCCCTCAAAACCCGTCGTACGAACTCCGAAAAATCTCTAGAAAATTTCTAAAAATTCCGGAAAATTTTATAAGGCTATTTTCCAAATAACCCTATTATTTAAATTTCCCGATATCTCACAAGCAACTTTTCTATTGAATTAACCTGTTGTTCAGAGGGTAGAGGTCATACCTTACTTACCTCGTCGGTCGTTGGTTCTCCCCATGTTGAATTTCTTGCTTCTAAAGACTCTCCCCCTTCATCGATGCTCATCTGGGATGAACTTTCTGTGGTTTTGGGATGGACTTCGGCTGTTTGGCCAGTTTCTTCATTCTCGGACTCTTCTGGCGATGAATCGGTGTTGGATTCAACTTTGACTTGTTCTTCGTAGAGTTTTAAAGACTTTTCCCAAAGTTCTTTTGCGCTTTTATATTCGCCAACTCTATTGAGATCTTCATTTGGTATTACGGTTAGAATGTGAAATTCTGCCCGACCATTTGTTATTGACTCATCACGTTGCTTCTTGTTCCAAAGGCGTAGATCGAGTTCTTCTCCATTCGTTATATTTGGTGATTCATAACCACATTTCAATATTAAAGAAATACCAAAATCTGAATTCAAATATACCTCCATTTGTCGCTTCCAGGAAGAAAACTCCCCCTCGAATGCTGGTGGGTAGTCGCTAGCTCCAGTCATTGTTTTGTTGCTTCAGACAGTGGTTAGTCCTTCTGAGGCGTCTCGGCTCTCATACCACTTGTAGGACTGTTGCGGCCGGCTTAGAAGGGGGTTGGATATCCTGCAAAAATAAAAAGAAAGACAACCCTTCCTCGAACTCTTTAAGCTAACACTTGCATAAATAAAGTAGAACAGTAAATTAAAAACATAAAGTAAGAGACAAGAGATTTACTTGGTTACAACCGATGTGATTGTTAATCCAAGGAAGATTAGACACTAAAAACTCCTTCAGGCGGAGAAGGCTCTTACAACGTTGAAGCGCAGAAACAGAAGCTTAACTACAACTCTAAAGCATACAAGCGTTGGAAATGATTACTTGGAGTTCGTTGAAAAGCTTCTGGACCAAGGCTATATTTATAGCCTTGGTCGGGATGCCTCGAAGGGTTCCAGCCACCTTGGGGGGGATAAACTTTATCCCCCAACGATCAGATCGAGTCAAATCTCGACCCTGGTCAAAAGTCGGGTCCGAGCGCCCCGGACTACTCTGGGCGCCCGGAATGGTTCCGGGCGCCCAGGAGCAAAAAGTCAACAGTGGTTGACTTTTTGTCTAGGACCTCTACTCTGGTTCAGTCCCACCTCGGTCCAGGTCTTCTGCTCCGGATCCGCTCGCTTGGGTGATCTCTGTCATCCAGAATAGGGCTCACCCGAACTCAATTTCCGATCTTCTCGAGCAGCCTTCCGCTCCGGCTTCTCGTCCCTCGGAATCGCCGCGTGTTTCCTTCTCGTCCACCAGCGTACTCATCTGCATTCTTTGTCCCTCGGTCGCACCCCGTGCCGACCTTCTCGCTAGCTGCGTCTCTTGCTCCCCGAGCAATCTTCCGCTCTAGCTTTCATCCCTCGGAACCATCGCACGCTTCTCGTCCACCGGGGTACTCTTCCGCAGCACCTCGTCCCTCGAACACACCACGTGCCATCCTTCTTGCTAGCTGCATCTTCCGCTCAAGTACCTATGCTCCTAAGCTCCTGCACACTTAGACACAAGGTTAGAAACACACAGGACCTAACTTAACTTGTTGATCACACCAAAACAACCTTGGGGTTCCAACAAGTAGAGTGTACTGACTTAGAAGGTACCAAGTTCAGAATGTACGCCGTTGTTTCCAGAGCATATCCCCAAAACAAATTTGGTAATTCTGAATAACTCATCATTGATCTAATCATTTCCATAAGAGTCATATTCCTTTGTTCCGTCGCACTATTCTGTTGGGGTGTACCAGGTGCAGACAATTGGGATTAAATCCCGACCTCTGATAAGTAATTCCTAAACTCTCCTAAGAGGTACTCTCCACCACGATCAGACTGTGGTGTCTTGATACTTTTACCATGAGTTTCTCCACATCAGCCTTGTACAATTTGAACTTATCAAAGCACTCAGACTTGCGGCGCATTAAGTAAATGCACTCATATCTCGAATAGTCGTCTATAAAAGAGACAAAATTTTCAAAACCACCTCTTGCCTGGATAGTCATAGGCCCACACAAATCAGAATGAACCAATTTCAACACTTCTTTGGCTCTATACCCCTTTACCTTAAAAGGTCTCTTGGTCATTTTTTCTTCCAAGCAAGACTCACAGGTCGGAAAGTTTTCCACTATCAATGAACCCAAAGGTCCATCGGCTATTAACCTTTGAATCATACTCAAGTTAATATGACCCAATCTTAGATGCCAAAGATATGTTTGGTTCATTTCTGAAGGTTGCTTTCTCTTATTAGAATTAGAAGATGTGTTATTAATTTCCATTTGTTGCATCGTGGGAGTTATTGGATTAAGAATATACAAATTGCCAACCAACGCACCAGAACAGATAACCACCCTATTTTTCTTGACAACCACTTTGTCATCAAAAGAAATAGAATATCCATCCATAAATAATTTAGAAACTGAAAATCAAGTTCTTTCTAAAACATGGTACGTAAAGATAATTTTTCAAAATCAAAGTTTTATTTATATCAAAAGATAAATAAACATCTCCGACTGCAACAGACGCCACTCTTGTAGCATTGCCCATGTAGACAGTGAACTCCCCTTCATGTAGCCGTCGGGTTTCCTAAAACCCTACAATGAATTGCAGACATGATTAGTGGCTCCGATATACCTTTATTGTTCTCCTTTCTGCGAGGACAATCCACCTTCCAATGCTCAGGCTACTTGCATGTGAAGCACTTGCCTTTTGGCTTCTTCACACCTGCCTGCCACCCAATCCCTTGAGGTCGAATCACTTTCTTTGCCAAACCAACTTGTTTCTTCTTCTTCTTTCCGCCTTTCGGCTTAGAGGCAAAAATGTTTTCAGCAATGTGAACTGGAGAACTTTGACGAAATGACCCTTTTGTAGCTTGGAGTTCTGTCAGAAGTTCCGTCAATGAATAAACCCTTTTGTTCATGTTTAAGTTCAAGCAGAACTGCTCAAAACTCTTGGGCAACGTTTGGAGAATGATATCGACCTGGGTTTCCCCATCAATTTCAGCTCCAAGGACTTCCATCTCATTCAAATGATCCATCATCTTAAGGATATGATCCCTTACGAGTGTCCCCTTAGTCATAGTGGTCGTCATTAAGTTTCTCATGGCCTCCTGCCTGGCAACCCGATTCTGGTGTCCGAAGAGTTCCTTGAGATTGAGCATCATGTCATAGGCAATGGGTAGGGCCTGATGCTGATGTTGCAACACATTTGACATAGAAGCTAATATGTAACACCGCGCCATCTCATTTGCCCTGACCCATTTCCTATGTCTCTCTATCTCCTCTTCACTAGAATCCTTATCAGGCATGATAGGACAGACCTTAAAAAGTATGAAATTGTATTCTTTAGCATTTAAGATAATGTCCAAGTTCCGTTTTCAATTAATATAATTTGGACCAATAATTTTGTTTTCTTTTAAAATAACAGCAAGACGATTGAAAGCCATTTTGAAATCCTGAGAATTACAAAATAAAATATTAGGTCAAAACTTTAGAATTTTAAATAATATTGATTCCTCAAACAATATAATTTAAATTCACTAACACCTCAAAACACCGTAAATTTCGTATGTCACAATAGTGTGGGCGTATACTAATTCAAACATTTGTAAGAGGAGGTTTTACTCATTAATTTTATTACCTTGTCAACCTAACTTTATGACAAATAAAATTAATAGTTGGTTCATCTTCGGTCACATAAATAATAGCAGTGACTCCGATGGGGAGGATACTATTAAATGCGCCTAAGTGTATACCATTACTTGATACTTAGTCCATTAATTAGGATTGTACCCCTTCAGATGGAGAAGATCACACATACCTAAATAATTTCCTATAATCATCCATAGAAGAAGTTTGATTTAGTGATACGCAAACAAACTCATCCAATATAGAGGAAGGCACTTAAAGCCAACGTGTAAGTTTGAATGCATCACCTACAAACCAGTAATGGAGACCGTGGAATTTATTTAAATAATCTCTCTCCTACTTAGTTATTTAAATTGAGGAATTTTAACATGCACACACATCACAGTACATAGCATCACAGCACATAAAAACAGCATATAAAGGTAATAAATATGAAAATAAAATTTCCAACTATTATGGCCTCATCTAACGTTGTCTTCCAATATGCGCCTCATCCATCGCTGCCCTCCAATATGCCGTCAATGTGCCGCCAATGAATCAAATAGTCACGTCTATCTTGCTTCCTTCTTCGTCGCGCCTCCGGTCCTCAAAATAGCACCACGCATAGTAAGGATACAAGCCGCAACAAAAAAAATAAAAATATACATTTATCCATCCTATATTCCACAAAGGAATTTACATGTAATCTAGATCGAACAAAATGTAAAAAAAATAATGTGACAACCAGCCGCATTTAATTATTACAATCATGCACATAAAACAACCTCGACATGCCTGAGGGTTCAAATCACACACAAACACACAAAGTCATAATAGTTAGGATGCCTGCAACTATAGAGTTAATCTTTCTTGCACATCTTACTATTATCGGGCCTAAATTTATATATGAGTAGTGTATAATTTAATTGAAAATCAATCACACAAAACTAGAAAACTTGCTTTGATACCATTTGAAGGCACTGGAATTCCGTTCTGTTTAAATTTCCCTGTAAAATTATACAAGAACAGAACTTTTCCTAGCAACCCGCATGTTCGATCAAACATGTGTTTGATCAATCAAGCAAGTTCTTGAATGATCAAAGTACACCTTGATCGAAGTACAAGATCGTTGGTCTCTTGTGTTGGTATTCCAAAAATGATATAAAGAAAACTAACTAATTACGCAGCGGAATTAAAGAATTAGTTGTACCTTTCCTTTGTAGCTAAAGACCTCTTGATCTTCTGCCATAGTCCTCTCCTCTTCTTGGACGTCGTGTGGGCGATGATCTACCAAGACAACAACCACCCTTCCTCTCTTTTCTCCAAATCGTCGGTTACAAAAGGAGGCTCTAGGATGGGGCACCTTCTAATCTTCTTCCTTCTCTTCTTCTTCTCCAATCCGTCGGGCACCAAGGAGGAGGGGGTGCCGGCCACCAAGGATGAAGAGGAGGGGGGCGCCGGCCACCAAGGAAGAGGTGGGATGCCACCGTCCCTAGGTAAGGAGAAGAGAAGGCTTATGGGAAAATATTAGGTTTTGGAGGGCACCACCTACTCCTTTTATAACCTTTGTCATCGGTTACAAAGAAAGAAAAATAACAGAATTCTATTTAGAAAAAATCTCTCTTTCTATAACCTTGCTGCCGACCCTAGGAGGATGGAGAAAACCAAACCAAAACTAAGTTAAACCAAACCAAGTTATGTATGGGTGGATGCAAGGCTTTATATAGATGCTACAACAGGGACCTAGAGGAGGAATTGGTTTAGGCCTCCTGATGGGTTTGGGCTTCCTGTGTTCGGCCCGAACACTCAACCCAAGTCCATCAATGATAACTCATACCACTAAAGGGTTATTATTGAACTACCGCACCAATCCCATATTACAATATGGGCTCCTTCTTATCATGAGTGTGTTAATCTCCCCGTGTTTAAGATACCGTATGTCCATTAATTAATTGAGTTACTGACAACCCAATTAATTAACATTTGATTTCAAGAGTAGTACCACTCAACTTTATTTTCATGCCGAACTAAGTCCACCTGCAGAGTTTACATGATAATCCTTATGAGCTCCTCAAGGGGGCATCATCAACCTAAATAATTAGGACACAGATTTCTTCTATAATCAACAACACACCATATAAACAGTACTATTTCCTAACTCATCGAGCCTATTGATTTAACGAATAAATCTCACTCATTGATAAGTTAAAGAAAAAAATACTAAGTATATGTGCTTGTTATTATATAGGGATTAAGATGACGCACATCCATAATAACAGAGGTTCTGTTCTTTTATATAGTCAGTACAAATCAAACAATCTTAAACGGTCATGCTCAATACACACATAGTGTAGGACCGTTATGCCGGCTAGAAGGGGGGGTTGAATAGCCTTGCAAAAATCAAAACACAAACCAACCCTTCTCGAACTCTTAAACTGACACTTGTAAAATAATCAAAGCAATAAACTAAGATCAGAACAGAAAACGAGGCACCAGGTTTTGACTTGGTTACAACCGGGGAGGTTGTAAATCCAAGAAAGATGATCGCACTAGAATTTCTCCTTCAAGCGGAGAAGCCTCTTACAAAGTTGAAGCACACAACAGAAGCTAACTACAAAAAGCGTACAAGTGTTTGAAAGAAATGCGTGAGTTCTGATTTAACTTTTGGACCAAGGCTATATTATAGCCTTGGTGGCCCCGGAAGGGTTCCGGCACCGGGGGATAAATTTTATCCTCAACGTTCAGATCGAGTTTTGACTGATCCGTGAAAATATCGGTCCGGCGCCGAAGGGTTCCGGCGCCTGAGCCCAAAGTCAACAGCTGACTTTTCGTCCGGACCTCTTCTCCGTTCAGTCCCGCCCGGTCCGGTTCTTCTCCTCCGTATCCGCTCACTTGGGTGATCTCGCCATCCGGAAAGGGCTCACCCAACCCAACTTCCGTCTTCTCGAGGGCTTCCTCCGGCTTCGCCCCTAATCGCCGATGTTTCCTTCGTCCGGCCAGATACTCATCCGCAGCCTCGCCCCTCGACGCACCCCGCCCTTCTCGCTAGCGCCTCTTGCTCCCCGAGCAATCTTCCGCCTCAGCTTCTCACCACCGCACGCTTCCTTCTCGCCCACCGGGTACTCTTCCGCAGCACCTTGTCCCATTCCGTCCTTCTCGCTAGCTGTGTCTTCCACTCGACTACCTGTGTTCCTAAGCTCCTGCACACTTAGACACAAGGTTAGAAACACACAGGACCTAACTTAACTTGTTGATCACACCAAAACAACCTTGGGGTTCCAACAATCTCCCCCTTTTTGGTGTGATCAACCCAAGTTAAGCTAGGGTAAAATAGACTTTAAATAAAATTAAGTAACTTAACTTAATTTGCAATTTAAGTACAAAAAGATAGAAAAAAAAATAACTCTATCTACCTCACTAAAAAAGATAGACAAAAAAATTAAATCTATCTACCTCCCCCTAGACTTATACTTTCCCTTCTCCCCCTTTGATCACAAAAAAAATGGGGTTCCAAGAGAAACAATCTAAGTTTGAAAAAATATTTAGACGAAATTCATAAAAACAAGTTTAAGTTTTTGCAAGAATTATTTTGAGAAATATTTCTAACTTAAAAAAAAATTCTAAGTAAAGTTTTTTTTTTTTTAAATCTGACTTGGGGAAAAAAAATTTCTAAGTAATTTGAGCATAAATTTCTAATTTCAGAAAATCTTTTAACTTAAGAAAGAATGATTTTTGAGAATTTTTAAGCACATAAATGACTTAGTCAATTAAAAATTTCTAAGTAAGTAAATTTCTAAATTGAAATAAAATGTTTTGAATAACCCTTTTTAAAGCACTAATTAATTCTTGTATTAATGCTTCATTAGTAAGTTAATTAAACATTAATTTCAATATTTTGGCTTCCAGGTCGTGGCGAGGCACTAGGCCTTCTTGGTTATTGGAGCAACAACCACTTCTTTGACAAAGTCTCATAAAGAAATTCTTTGTTTAATTTTCTCACTTAAAGCGCTAATTTTAATTTTAAAATTTAGTTTAAGCATGATTTAGGAACCCAATATAGGTTCCAACCTACTGGATTAACTAAAACGTTTTTAGGAATATATTTTCTTGAAATGTTCCTAATTTGTCCAGGGTGATATTTAAAGTACCAATTTAAATTATTAAATCTTCTAACATTGGTTTTAGATGAACATGCATGGTTTTTCAAATTATCTACTTGAATTTTCAAATCATTATTTTCAAGTTTCAATTTTTCATTTTCCAATTTTGATTTATCTAATTCTTCTAGAGGGCAAGACTTAGCTAAAATTATTTTTAAATTTTTTATTTCTTTTTCTAATTTACAGCATTTTAGTTAATAACTTAACAAATTTATAAAGTTTATCGGGAGGAAGAGAACATACGACTTACCTTATCGAGTTCATTTTCCGTGTCTCCCCCGAACTGCTGTTTTCACAAAGCTCCCCTTCATCGATGCTCTCGATGCACATTTGGAAGAGCTTGACTCGCAGTCGTCGTCTTGATGACTTGCCATTAGAGCAAGTCCGAGAATGCCTCGACTTCCAACTCCGACGACATATCATCACGTCGCCTTTAGGGCTTTTCGCTTTTGGATAGGCTTCTTACCCTTTTCCTTGTTCTTGCTCTTCACTTGGGCAATTGTCCTCGACGTGCCCTTCTTCGCCGCAATGGTAGCGGATCATCCTTTTCTTCTTCCCCTGCGGATGGTTAGATCCGGATTTACAAAGTTTCTTGAATCTTCTTACCATCATTACCATTTCCTCGACGAAGATTTTGACTCAGGTTCGTCTCTCGAAGCTTTGAGGGCGACGTTGTTCTTGGGCTCCTTCATTCCTGCACATCTTGTCTCATGCACTTCAAATGTTGAAAAAAAATCTTCTAATGAAATTTTTTCTAAGTCCTTCGAAATGTAAAAAGCATCTACTAGTGATGCCCATTTTGAATTTCTTGGAAATGAATTTAAGGCGTACCTGAGCGAATCTCGGTTACTTACCTTTTCTCCGAGATTCGTGAGTCCGGTGATGATTTCTTTTATTCTAGAGTGCAGATGTGCGACTGTCTCGTCTTCCCCAAGGCTAGTGAGCTGATTGCGAAGCAGATCTCGTCTAGCGAGTTTGGCTTCGGACGTACCTTCGTGCAACTCGAGGAACTTCTCCCAAAGTTCCTTTGCGGAGTTGTATTTACCGATCCTGTTGACTTCTTGAGGCGGAAGAACGCTTAGCAGATGGTACTCTGCTTTGCCACGAGTTAGCCTGCTCCTTTTTGTCCATTTATCTATTTCCTTGTCCTCTGGAGCTTCAAAGCCAAATTTCATTGTTAAAATAGTTCAATATCTATTGTAAGAAATACCGCATAAGTCCCTTCGTTCAAGGATGGTCGACCATGATGCTGGTTTGTCCAATGGAGCTTGGTGCTTCCCACCTGTAAGCACCTCGTATATACTTGTAGGACCGTTAGGCCGGCTAGAAGGGGGGTTGAATAGCCCTGCAAAAATCAAAACACAAACCAACCCTTCTCGAACTCTTAAACTGACACTTGTAAAATAATCAAAGCAATAAACTAAGATCAGAACAGAAAACGAGGCACCAGGTTTTGACTTGGTTACAACCGGGGAGGTTGTAAATCCAAGAAAGATGATCGCACTAGAATTTCTCCTTCAGGCGGAGAAGCCTCTTACAAAGTTGAAGCACACAACAGAAGCTAACTACAAAAAGCGTACAAGTGTTTGAAAGAAATGCGTGAGTTCTGAATTCTTGAAAAGCTTTTGGACCAAGGCTATATTTATAGCCTTGGTCGGGGCTCCTGGAAGGGTTCCGGGCGCCCTTGGGGGGATAAATTTTATCCCCCAACGTTCAAATCGAGTTTTGACTCGATCTGGTGAAAATACTGGGTCCGGGCGCCCGGAAGGGTTCCGGGCGCCCCGGGCTGCTCCGGGCGCCCCGGACTATTCCGGGCGCCCCGGACTGTTCCGGGCGCCCCGGAGCCCAAAGTCAACAGTCATTGACTTTTTCGTCCGGGACCTCTTCTCTGGTTCAGTCCCGCCTTGGTCCGGTTCTTCTCCTCCGGATCCGCTCACTTGGGTGATCTCTGCCATCCGGAAAAGGGCTCACCCGAACCCAACTTCCAGTCTTCTCGAGCGGGCTTCCCTCCGGCTTCTCGTCCCTCGGAATCGCCGCATGCTTCCTTCTCGTCCGCCGGCGTACTCATCCGTAGTCTTCGTCCCTCAGACGCACCGCGTGCCGTCCTTCTCGCTAGCTGCGTCTCTTGCTCCCCGAGCAATCTTCCACTCCGGCTTTCGTCCCTCGGAACCACCGCACGCTTCCTTCTCGTCCACTGGGGTACTCTTCCGCAGCACCTCGTCCCTCGGACTGTCGTCCTTCTCGCTAGCTGCGTCTTCCGCTTGACTACCTGTGTTCCTAAGCTCCTGCACACTTAGACACAAGGTTAGAAACACACAGGACCTACCTTAACTTGTTGATCACACCAAAACAACCTTGGGGTTCCAACACATAGTGTACTAGTATAATTTTATAGCCAAGATAGACTAATACAAAATTACACTACAACTATTCCAATGGTTTGTCCCAATCCATCTTGGTTGTGAACTACTATTTATAATTTATAAGGAACCGATAATATGATCTTCTGTGTGGCATCACACATCATGTTATCTATAATATAAATTAAATGGACAACTGCATTGACATATATATAAATATAAAATGTAAACATTTGACCAAAGTGATTCTCATTTCAAAATATTTCAAAACAGATGGTCATACAAAAGCTAGGCGTATAGTATACATCCCAACAACTAGTTGCCTTCATGTCGTCGCCATCAAAGATTCGAAAGTCTAGCATCTATCCGGCGACATCGTCTTGGCCATCCGGAAGAGAGACCTCGGCCTAATCAGTCCGGAGCGGTCAACGCCACATAACGGCTGATCCTGTCCGAACGCTGAGTCGATGGATGCTGGGGACGTGGCGCTCTTCACTGTCTTCGACTGGCTGAACAAATCCCCGACGAACCTGCAAGGAAGTCGAGCCGGGAAGGGGTTCCCGGCGACGACCCTCCGATGCTCAAGTCAGGCAAGAGGAAAACGATGAAGTGGCTCCAAAGATGAGGGATCGCGTCCCTCCGACGAAGTCTGAGGGCTCTTATATAGAGTTGTGGGGAGGCTTATGCACACCTACCGAGGCATACACGTGTCCTTTACCATACCTTAGTATGGGCTTACCAGAGGAGCATGCTTGACACCATACTGCTACAGTCCGAGCACCTCTCTGATGGGACAGCAGAACCTTCCGTCGTAGGTTCTGCGTATGGCTTGGTCGTCGAACATGCCTGTTGTCAGAAGATGTTCCCCAATGTCCCCTTGTCCTTGTCTCTTTTTTTCCCGAGCCGAGCGTCCATCCGCTCGACAAGCATCGGTCCGACCGGGCGTAGGTATCGGTCCGACCGGGAAGGTTTCACTCCATCGCGTGCTCGGCTGAGACTGTTCCTTCACAGCATTGATGCTTTACGCCTCGGTCGAGCGAGCTACCCGATCGGCCCGGCGACCCTGTTCACCATGAGCGTCGGAAACCCGACTCCCCGTAGGGTTGTCTTTGATTCCGCCCGGACTCGTTCAGCCAGTTGACCCGACCCTTCTCCGATCGGATGGACCTCATGCTGACCCTTTTGACTTCTGACCTTCACGTGTCATTGGCTCCCCACAACGGGGGTCCCTCGTCCTTACTGCCGAATCACTTGTCTCCCCTTCAAGTCTAGTCGAAGGAGGCGATTAGTCCGACTGATTGGACCGCCAGTCACGCCGAGCGGCGTCTCTGTGAAACTATCCTCCGCTCGACCCCCACGGGGGTAGCTATGACCTTAGTCAACGCCAACATTCCTCGGATCTCTTCGAAATTTGCGCCAATCTTCGACATTAAGGTCGGGCATGCGCTCTGTGCCTCGTGAAGGCGCTCATTAAATGCACTCCAGTGGCCGAATGTCACGTGGCGCTGCTACCGTCATCATACGGCGGCGGCGTCACGGGCGACGAGACTGAGGCGGTTTGAAATGGACGACCCGATAGAGTCCTTGGTTTTTGCGACCTGCATCCGACGGCTGAGGCCGTTCGGGCTCAACCCTATAAAGCTCTCGCCTTCTTCCTCCGTCGCATTCCTGCTCTCGCGTGCTCAGAAGTATAATTTTATAGGGTTTGAAATGGTCATTCGGCGTCACGGTCATGCTCAATACACACATAGTGTACTAGTATAATTTTATAGCCAAGATAGACTAATACCAAATTACACTACAACTATTCCAATGGTTTGTCCCAATCCATCTTGGTTGTAAACTACTATTTATAATTTATAAGGAACCGATAATATGATCTTCTGTGTGGCATCACACATCATGTTATCTATAATATAAATTAAATAGACAACTGCATTGACATATATATAAATATAAAATGTAAACATTTGATCAAAGTGATTCTCATTTCAAAATATTTCAAAACAGATGGTCATACAAAAGCTAGGCATATAGTATGCATCCCAACAACTAGTTGCCTTCATGTCGTCGCCATCAAAGATTCGAAAGTCTAGCATCTGTCCGGCGACATCGTCTTGGCCATCCGGAAGAGAGACCTCGGCCTAATCAGTCCGGAGCGATCAACGCCACATATCGGTTGATCCTGTCCGAACGCTGAGTCGATGGATGCTGGGGACGTGGCGCTCTCCGCTGTCTTCGACTGGCTGAACGAATCTCCGGCGAACCTGCAAGGAAGTCGAGCCGGGAAGGGGTTCCCGGCGACGACCCTCCGACGCTCAAGTCAGGCAAGAGGAAAACGATGAAGTGGCTCCAAAGATGAGGGATCGCGTCCCTCCGACGAAGTCTGAGGGCTCTTATATAGAGTTGTGGGGAGGCTTATGCACACCTACCGAGGCATACACGTGTCCTTTACCATACCTTAGTATGGGCTTACCAGAGGAGCATGCTTGACATCATACTGCTACAGTCCGAGCACCTCTCTGATGGGACAGCAGAACCTTTCGTCGTAGGATTCTGCGTATGGCTTGGTCGTCGAACATGCCTGTTGTCAGAAGATGTTCCCCAATGTCCCCTTGTCCTTGTCTCTTTTTTGCCCGAGCTGAGCGTCCATCCGCTCGGCAGGCATCGGTCCGACCGGGCGTAGGTATCGGTCCGACCGGGAAGGTTTCACTCCATCGCTTGCTCGGCTGAGACTGTTTCTAGAGCCCTAGAGCCAATCATTTGATGATTGTATGGACTCATGTATATCATATTCATGTATATATATTAAGGCATTTGGTTTTTTGTTATTATGCTTATTTGTATTAGTGCCAGATAAAATAAGTATAGTAACGTCCTAGAGTAGAAAGGTTCTTACCTATATCAATCGATTGGTTGAATCGATAGTGAGATGATATAGGGAACACTACTCTAAATCATTCCTAGTCGAGTATTAACATTCAGGGACAATGTTAATACAATAAGACTAGCATGTAGGTCAGCTCGATGACTTGATCTCACAAGTCATGGATATAGAGATATCAAGCTGACACATGGGTATGCATTAGAGAATGTATACTGAATGACCCGCCATGAGAAAGTATCATGGATCGTTATATGAGTGTCATATACTTTCTCATGTGGCTATTAGTATGACTATTAGTCCTTTGACCTGAAGTCACCATGGATCCCTACATAAGGAGTTATGTACTTTGGTTTCGTCAAACGTCACCCGTAACAGGGTGGACTATAAAGGCGATTACTGGGTATATAACGAATTATGTAGAGGGATGTGAGTGATGTAGATGGGATCTATCCCTCCCATATGACGGGAGCGACATCGGTATTCTTGATAGAGTTAGACCACGAAGTGCATGGCCATGCCCAAATGAGTCAACATTAGATGTTGAGCTCATTTGATCGAGTGAGTCTACTTGGAGTTCAAGATTTAGATTGATTAGAGGATGACACGGTCTATGCCTCACATTGATCAATCTAGATGTCTAGGATAGAAGGACAATGTCACATATTTTGTGAGGAGTCACAATTGGTAGTCACAAGGTGATGTCGGATCTCGACATTCTTGTAACTTGGATAGTAATGATGTATTGCTAGATACCGCTCATTACTTATGCTCCTAAATGGGTTTAGGACATTGCCAACGTTACAAGAACCTATAGGGTCACACACTAAGGACAATTAGATGGAGATTTGGTTCATATGATGAACCAAGAGGATTAGATTCATTTGATGAATCATATTGGATTAAGAGTAATCCAAATTGGGCTAATTGAGTTAGACTCAAGTTGATTCATGTATTCAATTAGTCTAATTTAGATTATGACTCATTAAATCAACTTAATTTAATGAATTAGATTCATTATATTAAGTTGGCTTGAATCATATGGTTGGATTAGATCAACCATGAGAGAGATTTGATCAAGTTTGACTTGATTTGAGAGGAAGAGAAAAAGTCATGTTTGACTTGATTTTTTTGCCACATCACTAGTGAGTTGGCAAGATGTAGACCAATAGGATTGCTCCACATCAACAATGTGTGCCACCTCATGGAGGTTACAAGCCTCCATAGCATTTAATGTGGCCGGCCCACATTAAATGAGGAGGTTACACTTGTTTCCATGTCATTTAGTGAGGTGGCAAGATGTGGACCAATAGTGTTGATCCACATCATCCTAGAGTGCCACCTCATGGGGGTTACAACTCTTAATGGTCTCCACATTAATTGGAATTAATGTGGGGGTTACACCTCCTAGAGTGGTCGGCCACTTGATGGCTAAGGGGTTGTTTTGAATTTCCTCTCATTTTGATTTGATTCACTCTTCTTCTCCCTTGGGTGCTCTCTCTTCTCCTTCTCCCATTCCTTGGCCGAACACTCCATTGGTGCTAGCACACCTTGTGTTTTGGTCATCTCCTTCTACTTGTGTCCATGTGGATACATATAGAGGTTGTCTACTTTGACAACTAGAGATCCGGCGACATCTTGGACAAGCGGGAACGCGAAGGGCTTCGCTACAAGGGTAATGATCTTAACTTTAGTGTAGATCTAAAGTTTTTACAAACTCGTACAAGAAAAAGGTTTTTCGAAAAATTTTGTTTACGAATCTTTGCACGAGATCCATGGCTTTGGGTGACTCGGGGTTTCCGCGACGCGAAAAAGCGGTTTTCGCGGCCCGACGAACCCAACAGTTCCTTCACAGCATTGATGCTTTACGCCTCGGTCGAGCGAGTTACCCGCTTGGCCCGGCGACCCTGTTCACCATGAGCGTCGGAAACCCGACTCCCCGTCGGGTTGTCTTTGATTCCGCCCGGACCCGTTCGGCCAGTTGACCCGACCCTTCTCCGATCGGATGGACCTCATGCTGACCCTTTTGACTTCTGACCTTCACGTGTCATTGGCTCCCCACAAAGGGGGTCTCCCGTCCTTACTGCCGGATCACTTGCCTCCCCTTCAAGTCTAGTCGAAGGAGGCGATTAGTCCGACTGACTGGACCGCTAGTCACGCTAAGCGGCGTCTCTGTGAAACTATCCTCCGCTCGACCCCCACGGGGGTAGCTATGACCTTAGTCAACGCCAACATTCCTCGGATCTCTTCGAAATTTACGCCAATCTTCGACATTAAGGTCGGGCATGCGCTCTGTGCCTCGTGAAGGCGCTCATTAAATGCACTCCAGTGGCCGAATGCGACATGGCGCTGCTGCCGTCATCATATGGCGGCGGCGTCACGGGCGACGAGACTGAGGCGGTTTGAAATGGACGGCCCGATAGAGTCCTTGGTTTTTGTGGCCTGCATCCGACTGCTG
The DNA here is from genome assembly GCF_018446385.1 of Zingiber officinale. Lineage (NCBI taxonomy): Eukaryota > Viridiplantae > Streptophyta > Magnoliopsida > Zingiberales > Zingiberaceae > Zingiber > Zingiber officinale. The sequence continues at coordinate 103,188,550 of NC_055990.1, forward strand.
AGGCCATTCGGGCTCAACCCTATAAAGCTCTCGCCTTCTTCCTCCGTCGCATTCCTGCTCTCGCCTGCCCAGAAGTTTTCCCTGCCGTTCCTGCTCCGGTGATCCTGCTGTTGCTTCTTCCGGTGACCTCTCGCATTCTTCCTTCGATCTTCGTCTGCTTCTGTAAGGTCCTTCTGCCATCTTTTTTTCAGTTCTTGTTTTTCCTCGTGCTTTCTTCTTCTCTTCGCGTTCTCGTCTCCTAGTTACGATTCGGTCCCCTCTCTTAAACTTTTTGCCTTTTCGTCCATCTCTTGCTCCTTTTCCCGCTCGGCTTATGGCCAGCTCTTCTCAACCTCAAGACCCAGCTCACGGCCCATGGTATACTACCATGGAGTCGCGGTTCGATCGGTGTGATGCCGATATTCTGATGGACAATTTTGACATCCCCTCTGACTTTGAACTTATCTTACCCTCCCCCTCCGCTCGGCCACACAAACCGCCGCGCGGAGCTATCTGTTTTTTCCGCGACCGGTTCATAGCCTGTCTGTGCTTTCCACTCCATCCCTTTATCGAAGAAGTCTATAATTTTTTCGCCATTCCGCTCGGAAGCTTAGTCTCTAACACCTTCTGCCTTCTATGTGGCGTTGTTGTCTTGTTCAAAATCCACAACATTACCCTCCGACCGGAGGTCTTCTACTATTTTTATTATCCTAAACAGTCCGAGTTGGGTACTTACATGTTCTAAGCTCGGCCCGGTTTAGTCTTCTTTAATATACTGCCCTCTTCCAATAAACATTGGAAAGAGTACTACTTCTATCTTCGTCTTCCCGAACGGGCCCTTTTCCGAACCCAGTGGCAGGTCGGACCGCCAACCTCCCCTGAGCTAAAGAGGTTCAAGACCCGACTGGACTATCTTCACGCTGCCAACATGCTAGCCGGTCTGAAGTTCGACATCAATAAGTTCTTACCTGAAGGGGTTGTTAGAGTGTATACTAAAAGCCTAGCTTTTGGTATAAACATTTATCTAGAAATAAGAATCACATTGGTCAAATGTCTACATTTATGATAAATGTAGTTGCTCAATTAATTAATATTGTAGATAACATGGTATGTGGTGTCACACACAGAAGATCATGTTATCGGTTCCTTATAAATTATAAACAGTAGCTCACGACTAAGATGGAAAGGAACAAACCATTGGAAGGTCGTAGTGTAATTAGGTGTTAGTTTATCTTAACTATATAATTACACTAGTACACTTAGAGTGTATTGAGTAGGACCATATGAGGTCGTTCTTTTTATACTGACTTTATAAAGGAACAAAGACCTCAGTTATTATGGAAGTGTGTGCTCTTAATCCTAATATAATAACAAGCACATATATTTGATATTTATTTCTTTAATTTATCAATGGGTGAAATTTAGTTCAATGAATCAATAAGCCCGATAAGTTGGGAAATGATATCACTTATAGTGTGTGTTATTGATTATAGAAGGAAATTGTGTCCTAGTGATACTAGGTTGATAATGTCCTTAAGAGGAGCTCATAAGGATTGTCATGTTAAACCCTGCAGGTGGACTTAGTCCGACATGATAATAAGGTTGAGTGGTACTACTCTTGGACTAAGAAATTAATTAAATGAGTTGTCAGTAACTCACTTAATTAGTGGACATTCGATATCTTAAACACAGGGAGACTAACACACTCATAATAAGAAGGAGCCCAAAAATGTAATTTGGGATTGGTGCGGTAGTTCAATAATGATTCTCTAGTGGAATGAATTATTATTGATAAAATTAAGTTGTGTGTTCACACGGGATGCTTAATTTTATCGGGAGACCAAAACCAATTCCTCCTCTCGGTCCCTATCGTAGCCTCTTATTTATAGAGTTCTATACCCACCTATACCCACCTTCTATACCAACATAATAGGGGCCGCCAAGCTAGCTTGGGAACAAGCTAGGGCCGGCCTAGGTATAATTGGGTGGCCGGCTTGAACCCAAGCTAGTGGGGCCGGCCAAATTAAATTTAAAAGGGATTTTAATTTTAGTTTTATTATGTGGAAGAATTAATTTATTAAAGAGAATTAAAATTAAAATATCTCTCTTGTAAAAGATCTACAAAGATTAAAGAAAGAGATTAGATCTCTTTCCTTATTTGTAGATTGGAGAGTTATTTTATTTTCTCTTTAAAATTATCCACATGTTGATAAAATTAAAATTATAGAAATTTCTTTTATCAACCATGAAGAGATTTTTAAAGAGAAATTTTATTTTAATTTAGGAAATTTAATTGTTGATTAAAACTTGTCCAATTTGCTCTCCAATGATGTGGCCGGCCATTGAAGTTTAATTTGGAAAATTTGTTTTATTTTTCTAAATTAAATCATGTCAAGGAAATTGAGGAAATTTTATTGTAATTAAATTTCCTAATTTGCCTAGGCCAAGGAATATAAAAGAAGGGGTGAGGGTGCCTTCATGAGATACAACCTCTATTGTTTTCTCTCCCTCTTTTCCTTGGTGTTGTGGCCGGCCATCATCTCTTCTCTTCTTCCTCTTTGTGGTGGCCGAAACTCTCTATTGCTTGGAGGTCTTGTGGAGGCCGGATACTACTTGGAGAAGAAGAAGAAGAAGAAGGAGAGGAAGCTTGCATCTCTTAGAGCTTGGTTGGTGTTTTTCTTCTTCCTTGGTGGAGCTTTCTTGTTTTGGCCGAACCTAGCTAGGAGGAGAAGAAGGTGCTTGGTGGTTTCTCATCTCGGAAGATCGTTGCCCACACAACGTCCGAGGTTAGAAGAGGAATACGGTAGAAGATCAAGAGGTTTTTCTACAAGGTATAACTAGTAATTTTTCTTTCCGCATCATGCTAGTTATTTATGGAAATAATACCAAATACAAGAGGCTTACGTTCTAGTATTTCGAATATGTTTTTTCGAAGTTGTGTTCTTTTGTTTCTTTCTTTTCCTTGTGATTTGATTGTTCTCTTTGGTTAACCTAAAGTTATTTTAGGAAATTAAATATTAGCTTTCTATTAAAGGTTTTGTCTAGTCGGTGGTGGTTGCTCCCATATCCAAGAAGGCCATGTGCCTCACCACGTCAGTACTGGGAACCTTTTATGGAAATTAATATTTAATGGAATTAATAACTTAAGGAGACTTGGGTCGAATGTGTTAAGTTCCGCAGGAGATTCAAGTCAAAACCTAAAAGAACAAATAGATTAAGTTTTGGATCAAACGTGTTAAGTTCCGCAGGCGATCCAAAATTTAATTTAAAAGAACACATGGTAGCTAGGAAAAGGTTCAGACCTTTGTACAAAATATTTGTACAGTGGAACCTCTAGGTTTTCCGAGTAGCAACCAACAATTGGTATCAGAGCTAGGGTTTTGCCTCTGTGTATTTGGTATTAGTTTAATTATGCACATGGCATACATAATTTAGGCAGGATAATAGTAGGATGTGCTAACTTTGTGGATGCAGGATCCAACTATTATGGCTTATAGTTATTATGTGTGTGATTGGACCCTTGGACATGTCAAGGCGATTTAATTATGTGTGCATGATTGTATTATAAAATACAGCAGGAGCTGTATTTAGTTTTATTAGGATTTTATTTTTGATCTAGATACATGTACATTCCTTTTATGGAATATAGGATCAAAATTGTAAAATTCTATTTATGTCGCGGATCGAATCTTGCAAAGCGTGGAACCTTCTAAGGATCAGAGGCGCAGCGGAACTAGGAGCAAGATGGATGCGACAGCTAGGTGGCCAAATATGGCAGCTTGGGATGACAACACACGGAGGACAACTAGAGATAAAAGCCATAATAGTTGAAAATTAGATTTTCTATTTATTGCTTTTATATTGTGCTGTGTGTGCATGTTAGTTTACAAGTTTAGTAGGCTAGCATAGTTAAAATTCCTCATTAATAAATAACTAAGTGGGAGAGGGATTTTTAAGTAAATCCCATGGTCTCCATTACTGGTTTGTAAGTGATGCAAACAAGCTTGCGCGTTGGCTCTGAGTGCCTTCCTCCATAACGGATGAGCTTGTTTGCGGATCACTAGAACAAACTTCCATTTTTGGATGACTATAGGAAGTTAATTAAGAGCGTGTGATCTTCCCCAACGGAAGGGGCATAATCTTATTAATGGACTTAGTGTCAAGTAATGGTATACACTTAGATACATTTAATAGTATCCTCCCCATCGGAGTCACTGCTATTATTTGTGTGACCAAATGAAACCAACTATTAATTTGTCATAAAACTAGGTTGACAAGATAATAAAATTAAAGGGTTAAAACCCCTCTTACAAATGATTGATTTTGTATACGTCCACACTAACGTGGCATACAAAATTAACGGTGTTTGAGATAATTTTATTTGTCATAAAGTTAGGTTGACAAGATAATAAAATTAAAGGGTTAAAACCTCTCTTACAAATGATTGATTTTGTATACGTCCACACTAACGTGGCATACAAAATTAACGGTGTTTGAGATAATTTTATTTGTCATAAAGTTAGGTTGACAAGATAATAAAGGGTTAAAACCTCTCTTACAAATGATTGATTTTGTATACGTCCACACTAACGTGGCATACAAAATTAACGGTGTTTGAGATAATTTTATTTGTCATAAAGTTACGTTGACAAGATAGTTAATGGGTAAAACCCTCCTCTTACAAATGTTGATTTTGTATACATCCACACTAACGTGGCATGCAAAATTCACGGTGTTTTGAGGTGTTGGTAAATTTAAATAGTATTGTTAGAGGAATCAATATTATTTTAAATTTAGAGTCTTGACCAAATATTTGATTAAAGATAGACCAACTATTAATTTTATTCGTCATAAAGTAAGGTTGACGAGATAATAAAATTAAATGATAAAATTTCTTTTTTTTGAATTTGTATACGTCCACACTAACGTGGCATACAAAATTCATGGGGATTTTTAAGGAGTTGGTCTTAACCAAATATTTTTGTGATTCTTAGGAAGATGGTCAATCCCTAGCTGATATACTTTAGGATAGACTTAGTGGTCCCAATTATAATTGATTGGAAATAGAATTTGGACATTAAGGTAGACTGTCTTCTTAGAACTAAGAACAATATAGGTGTATTTTATTCATTAGTTGATACATGTTTAGTGGAGTTATCTACCGGTACCTGGTGTGTAGATATGGGAGCCACTGATCATGTCTGCAATTCATTGCAGGGTTCCAGGAAACCCGACAACTAAATGAAAATAAAAAAAACACCGTCCACATGGGCACTACTGCAAAAGTAGCAGCTGTTGCAGTGGGAGAGGTTTATTCTCTAATAGGAATAAAATTTGGATTATTAGGAATTGTCTTTACATACTAAGTTTAGAAAGAACCTGATTTCAGTTTCTAAACCATTATAGAATAGATATTGTGTCTATTTTGATAACAAAGTTGTTATCAAGAAAAATAGGCAAGTTATCTATTCTGGTATGTTGGTTGACAATTTATAATTCAATAACTCCCATGATGCAACAAATGGAAATTAATAACACATCTTCTAACTTAAGAGAAAGCAACCTTCGAAAAGGAACCAATTATATCTTTGACATCTAAGGCTAGGTTATATTAACTTAAGTAGGATTCATTGGTAGATGATGAACTTTTGGGTTCATTAGTAGTGGAAATCTTTCCAACCTGCGAGTCTTACTTGGAAGGAAAATAACCAAGAAGCTTTTAAGTCCAAGGGGTATGGAGTCAAAGATATGTTGAAATCGGTTCATTCTGATTTGTGTGATCCTATGACTATCCAGACAAGAGGTAGTATTGAATATTTCATCTATTTTATAGACAACTATTCAAGATACAAATAAATTTACTTAATGTACCGCAAGACTAAGTACTTTGATTAGTTCAAAGAGTACAAGGCTGATGCGGAGAAATGTTAAAGTAAATATCACTATGGTAAGATCGTGGTGGCAAGTACCTCTTGGGAGAATTTAGGAGTCACTTATCAAAAGTAGGGATTCAATCCCAACTAACTGCACCTGGTACACCCCAACAGAATGGTGTAGTAGAAAGAAGGTAAAGGACTCTTATGAAATAATTAGATAGATGATGAGTTATTTAGAAAATTACCAAATTTGTTTTAAGGATAAACTCTGGAAACGAAAGTGAACATAGTACCTTCCAAGTTAGAACTCTCTACTCATATAGAATTGCTGAATAGGTGAAAACCTATTTTGAAGCATATTCGGATTCGGGTAATCCAGCACATATGTTAAAGAGAGACAATGATAAGTTGGATAGGAGTTCACTTGTTTGTAAGTTATCCTAGATAAACAAAAGTAGGTTTATAGTCTTAAAAATCAGAAGGTAATTGTTAGCATCAATGACTGATTTTTTAGAAAATGACTATATAATGAACCACGTGCTCATAAGTAAATTTGTTCTTAAGGAAATAATAAAGGACATGTCTAACCTAGTACCAACTGTACAAGATGAGATACCACAAGAAAACTGTAACACGTATCACAAATTGATACACAATTACAGAAAGTGTCTTATTGTAGTGGGAGGGTTGTTATGCAACCTAAATAGGTTCATGTTTTGGGAGAGTTTTTGGACTCGATCCCTGGAGGGCATGAACCTGATCTCCGGTCATATGATGAAGCACTCCAAGATAAAGATGCAGCATCTTGGCAAAGAGTAATGAATAAAAGAATTAGAATATATGTATTCTAAAAAAAATTGAAGCTTGTAGAATCACCAAATGGTGTAAAAGCCGTTGGGTATAAAAATGTCTATAATAGGAAAAGAGGGATAGCCAGGAAGGTAGTAACTTTCAAAGCAAGGCTTGATGAAAAAAGAAACTTTTTCACTGGTAGTCATGCTTAAGTCTATCCGGATTCTTCTATCTATTTGGCAAGAGGATGTCAAGACAGCATTCCTTAATGGAAGTTTTGAAGAAAGCATCCATATAAAGCAACTAGAAGGGTTCATTGCAAAGGGCTAAGAGCATCTTGTGTGCAAGCTTAATCAGTCTATGGACTGAGGCAAAGCTTCAAGGTCTTGGAACATCCGGTTTATCAAAGTAATCCGGATCTATGGATTTATTTAGTAAACGGATAAGTCTTGTGTATACAAAAGGTGTGATGGAAACGTGGTGGTATTTCTTGTACTATACGTAGATAACATTTTTGGTAGTTGGAAACAATATCAAAATGTTGTCAGAAGTAAGGGTATGGTTGTCCAAATAATTCGATATAAAGGACTTGGGAGAATGTATATATTTTTGAGATCAAAGTAATAAGGGATCGAAAGAAAAAATATATTTTACTTATCCCAAGCTTGATACATCGGAAAATCCTTGCTCGTTTTAAGCATGCAAAACTCCTCGAAAGGTTTCTTACTTTTTAAGGATGGAGTAACTTTATCTGAAGATATGTCTCTGTAGACATCAAAGGAGATAAAGGAAATAAAGGCAGTTCTTTATGCTTCGGCTGTCAGAAGCCTAATGTATGCTATGCACGAGATCAGAAATCTGTTTTGCCAAGGGCATAGTTAGCAGATATCAAAGTAACCCTGGACAAGGACAGTGGACTGCAGTAAAGCATATATTGTAGTACCTTAGAGGCACTAGAGATTATATGCTAGCTTACAAGGCAGTTAATTTAGTCCTTGTAGGTTGCATGGATTTTGACTTCCAATCGGATAGGGACAATAATAAGTCGACCTCGGGGTTTTGTGTTTACTTTAGGAGGTAAAGTCATAACTATGGAAGAGTGATAAGCATAGGTGTTTTTCTGGACTCCACCATAGAAGCTTAGTATATGGCAAGCCTCTGAGGTAGCCATAAAAGCTGAATGACTCAATAACCTCAAGATAGACTTAGATATGATTTCTAGTTTGTCCAAAGATTATTACAATTTATTGTAATAATATTGGTGCAGTAGCAAACTCAAAGAAATCATAAGTCTATAAAGGCAAGTAAACACAATAGAGCGCAAGTACCACCCAATACGAGAAATCGTATAAACGAGGAGAAGTTGTTGCTACCTAGATTGCATCAGGTGATGACCTATAGATCCTTCCACCGAGGTCCTTAAGGCAAGAGCTTTTGATGGACATGTTGAAGGGTTAGGAATCAGATGTATGGCAGCAGATATAGCAGCTTAGTCTTTTAGTATAAGTGCGAGATTGTTAGAGTGTATACTAAAAGCCTAGCTTTTGGTATAAACATTTATCTAGAAATAAGAATCACATTGGTCAAATGTCAACATTTATGATAAATGTAGTTGCTCAATTAATTAATATTGTAGATAACATGGTGTGTGGTGTCACACACAGAAGATCATGTTATCGGTTCCTTATAAATTATAAACAGTAGCTCACGACTAAGATGGAAAGGAACAAACCATTGGAAGGTCGTAGTGTAATTAGGTGTTAGTTTATCTTAACTATATAATTACACTAGTACACTTAGAGTGTATTGAGTAGGACCATATGAGGTCGTTCTTTTTATACTGACTTTATAAAGGAACAAAGACCTCAGTTATTATGGAAATGTGTGCTCTTAATCCTAATATAATAACAAGCACATATATTTGATATTTATTTCTTTAATTTATCAATGGGTGAGATTTAGTTCAATGAATCAATAAGCCCGATAAGTTGGGAAATGATATCACTAATAGTGTGTGTTATTGATTATAGAAGGAAATTGTGTCCTAGTGATACTAGGTTGATAATGTCCTCAAGAGGAGCTCATAAGGATTGTCATGTTAAACCCTGCAGGTGGACTTAGTCCGACATGATAATAAGGTTGAGTGGTACTACTCTTGGACTAAGAAATTAATTAAATGAGTTGTCAGTAACTCACTTAATTAGTGGACATTCGATATCTTAAACACAGGGAGACTAACACACTCATAATAAGAAGGAGCCCAAAAATGTAATTTGGGATTGGTGCGGTAGTTCAATAATGATTCTCTAGTGGAATGAATTATTATTGATAAAATTAAGTTGTGTGTTCGGGGCGAACACGGGATGCTTAATTTTATCGGGAGACCAAAACCAATTCCTCCTCTCGGTCCCTATCGTAGCCTCTTATTTATAGAGTTCTATACCCACCTATACCCACCTTCTATACCCACACAATAGGGGCCGCCAAGCTAGCTTGGGAACAAGCTAGGCCGGCCTAGGTATTGGGCGGCCCTAGCTTGAACCCAAGCTAGTGGGGGCCGGCCAAATTAAATTTAAAAGGGATTTTAATTTTAGTTTTTATTATGTGGAAGAATTAATTTATTAAAGAGAATTAAAATTAAAATATCTCTCTTGTAAAAGATCTACAAAAGATTAAAGAAAGAGATTAGATCTCTTTCCTTATTTGTAGATTGGAGAGTTATTTTATTTTCTCTTTAAAAATTATCCACATGTTGATAAAATTAAAATTATAGAAATTTCTTTTTATCAACCATGAAGAGATTTTTAAAGAGAAATTTTATTTCCGGAAACAAATTAGGAAGTTTTAATTGTTGATTAAAACTTGTCCAATTTGCTCTCCAATGATGTGGCCGGTCATTGAAGTTTAATTTGGAAATTTTGTTTTATTTTTCTAAATTAAATCATGTCAAGGAAATTGAGGAAATTTTATTGTAATTAAATTTCCTAATTTGCCTAGGCCAAGGAATATAAAAGAAGGGGTGAGGGTGCCTTCATGAGATACAACCTCTATTGTTTTCTCTCCCTCTTTTCCTTGGTGTTGTGACCGGTCATCATCTCTTCTCTTCTTCCTCTTTGTGGTGGCCGAAACTCTCTATTGCTTGGAGGTCTTGTGGAGGCCGGATACTACTTGGAGAAGAAGAAGAAGAAAGAGAGGAAGCTTGCATCTCTTAGAGCTTGGTTGGTGTTTTTCTTCTTCCTTGGTGGAGCTTTCTTGTTTTGGCCGAACCTAGCTAGGAGGAGAAGAAGGTGCTTGGTGGTTTCTCATCTCGGAAGATCGTTGCCCACACAACGTCCGAGGTTAGAAGAGGAATACGGTAGAAGATCAAGAGGTTTTTCTACAAGGTATAACTAGTAATTTTTCTTTCCGCATCATGCTAGTTATTTATGGAAATAATACCAAATACAAGAGGCTTACGTTCTAGTATTTCGAATATGTTTTTCGAAGTTGTGTTCTTTTGTTTCTTTCTTTTCCTTGTGATTTGATTGTTCTCTTTGGTTAACCTAAAGTTATTTTAGGAAATTAAATATTAGCTTTCTATTAAAGGTTTTGTCTAGTCGGTGGTGGTTGCTCCCATATCCAAGAAGGCCATGTGCCTCGCCACGTCAGTACTGGGAACCTTTTATGGAAATTAATATTTAATGGAATTAATAACTTAAGGAGACTTGGGTCGAACGTGTTAAGTTCCGCAGGAGATTCAAGTCAAAACCTAAAAGAACAAATAGATTAAGTTTTGGATCAAACGTGTTAAGTTCCGCAGGCGATCCAAAATTTAATTTAAAAGAACACATGGTAGCTAGGAAAAGGTTCAGACCTTTGTACAAAATTTTTGTACAGTGGAACCTCTAGGTTTTCCGAGTAGCAACCAACAGGGGTGATGTACATATTTGGCCTGAGTCCGATCCAGACTCCCCTCCCGAACAACTTCGGTAAGAATTTTACTTGTGCATTCGCCTTGATTGCTAACTGATTTTCTCCTTGTTCCTTTGCAGCGGACATTGTCATGGAGTCCATGATGGCCGGGATTTTGAAGAGGAAAGCGGCGGCGCTCGAGGCCGCAGCTGCTAAGGAGATGGAGTTGCTTGGCATTGAGTCGGTCGGCTCACACGAAGGGGAGAGCGAGACCCACGAGGAGTCGGCCGCTCAAGCCTCTCCCCGGGATGTGGCAAGAGGCGCCACCCCCAGCAGGGGACCAACCGTCCAGGAGGAAGGCTCCGCTCAGGAGGAAGAGCGCCCTCTCCGACAAAAGAGGCGCCTAACGGAGTCACCACTTCGATCGGCCACTTCCGCGGTCCAGCCGTCCGAATGAACCACCGCCGATTCTCGCGGCAAAGCCCCAGCGGTTGAGGCGATCTCGTCTGATCAGACCCCATCCCAACTGGACGCGTCCTTGGACCCCCTCGAGGCCATACCTATCAGCGCCCTTCCGCCCTCTCCCCGCCGAGTCCAACGCTCAGCCATTTTGTCCCAGTTTTCTACACCGGCCTCTAATCCTTCACCAGCTTCCGCTCAGACGACTCCCGGTCGGCACCGTACCATCAGGGTCTCCCTGCATCTCCCCACCGAAGAGTTGATGCCCGAGTCCGATCGGCCAACCGCGCCTGAGCACATCATCACCATGAAGGGGGCCCTAGCCGAGATGTGGGTCGACGCTCGGGCACGTGTCGCGATGATTCCACTCGGCAATCTGGCCAACAGCCATATGCAGCAGGCCACTGGGGTAACTATGTTTTCTTTGGAGTCTTCTACACGCTTTCTCCGATCGACTATTAATGATTTTATTTATGTCAGAGATGGGTAGAGGAGATCGCTGTCTCCAATCGTCTGGCCATGGTGGACGAAGAGTTAAAGAGGTTAAGGAGTTCGGGTGGTGCGCCCTCCTAGGTTCCTTCATACGTCGAGCTGCAGAAAGAACTCAAGAAGACCCAAGATCTATTGGCGGCTGAGCAAAAGAATACGGCCGCCCAAGCCCATACTATGGCCGAACTCGAATGACAGGTCAAGTCACTTGACCGGAAAATAAGCCTTGCCACCGATCGGAAGAAGACGGCCATCGCCGATCTGGAGAAGAAAAACGTCGAGGCTCGAGGCCTGGAGCAACGGGTCAAAGGGCTGATGGAGCAGCTGGATGGCGAGAAGGCGAGCCGCTCGGGCGAAGCCATCAAACATAAGGACGAGCTGAAGAAATTACAGGAGGCTCTTGAAGCTTCCCAAGCTACCTTCAAGGAGTACCAAGAGGCTGAGCCCGGCCGAGTCGCAGCCCTGAGGCTGAAGCATATCCGCTCGACTGAATTTTCAGAAAAAGTGTGCGAGCGGATGTATACTGCCTTTGAACTTGCCATCACCGCCACGACGGACTATCTGAAGTCTAAGGGTCAGCTCCCTAACTCCGCCAGCATCCCGGCCCAAGACTATGCGGAGCTCCTTAGCACCATCCCTAAGGACCTTTATGATTTTCTGGAATAGAAGTCTTTATGTAATTCGGTCGTTCGGCCACAAACTTCCCTTTTTGTAATTCGGCCGCTCGGCCTTGATTCCTCTGATTTCAACGAAAAATTTATCTGTGTTGTGCAACTTCATTTTTACTTTGCATGCTTGTGGGTGATTGGTCGGGGCCTATGATACGCACCTCGGCCAACTAGGCCTCCCGAGCGGGCGTAGGTGGCATATGACTTGTCACTACTTTCCCTTGCCGCTCCTCTTCAAGCGTCTTTCGTTCTGGCTGGGGGGTTTATAGTCGCCGGTCCGACTCTCGATATTTAACGTCGAAGCTCGACGGTATTCCGGCCGGAGGGTTTATAGTCGCCGGTCCGACTCTCGATATTTAACGTCGGAGCTCGACGGTCTTCCGACCGGAGGGTTTATAGTCGCCGGTCCGACTCTCGATATTTAAAGTCGGAGCTCGACGGTCTTCCGTCCGGAGGGTTTATAGTCGCCGGTCCGACTCTCGATATTTAACGTCGGAGCTCGACGATCTTCCAGCCAGAGGGTTTATAGTCGCCGGTCCGACTCTCGATATTTAACGTCGGAGCTCGACGGTCTTTCGGCCGGAGGGTTTATAGTCGCCGATCCGACTCTCGATATTTAACGTCGGAGCTCGACGGCCTTTAAGGCTAATTTCAACACGGATGATATACGCCCTGCCGAGCGGCGAATAATGCCAAATGCATTTTATCACTTTGCCAAATGCGTTTTATCACTTTGCTTCCTGCATTAAAAGGACACAGGCGACCAAGACATACATAAAATGAATTACATCGGTGCACCTCTCACCCAGCTCGGTACGGCTGGAGATGATTTACGCTCCAGTGAGGCGTCTGTTCGGGGAGCCTTGCCTTTTCTGTAGTCTCGCATGGGCGCCTCGTCGGATGAAGATCCTCGATCAAGGTTAGCTGGTGCGACTTCAGGAGGCGTACGAAATAGGGCCCGATGAAATGGAACCGGGGCAGGCGGTGCTTCTCCTTGGATGTCGATCGGATCCTTATCTCGGCCCCATGCTGAGATGTTCTCCGGTCGGAACTCTGCTGCCGCTCGTCCTCCTGACGCTGACGTCGCCTGTTGCTCTAGGCGCTCGGCTTGCGCCTTTTGTTTCTGCTGCTCCACGAGCTTAGCTGCTCTTGCCTCGATTAGAGCGTCGAGCTCCTCCTGGGAGAGCATCACGGTATGAGGTCGCCGCGTCCACTACCTCGCCACGGGCGAGACGCTGGCGGGTGACCGGCCGAAGAACGACGCGTCGAACTACGCGATGGACGCTGGGGGCGTGGCGCTCTCCGCTATCTTCGACTGGCTGAACGAATCTCCGGCGAACCTGCAAGGAAGTCGAGCCGGGAAGGGGTTCCCGGCGACGACCCTCCGACGCTCAAGTCAGGCAAGAGGAAAACGATGAAGTGGCTCCAAAGATGAGGGATCGCGTCCCTCCGGTGAAGTGAGGGCTCTTATATAGAGCTGTGGGGAGGCTTATGCACACCTACCGAGGCGTATATATGTCCTTTACCATACCTTAGTATGAGCTTACCAGAGGAGCATGCCTGACACCATACTGCTATAGTCCGAGCACCTCTCTGATGGGACAGCAGAACCTTCCGTCGTAGGATTCTGCATATGGCTTGGTCGTCGAACATGCCTGTTGTCAGAAGATGTTCCCCAATGTCCCCTTGTCCTTGTCTCTTTTTTCCCCGAGCCGAGCGTCCATCCGCTCGGCAGGCATCGGTCCGACCGGGAAGGTTTCACTCCATCGCGTGCTCGGCTGAGACTGTTCCTTCACAGCATTGATGCTTTACGCCTCGGCCGAGCGGGCTACCCGCTCAGCCCGGTGACCCTGTTCACCATGAACGTCGGAAACCCAACTCCCCGTCGGGTTGTCTTTGATTCCGCCCGGACCCGTTCGGCCGGTTGACCCGAACCTTCTCCGATCGGATGGACCTCATGCTGACCCTTTTGACTTCTGACCTTCACGTGTCATTGGCTCCCCACAAAGGGGGTCCCCCGTCCTTACTACCGGATCAACGGCGGTTCTCCATTTTCCGACTGAGGAATGGCGTGAGTCGGATGGCGCTGAATCCCGAGCCCCCAAGCATCAGATAATCATTCAGGGGCTGCTTATACTGATATGGGTTGACGCCCGAGCCTATGCAGTGGTCATCCCTCCGGGGGTGCTCACGAACAGCCACACCCAGATGTCCACTGGGGTAACTGTTGTATTTTCTTAATTTATCTCCAATCGATGCTTATATTTTCCTAGTTACTCGCAGTATTGGGTAGAGAGTCTGGCCATGTGCCAAATGCTTACTTTTTTAGAGCAGGAGGTTAAGCAACTGAAGGCATCGAGTGACCAATCATCTGATTCTCAGAAGTGGTTGGAGTAGATGAATACTGAGATGGCTTAGCTAAGAGCCGATCTGGCTAAGAGTGCCGAGCTGCTGGAGGCAGAGAAAGGAAAAACTGCCAAGCAAGCCACCCAAATAGCTTGGCTTAATAAACAGGCCAACACCTTTGAAGCCAAAATTCATTTGGCCAACACTAGAAAACTCCAGGATATTGAAGATCTAGAGATTAAGAATAAAGAGTTTCAGGTGTTGGCTCAAAACTTGAAGGATGTTGAGGCCGTGCTGAAGTCCGAGAGGGATGGACGGTTGGCCGAGCAGACTTCAATAAAGACCCAGCTCGACGCCAAGGATGAAGAGTTGGCCCGGTTGAAGGAAGAACTTGAGGCCTCCTGAGTGGCCCTAGAGACATATCAGGGAGTCGAGTCGAGTAGGTGCAAACTTATGAAGCAAGCCTACATCCGCTCAAGTGTTTTTAATGGCAAGGTCACCGACCAAGCACTTTGTCTGTTTGGCCTGGCGATCGAAGGGACGTTCAGCCAACTCAGGGAAGGGGCATTCATCATTCTTAAGTTATAAGATCGATGCTTGATCGCTTATCGAGACAAGGGTTTAAGGTCATTACTTGACCGCTGATGATGATAGGGGTTTAAGATCATCAGTCGACTGTTGATGACAACGGGAGTTTAAGGTCATCACTCGACCATTGGTGGAGACGAGGGTTTAAGGTCGCTGCTCGATCGTTAGTGAAGACGAGGGTTTAAGTCGCCACTCGGCCTTTGGTGAAGACAAGGGTTTAAGGTCACCGCTCAACTGTTGGCGAAGATGAGGCTTTAAGGTCGTTGCTCAACCGTTGGTGAAGACCAGGGTTTAAGGTCACCGCTCAACCATTGGCAAAGACGAGGGTTTAAGGTCGCCGCTCGACCGTTGGTGAAGACGAGGGTTTAAGGTCGCCGCTCGACCGTTGGTGATGTGTAGCTGGGGATGAGATGGAATGTTGGGGATGTGTAGGTTCTGCTGACTACCCATACACTCTGCTTTGCCCTGCAAAATAGATGACGTCAGTGCCGAGCCAGGGAAGGGGTCCCCGGCGTTGGCTCTCAAACGCTCAAGTTAGTCACCGACAATGATGTAGAAGGCGTAGCAACAAGAATGAACACTGTAGCGCAAATAGTGTATATCGCGTACCTCCGTCGATGCTTGAACCCCCCCCCCCCCTTATATAGAGTTCCTGTAGCATATGTGCATGCTTTCCTAGGCAAGCACACTTCTCAAAGTTTTCCCTCAAAAGATTTATCAGTAAAGCATCTCTAACACAATACCTTAACAAGCCGATCATATCTCTAATGTGACAGTAGAAGCTTTCGTCGTACGATCTTCTTGTTGACCATGCCTAGTGTCAGCGGCACTAACTCCCAAAAGGATGTCAAGAGATAACACAGTGGGTCCGTTGCTAGGCCGAGTGGGTTAGCCGCTCGGGTAGAACTTCGCTGCGCCTGTGCCTCATCCGCTCAACCAGAACTCCGTTGCGCCTGTGCCGAGCCCTGTTGCTGGGGTGAGCGGGGTAGCTGCTTGGCCAGGATTCTGCATATCATCTCCTCCTTTTAGCATCCAACACCCTGTGCCTCGTCCGCTCGGCCGAAACTCCACTGCACCTGTGCCTCGTCCGCTTGGTCGGAACTCCACTATGCCTGTGCCGAGTCTTGTTGTTGGGTCGAGCGGGGTAGTTACTCGGCCAGGATTCTACTTATCGTCTCCTACTTTTGGCATCCAATAACACCCCATTGGGCGTCGGTTGTTTGACACACCTCCCCAAGTCAGAAGTGGAGTCAGATCGGAACCTTCTCCTCCCGATCGGGAGCCTGATCGCCTGACCAGCCAATACGATTATCATCCGTTTGGTCATATGATACCTAAACATTGACCACCCTAACTTTGACCTCCATCGTGGTAACTAACTCCTGCAGGGTGGGACCCTCCTTATCTCCACATCACTCTCCGATGTCACTTTTAGCAAGTGACCAGCTATCAACGGATTTGATGCATCTTTACCGTGAGTCATTTGTTGTGGACTAGATAGATCTTTCTAGTGGATTTATTCACCTTCTTAGGCTTTTTGACAAAGCTCCAGCCATAAACGAATTTAAAATTTCTTTACCGCGAGCCTTTTGTTACGGACTAAATAGATCATTTCAAGGTGGATCTATTCACTTGTACATCACTATCATCTCAAAACAACTCTTCCACATATAGTCCTTATACTCCACATCATGACTCCCTGTGATGTGGCCTTCCCTCTCAACTCTCCTCATCGCTCACACTACTCTCTTAGATCTCCCCTCTCATCTCTTCTCATCGCTCACACTGCACTTTCTTAGACGGTGACATCGAGTGAAAGTTCCATCCATGCCACTGAGATGCTCCTTAAAGTGTCCTCCATCCCATCCACCACTCTGCTCCAGTATTTCATCCACTCCAGTCTCCAAGGTCCATATCAGCTATCTCTAAAGTCGTGTCCATGTGTCGAAAGCATTTGCGTCTAGGTGTGCCTGATGAGGAGGCACCATCCATCCTGGGAGAATAGAATACCTCATTTTGATGCATTGACAAGGTGGTGCCACACGCGTGAGGTAGCTTCGGTCGTCGCTCGGTGTTGTACGAGCCCGATGAGCGATGTCGTCCATGGGAAGTAGCCTTAGCGGTAGCTCGATGTTGCCTCGCATAGTCATGCAATGCTTCCTTGCACGACCCCGTGATGCCTCCCAACAACCTCACGTAGTCCCACAGTGCCTCCCTGCACAAGACACAGCAACCTTGTGTAATCGCTTGGTGCCTCCTTGTGCGAGACATGACAGCCTCGGCCATTGCTCGATGCCATTTATTGCAGTCACATAATGCCTCTTTTCAAGGAAGAGGGGAAGAGAAATCGTTCTGCTCAATTTGGACTAACAAAAAAAAGCCTAAAAATGATTCGCGATTAGATTTAGGAATCCATCCGTCCATTACTTATGCATTGTTTACCTACAGAAGTGGACGATAGATGGATGAAACAAACCTAAGGACATGGGAAGAGAATGGAAAAAGAAGAAAAAAAATCTCTTCCTCTACATGCTTATTTACCTTGATTGAGAAAGGTAGGTACATGTGGTGTAATTTTTAACTAAAAAAGGGTACATGCATCATTTTTTGGATATATGACATAATTTTGTGAGTTAAAAAAGATACATGCATCATTTTTTTGGATATATAATATAATTTTGTGAGTTAAAAAAGGTAGTTGCGTAATTTTTTTTTTTATATGATGTAATTTAATGAATAAAAAGGGGTACTTGCGTTATTTTTTTCCCATCTGCTAGTTTTTGCTCTATTTTGAGGTGATCGATTTTGACTCCAAAACTATCCGTTGATGGATTGTGTTTCTCTTCCCTCCTAAAATTTTAATAAAGTAAATGACGAAAATTTTTTCTTAGTTTTACTTTCCGCTCTCCCAAATAGAGCATAACAAGTAAATAGGGAAAAAAGAGTAATCCATCATTCCTATGTTTACTCCAAAAGAATGAAAGGGGAAGGAAAGGAATTGATGGTAGAAAAAATTCCAAAGGGAAAGGTAGGAGAAAGAAAAAAAGAAATGGAAAGAATCAAGGATGAGAGAAAAGAAAAGCTCTCCATAGAAGAAGGGAAAGAAAGGAAAGATATGGAAAAAAAATAGAGAATCACGGGTTTCCTCGCACTCGCCCTTGCCCTCACTCGTGCTCACCCTTGCAAGGCCGCCGACCTTGCGTGCTCACACTCACCCTCGCCCTCACAGGGCCATTAACCCAGCACACACGCCCTTGTAAAGCCACTGGCTTCACTTGCCCGCCCTCGCTCATGCTCGGTCCTTAGCATCCTCGCTCGCGCTCATCCTCACAGGCCACCAACCTTGCATGCCCGCTTGCCCTCACTCATGTTCACCCTCGCTTGCGCTCACCTTCACAGGGTCACCAGCCCTGCGCCTTTATAATGCCACTAGATTTTGCAATGCCATAGTTTTTATTTCCTTCCTTCTAAGTAAACAAACCATTAGGGTGTGTTTGGTTGGAGGTTATGCTTGATAACCTTAGTTATCCATCTAAGGTTATCAACAAAAATCTTATTTGGTTTAGGTAATCAGCGATTCCCAAGAATGAACTATGCCTGCCACATCACTAAAACGTCTGCAAAAGAGGGAATCCGATTAGCTTGGAAAGCCTAGGGGTTTTATTCATTCCAGGATTAACAACAACATTTTTCCAACATGCGAAGGAGAGCAAGCAGTCGTTAGGCTTGGAAGGAGCGGAGGCAAGGAGGAGCACATAAAGGGACGTACGACTCGTTCTACACCAGGGGTAGCTTAGTGGGATGAGATGGTGGTGGCAGTGGTAGCTTGCAGAGGAGGTGATAGCTTATGGGGGAGGTTTTGTTTCCCAGCCTATTTGGTGAGATGAGCGGCGGTGGCGGTAGCGGTAGCGATAGTGGTAGCTTGCGGAGGAGACAATATCGGCCCTAGCAGCTTGCGAAGGAGGCGGTGTTGGCGATCACCTCTGAACAACGTCATCGGAGAGGACATGATGATGGACAGTGACATCGGAGATGAAACCAATGGTTTGCGAAGGAGGCATGCTGGCGACTTGCAGAAGAGGTAGGATTGATAGTTTGGAGAGGAGGTGGCACCGACGATTGCATGGGTGGGAGCAAGGAATAAGTAAAAAAGGCAAGAACAAAGAATATATTTTAAAAATACATAAGTTTATTTTAAATTTTAAAAATTATAAATTGATTACATTTATTTATTATATATTATCAACTTATTAATTAATATTATCAACTAAATTACTAACTAAATGTATGCTTAAAAAAATAATCAAACATCAAATTAAAACTAATGTTATATTAGATTATAGTATTACCTAACATTAACTAAACAATATTTAATTATATTTTATTCTTTATAATCTTGATTATATAATTAACTAATAATCACATAATCAAGAGTATATGATAATTTAAATCAAATGTACTTTTAAAGTTAACAATAGAAAATTTTATTCGTTAAAAAATTTAATCAATTTTAAATCCATCCTTTCAAATAAATAATTAAAGGATCATTCAAAATTAATCCTGATCTTTATTTATATTAGTGGAATTTAATCATCACATCTGTTAAATAAATGAGGCCATGAACTTTCACCAATCTATCTATCTTAATCCAAGAATAAATCGGGTCTCCTCAGATGAGTCTAGTGGCTAGCGTTTGAAGTATTGTCATTATGAGATTTGAGGTTCGAATTTCGGTAAAGTCGAAATAAATATTTTCTTTATGTGTTAGTCACTATTCTAAGATTAGTAATTATTCATGATTTATTTTTTTCATATTGATCCAGAGAGATGAATTAATGAAAACATTAAAAATGAATGTATTCATTAATTTTATTATTTTTTTTTTTCGAATAGACGGTCCCGTCTCCTATTCTGGGATCCGTCCTTAATCATGTAAAGATCACGTCTAAGTATAACTTGCATGCAATTACGCGAGTCAAACAACAGAGCGTGTACATACTGAGCTGGGAGGGGATCATCATCCCGAGATATCCGTGTCCTTTATTTTCTTGTTCGCAAAAATTGAAGGGTACTTTTTTTTCTTCAGTAGAGTAGTTATTTGTCTTCTTCTGTCTTTTTTAGTCCGTTGTACAAAGTTGAGATTTTGATTCATGCTATAGTCATGGTGGACCTAGATTGACTTCATTAATAAGACTTTGTCACAAGTCAAATTACTCGTGTTCGAGTTGTAACCATATGATTATCGAGAGATCAACATTATTGACGCGTATATTTGGGAAAAAAAATTCCACCCACTTCTAATTAACTTTGTTGTGTGTATGATAATATATATATATATATATATATATGAATGGAGAACAATAGAAGAGATAAAAAACTTCATTGTGAATAGTACTTTAATCTTATATTAAGAATTTTAAGGTATATTAGTTGATTTATATAGATTCACATATACTGATGATGTGAATAAATTTATGGGAAGAGACTCTCTCTTACGCATGGGTGCACAAGGGGGAGAGTACAAATCCATGGCCCAGATTGCATTAAATCAAGTTGACTCGTGTGCGAGCACGACCTATGTGCGTCAAATGATGGACCGGTCGAGATAAAATTTGTCCAAGTAGAACAATCAATATTTTGCCACATGAACCTTTTTGTTGCTTATTTAAGGGTGTAATGAATGTATTAATTAAAAATTAATGCAGCTGAGCGAGACGTTGGTGTTTCACAACTCGACGAATAATGATCATTAAACGATCATTAACGTTGTCGTCCATTGGTTTGAGCTTCTATATAAGGAGACTACAACTACAGGTAAAATATACACACACAGAAAAGCATAAGCTCTCCACCTGCATCCCCCTCTTCCTCTGTCGTGCAACTCTTGTTCGGTGAAGTGCCCATGATAGCAGTCGAGTACCACTCAGTTCGTCGTGACCATCAGTATTTGGTGGGAATCATGATTAACCGTTATATTCTGGGAAACAAACGACTCGAGTATACCTCAAAGGACAGCTAGAGGTAGGGTGAATCTATTTCAAGAAAACTGCATCCAGCGCAGGCCTCGATACGCTCACCCGGTCGGTCTCTCTGTCAGCCCGATCGACATCTTGCACGTCCGCTCACTCAGTCCGCTCGGTTGAACACTCGCTCACTCGACCTCTTTGTCCGCTCGACTGCAAGCTCGTCCACCCGCTTGCTCGCCCGGCCGCTCGCTTGATCTGCTCGACCGGTCACTCGCTCAACTGCTCGCTCGATCCACTCAAGCACTCACCCCTCTACCCAATCGGAAATTTGGTTGATATGCTCACTTAGCTGCGTCGCTCGTCTAGCCTCATGCTCACTCAGTCGCTCGGCTCGCCCACTTGACCACTCGGCTGCTCGACCTCTTTGTCTGCCTAGTCAGCCTCTCTGGCCGCCCGATCAGCCTCTTTCCCGATCGAACACTTGGCTGCCCGCTCGCTCGACTCGAACAACCGCTCTACCCTCTCAGCCGATCTTCCTGCTCAGTCTACCTTTAGCACTTGGAAGAAAATAAGCCCCTATTGGCAACCTGAGATTATCTGTTCAGGTCATCTTGACAGATAAGTGAATTTAATTATGTGTATTTAAATTCAGCTAAATCCCTAATATCTCCGGTAACAGATTGTTGTGTTCAACAATCTTGAAACAGATTTGATTTTGTTGAGATGACCACAGAACAAAGTGTTGAGGTGCAACAGACTCAACACATAAAGGCCCCCTCCGCCTCGATTGGAACTGTGTCAATCAATCACGGAGAAAAGCTAGAGAAGTTCAATGGACTAAACTTCAAGAGGTGGCAGTAGAAGATGCTCTTCTACTTGACTATGCTCAATCTGGCTCGATTCTTTACCGAGGACCCTCCCAAGCGTACTGAGGATGCTGATTCGCAGACCATTAATGTAGTGGAGGCATGGACTCATTCTGAGTTCATTTGCCAAAACTACATCCTCAACTACCTTGTTGATTCGCTATACGTTGTGTATAGCATGAAGAGAACAGCTAAGGAGATGTGAGAGTCCCTGGACAAAAAAAGTACAAGACGGAGGATGCAGGGGGCAAGAAGTTTATCGTGGGTAGATTCTTGGACTGCAAGATGGTTAACCCCAAGATGGTGATCATCCAAGTCTAGGAGATTTATGTGATCTTGCACGAGATCCACTCAGAAGTGATGGTTCTGTGTGAAACCTTTCAGATGGTTGCTATCATTGAGAAGTTGCCTCCTAGCTGGAAGGGCTTTAAGAACTACCTGAAGCACAAGAGGAAGGAGATGAATGTGGAGGAACTCATTGTCAGACTTCGTATTAAAGAAGACAACAAGAGTTTAGAGAGAAAGTTGTTCTCTCAGGCTACTGTGAAAGCTAACATGAGCAAGTACGGTCAAAGCTCGAAACGGAAGAACTCCAAATCTTCCAAAATGGGACCTAGAGGAGGCATCATTAAGAATAAGTTCTCTAGGAAGTACTTCAACTGTGATCGTGTAGGACACAAATCTTCGGAGTGTCGAAAATCGAAGAAGAAGTAGAAGGTCAACCTGAACGAGGGACCAGAAATGGATGACCTATGCGTCGTGGTCTCTGAATTGAACCTGGTGGGTTCAAACCCGCGACAATGATGGATCGATACGGGAGCCACCAGACATGTTTGCTGCAATAAAGATCTGCTCCACAACTTTAAAGAAGTCAATAGAGACAAGTTGTTCATCGGGAACTCAGCAACCTCGGACATCATGGGCCAAGGAAAAGTGGTGCTGAAGATGACCTCAGGCAAGGGCCTTACTCTAAACAATGTATTGTATGTTCCGGAGATTCGGAAGAATCTAGTGTCTGGATCACTATTAAGCAAGCATGCCTTTCGCATTGTTTTTGAGTTAAACATAGGTGTATTGTCTAAGAATGGAATGTTTGTCGGGAGGGGCTATGTATCTGAAGGGCAATTCAAGCTCAATGTAATGGCTATTAGGCCTAAGATAAATAAAAATGAAAGTTCTTCCACTTATATGCTTGAGTCTTCATGTTTGTGGCATGGTAGACTATGACATGTTAACTACAATGTGTTGCGTAGATTAATAAACATGCAAAACATACTTACATTCCACCTTGACCCAAAACATAAGTGTGAGATTTTTGTTGAAGCGAAAATAACAAGGTCATCCTTTCAACATATTGAAAGAAGTAATGAACCACTTGACCTAATCCACACTGATATGTATGACCTAAAAGGTACGCCAACATGTGGTGGTAATAAATACTTCATCACTTTTGTATATGATAATAAAAAATCACTTTTGTATATGATAATAAAAATATTGTTATGCGTATCTTCTCAAAAGTAAGAATGAAGCTATAGAGAAATTTACTCTCTATAAAAAATGAGATTGAAAATCAACTTAATAAAAAGATTAAGGTAGTTCGAAATGACCGAGGCGGTGAATATATATCACCATTCGTTGAGTTGTGTGCTGAATATAGAATCAGGCATGAAATAACAGCTCCTTATACTCTTCAACAAAACGGAATTGTTGAATGTAAGAATCGAACTGTAAAGGAGATGATGAATGCTCTTCTATTAAGCTTTGGACTGCCAGAGTTCATGCGGGGGAAAGCTGTGTTAATAGCTAATTACCTTTTAAATAAGGTGCCCTGCAAGAAAATAGATAAGAGCCCTTATGAGTTGTGGAATGGACGACAATCATCCTACAAATATTTATGAATGTGGAGGTATCTTGTCAAAGTGTTGGGGCTTGATCTCAAAAAGAGTCAGATAGGACCAAAGACTGTTGATTGCATATTTATTGGATATGCTTATAACAGCAGTGTGTATCAATTTTCTGTATATGAGTCACAAATATCGGATATACTCAATAATAAAATCGAGAAATGTCTCGTTCTTCGAGCATGTGTTTCCATATAAGCCCCTAAAGGATGCTAGCTCCTCAAAATAGGCTTATGAAACACAAGGTGAAAAAGATGATGATGAACCAGTCGAGGTTGAGCTTAGATGGATCAAGAGAGCTCGGGTAGAAAAATCCCACGGATCAGATTTTATCACTTTCATGTTGGAAAGTGAGCCTCAAAGTTACTCAGAAGCAGTAAGTTCTTCTGATGGACCTCAATGGAGAGAGGCAATTGTATCTAAGATAGAATCTATCTTGTAAAATCACACTTGGAAACTTGTGGATCTTCCTCCTGGAAGTAAACCATTAGGTTGCAAGTAGATTGTCAAGAAGAAAGTGAAGTCGGATGGTACAATTGATAAGTATAAGATCAAATTGATAATCAAAGGAGACCAACAATAAGAAGGCTTTGATTACTTTGACACATATTCTCCCATATTGAGAATAACTTCCATTAGAGTATTGTTGGCTATAGTCGCTCTAGGGAATCTCGAAATATATCAAATGGATGTAAAGACTGTCTTTCTAAATGGGGATTTAGAAGAGAAAATTTTCATGGAGCAATCTGAGGGGTTTTCTATGCTAGGTTAGAAAAATAAGATTTGTAGATTAGTGAAGTCATTATATGACTTGAAACAAGCATCAAAGCAGTGGCATGAGAAATTTGATAATGTCATGAAAGAATGTGGATTCAAAATCAGTGAGTGTGATAAATGTATCTACATGAAAGCAACAGAAAATGACTACTTCATCTTGTTGTTGGTTGCTACTCGGAAAACCTAGAGGTTCCACTGTACAAAAATTTTGTACAAAGGTCTGAATCTTTTCCTAGCTACCATGTGTTCTTTTAAATTAAGTTTTGGATCGCCTGCGGAACTTAATAAGTTTGATCCAAAACTTAATCTATTCGTTCTTTTAGGTTTTGACTTGGGTCTCCTGCGGAACTTAACACGTTCGACCCAAATCACCTTAAGTTATTAATTCCATTAAATATTAATTTCCATAATCGGTTCCCAGTACTGACGTGGTGAGGCACATGGCCTTCTTGGATATGGGAGCAACCACCACCGACTAGACAAAACATTTTATAGAAAGCTAATATTTAATTTCCTAAAATAACTTTAGGTTAACCGAAAAGAACAATCAAATCACAAGGAAAATAAAAAACAAAAAAACACAACATTGAAAAACATATTCGAAATTCTAGAATCGTAAGCCTCTTGTATTTGGTATTATTTCCAAAAATAACTAGTATGATGCGGAAAGAAAAATTACTAGTTATACCTTTTAGAAAGACCTCTTGATCTTCTACCGTATTCCTCTTCTAACCTCGGACGTTGTGTGGGCAACGATCTTCCGAGATGAGAAACCACCAACCACCTTCTTCTCCTCCTAGCTAGGTTCGGCCACAAAAAGCTTAACCAAGGATGAAGAACAAAATACCAACCAAGCTCCAAGAGATGCTAGCTTTCTCCCCTTCTTCTTCTTCTTCTTCTCCAAGTAGTATCCGGCCGCCACAAGAGCTCCAAGCCTTTGAGAGTTTCGGCCATCACAAAGAGGGAGAGAGGAAGAGGATGGCCGGCCACTCCAAGGAATAAAAGAGGGAGAGAAATAATAGAGGTTGTGTCTTGTGAAGGCACCCTCACCCCTTCTTTTATATTCCTTGGCCTAGGCAAATTAGGAAATTTAATTACAATAAAATTTCCTTAATTTCCTTGACATGATTTAATTGAGAAAAATAAAATAAAATTTCCCTATTTAATATCTAATGGCCGGCCACATTAAAAGAGATAAATTAGACAAGTTTTAATCAACAATTAAAACTTCCTAATTTGTTTCCGGAAATTTTTAAAATTAAAATTTCTCTTTAAAAATCTCTTCATGGTTGATAAAAGGAAATTTCTATAATTTTAATTTTACAACAAGTGAATAATTTTTAAAGAAAAATAAAATATCTCACCAATCTACAAATAAGGAAAGAGATCTAATCTCTTTCTTTAATCTTTTGTAGATCTTTTACAAGAGAGATATTTTAATTTTAATTCTCTTTAATAAATTATATCTCCCACAAAATAAAAATTAAAATTAAAATCCCTTTTTAAATTAATATGGCTGGCCCCTCTAGCTTGGGTTCAAGCTAGGGCCGACCACCCCAATTTATACCTAGGCCGGCCCTAGCTTGGTTCCCAAGCTAGCTTGGTCGGCCCCCTATTGGTGGGTATAGAAGGTGGGTATAGTACTCTATAAATAAGAGGCTACGATAGGGACAGAAGAGGAGGAATTGGTTTTGGTCTCCCGATAAAATTAAGCATCCCGTGTTCGCCCCGAACACACAACTTAATTTTATCAATAATAATTCATTCCACTAGAGAACTATTATTGAACTACCGCACCAATCCCAAATTACATTTTTGGGCTCCTTCTTATTATGAGTGTGTTAGTCTCCCTGTGTTTAAGATATCGAATGTCCACTAATTAAGTGAGTTACTGACAACTCATTTAATTAATATCTTAGTCCAAGAGTAGTACCACTCAACTTTATCGTCATGTCGGACTAAGTCCACCTGCAGGGTTTAACATGACAATCCTTATGAGCTCCTCTTGAGGATATTATCAACCTAGTATCTCTAGGACACAGTTTCCTTCTATAATCAACAACACACACTATAAGTGATACTATTTCCCAATTTATCGGGCTTATTGATTCATCGAACTAAATCTCACCCATTGATAAATTAAAGAAATAAATATCAAATATATGTGCTTGTTATTATATTAGGATTAAGAGCACACACTTCCATAATAACCGAGGTCTTTGTTTCTTTATAAAGTCAGTATAAAAGAAACGACCTCAAATGGTCCTACTCAATACACTCTGAGTGTACTAGTGTAATTATACAGTCAAGATAAACTGATACCTAATTACACTACGACCTTCTAATGGTTTGTTCCTTTCCATTTTGGTCGCGAGCTACTGTTTATAATTTATAAGGTACTGATAACATTATCTTCTGCATGTGACACCACATACTATGTTATCTACAATATAAATTAATTGAACAACTACAACTAAATGTAGACAATTTGACCAAATATGATTCTTTATTCATAATGAATGTTTACAAAGCTTAGGCTTTCAGTATACACTCCAACAATCTCCCACTTATACTAATGACTAAGCTGTCATATCTTCTACCATACATCTGATTCCCATTCCCTCCACATGCCGATCAAAAGCTTTCGCCGGAAGGGCCTTAGTGAAAGGATCGCCAGGTTATCCGGTGATGCAATCTTGGCGATGACAACTTCTCCTCGCTTAACGATATCTCGTATCTGGTACTTGCGCTCTATATGTTTACTTGCCTTATGAGCTCGTGGTTCCTACGAGTTTGCAATCTGCATCGCTATTATCACAATAAATTGTGATAATTTTGGGCAAACCAGAATCACATCTAAGTCCATTAGAAAGTTCCTGAGCCATACTTCTTTAGCCGCCTCAGAGGCTACTACATACTCGACTTCCATGGTTGAGTCCGATACGCATTTCGCTTAACACTCCTCCATGAAATGGCTCCACCTCCTAAAGTAAACACATAGCACGATGTAGACTTACTATTGTCCCTATCGATTGGAAATCAAATCCGAGTAACCCACAGGGAGCATCTGCTTGGTAAATTAGCATATAATCTCTAGTCCTTCTCAGGTACTTTAATATATGCTTTACCGCAGTCCAATGTCCTTGTCCAGGGTTACTCTGATATCTGTTGACCATGCCCACGGTAAAACAAATATCAGGTCTCGTACATAGCATTGCATACATAAGGCTTCCTACAGCCGAGGCATAAGGAACTGCTTTCATGTCTTCTATCTCCTTTGATGTCTTGGGAGACATCTCTTTAGATAGAGCTATTCCATGCCTAAAAGGTAAGAAACCTTTCTTGGAATTCTGCATGCTAAAACGAGCAAGGATTGTATCTATATATGAATCTTGGGACAGACACAACATTCTTTTCTTGCGATCCCTTATTACTTTGATCCCAAGAATGTGTGCACACTCTCCTAAGCCCTTCATATCAAATTCTTTGGACAACCATACCCTTACGTCTGATAATACTTTGACATTGTTGTCAATTAACAAAATATCATCTACGTATAGTACAAGAAATACCACCACCTTTCCTTTACACTTCTTATATACACAAGACTCATCCGGACTTTGAATAAATCCATATGACTGGATTACTTCATTAAACCGGATGTTCCAAGATCTTGAAGCTTGCTTCAGTCCATAAATGGACCGATTGAGCTTACACACTAGATGCTCTTTTCCCTTTTCAATGAACCCTTCTGGTTGCTTCATATGGATTTTCTCTTCAAGACTTCCATTAAGGAAAGCTGTCTTGACATCAATTTGCCAAATCTCAAAATCCATATGAGCAGCAATGGATAAGAGTATCCGGATAGACTTAAGCATGGCTACCGGTGAAAAGGTTTCCTCATAATCGATTTTCTCTTTCTGAGTGTACCCTTTCGCAACAAGCCTAGCTTTGAAGGTTTCTACCTTCCCGTCTGTCCCTCTTTTCCTTTTGTAGATCCACTTACATCCAACGGCTTTTACACCATCAGGTGGTTCTACAAGCTCCCAGACCTTATTAGAGTACATAGACTCTATTTCAGAATTCATCGCCTTTTGCCAAGATGCTGCATCTATATCTTGGAGTGCTTCGTCATATGTCCGGGGATCAGGTTCATGTTTACCCGGGATCAAATCCGAAGACTCTCCCAAAAACATGAATCTATCGGGCTGCCTCACAACCCTCCCACTACGACGAGGCACTGTCTGTGGTTGTGTATCATGTGTGACACGTGTTGCAGTCTCTTGTGGTACTTCATCTTGTACTGTTGGTACTAAAGTAGACGTGTCCTCTCTTAGTTCTTCTAAAACAACTTTACTACTGGGCTTGTGATCCATTTTATAGTCTTCTTCTAAAAACTGGGCATTGGTGCTAACAATGACCATCTGGTCTTTAGGACTATAAAATAAACCACCTTTCGTTCCTTTGGGATATCCTACAAGCACGCGAACTTCTGTACGGGATTTTAACTTATCAGTATCTGGTTTCAGCACATGTGCTGGACTACCCCCAAATCCGAATATGTCTTAGACTGGGTTTTCGCCCATTCCACAATTCTATGGGAGTAGAAGAAACTGATTTAGAAGGTAATAAGTTCAGAACATACACTGCTGTTTCCAGAGCATATCCCCAAAACGAATTTGGTAATTCTGAATAACTCATCATCGATCTAACCATCTCCATAAGAGTCCTATTCCTTCGTTCTGCTACACCATTCTGTAGGGGTGTTCCAGGTGCAGACAATTGGGATTGAATCCCGGCCTCTGATAAGTAATTCCTAAACTCTCCTAAAAGGTATTCGCCACCACGATCTGACCGTAGTGTCTTGATACTTTTACCTAGTCGTTTTTCCACATCAGCCTTGTATTCTTTGAACTTATCAAAGCACTCGGACTTGCGGTGCATTAGGTAAATGTATCCATATCTTGAATAATCTCATGAAAGAGACAAAATATTCAAAACCTCCTCTTGCCTGGACAGACATAGGACCACACAAATCAGAGTGAACCAACTCTAACACTTCTTTGGCTCTATACCCCTTGGCCTTGAACGGCCTCTTGGTCATTTTACCTTCCAAGCAGGATTCACAAGTTGGAAAATTTTCTAACTCTAATGAACCCAAAAGTCCATCGGCTATAAGCCTCTGAATCCTACTTAAGTTAATATGACCAAGCCTTAGATGCCAAAGATATGCTTGGTTCATTTCTGAAGGTTCTTTTCTCTTATTAGAATTAGAAGATGAGTTATAAATTTCCATGTTTTGCTTTGTGGAAGAAATTGGGTTTAAAGTATACAAATTGCTAACTAATGCACCAGAACAGATAATCACTTTATTTCTCTTAATAACAACATCGTTACTGAAAGAAACTGAATATCCATCTAAAAACAATTTAGAAACTGAAATTAAACTCTTTCTAAAACTGGGTACATAAAGACAATTTCTTAAAACCAAATTCCTATTTCTACTAAAAGATAAGTAGACGTCTCCCACTGCAACAGCTGCCATCTTAGTAGCATTGCCCATGTAGACGGTAATTTCTCCTTCAGATAGTCGTCGGGTTTCCTGGAACCCCTGCAAGGAATTGCAGACATGATCAGTGGCTCCCGTATCTACACATCAGGTGCTGGTAGATAACACCGCTAAACATGTTTCAACAACTAGAGCATGAGATATACCTTTGTTTTGGTTCCTACGAGGACAGTCCGCCTTCCATGCTCCTTGCAGATGAAGCACTTGCCTTCGGCTTCTTCACTCCACTTTAAATCCCGTACTCGAGACTTATTCACTTTCTTTCTTGAATCGACTTGTTTCTTCTTCTTTCCTCTCGGCTTAGAAGTAGAACCATTTTCAAATAGTGAATTTGAGCATTGTGACGAAATAATCCTTCTGCTGCTTTTCTGTCAGGAGTTCCGAATGAATATACCCTTTTATTCATATTGTAATTCGTGAATTGCTCAAAACTTCTAGGTAGTGTTTGGAGGATCATATCGATCTGGGTTTCCCCATCAATTTCTCCTCCAAGGATCAGTATCTTCGGATAAGCCATCATCTTTAGGATATGATCCCTCACAGGAGTACCCTCTTGCATGGTGGCTGTCATTATCTTTCTCATGGCTTCTTGTCTAGAAGCCCTATCCTGATGACCAAAGAGTTTCTTGAGATTGTTCATAATATCATAAGCTGTTGGTAAGTCTTGATGCTGATGTTGCAATACATTTGACATTGAAGCCAAAATGTAACACCGCGCCATCTCATCTGCTTTTACCCATTTCCTATGATATTCAATCTCCTCTTGGGTAGATTCACCAGTAGGTGCTTCAGGGCAAGGCTCAGTCAGTACAAATTTATAGCTTTCAGCAGTAAGAATAATGTTCAGGTTCCTTTTCCAATCTATGTAATTAGGTCCAGTAAGTCTATTCTGTTGAAGTATGATGGACAGTGGATTGAAAGTCACAAATAACTTTTGGTCAGAACTCTAAATTTAGAATAATATTGATTCCTCAAACAATACTATTTTAAATTAACCAACACCTCAAAACACCGTGAATTTTGTATGCCGCGTTAGTGTGGACGTATACAAATTCAACATTTGTAAAAGGAGGGTTTTATCCCATTAATTTTATTATCTTGTCAACCTAACTTTTTGACAAATAAAATTAATAGTTGGTGTCTTTTGGTCACACAAATAATAGTAGTGACTCCGATGGGGAGGATACTATTAAATGTGTCTAAGTGTATACCATTACTTGACACTAAGTCCATTAATAAGATTATGCCCCTTCCGTTGGGGAAGATCACACGCTCTTAATTAACTTCCTATAGTCATCCAAAAATGGAAGTCTGTTCTAGTGATCCACAAACAAGCTCATCTGTTATGGAGGAAGGCACTCAGAGCCAACGCGCAAGCTTGTTTGCATCACTTACAAACCAGTAATGGAGACCATGGGATTTATTTAAAAATCCCTCTCCCACTTAGTTATTTATAAATGAGGAATTTTAACTATGTTAGCCTACTAAACATGTAAACTAACATATACACACAACACAATATAAAAGCAATAAATAGAAAATCTAATTTTCAACTATTATGGCTTTTATCTCTAGTTGTCCTCCGTGTGTTGTCATCCCAAGCTGCTGCCATATTTGACCACCGCCACCGGGTCTAGCTGTCGCATCCATCTTGCTCCTAGTTCCGCTGTGCCTCTGGTCCTTAGAAGGTTCCACGCTTTGCAAGATTCGATCCGCGACATAAATAGAATTTTATATTTTTGATCCTATATTCCATAAAAGGAATGTACATGTATCTAGATCAAAAATAAAATCATAATAAAACTACTGCTGTATTTTAATACAATCATGCACACACATATAAATGCCCTTGACATGTCCAAGGGTCCAATCACACACATAATAACTAAAAGCCATAATAGTTGGATCCTGCATCCACAAAGTTAGCACATCCTACTATTAACCTGCCTAAATTATGTATGACATGTGCATAATTAAACTAATACCAAATACACAGAGGCAAAACCGTAGCTCTGATACCAATTGTTGGTTGCTACTCGGAAAGCCTAGAGGTTCCACTGTACAAAAACTTTGTACAAAAGTCTGAACCTTTTCCTAGCTACCATGTGTTCTTTTAAATTAAGTTTTGGATCGCCTGCGGAACTTAACACGTTTGATCCAAAACTTAATCTATTCGTTCTTTTGGGTTTTGACTTGGGTCTCCTGCGGAACTTAACGCGTTCGACCCAAATCACCTTAAGTTATTAATTTCATTAAATATTAATTTCCATAATCGGTTCCCAGTACTGACGTGGCGAGGCACATGGCCTTCTTGGATATGGGAGCAACCACCACCGACTAGACAAAACCTTTTATAGAAAGCTAATATTTAATTTCCTAAAATAACTTTAGGTTAACCGAAAAGAACAATCAAATCACAAGGAAAAGAAAAAACAAAAGAACACAACATCGAAAAACATATTCGAAATTCTAGAATCGTAAGCCTCTTGTATTTGGTATTACTTCCAAAAATAACTAGTATGATGCGGAAAGAAAAATTACTAGTTATACCTTTTAGAAAGACCTCTTGATCTTCTACCGTATTCCTCTTCTAACCTCGGGCGTTGTGTGGGCAATGATCTTCCGAGATGAGAAACCACCAACCACCTTCTTCTCCTCCTAGCTAGGTTCGGCCACAAAAAGCTTAACCAAGGATGAAGAATAAAATACCAACCAAGCTCCAAGAGATGCTAGCTTTCTCCCCTTCTTCTTCTTCTTCTTCTCCAAGTAGTATCCGGCCGCCACAAGAGCTCCAAGCCTTTGAGAGTTTCGGCCACCACAAAGAGGGAGAGAGGAAGAGGATGGCCGGCCACTCCAAGGAATAAAAGAGGGAGAGAAATAATAGAGGTTGTGTCTTGTGAAGGCACCCTCACCCCTTCTTTTATATTCCTTGGCCTAGGCAAATTAGGAAATTTAATTATAATAAAATTTCCTTAATTTCCTTGACATGATTTAATTGAGAAAAATAAAATAAAATTTTCCAATTTAATCTCTAATGGCCGGCCACATTAAAAGAGATAAATTAGATAAGTTTTAATCAACAATTAAATTTTCCTAATTTGTTTCCGGAAATTTTTAAAATTAAAATTTCTCTTTAAAAATCTCTTCATGGTTGATAAAAGAAAATTTCTATAATTTTAATTTTACAACATGTGAATAATTTTTAAAGAGAAAATAAAATATCTCACCAATCTACAAATAAGGAAAGAGATCTAATCTCTTTCTTTAATCTTTTGTAGATCTTTTACAAGAGAGATATTTTAATTTTAATTCTCTTTAATAAATTATATCTCCCACATAATAAAAATTAAAATTAAAATCCCTTTTTAAATTAATATGGCCGGCCCCTCTAGCTTGGGTTCAAGCTAGGGCCGCCCAGGCCGGCCCTAGCTTGGTTCCCAAGCTAGATTGGTCGGCCCCCTATTGGTGGGTATAGAAGGTGGGTATAGGTGGGTATAGTACTCTATAAATAAGAGGCTACGATAGGGACCGAGAGGAGGAATTGGTTTTGGTCTCCCGATAAAATTAAGCATCCCATGTTCGCCCCGAACACACAACTTAATTTTATCAATAATAATTCATTCCACTAGAGAACTATTATTGAACTACCGCACAAATCCTAAATTACATTTTTGGGCTCCTTCTTATTATGAGTGTGTTAGTCTCCCTGTGTTTAAGATATCGAATGTCCACTAATTAAGTGAGTTACTGACAACTCATTTAATTAATATCTTAGTCCAAGAGTATTACCACTCAATTTTATCGTCATGTCGGACTAAGTCCACCTGCAGGGTTTAACATGACAATCCTTATGAGCTCCTCTTGAGGACATTATCAACCTAGTATCTCTAGGATACAGATTCCATCTATAATCAACAACACACACTATAAGTGATACCATTTCCCAATTTATCGGGCTTATTGATTCATCGAACTAAATCTCACCCATTGATAAATTAAATAAATAAATATCAAATATATGTGCTTGTTATTATATTAGGATTAAGAGCACACACTTCCATAATAACCGAGGTCTTTGTTTCTTTATAAAGTCAGTATAAAAGAAACGACCTCAAATGGTCCTACTCAATACACTCTAAGTGTACTAGTGTAATTATACAGTCAAGATAAACTGATACCAAATTACACTACGACCTTCTAATGGTTTGTTCCTTTCCATTTTGGTCGCGAGCTACTGTTTATAATTTATAAGGTACTGATAACATTATCTTCTACATGTGACACCACATACTATGTTATCTACAATATAAATTAATTGAACAACTACAACTAAATGTAGACAATTTGACCAAATATGATTCTTTATTCATAATGAATGTTTACAAAGCTTAGGTTTTATTACACCAACAATCTCCCACTTATACTAATGACTAAGTCATATCTTCTACCATACATCCGATTCCATTCCTCCACATGCCGATCAAAAGCTTTCTAGGAAGGGCCTTTGTGAAAGGATCCATCAGGTTATCTGCTAATGCAATCTTGGCGATGACAACTTCTCCTCGCTTCACGATATCTCGTATCGGTGGTACTTGCTCTATATGTTTACTTGCCTTATGAGCTCGTGGTTCCTTCGAGTTTGCAATTGCATCGCTATTATCACAATAAATTGTGATAATTTTGGACAAACAGAATCACATCTAAGTCCATTAGAAAGTTCCCGAGCCATACCGCTTCTTTAGCCGCCTCGGAGGTTGCTACATACTCGACTTCCATGGTTGAGTCCGATACACATTTCTGACACACCTCCATGAAATGGCTCCACCTCCTAAAGTAAACACATATCCTAATGTAGACTTACTATTGTCCCTATCGATTGAAAATCAAAATCCGTGTAACCCAGCAAATCGTCTGCTTGGTAAATTAGCATATAATCTCTAGTCCTTCTCGGTACTCTAATATATGCTTTACCGCGTCCAATGTCCTTGTCCAGGTTACTCCGATATCTGCTACCACGGTAAAACAAATATCAGGTCTCGTACATAGCATTGCATACATAAGGCTTCCTACAGCCGAGGCATAAGGAACTGCTTTCATGTCTTCTATCTCCTTTGATATCTTGGGAGACATCTCTTTAGATAGAGCTATTCCATGCCTAAAAGGTAAGAAACCTTTCTTGGAATTCTGCATGCTAAAACGAGCAAGGATTGTATCTATATATGAAGCTTGGGACAGACACAACATTCTTTTCTTGCGATCCCTTATTACTTTGATCCCAAGAATGTGTGCACACTCTCCTAAGTCCTTCATATCAAATTTTTTGGACAACCATACCCTTACGTCTGATAATACTTTGACATTGTTGCCAATTAACAAAATATCATCTACGTATAGTACAAGAAATACCACCACGTTTCCGTTACACTTCTTATATACACAAGACTCATCCGGACTTTGAATAAATCCATATGACTGGATTACTTCATTAAACCGGATGTTCCAAGATCTTGAAACTTGCTTCAGTCCATAAATGGACCGATTGAGCTTACACACTAGATGCTCTTTGCCCTTTTCAATGAACCCTTCTGGTTGCTTCATATGGATGTTCTCTTCAAGACTTCCATTAAGAAAAGTCGTCTTGACATCCATTTGCCAAATCTCATAATCCATATGAGAAGCAATGGATAAGAGTATCCTGATAGACTTAAGCATGGCCACAGGTGAAAAGGTTTCCTCATAATCGATTCCTTCTCGTTGTGTATAATATTTTGCAATCGATCTAGCTTTAAAGGTCTTTACCTTTCTGTCTATTCCTCTCTTTCTTTTGTAGATCCACTTATACCCCATGAGTTTCATCCCATTAGTTATATCTACAAGATCTTGGATGGAATTAGTGTACATGGATTTCATTTCTGAGTCCATAGCACTCCTATAATGGTCAACGTCTATACCCTCCATAGCTTCCTTACACGAAGTGGGATCCTCCTCTTACTCAATAGATATTGTGCCATAAAGGACTCTCCATAAAGCAAGTACTTGGAGGGTCGACGAATCACTACCTCTAAGCTGTGGAGGCTCTTGGTTGATTGGAGTTGATTGTTGCTCTCTCTCTTGATCACCATGTCCCTTATTTTCCATTTCAATACACGGAGGCAATTGAACAATGGAGCTACGATTCTTAACCATCTCAATTGTCGGCAAATTAGTAGCTACAATAGATGGAACCTCCGGTCATTTCGGACTAAAACCACCTTTCGCTTTGGGATATCCTACAAACACGCGAACTTCAGACGGGATTCTAACTTATCAAGATCTGGTTTATACGTGGACTACCCCAAATCCGAATATGTCTTAGACTGGGTTTTCGCCCATTCCACAATTCTATGGGAGTAGAAGAAATTGATTTAGAAGGTACTAAGTTCAGAACATACACTGCTGTTTCTAGAGCATATCACCAAAATGAATTTGGTATTTCTGAATAACTCATCATCGATCTAACCATCTCCATAAGAGTCCTATTCCTTCGTTCTGCGACACCATTCTGTTGGGGTGTTCCAGGTGCAGACAATTGGGATTGAATCCCGGCCTCTGATAAGTAATTCCTAAACTCTCCTAAGAGTTATTCGCCACCACGATCAGATCGTAGTGTCTTGATACTTTTACCTAATCATTTCTCCACATCAGCCTTGTATTCTTTGAACTTATCAAAGCACTCGGACTTGCGGCGCATTAGGTAAATATATCCGTATCTTGAATAATCATCTATAAAAGAGACAAAATATTCAAAACCTCCTCTTGCCTGGACAGACATAGGACCACACAAATCAGAGTGAACCAACTCTAACACTTCTTTGGCTCTATACCCCTTGGCCTTGAACGGCCTCTTGGTCATTTTACCTTCCAAGCAGGATTCACAAGTTGGAAAATTTTCCAACTCTAATGAACCCAAAAGTCCATCGGCTATAAGCCTCTGAATCCTACTTAAGTTAATATGACCAAGCCTTAGATGCCAAAGATATGCTTGGTTCATTTCCGAAGGTTCTTTTCTCTTATTAGAATTAGAAGATGAGTTATAAATTTCCATGTTTTGCTTTGTGGAAGAAATTGGGTTTAAAGTATACAAATTGCTAACTAATGCACCAGAACAGATAATCACTTTATTTCTCTTAATAACAACATCGTTACTGAAAGAAACTGAATATCCATCTAAAAATAGTTTAGAAACTGAAATTAAACTCTTTCTAAAACTGGGTACATAAAGACAATTTCTTAAAACCAAATTCCTATTTCTACTAAAAGATAAGTAGACGTCTCCCACTGCAACAGCTGCCATCTTAGTAGCATTGCCCATGTAGACGGTAATTTCTCCTTCAGATAGTCGTCGGGTTTCCTGGAACCCCTGCAAGGAATTGCAGACATGATCAGTGGCTCCCGTATCTACACATCAGGTGCTGGTAGATAACACCGCTAAACATGTTTCAACAACTAGAGCATGAGATATACCTTTGTTTTGGTTCCTACGAGGACAGTCCGCCTTCCAATGTCCTGCCTGCTTGCAGATGAAGCACTTGCCCTTCGGCTTCTTCACTCCAGCTTTAAAGACTTATTCACTTTATTTGCTGAACCGACTTGTTTCTTCTTCTTCTTTCCTCTCGGCTTAGAAGTAGAACCATTTTCAAGATAGTGAATTTGAGCATTGTGATGAAATAATCCTTCTACTGCTTGAAGTTCCGCCAATGAATATACCCTTTTATTCATATTGTATTTCAGGCGGAATTGCTCAAAACTTCTAGGTAGTGTTTGGAGGATCATATCGATCTGGGTTTCCCCATCAATTTCTCCTCCAAGGATCTGTATCTCGTTCAGATAAGCCATCATCTTTAGGATATGATCCCTCACAGGAGTACCCTCTTGCATGGTGGCTGTCATTATCTTTCTCATGGCTTCTTGTCTAGAATCCCTATCCTGATGACCAAAGAGTTCCT
Source organism: Zingiber officinale (assembly GCF_018446385.1). Lineage (NCBI taxonomy): Eukaryota > Viridiplantae > Streptophyta > Magnoliopsida > Zingiberales > Zingiberaceae > Zingiber > Zingiber officinale. Next base: position 103,226,705 of record NC_055990.1, read on the forward strand.
TGAGATTGTTCATAATATCATAAGCTGTTGGTAAGTCTTGATGCTGATGTTGCAATACATTTGACATTGAAGCCAAAATGTAACACCGCGCCATCTCATCTGCTTTTACCCATTTCCTATGATATTCATGTTGGTTGCTACTCGGAAAACCTAGAGGTTCCACTGTACAAAAATTTTGTACAAAGGTCTGAACCTTTTCCTAGCTACCTTGTGTTCTTTTAAATTAAATTTTGGATCGCCTACGGAACTTAACACGTTTGATCCAAAACTTAATCTATTCACTCTTTTAGGTTTAGACTTGGGTCTCCTGCGGAACTTAACACGTTCGACCCAAATCGCCTTAAGTTATTAATTCCATTAAATATTAGTTTCCATAATCGGTTCCCAGTACTGACGTGGCGAGGCACATGGCCTTCTTGGATATGGGAGCAACCACCACCGACTAGACAAAACCTTTTATAAAAATCTAATATTTAATTTCCTAAAATAACTTTAGGTTAACCGAAAAGAATAATCAAATCACAAGGAAAAGAAAAAACAAAAGAACACAACATCGAAAAACATATTCGAATTTCTAGAATCGTAAGCCTCTTGTATTTGGTATTATTTCCATAAATAACTAGCATGATGCGGAAATAAAATTTACTAGTTATACCTTGTAGAAAAACCTCTTGATCTTCTATCGTATTCCTCTTCTAACCTCGGACGTTGTGTGGGCAACGATCTACCGAGATGAGAAACCACCAACCACCTTCTTCTCCTCCAAGAAAGGTTCGTCCACAAAGGAAAAACTTCACCAAGGAAGAAAACCAAAACACTAACCAAGCTCCAAGAGATGCTAGCTTTCTCTCCTTCTTCTTCTTCTTCTCCGAGTAGTATCCGGCCACCACAAGAGCTCCAAAGGAATAGAGATGTTCGGCCACCACAAGAGGAAGAGAGGGAAAGGATGATGATGATGGCCGGCCACACCAAGGAACAAAGAGGAAGAGAAAATAATAGAGGTTGTGTCTTGTGAAGGCACCCTCACCCCTTCTTTTATATTCCTTGGCCTAGGCAAATTAGGAAATTTAATTACAATAAAATTTCCTTAATTCCCTTGACATGATTTAATTGAGAAAAATAAAATAATATTTCCCCAATTAATCTCTAATGGCCGGTCACATCAAGAGGAAGTAAATTGGACAAGTTTCAATCAACAATTAAAACTTTCCTTATTTGTTTCCGGAAATTTTAAAAATAAAATTTCTCTTCAAAAAATCTCTTCATGGTTAATAAAAAGAAATTTCCATAATTTTAATTTTACAACATGTGAATAATTTTTAAAGAGAAAATAAAATATCTCACCAATCTACAAGTAAGGAAAGAGATCTAATCTCTTTCTTTAATCTTTTGTAAATTTTACAAGAAAGATAATTTAATTTAAATTCTCTTTAATAAATTATTTCTTCCACATAATAAAAATTAAAATTAAAATTCTTTTTAATTTATTTTGGCCGGCCCTACTAGCTTGGGTTCAAGCTAGGGCCAATTATACCTAGGCCGGCCCTAGCTTGTTCCCAAGCTAGCTTGGCCGGCCCCTATTGGGTTGGTATATAAGGTGGGTATAGGTGGGTATAGAACTCTATAAATAAGAGGCTACGATAGGGACCGAGAGGAGGAATTGGTTTTGGTCTCCCGATAAAATTAAGCATCCCGTGTTCGCCCCGAACACACAACTTAATTTTATCAATAATAATTCATTCCACTAGAGAACTATTATTGAACTACCGCACTAATCCCAAATTACATTTTGGGCTCCTTCTTATTATGAGTGTGTTAATCTCCCTGTGTTTAAGATATCGAATGTCCACTAATTAAGTGAGTTACTGACAACTCATTTAATTAATATCTTAGTCCAAGAGTAGTACCACTCAACCTCATCGTCATGTCGGACTAAGTCCACCTGCAGGGTTTAACATGACAATCCTTATGAGCTCCTCTTGAGGAAATTATCAACCTAGTATCTCTAGGACACAGTTTCCTTCTATAATCAACAACACACACTATAAGTGATATCATTTCCCAATTTATTGGGCTTATTGATTCATCGAACTAAATCTCACCCATTGATAAATTAAAGAAATAAATATCAAATATATGTGCTTATTATTATATTAGGATTAAGAGCACACACTTCCATAATAACCGAGGTCTTTGTTTCTTTATAAAATCAGTATAAAAGAAACGACCTCAAATGGTCCTACTCAATACACTCTAAGTGTACTAGTGTAATTATACAGTCAAGATAAACTGATACCTAATTACACTACGACCTTCTAATGGTTTGTTCCTTTCCATTTTGGTCGTGAGCTACTGTTTATAATTTATAAGGTACTGATAACATTATCTTCTGCATATGACACCACATGCTATGTTATCTTCAATATAAATTAATTGAACAACTACAAACAAATGTAGATAATTTGACCAAATGTGATTCTTTATTCAAGACAAATGTTTACAAAAGCTTAGGCTTTCAGTATACACTCCAACAATCTCCCACTTATACTAATGACTAAGCTACCATATCTTCTACCATACATCTGATTCCCATTCCCTCCAAATGCCGATCAAAAGCTTTCGCCGGAAGGGCCTTAGTGAAAGGATCTGCCAAGTTATCCGCTGATGCAATCTTGGCGATGACAACTTCTCCTCGCTTCACGATATCTCGTATCAGGTGGTACTTGCGCTCTATATGTTTACTTGCCTTATGAGCTCGTGGTTCCTTCGAGTTTGCAACTGCACCGCTATTATCACAATAAATTGTGATAATTTTGGGCAAACCAGGAACCACATCTAAGTCCATTAGAAAATTCCTGAGCCATACTGCTTCTTTAGCTGCCTCAGAGGCTGCTACATACTCAGCTTCCATGGTTGAGTCCGATACGCATTTCTGCTTAACACTCCTCCATGAAATGGCTCCACCTCCTAAAGTAAACACATAGCCTGATGTAGACTTACTATTGTCCCTATCTGATTGGAAATCTGAATCCGTGTAACCCACAGGGATCAAATCGTCTGCTTGGTAAATTAGCATATAATCTCTAGTCCTTCTCAGGTACTTTAATATATGCTTTACTGCAGTCCAATGTCCTTGTCCAGGTTATTCGATATCTGACGACCATGCCCACGGTAAAACAAATATCGTCTCGTACATAGCATTGCATACATAAGGCTTCCTACAGCCGAGGCATAAGGAACTGCTTTCATGTTCTCTATCTCTTTTGATGTCTTCGGAGACATCTCTTTAGATAGAGCTACTCCATGCCTAAAAGGTAAGAAACCTTTCTTGGAATCTTGCATGCTAAAACGAGCAAGGATTGTATCTATATATGAAGCTTGGGACAGACACAATATTCTTTTCTTGCGATCCCTTATAACTTTGATCCCAAGAATGTGTGCACAATCTCCTAAATTCTTCATATCAAATTGTTTGGACAACCATACCCTTACATCCGATAATACCTTGATATTGTTGCCAATTAACAAAATATCATCTACGTATAGTACAAGAAATACCACCACATTTTCGTTGCACTTCTTGTATACACAAGACTCATCCGGACACTGAATAAATCCATATGATTGGATCACTTCATTAAACCAGATGTTCCAAGACCTTGAAGCTTGCTTCAGTCCATAAATGGACCGATTGAGCTTGGACACTAGATGCTCTTTGCCTTTTTCAATGAACCCTTCTGGTTGCTTCATATGAATGTTCTCTTCAAGACTTCCATTAAGGAAAGCTGTCTTGACATCCATTTGCCAAATCTCATAATCCATATGAGCAGCAATGGATAAGAGTATCCGGATAGACTTAAGCATGGCTACCGGTGAAAAGGTCTCCTCATAATCGATTCCCTCTTTCTGAGTGTACCCTTTCGCAACAAGCCTAGCTTTGAAGGTCTCTACCTTCCCGTCTGTCCCTCTTTTCCTTTTGTAGATCCACTTGCATCCAACGGCTTTTACACCATCAGGTGGTTCTACAAGCTCCCAGACTTTATTAGAGTACATAGACTCTATTTCAGAATTCATTGCCTTTTGCCAAGATGCTGCATCTATATCTTGGAGTGCTTCGTCGTATGTTCGTGGATCAGGTTCATGTTTACCCGGGATCAAGTCCGAAGACTCTCCTAAAAACATGAATCTTTCAGGCTGCCTTACAACCCTCCCACTACGACGAGGCACTGTCTGTGGTTGTGTATCATGTGTGACACGTGTTGCAGTCTCTTGTGGTACTTCATCTTGTACTGTTGGTACTGAAGTAGTCATGTCCTCTCTAAGTTCTTCTAAAACAACTTTGCTACATCGGGCTTGTGATCCATTATATAGTCTTCTTCTAAAACCGGGCATTGGTGCTAACAATGACCTTCGTCTTTAGGACTATAAAATAAACCACCTTTCGCTCCTTTGGGATATCCTACAAACACGCCGAACTTCAGACGGATTCTAACTTATCAAGATCTCGGTTTCAAGACATGTCCGGACTACCCCAAATCCAATATGTCTTAGACTGGACTTTCGCCCATTCCACAATTCTATGGGAGTAGAAGAAACTGATTTAGAAGGTACTAAGTTCGGAACGTACACTGCTGTTTCGAGCATATCCCCAAACGAATTTGGTAATTCAATAACTCATCATTGATCTAACCATCTCCATAAGAGTCCTATTCCTTCGCTCGCTACACCATTCTGGGGTGTTCCAGTGCGTACAATTGGGATTGAATCCCGACCTTCGATAAGTAATTCCTAAACTCTCCTAAAGGTATTCGCCACCACGATCCGACCGTAGTGTCTTGATACTTTTACCTAGTCGTTTTCCACATCGCCTTGTATTCTTTGAACTTATCAAAGCACTCGGACTTATGCGCATTAGGTAAATGTATCCATATCTTGAATAATCGCTATGAAAGAGACAAAATATTCAAAACCTCCTCTTGCTTGGATGGACATAGGACCACACAAATCGGAGTGAACCAACTCTAACACTTCTTTGGCTCTATACCCCTTGGCCTTGAACGGCCTCTTGGTCATTTTTCCTTCCAAGCGTGATTCACAAGTTAGAAAATTTTCCAACTCTAATGAACCCAAAAGTCCATCGGCTATAAGCCTCTAATCCTACTTAAGTTAATATGACCAAGCCTTAGATGCCAAAGATATGCTTGGTTCATTTCGAAGGTTCTTTCTCTTATTAGAATTAGAAGATGAGTTATAAATTTCCATGTTTTGCTTTGTGGAAGAAATTGGGTTTAAAGTATACAAATTGCTAACTAATGCACCGAAACAGATAATCACTTTATTTCTTTTAATAACTACATCGTTACTAAAGGAAACCGAATATCCATCTAAAACAGTTTAGAAACTGAAATTAAATTCTTTCTAAAACTGGGTACATAAAGACAATTTCTTAAAACCAAATTCCTATTTCTACTAAAGATAAGTAGACGTCTCTCCAACAACTGCCACCTTAGTAGCATTGCCCATGTAGATAATTTCTCCTTCGGATAGTCGTCGGGTTTCCTGGAACCCTGCAAGGAATTGCAGACATGATCAGTACCTGGTGCTGGTAGATAACACCGCTAAACATGTTTCAACAACTAGAGCATGCGATATACCTTTGTTTTGGTTCCTACGAGGATAGTCCGCCAATGTCCTGACCTTACGGATGAAGCACTTGCCCTTCGACTTCTTCATTCCACTTTAAATCCCGTACACTGAGATTTATTCACTTTCTTTGACCAAATTGTTTCTTCTTCTTCTTTCCTTCGGTTTAGAAGTAGAACCATTTTCGATAGTGAATTTGAGCATTGTGATGAAATAATCCTTCTGCTGTTTCAGAAGTTCCGCTAATGAATAAACCCTCTTATTCATATTATAGTTCAGAACCGCTCAAAACTTCTAGGTAGCGTTGGAGGATCATATCGATCCGGGTTTCCCATCAATTTCTCCTCCAAGGATTTGTATCTCGTTCGGATAAGCCATCATCTTTAGGATATGATCCTCACAGGAGTACCCTCTTGCATGGTGGCTGTCATTATCTTTCTCATGGCTTCTTGCCTAGAAGCCCTATCCTGATGACCAAAGAGTTCCTTGAGATTGTTCATAATATCATAAGCTGTTGGTAAATCCTGATGCTGATGTTGCAATACATTTGACATTGAAGCCAAAATGTAACACCGCGCCATCTCATCTGCTTTTACCCATTTCCTATGATATTCAATCTCCTCTTGGGTAGATTCACCAGTAGGTGCATCAGGACAACTCATCAATACAAATTTATAGCTTTCAAGATAGAACAATGTCCAGGTTCCTTTTCCAATCTATGTAATTAGGTCCAGTAAGTCTATTCTGTTGAAGTATGATGGACAGTGGGTTGAAAGTCATCCTAAGAATCACAAATAACTTTTGGTCAGAAATCTAAATTTAGAATAATATTGATTCCTCAAACAATACTATTTTAAATTAACCAACACCTTAAAATACCGTAAATTTTGTATGCCACGTTAGTGTGGACGTATACAAATTCAACATTTGTAAAAGGAGGGTTTTATCCCATTAATTTTATTATCTTGTCAACCTAACTTTTTGACAAATAAAATTAATAGTTGGTATCTTTTGGTCACACAAATAATTGCAGTGACTCCGATGGGGAGGATACTATTAGATGTGTCTAAGTGTATACCATTACTTGACACTAAGTCCATTAATAAGATTATGTCTCTTCCGTTGGGGAAGATCACACGCTCTTAATTAACTTCCTATAGTCATCCAAAAATGGAAGTCTGTTCTAGTGATCCGCAAACTAGCTCATCCGTTATGGAGGAAGGCACTCAGAGCCAACGCGCAAGCTTGTTTGCATCACTTACAAACCAGTAATGGAGACCATGGGATTTATTTAAAAATTCCTCTCCCACTTAGTTATTTATAAATGAGGAATTTTAACTATGCTAGCCTACTAAAACTTGTAAACCAACATGCATCCTGCATCCACAAGGTTAGCACATCCTACTATTAACCTGCCTAAATTATGTATGACATGTGCATAATTAAACTAAATACCAAATACACAGAGACAAAACCCTAGCTCTGATACCAATTGTTGGTTGCTACTCGGAAAACCTAGAGGTTCCACTGTACAAAAATTTTGTACAAAGGTCTGAACCTTTTCCTAGCTACCATGTGTTCTTTTAAATTAAATTTTGGATCGCCTGTGTAACAACCCAATTTTCCATATTTCAAGTTCTAAAAGTCCATAAAAATATTTGGAAATGCTTTTAAAATATTCTAGAGATTTTTAGAAATTTTTAGAGTATTTTTACGTAATTTTTGGAGGTCGTTTAGTATGGTTACAAAAAGAAAGAAGTTTTGAAAAAAATCGTTGAAGGTGAGACTCGAACCCATGACCTCGGGTCGAACCCGACCTAACCGGACACAGCCAACCAACTGGGCTGCGCACGCTTTGTTAACCAAGTATGAGGAGAAATAGGTTTAAGGTATAGTATAATGGGAACCCAAAATTAGACCTAGCTATAAAAGGTTAAGTGAAATGGAATTTATTTTTATTCTTCTTTTTCTCCCGAAATCCTTTCTTCCTCTCGTTCTCGCGTGCGACGGCGTCGGCGCTACTTGGTGCGAAGACGAAGCCGAACTTAGGGCTTCACTCCGGCGGCCGACGAGCACCCTTCTCCACGGGTTCTTCACATATCCGAGCTCCCCTCGGCAAGGAAGATGCGCGGACACAAGGAGAACTCTAAGACCGTGAGCTTCTCGCGGAACCCTAGCCGCCTCTCCTCTTCGGTTGTAAGTCCAAGAACGCTAGGTAAGTACTACTCACCTGTGGTAGGAGTTGCTCCAAGCTTTCGGTTTTCATTTCCTTGCTTTCGGATTTTTCTGCGCCGAGTAGAACTATATGCTAGGGCTTCTCTCCAGGTTCTGTTTATCTAGCCGAATTGCAAGGTTAGGTTTGCTATGCCGAATTTAAAGTGCTAGGGATATAGTTTCTCTTGTTTGGATCATGTGTGCAGAATTTAGGGACTTAGGGAAACATCCGAGACTTATTTGCCTCGTGTTGTATCTGCCGTGGCATGTTTCAAAGAACTTGGTTTGATTTAAAGTCCGAACCCAAGGATTATACAGAATAGGCACAACATAATTCAAGTAGTTGTTTTTTTTACCAGCGTGGATGTTCCCTTGATAGTTCTGAGCATGAAAAGGGGCCTTAGTTCATGGGTATAGTTTAGATTCCCTATGGGATCTTGTTTAGTTTCATAGCATGTTTATGTACTTGACTTTCACTGTGTTTCATCTTTGACATTACAGTTTTGAGTTCTTGCTGTTTCCCATGAGCATGAGTAGCTTTTAGCTTGCTTCGTGATTCCATACACATGCAATTTTGAGAGTTTCTGATACTTGTTGATTATGGTAGTATAAACATGGATGAATACGTGCTGTAGGTTTTAAAGGTGTTTCCTTGAAGTATGGAAACTTAATAGCATGAGTAGGCAGTTTAGATATTTCTGTTGTAGTTTCATAATGTAATTTTGTAATCTTCCTATTGCTACTGTAAGCATGAATAGCATACATACTGTGAACAGCAATTTAGTTTTTCTTGCTAACTTCATGTTAGCATATCAGTTTAGTTTTGGTGTTATTTCATGAAATGAACATCCCTCTAACTCTAACACATAGTTTCTATTTTATAGCATGATTAGTAAGTTCAAAGTAGCTTTCTTTTGCTTTATTTTACAGCATGTTTAGAAAGTTTGAATTAGCTTTCTTTTGCTCTATTTTACAGCATGTTTAGAAAGTTTGAATTTGCTCTCTTTTGCTCTATTTTATAGCATGATTAGTAAGTTTAAAGTCGCTTTCCTTTGCTTTGTTTAATAACATGCTTAGAGAGTTCACATCTGCTTCCCTTGTGTATTTTCATATAGCATGCTTGGTTAGTTGTAATCCTACACTTGTTAGATATATCTAAAGGATTCTAATAAGCTCTAATAAAGGATTATAAGAAGTGTGAGTAAAGAAAAAGACCAAGGTCTAATTAAAAAGAGATAACTAGTAAATTAAAGTAAGAGGCTAGTACCCGACATCCAAGAGCTTGTCGTTAAACAAATCCAGGTGACCATTTCCGAGGTCTTGGCCCTGGTAGACCAAGGTCTGCTCTTTTAGGATTGGTGGCTCGCAACCCCAACCTATTAGGGAACGCGCATGAGTTGGTACTAGGCCTGGGCCCAAAGAAAAGAAAACCTAAGAAAGAAAAGAAAAGTTAAGTAAGAAGGAAGAAAGAAAAGAAAAGTTAAGTAAGAAGGAAGAAAGAAAAGAAAAGTTAAGTAAGAAGAAGAAAGTAAAAGATAGAAGTTAAAAGATTAATTTCTAACACAAGGATACAAGAAATGAAATAAGTTCCAAGCTTAGAATAAATAAGAATGGTTAGTTTTCTTTGATTCTAAGTTTACATTGTTAGTTTCTTGTTATCCTGCTTGATACTGAGTATGATTTGTATTCTGTTCATTTTCTGTATACCATGAGCACATGCAGATAGCTTTATTATTTCAGTTTCAGCACTTATGCATTTCGTTTATGCATTTCGAGTTTTGTGAGATAGATTAGTACTTACTAAGCGTTTTCGCTTATAGATCTTGTCTTGTTTCCTCCTACTGCAGATAAAGGAAAAGCTAAGATATGAAGGGAGGCGACAGGGTGGTGGTGATGATGGATGTGTGTGGTGACTGAACTATGGAGAGGTCCAGAGGGGACTAGCAAGACTTATTTATTTAGAGTTTATGTCTAGTTTATTTTCCTTATTTCTGTTATGAAATTATGAGTTTATGATTGAGTTTGATGTGCATGGTAGCTTATTATGCTTCATTCTGGGAGCTTGAGTTTAGTTCATGTTGCTAGATTAGTTTTTGATTATGATATGATTTATTACTGCGTGGTTGTGAATAAATTGTGATCCAGCCGCATGTGGCTGTGTATATATCTTGTGTATTATAGATTTGGTCACCGGTACAGGGGAGACTCTGCCGAAATTTTTCGGTAGGAATTTCTCTGAACCGTGATAAATCTAAGTGTCGCTAATAATAGCATAAGTGACACTAGTAAGTAGAGTAGGAGTTAGGTAACGGTCGCCCTTAGAGAGTAGTAGTAAGAAGGGTGGTTGTTACAGTTGGTATCAGAGCAGTGTTCCATTCTCCAGCATCACACACACATCAGCATCATCCTTGCCGTCTCCAAGTAAGAAAGTATTTAAATCCTTTCTTTATTCTGCTTTCCTTATTATTAACTGCAGTATAGAGTACTTTTTTTTTTGAGTACTAAAGTAAGATAGAAGATTTAATTTCCCTTTTCTTTATTCATATTTATGTATGTTTAGAAAGGATAGAGAAATGTTTAGAAGTACCTACTCATAGGTGTTGAAAGTCAAGAATCATGTATAAGTAAGATATATCTAGAAAGTATAGTGATAATTGTAAGTTTTCTTTTCCTCTGCCTGACTTGATGTCAAGAAGAGGACGTCCTCGTACCGCTGGTACTGAGAACCAAGATCAGGAGAACGAAGAGCTTAGATCAACTGAGCCCAATCTCTCTGAAGTTGTTGCCTAACTCCAGAGACAAGTAGCAGAACAACAGCAAGTGATTGCCAATCTAATGGCCAATCAGAAGCCAGCTACTCCCACTCCCCCAACCATTAATGTGGAAACCCCAGTGGTGACTGAAGTCTTATCGGTTGCCCTGGCAGTCGCCACAACACCTAGAAGACAAGAAGCATACCTTATCTAGTGGCTGAAGCTGAAACCAGAAAGATTCTCAGGCACGACTGAGCCTTGGGATGCCCAGGCTTGGTTCAAGACACTTGAGAGCACAATGGAGCTTCTTGACTGGCCAGAAGTCGAGAAGGTCAAGTGCGCCTCTTTCTGCCTTTCTTTAGATGTTCGTATGTGGTGGGAGAGGATAAAGACCAAGAGAGCAGCCGATCAGATGAGCTGGGCAGATTTTCAGTTAGAGTTCTATGAAGAGTTCTATCACCAACAAGCACTAAGAGGAGTTTATAGAGTTCAAGTCAGCCAAGATAGAAGACAAGACAGTGGGAAAACAGAGACCCCAGTCAAGTAAGTGTAGAAGAACAGAAAGAAGGTAAGAAAGAGGGGGTTTGGGTGGTCTGTGAATATCCCGAAGTATTCCCAACAGATCTACCTGGACTACCTCCCAACAAATGAATGGATTTGAGATTGAATTGGTTCTTGGAACCGGTCCAATTTCAAAAGCTCCGTATCGCATGTCTCCAGCAGAGCTGAAGGAGTTACAAGAACAACTACAGGAGTTACTTGACAAAGGCTTCATTCGCCCTAGTCATTCACCCGGGGAGCCCCAGAGTTGTTCGTTAAGAAGAAAGACGGATCCGTGCTAATGTGCATAGATTTCAGAACGCTGAGCAAAGTAGCAGTTAAGGACAAGTACCCCCTTCCCAGGATCGATGACTTATTTGATCAATAAAGAGGAACAACAGTGTTTTCGAAGATAGACCTGCGCTCTGGGTACCATCAGCTGAAGGTGAAAGAAAGAGACATACCCAGAACAGCTTTCAGAACCAGATACGGACACTACAAGTTTGTAGTCATGTATTTTGGTGTGACTAATGCACCAGCGGTCTTCATGGACCTAATGAGCAGAGTGTTCAGAGAATATCGTGACAAATTTGTCATTGTATTCATCGATGACATTCTGGTCTATTCAAGGACCCCAGAGGAGCATGACACGCACTTGAGGATAGTACTGCAGACTCTTCAGCAAAAGCAGCTTTATGCTAAATTCTCAAAGTGCGAGTTCTGGTTAAATCAGGTGGCGTTTTTAGGTCACATTAGTTCTAAAGAAGGTATTCAAGTGGATCCAGCCAAAGTAGAAGCGGTCAACAACTGGAGTAGACCCAAGAACGTCAGAGAGATCAGAAGCTTCCTTGGTTTAGCAGGGTACTACAGGAAGTTCGTGGAGGATTTTTCCAGGATAGCTTCTCCACTAACAGCCCTCACCAGAAAGAACAAGAGATTCGAATGGTCAGATTAATGTGAGCAGAGCTTCCAAGAGCTAAAGAAGAGATTGATCAGTGCTCCCATTCTGACTGTCCCACAGAGTGATAAGAGTTTCGACATCTACAGTGATGCTTCCAAGATGGGCTTAGGAGCTGTACTCATGCAAGAAGGAAAAGTCATAACTTATGCTTCCAGACAACTCAAAGATTATAAGAAGAATTACCCTACTCATGATCTTGAGCTGGCAGTTGTGGTTTTTGCACTTAAACTCTGGCGACATTATTTGTATGGAGTTCAGTGTAGAATCTTCACAGATCATCAGAGTCTCAAGTACTTCTTCACTCAGAAGGACTTAAAAATGAGACAGCGTAGGTGGCTGGAGTTGGTCAAAGATTACGACTGTGAAATTCTCTACCACCCAGGCAAAGCTAACAAAGTGGCAGATGCACTCAGCAGAAAATCTAGTGCATCACTGATGTCTTTGTCATCACTAGCCCTGCCACTACAGAAGGAGTTGTCAGATTTTGGGCTTGAAATTATCGAAGGACAGCTCTCTACATTGACCTTAGAGTCTACACTGCTTGTGGAGATACAGAGAAAGCAAAGTGAAGATCCGGACATCCAGAAGATCAAGCAAGGGATACAGAAAGAAGACAACTCAGAGTTTAGAGTGACAGATAGCGGAATTCTTTATCAGGGGAGTCGCATTTGCGTGCCCAATGATGAGGAACTAAGAAAGAAGATCTTAGAGGAAGCTCACAGTACACCATATTCCATGCATCCTGGTTCTTCCAATATGTACCAAGATGTGAAACAGAGGTTTTGGTGGTCAGGACTCAAAAGAGATGTAGCTAAGTATGTCAGTACCTGCTTGACATGTCAGAGAGTCAAAGCAGAACACCAGAGACCAGGAGGAGTTCTTCAGCCTCTTCCAATACCAGAATGGAAATGGGAAGATATTTCCATGGACTTCATAACAGGTCTTCCAAGAACCACCAATGGATATGATGCGATATGGGTGATAGTAGACCGATTGACCAAGTCTGCTCACTTCCTAGCCATCAAAGTGTCCCACTCCATAGAGCAGCTATATGTTAAAGAGGTAGTCAGACTTCATGGAGTTCCTAAATCTATCGTTTCTGATAGAGATGGGCGCTTCACCTCACACTTTTGGGAGTGCGTTCAGAATGCACTAGGCACCAAACTCAAGTTCAGCACAGCTTTCCATCCACAGACTGATGGACAGACAGAGCGAGTGAATCAGATTTTAGAAGACATGCTCAGAGCTTGTGCGCTAGATTTCAAAGGAAGTTGGTGCAAGTATTTGTGCTTAGCTGAATTCGCTTACAACAATAGCTATCAGGCCACCATCAAGATGGCACCTTATGAAGCACTTTATGGCAGGAAATGCAGATCACCCATATGCTGGCAAGAAGCAGGAGAGAGAAAAGAGATGGAAGCAGAGCTGGACATTCAAACAGAGGTGATAGACGAAACTACTCAAGCAATCCAGAAAATCAGACAGAGAATTGAGACTGCCCAGAGCAGACAGAAGAGTTATGCGGACACGCGCCGTAGGCCATTGGAATTCCAAGTAGGAGATTCGGTTTTCCTCAAGGTCGCTCCTATGAAGGGAGTGATGAGATTTGGCAAGAAGGGCAAATTAAGTCCTCGCTACGTAGGACCTTACCTAATCATAGAGAGGATTGGGAAAGTAGCTTACAGGCTGGACTTACCACAAGACATGTCAGCAATATACAATGTATTTCATGTCTCCATGCTAAAGAAGTGTCTCCATGACCCGAGCCAAGTGATTCAGCCTCAGTCAGTGCGGATCCAAGAGGATCTTAGTTATGAGAGCAGACCTACACAGATAGTGGACAGAACAGTCAAGAGATTGAGAAACAAAGAAGTACCACTAGTGAAGGTCGTCTGGCAGAACCAGAAGCAGGAGGAAATCACTTGGGAGCAGGAGGACAGTATGAGACAGAAGTATCCAGAGCTATTCTAAGTTCGAGGACGAACTTTTTATAAGGTATGGGGGATTGTAACAACCTAATTTTCCCTATTTCAAGTTCTAAAAGTCCATAAAAATATTTGGAAATACTTTTAAAATATTCTAGAGATTTTTAGAAATTTTTAGAGTATTTTTACGTAATTTTTGGAGGTCGTTTAGTATGGTTACAAAAAGAAAGAAGTTTTGAAAAAAATCGTTGAAGGTGAGACTCGAACCCATGACCTCGGGTCGAACCCGACCTAACCGGACACAGCCAACCAACTGGGCTGCGCACGCTTTGTTAACCAAGTATGAGGAGAAATAGGTTTAAGGTATAGTATAATGGGAACCCAAAATTAGACCTAGCTATAAAAGGTTAAGTGAAATGGAATTTATTTTTATTCTTCTTTTTCTCCCGAAATCCTTTCTTCCTCTCGTTCTCACGTGCGACGGCGTCGGCGCTACTTGGTGCGAAGACGAAGCCGAACTTAGGGCTTCACTCCGGCGGCCGACGAGCACCCTTCTCCACGGGTTCTTCACATATCCGAGCTCCCCTCGGCAAGGAAGATGCGCGGACACAAGGAGAACTCTAAGACCGTGAGCTTCTCGCGGAACCCTAGCCGCCTCTCCTCTTCGGTTGTAAGTCCAAGAACGCTAGGTAAGTACTACTCACCTGTGGTAGGAGTTGCTCCGAGCTTTCGGTTTTCATTTCCTTGCTTTCGGATTTTTCTGCGCCGAGTAGAACTATATGCTAGGGCTTCTCTCCAGGTTCTGTTTATCTAGCCGAATTGCAAGGTTAGGTTTGCTATGCCGAATTTAAAGTGCTAGGGATATAGTTTCTCTTGTTTGGATCATGTGTGCAGAATTTAGGGACTTAGGGAAACATCCGAGACTTGTTTGCCTCGTGTTGTATCTGCCGTGGCATGTTTCAAAGAACTTGGTTTGATTTAAAGTCCGAACCCAAGGATTATACAGAATAGGCACAACATAATTCAAGTAGTTGTTTTTTTTTACCAGCGTGGATGTTCCCTTGATAGTTCTGAGCATGAAAAGGGGCCTTAGTTCATGGGTATAGTTTAGATTCCCTATGGGATCTTGTTTAGTTTCACAGCATGTTTATGTACTTGACTTTCACTGTGTTTAATCTTTGACATTACAGTTTTGAGTTCTTGCTGTTTCCCATGAGCATGAGTAGCTTTTAGCTTGCTTCGTGATTCCATACACATGCAATTTTGAGAGTTTCTGATACTTGTTGATTATGGTAGTATAAACATGGATGAATACATGCTGTAGGTTTTAAAGGTGTTTTCTTGAAGCATGGAAACTTAATAGCATGAGTAGGCAGTTTAGATATTTCTGTTGTAGTTTC
This sequence comes from Zingiber officinale, assembly GCF_018446385.1. NCBI lineage: Eukaryota > Viridiplantae > Streptophyta > Magnoliopsida > Zingiberales > Zingiberaceae > Zingiber > Zingiber officinale. The sequence goes on from NC_055990.1 coordinate 103,242,141, forward strand.
ATAATGTAATTTTGTAATCTTCCTATTGCTACTGTAAGCATGAATAGCATACATACCGTGAACAGCAATTTAGTTTTTCTTGCTAACTTCATGTTAGCATATCAGTTTAGTTTTGGTGCTATTTCATGAAATGAACATCCCTCTAACTCTAACACATAGTTTCTATTTTATAGCATGATTAGTAAGTTCAAAGTAGCTTTCTTTTGCTTTATTTTACAGCATGTTTAGAAAGTTTGAATTAGCTTTCTTTTGCTCTATTTTACAGCATGTTTAGAAAGTTTGAATTTGCTCTCTTTTGCTCTATTTTATAGCATGATTAGTAAGTTTAAAGTCGCTTTCCTTTGCTTTGTTTAATAACATGCTTAGAGAGTTCAGATCTGCTTCCCTTGTGTATTTTCATATAGCATGCTTGGTTAGTTGTAATCCTACACTTGTTAGATATATCTAAAGGATTCTAATAAGCTCTAATAAAGGATTATAAGAAGTGTGAGTAAAGAAAAAGACCAAGGTCTAATTAAAAAGAGATAACAAGTAAATTAAAGTAAGAGGCTAGTACCCGACATCCAAGAGCTTGTCGTTAAACAAATCCAGGTGACCATTTCTGAGGTCTTGGCCCTGGTAGACCAAGGTCTGCTCTTTTAGGATTGGTGGCTCGCAACCCCAACCTATTAGGGAACGCGCATGAGTTGGTACTAGGCCTGGGCCCAAAGAAAAGAAAACCTAAGAAAGAAAAGAAAAGTTAAGTAAGAAGGAAGAAAGAAAAGAAAAGTTAAGTAAGAAGAAGAAAGTAAAAGATAGAAGTTAAAAGATTAATTTCTAACACAAGGATACAAGAAATGAAATAAGTTCCAAGCTTAGAATAAATAAGAATGGTTAGTTTTCTTTGATTCTAAGTTTACATTGTTAGTTTCTTGTTATCCTGCTTGATACTGAGTATGATTTATATTCTGTTCATTTTCTGTATACCATGAGCACATGCAGATAGCTTTATTATTTCAGTTTCAGCACTTATGCATTTCGTTTATGCATTTCGAGTTTTGTGAGATAGATTAGTACTTACTAAGCGTTTTCGCTTATAGATCTTGTCTTGTTTCCTCCTACTGCAGATAAAGGAAAAGCTAAGATATGAAGGGAGGCGACAGGGTGGTGGTGATGATGGATGTGTGTGGTGACTGAACTATGGAGAGGTCCAGAGGGGACTAGCAAGACTTATTTATTTAGAGTTTATGTCTAGTTTATTTTCCTTATTTCTGTTATGAAATTATGAGTTTATGATTGAGTTTGATGTGCATGGTAGCTTATTATGCTTCATTCTGGGAGCTTGAGTTTAGTTCATGTTGCTAGATTAGTTTTTGATTATGATATGATTTATTACTGCGTGGTTGTGAATAAATTGTGATCCAGCCGCATGTGGCTGTGTATATATCTTGTGTATTATAGATTTGGTCACCGGTACAGGGGAGACTCTGTCGAAATTTTTCGGTAGGAATTTCTCTGAACCGTGATAAATCTAAGTGTCGCTAATAATAGCATAAGTGACACTAGTAAGTAGAGTAGGAGTTAGGTAACGGTCGCCCTTAGAGAGTAGTAGTAAGAAGGGTGGTTGTTACAGCCTGCGGAACTTAACACGTTTGATCCAAAACTTAATCAATTCATTCTTTTAGGTTTAGACTTGGGTCTCCTGCGGAACTTAACACGTTCGACCCAAATCGCCTTAAGTTATTAATTCCATTAAATATTAGTTTCCATAATCGGTTCCCAGTACTAACGTGGCGAGGCACATGGCCTTCTTGGATATGGGAGCAACGACCACCGACTAGACAAAACATTTTATAGAAAGCTAATATTTATTTTCTTAAAATAACTTTAGGTTAACCGAAAAGAATAATCAAATCACAAGGAAAAGAAAAAACAAAAGAACACAACATCGAAAAACATATTCGAATTTCTAGAATCGTAAGCCTCTTGTATTTGGTATTATTTCCATAAATAACTAGCATGATGCGGAAATAAAATTTACTAGTTATACCTTGTAGAAAAACCTCTTGATCTTCTATCGTATTCCTCTTCTAACCTCGGACGTTGTGTGGGCAACGATCTACCGAGATGAGAAACCACCAACCACCTTCTTCTCCTCCAAGCAAGGTTCGGCCACAAAGGAAAAACTTCACCAAGGAAGAAAACCAAAACACTAACCAAGCTCCAAGAGATGCTAGCTTTCTCTCCTTCTTCTTCTTCTTCTCCGAGTAGTATCCGGCCACCACAAGAGCTCCAAAGGAATAGAGATGTTCGGCCACCACAAGAGGAAGAGAGGGAAAGGATGATGATGATGGCCGGCCACACCAAGGAACAAAGAGGAAGAGAAAATAATAGAGGTTGTGTCTTGTGAAGGCACCTCCACCCCTTCTTTTATATTCCTTGGCCTAGGCAAATTAGGAAATTTAATTACAATAAAATTTCCTTAATTCCCTTGACATGATTTAATTGAGAAAAATAAAATAATATTTCCCCAATTAATCTCTAATGGCCGGCCACATCAAGAGGAAGCAAATTGGACAAGTTTCAATCAACAATTAAAACTTTCCTTATTTGTTTCCAGAAATTTTAAAAATAAAATTTCTCTTCAAAAAATCTCTTCATGGTTAATAAAAAGAAATTTCCATAATTTTAATTTTACAACATGTGAATAAATTTTAAAGAGAAAATAAAATATCTCACCAATCTACAAATAAGGAAAGAGATCTAATCTCTTTCTTTAATCTTTTGTAAATTTTACAAGAAAGATAATTTAATTTAAATTCTCTTTAATAAATTATTTCTTCCACATAATAAAAATTAAAATTAAAATTCTTTTTAATTTATTTTGGCCGGCCCTACTAGCTTGGGTTCAAGCTAGGGCCGGCCACCCAATCTTATACTTAGGCCGGCCCTAGCTTGTTCCCAAGCTAGCTTGGCCGGCCCCTATTGGGTGGGTATATAAGGTGGGTATAGGTGGGTATAGAACTCTATAAATAAGAGGTACGATAGGGACCGAGAGGAGGAATTGGTTTTGGTCTCCCGATAAAATTAAGCATCCCGTGTTCGCCCCGAACACACAACTTAATTTTATCAATAATAATTCATTCCACTAGAGAACTATTATTGAACTACCGCACTAATCCCAAATTACATTTTGGGCTCCTTCTTATTATGAGTGTGTTAATCTCCCTGTGTTTAAGATATCGAATGTCCACTAATTAAGTGAGTTACTGACAACTCATTTAATTAATATCTTAGTCCAAGAGTAGTACCACTCAACCTCATCGTCATGTCGGACTAAGTCCACCTGCAGGGTTTAACATGACAATCCTTATGAGCTCCTCTTGAGGACATTATCAACCTAGTATCTCTAGCACAGTTTCCTTCTATAATCAACAACACACACTATAAGTGATATCATTTCCCAATTTATCGGGCTTATTGATTCATCGAACTAAATCTCACCCATTGATAAATTAAAGAAATAAATATCAAATATATGTACTTGTTATTATATTAGGATTAAGAGCACACACTTCCATAATAACCGAGGTCTTTGTTTCTTTATAAAATCAGTATAAAAGAAACGACCTCAAATGGTCCTACTCAATAAACTCTAAGTGTACTAGTGTAATTATAAAGTCAAGATAAACTGATACCTAATTACACTACGACCTTCTAATGGTTTGTTCCTTTCCATTTTGGTCGTGAGCTACTGTTTATAATTTATAAGTTACTGATAACATTATCTTCTGCATATGACACCACATGCTATGTTATTTTCAATATAAATTAATTGAACAACTACAAACAAATGTAGATAATTTGACCAAATTTGATTCTTTATTCAAGACAAATGTTTACAAAAGCTTAGGCTTTCAGTATACACTCCAACAATTCAATCTCCTCTTGGGTAGATTCACCAGTAGGTGCTTCAGGGCAAGGCTCAGTCAGTACAAATTTATAGCATTCAGTAGTAAGAACAATGTCCGGGTTCCTTTTCCAATCTATGTAATTAGGTCCAGTAAGTCTATTCTGTTGAAATATGATGGACAGTGGATTGAAAGTCACAAATAACTTTTGGTCAGAACTCTAAATTTAGAATAATATTGATTCCTCAAACAATACTATTTTAAATTAACCAACACCTCAAAACACCGTGAATTTTGTATGCCACGTTAGTGTGGACGTATACAAATTCAACATTTGTAAAAGGAGGGTTTTATCCCATTAATTTTATTATCTTGTCAACCTAACTTTTTGACAAATAAAATTAATAGTTGGTGTCTTTTGGTCACACAAATAATAGCAGTTACTCCGATGGGGAGGATACTATTAAATGTGTCTAAGTGTATACCATTACTTGACACTAAGTCCATTAATAAGATTATGCCCCTTCCGTTGGGGAAGATCACACGCTCTTAATTAACTTCCTATAGTCATCCAAAAATGGAAGTATGTTCTAGTGATCCACAAACAAGCTCATCCGTTATGGAGGAAGGCACTCAGAGCCAACGCGCAAGCTTGTTTGCATCACTTACAAACCAGTAATGGAGACCATGGGATTTATTTAAAAATCCCTCGCCCACTTAGTTATTTATAAATGAGGAATTTTAACTATGCTAGCCTACTAAACATGTAAACCAACATATACACACAGCACAATATAAAAGCAATAAATAGAAAATCTAATTTTCAACTATTATGGCTTTTATCTTTAGTTGTCCTCCGTGTGTTGTCATCCCAAGCTGCTGCCATATTTGGCCACCGCCACCGGGTCTAGCTGTCGCATCCATCTTGCTCCTAGTTCCGCTGCGCCTCTAGTCCTTAGAAGGTTCCACGCTTTGCAAGATTCGATCCGCGACATAAATAGAATTTTACATTTTTTATCCTATATTTCATTAAAGGAATGTACATGTATCTAGATCAAAAATAAAATCATAATAAAACTAAATACAGCTCCTGCTGTATTTTAATACAATCATGCACACACATATAAATGCCCTTGACATGTCCAAGGGTTCAATCACACACATAATAACTAAAAGCCATAATAGTTGGATCCTGCATCCACAAAGTTAGCACATCCTACTATTAACCTGCCTAAATTATGTATGACATGTGCATAATTAAACTAATACCAAATACACAGAGGCAAAACCCTAGTTCTGATACCAATTGTTGGTTGCTACTCGGAAAACCTAGAGGTTCCACTGTACAAAAATTTTGTACAAAGGTCTGAACCTTTTCCTAGCTACCATGTGTTCTTTTAAATTAAGTTTTGGATCGCCTGCGGAACTTAACACGTTTGATCCAAAACTTAATCTATTCGTTCTTTTAGGTTTTGACTTGGGTCTCCTGCGGAACTTAACACGTTCGACCCAAATCACCTTAAGTTATTAATTCAATTAAATATTAATTTCCATAATCGGTTCCCAGTACTGACGTGGCGAGGCACATGGCCTTCTTGGATATGGGAGCAACCACCACCGACTAGACAAAACCTTTTATAGAAAGCTAATATTTAATTTCCTAAAATAACTTAAGGTTAACCGAAAAGAACAATCAAATCACAAGGAAAAGAAAAAACAAAAGAACACAACATCGAAAAACATATTCGAAATTCTAGAATCGTAAGCCTCTTGTATTTGGTATTACTTCCAAAAATAACTAGTATGATGCGGAAAGAAAAATTACTAGTTATACCTTTTAGAAAGACCTCTTGATCTTCTACCGTATTCCTTTTCTAACCTCGGGCGTTGTGTTGGCAACGATCTTCCGAGATGAGAAACCACCAACCACCTTCTTCTCCTCCTAGCTAGGTTCGGCCACAAAAAGCTTAACCAAGGATGAAGAACAAAATACCAACCAAGCTCCAAGAGATGCTAGCTTTCTCCACTTCTTCTTCTTCTTCTTCTCCATGTAGTATCCGGCCGCCACAAGAGCTCCAAGCCTTTGAGAGTTTCGGCCACCACAAAGAGGGAGAGAGGAAGAGGATGGCCGGCCACTCCAAGGAATAAAAGAGGGAGAGAAATAATAGAGGTTGTATCTTGTGAAGGCACCCTCACCCCTTCTTTTATATTCCTTGGCCTAGGCAAATTAGGAAATTTAATTACAATAAAATTTCCTTAATTTCCTTGACATGATTTAATTGAGAAAAATAAAATAAAATTTCCCAATTTAATCTCTAATGGCCGGCCACATTAAAAGAGATAAATTAGACAAGTTTTAATCAACAATTAAAACTTCCTAATTTGTTTCCGGAAATTTTTAAAATTAAAATTTCTATTTAAAAATCTCTTCATGTTTGATAAAAGGAAATTTCTATAATTTTAATTTTACAACATGTGAATAATTTTTAAAGAGAAAATAAAATATCTCACCAATCTACAAATTAGGAAATAGATCTAATCTCTTTCTTTAATCTTTTGTAGATCTTTTACAAGAGAGATATTTTAATTTTAATTCTCTTTAATAAATTATATCTCCCACATAATAAAAATTAAAATTAAAATCCCTTTTTAAATTAATATGGCCGGCCCCTCTAGCTTGGGTTCAAACTAGGGTCGGCCACCCCAATTTATACCTAGGTCGCCCCTAGCTTGGTTCCCAAGCTAGCTTGGTCGGCCCCCTATTGGTGGGTATAGAAGGTGGGTATAGGTGGGTATAGTACTCTATAAATAAGAGGCTACGATAGGGACCGAGAGGAGTAATTGGTTTTGGTCTCCCGATAAAATTAAGCATCCCGTGTTCGCCCCGAACACACAACTTAATTTTATCAATAATAATTCATTCCACTAGAGAACTATTATTGAACTACCGCACCAATCCCAAATTACATTTTTGGGCTCCTTCTTATTATGAGTGTGTTAGTCTCCCTATGTTTAAGATATCGAATGTCCACTAATTAAGTGAGTTACTGACAACTCATTTAATTAATATCTTAGTCCAAGAGTAGTACCACTCAACTTTATCGTCATGTCGGACTAAGTCCACTTGCAGGGTTTAACATGACAATCCTTATGAGCTCCTCTTGAGGACATTATCAACCTAGTATCTCTAGGACACAGTTTCCTTCTATAATCAACAACACACACTATAAGTGATACCATTTCCCAATTTATCGGGCTTATTGATTCATCGAACTAAATCTCACCCATTGATAAATTAAAGAAATAAATATCAAATATATGTGCTTGTTATTATATTAGGATTAAGAGCACGCACTTCCATAATAACCGAGGTCTTTGTTTTTTTATAAAGTCAGTATAAAAGAAACGACCTCAAATGGTCATACTCAATACACTCTGAGTGTACTAGTGTAATTATACAGTCAAGATAAACTGATACCTAATTACACTATGACCTTCTAATGGTTTGTTCCTTTCCATTTTGGTCGCGAGCTACTGTTTATAATTTATAAGGTACTGATAACATTATCTTCTGCATGTGACACCACATACTATGTTATCTACAATATAAATTAATTGAACAACTACAACTAAATGTAGACAATTTGACCAAATATGATTCTTTATTCATAATGAATGTTTACAAAGCTTAGGCTTTCAGTATACACTCCAACACTTTTGTCTATATATAGATGACATACTTATCATTGGGAGTAATATAAGATTATCAAATCCACTAAAAACATGTTGAACTAAAGATTTGACATGAAAGACATAAACCTAGCTAATGTGATTATAGGAATCAAAATTTTAGATCAACGGAAGGACTTATTCTTAGTCAGACTCACTATATGGATAAAATTCTTGAGAAGTTTACCAAGGGTGATACTGTGTTGGCACAAACGTTGATAGATATGAGTCAACATTTATCAAAAATCGAGGTAAAAGTATCTCTCAAATAGAGTACTTTCGAGTGATTGGAAGTCTGATGTACCTAATGAGTTGTACACAACCAGACTTGGCCTACGTAGTAAGTAAACTGAGTAGGTACATGAGTAATCCTAGTGTTGAGCATTGGAAAGGGATAACAAGAGTACTGAGGTACTTGAGATATACTCATAAATATAGACTACACTATACGAGATATCTTGCTGTGATTGAAGGATACAGTGATGCGAGTTGGATACGAGTGGATATGTATTAACTCTGGGAGATGCAGCTATTTCTTGGAAATCTTCTAAGTAAATGGTAATAACTAGATCTACCATGGAATATGAGTTTGTGGCTCTTGACAAATGTGGTAAAGAGGTTGAATGACTACGACAATTCTTAGAAGATATTTTAAGATGGTCAAAACCTGTACCGGCAATTTTCATAAATTGCGATAGTCAATCAGTAATCGGTTTGGCATAAAGCCATCTATATAATGGTAAGTCAAGATATATACGTCGTAGACATAATACCATTAGTCAACTACTCTCAATGAGAGTTATCGTTGTTAACTATGTGCATTCAAAGGATAATTTAGCAGATCCATTAACCAAGAAGTTAAACAAAGAGTTACTTACAAGTTCATTGTGAGGTATGGGCTTGATGTCGATGAGAAATATTGATGCAAAGGAAATCCAACCTATGCAGACTGGAGATTCCAAGAACTAGGTTCAAAGGGACAACTTAATTGTACTGATAAAGTTGTTCACTATAGGGGAACGACCTAATGGATCCATGAAGGATGGAGGTTGAGCATACGACTTTTAATGATCCAAGTAGAGTAATGAGGAATACTCTTAAGAGATCACCTATGTGAGAAAGAATTGGGCCGCTTCGAAGAGAATTGGAGGCAAAATTCTTAAAACTTCTCACAGAACTAGGCATGTTCATGTTTAAGAACAAACACACTCATGAGAACTGAGTTGTATCAGGAAGAGTCTTAGGTGAGATATGTCAATGCTTGCATAGACGGCAGAATAGTTCAAGGACATCACGTCTACTGTCAGCTAGTAAGCAAATAGATCTTCACAAGGAAAGATTCAACGGGGTAAAACCTACATGTTCTATATTGGACTCAACTGTTGAATGCTATTACATACTCTATCTCCATTCATGTGGGGGATTGTTGTATATATGTGAATGGAGAAGAGGTGAAAGAGGGAAGAAGCTCCATTGTGAATGGGACTTTAGTCTCACATTGGGAGTTTCAAGGTATATTGGTTAGTTTTATATTTATTCACATGCATTGATGATGTGAACAAATGCATGGGGAGAGACTCTCTCTCACGCGTGGGTGCGTGCGGGGGTACAAATCCAAGGCCCGGATTGCACTGAACTAAGTTAGCTTGTGTGCGAGCACTACCTATGCGTTGAATGCGAGATTGGTTAGGGCAAAATTTGCCTAAGTAGAACAACCAATATTTTGTCACATAGACCTTTTTGCTGCTTATTTAAGGGTGTAACAGATGCATTAATTAGAGATTAATACAGCTAAGTGAGACGTTGATGTTTCAGAACTCAATGAATAATGATCATTAAACGACTATTAATGTTGTCCATTGATCTGAGCTCGTATAAGGAGACTACGACCACAAACAAAATATACACACAAAAAAGCATAAGTTCTCCACCTACGTTACCCTCTTCCTTTGTCGTGCAACTCTTGCTCAGTGGAGTGCCCATGATAGTAGTCGGGTATCACTCAGTTCGTTGTGACCATCAGTGCTTGGTGGGAATCATGGTTAACCATTGTATCCTGGGAAACAGACGACCCGAGTATACCTCAAAGCACAGCCGGAGGTGGGGCGAATATGTTTCAAGAAAATTACGTCGAGCGTAGACCTCGATATGCTCGCCCGATTGGTCTCTCTGTTGGCCTGGTCGGCCTCTTAATTGCACGGTTGATCGCTCAGTCCGCTCAGCTGACACTACAAGAAAACAGGGTATCAGAAACAGAATTTTAAAACGGAACAAAAATTTGTTTTAAATTTTAATAAATTATAAACGGATTTGCTACGGAAATATTATTTCGTTTAACTTAAAAAAAATTAATATAGAAAAAAATTTTAAAACGGATTTTAAAATAAATTAGAAACAAAATTTATAAATTAATTTTTATAAACAAAAATAAATACGAATTAGCAACAAAATTTGATACGAAACTAATTTTTGTTTGTAAATCTGTTTAAAGTTGTTTTAAACAGAAAATAAATCTGTTTATAAAGTATATAATATGAGAAATAAATTATTAAATAATTATAAATATATTTTATTTTAAATAATAAAAAAGCCTAAACCTATTTGAGCGTTTCTCTCCCAAATCTCGCACTCGCGTTTTCTACTTCGTCGGCGCACACGAACGATTTCTTCTCCGGTTGCACACACACGATTTCTCCTCCGGCTTGCACGCGATCTTCTTCTCCGGTCCCAAATCAAGCACGGCTTTAAGACAGGCATGGCTCTGACTTAAGGGGCAAGCGATCTTCTTCTCTGTCTCCAAATCACGCACGCACAACCCTCCGGCTTAAGGCGCACACGATCTTCTTCTCCGGTGTTCTTTCTACGATCCACTGAACAAGCTTAAGCTCAGGTATCTCATTTGCTTCTTTTCCAGCCTTCTTCTCTGTTCTAGAACGCGCAACACCAGTTGTCTCCTACTCATGCGATCGAGGTCATTCGTGTGACCTAATCGCGCGGTGGCTGTTGCACACGAAGCTAGTCGCTTGCACGACCTAATTGGTTGCTACCTTGGCACTACCGCAGCCACCACATTGGTTGCCTTGGTCGTCTTGGCTGCTGTCTTTCCCCTGCCGTGGCCTTGGTCATGTTTTTTTTATTTATTGTTTTATTAATAAAATTGTTTTTTCAACAAGATATTATTATAACAATGTTTTAATATTGTTATTTTCTTGCTGTGCATACAAGTTGTCATCCAATTGAAGCAGTAACAAAACTTGATTTTTTTATGTTCTTGTTTCTTATATAATCTAATTCTAGATTGAGATTGTCATAGTTGTAATTATTGTATGTTAACTATATAATCTCAAGTAAACTTATCATGATGAGATGGATCAGGTACTATAAAGTATAAACCATCATACCAAGAGTTATTCATGCAAACTGATACAAGCAATGGTCATGATTCAACAATTTCTGCTTGTGAAAAGGGTTATATTTCTGACTACCATCGATTTGGATGGCTATGATTTTTAGCTCTCTGCATACATGCACTTGGACGCTTCAAGGATCTTGTGGCATGTACTAATGGACTAGTTTCTATACTGGTTAGTCTGTGGAACATATATTTCAAACTTCTATGCCAGTGTATTTTATTGTAGAAACATTTTCTTCACTTCCAAAGCTCCTTATTACTGTTTTTTCCCATGTAGGCTATACTTATTCTCCATTAGCCCAAGCATATCAGGAAATTTAGTATTCAAGACTCACCAATCTTTGGTAATTACATCCTGTACCTTTTTTTTTGTTTCCAGTATTGTGAATCAATTATTTGTATACTGTCTCATCTTAGTTGTGATTGCTAATATGACATTCCATTTTCAGCTAAACGGTCAGATAAGGGAGTCAACCTTTTAGCTTCTCTATGCTAGAAAATATGATGCCTCATAGGGCAAACTGCGAGGAGTAATGGAAATGACAAATAACTTGATAGTGGGCATATTGAAAAAAAAACCACAAGAAGCTTCATATGCAAGGAATGAATGTCTAGCTTATATCGACACAGGTCTTAAGCCATCTTTACTGCTCTTTTACTTCATACACTTTCTAATATTTGTGTCATAATAGTTATTTCTATGTTATAGATGGCTTGACTTATTTTGATAACCTCTTGGAGGAAAAGTCATTAAAGTCAAGTATATTTATCTTAGAGAAAGATTATGAAGATGCAATCCTTAGCTAGATGAGCGAATGTTTGTTAATGACAGTGAAAGTATAGTTGGTAGTGGAAGCTTATCTGGAGGCGCTATTAACATGTGTGGAACAAAGGTATGGTTATGCAGCAATATGCTTCTAATTTATCGCAATCCGTCTGATTGTTTGATGTTATTCAATCGTAGAGAAAGTATGAGTTAATTGCTTCACCAACAAAGTCTATCACAAGTCCATTGTCTCCACTCATGTTCTCCTGGTTCTCCTTGGTCATAGGATGAGGTGGGAAGACAAATTTCATATGATAACGTGATTAATGATGCAAGATACGAAGAAGATAGTTCATCAGTAGTTCGACGAAGAGGACCTAATCACGGGTTTCAAATTCCAACCAATATTGATGAACGGACTCAAATAAATGTGGTTATGAATAAGTAAGTCATATGACCTTTTAAATTTATTAAGTTTTGATACTTTTGTATTAAATTAATTTTGTTGTTATAATATTCTTAATTTTGTTATCTTTAGATTTGTCGAAAATGAGGTTCCTCGTGAAATTACAAATGATATAAAAGGAGTGATTAAAGGAGTATGGCCAACGTGGAAAAAGGTGCCTAATCATATTAAAGATTTACTTTGGAAAAATTTTAAGGTAAGTAATACATTTTTTAATTAGAGCAGCCATTGATTATTTATTCACATATGATATTATATATAATCATTGATTATTTATTTGTTTTGATGCAGTTGAGATATAATTGAGATAATTTTACCGACAGAGAAATGAAAAAGGTATGGAATGAAAATTCAAGTGAGAGATACAGGGCATCCATTCATTTGGCTAAGAAAGTAGCATTATCATCTGCACAAGAAGATTTAGGAAGGAAACCAGGCATATTATATATGATAGGTAGAGGACCTGATTGGATGGAAGCTAATATATGGAATGACTTGGTTAAAATTCATTGGAATAAAGAAGATCACAAGATTAAATGTGAAATTGCATGGAAGAATAAAATGACAGCGAAGGATGAGTCTACTACCAAGCATACTGGGGATTCAATTTCTTTTGGATCACACCGTGAGAGAATGGTAACTTTCCTTTTCTAACATGTTTATTCCATTAATTTACACATTCGATAAATTTATTATATATTTGACATTTAGATGTAAATTCAATGTATCTCATTTGTTTTATTTTATATTGACATGTATTATATATGATTGTAGAAAAAAGATTTGGGACGAAATGTGGATGAATTTGATGTTTTTGAACGAATGCATAAAAGAAAGCAAGGTATTGGAGAGTTTGTGGATAACAAATCAGCTCGAGTTAGTGTAAGTCAACATAATTAATTATTCATTAATTTTCTATTAGCTTATATTAATTCTTACTTGTTGGTTTTTATATTTGTTAAACTAATATAAGCTCTTGTAATATGGACAGGAACAATATAAAGAGAGACAAAATGTTGATGATCAGTCTACTCGACCTTCATTCAATCTCAAATCATGGTGTGATGTGGTGGGCGACCCATGTAAGGGGAGGGTGTACGGATTTGGACTCAATCAACATTTTAGAAGATCATACAATGGAAATTCCAATGAAATGTGCTCTCATGAGAAGAACAAGGAATTATCTCAAGAAATTGAAGACATGCGTGCTATTAGCAAGAGGATGGAGGAAGAAATTACTGAAAGCAAAAATAAATTGGAACTCGTTATCAAAGAAAATAGACAGAGGGAAGAACAACTTATCGAGGAAGGTAGGCAAAGAGAAGAAAATCTAAAAAAGATGGTTCGTAAAATGATTTAAGAGGCGGGATATACAAATCATTTATATCCAGGAGGATCTGGTCCCCGTGAGCGCCGTGATAAGCGAAATAAAGATTAAATATTGATGTTATCTTTGATTAATAGTTAAATGTATTTAGATGATGTGAATATTTACTTATTTCAATATTAATTTTATGATACTTTTGCATTAGAAATTAATTGTTTTAAAAATTTTAAATTTATTTGAAATGTGTGCATGTTAAAAGTATCATGTAGATGATAAATATAAATAATAATATAAATTTAATGATAAATTTAAAAATGAAGCTATATATAGATTTATAAATAAAATTATAAACGGATTTATAAACAGATTAAAATTATATTTAATATGTTATTTGAGACAAATTAATAATGAGTTTAAAACAAAATTTGAGACAGAATTTATAAACCAAATTATAAATGAATTTATAAACAAATTAAAATTATATTTTTTAGGTAATTTGAGACAGACTAATGACAGATTTAAAACAAAATTAGAAACAGAATTTATATTTTTCAATTAATTTCATTTGGTCAAATAAAAACAGATTCATAAACAAATTTTTAATTTGTTTATGAAATTTGAGACGGAATATTTCCGTATCAAATTTAGCCACGGGGGTTTCACTAACGAATATTGGAAACGGAATATTCCGTCTCAAATATTCTTTAGAGACGGAAAAATGACTATCAAAGACGGAATTTTTCGTCTCTGAAGCCTTATTTTCTTGTAGTGTGAGCACTACTCCCTCGGCCTCTTTGTCTGCTCGACTACAAGCCCGTCTGGCCGCTCGCTCAGTTTTCTCGGCCGGTCACTCGCTCAGCCGCTCACTCGGTTCGTTAGACTTCTCGGCCCTTTGCCCGGTCAGACATTTAGCCGATTTGCTCACTTAGCTGCTTCGCTCATCCGACCGCACACTCACTCGGTCGCCCGGCTCGCCCGCTCGACCACTCGGCTGCTCGACCTCTCTGTCCTCCCAGTCGGCCTCTCTGCTCACCCGATCAGCCTCTCTGCTTACCCGATCAGCCTCTTTCCCGACCGAACACTTGGCTGCCCGCTCGCTCAACCCGAACAGTCGTTCTACCTGCTCAGCTGATCTTCCTACTCGAGCGATTTGCCCGCTCGGCCTCTTATCTCGTTCGGTCACCACTATACAGTCTGCCTTCAACACTTTATAGAAAATCAACCTCTGCTGGCAGTTTGAGATTATCTGCTCAGGTCATCTTGACAGATAAGTGAATTTAATTCTGTGTATTTAAATTCAGCTAATTCTCCAATATCTCTGGCAACATGTTGTTGTGTTCAATAAACTTAACAATTGGTTATAAGCTGACTTTGTGATTTATTTTTTTTCACATAATTTGGGGATGTACTGTGTGAGACGCCTTAAACAAACGTAATCACCTTTTACTACAATAGAGGATCATCATTGTTTTTTTATAATTTAGATATTTAATTTTTACTATCCGACTAGTCTTAAAGGTGATCGGTCCAGTTCCACCGAAATTTCCCATTGACTATCGGAGTAAATCGTGTTTTTCAAACTCTCCAAGTGTAATGGGTTGAAAATATAATCAAAACCACACATTAAAAGTACATGAAACATATCATAAATTTATAAGATAAAAGATATCTCCATTGCTTTGAGACCTTTTGGGTAGAGCTCACAAATAAATACATAAAAGTTTAAGCTCAAAGTTGACAATATCAAGTTAATAGTGATCGGATACTTAAGGGAAAAATCAGAACGGATCAAGGATGATCGGATTCTTGAGGAGAGACTAGGACTATAAAAATAATGATACTCTTTCGTTTGAGTTGTAGATGATAAAAAAATATAATCAAAGTCTAATATTAAAAATATATTAAAAATATATTAAAAAATCATAAATTTATAAGATAAAAGACTTTTAAGATAAAGGTCAAAAATAAATTCATAAAATCTTAGATTCAAAATGGATAATATTATACTAGATATATAATTTTTTTTTATCCTCAACGCATCCACACCCGCTTATGTAGAAATAGTTATTATTCTAAATTTAACATTTTTTATAAAAAAAACCACTTACATTAAATTCCCTTTCAATTATCTAAATTTAGATTTATGATACAATGTTTCTCCAATTATCGAGAATGAAATTCTTTACCATAAAAATAAAATAATATTTCTTTTCAATTTTTAACCAATTAAATTCTTTATTATTACATATATAATAATTTAAAAGAGAAAATAAAATAATTAAAAATAAAGATAATAAAGATTTTAAGATAATTGATATAGTGTATAGTAAAAAATAATTATTATCCTAAAATTAAACAATATTATAAGAAAACTGAGGTCCATTCTATATTTTTACCAAACTCTCATCATGCATAAGTATATAACAAAGATTTTGGCTCACATTATCTTTTGTTTGACCTCGTTGAAACAGAAAATTTAGGAAGCCGTTGACTTTTAAGCTTCTCGAGATCTTTGACTTTTAACATAAAGTTATTGCTCCCTCCCAAAAACATGGAGAATCAATCTAGTCAGTCAGAATCATCAAAAGCTACTAAATACACTTCCCGTGAGAAAAAAAAATATTCCACGGTCGAACAATAAAAGAAATTAAAATTAAAATTTTAAATATATATAAATTATATTTTAAATTTATTTGATGGACGAATTAAAAACAAGTTCAGTCCAAGATGAATGTAGTGAAATTTAAATATTAAATTATAAAAAAATATAAATTAATGCATGAACATGATACGGATAATATTAATTAGTTACTGATATAATGCACGAGTCGTGATATTTACAAATAGGGATAAAAAAAATGAGGAAAACTGAATTAGGAGTGTTGTGAGAGCTGAAAATGGAGAGTTAGTGAGGTGCACGTTTGGTGAGCAGTTTGGTTGTGAGTGAAGAGTGTTCAATAATTAATTAATTAATTATTAATTAGCGGAAAAGAATAGATCTGAATTTTTTAATATTTAATTGAGGTATATATATATTACCAAGTATTCATATCTTACCATCAAAGTCATCTTAGAATAGATGATTTGATCTCATATTCTGTCCACTAAGTAAATTAAGAAATACTCATGATTATTCATCTAGAGTACTGGTCAGTGTCTTTAGATTTATCATCCAATTCGAGAAAAAATATCTTACAATACGTCGTAATTGAGATTCAAACCGTAAATATTTGATTAACCGTCGAAGTGTCTAACTACTTCATCAAAGCCCCAAGGGCAAGTGTATCTTCTTCCTTATTCATATAGAAGATAAATTCAAAGTTAAATTTATTAGGACATGTAAAAAGCCAGGGGTGAATAGTTTTGATCACTTTTTGAACTTAATTTGTAGCAAAAAATTTAAAGTAATGCTAACCACGTTATTTTACTTGTTATCCACCTTCTTAAGATAACTAATCTAAGGATCCACTCCTCACTCTCATAGATGTACCATGAAAATCTCCATTCCGGAGGCAGAGAGACCTCATACAAGCTCAAACACGATAATATAACAACAAAACAAGAACACAAACATAAAATACAATCGAGAACAACTTTAGGGTGCGTTTGGTTCAAGTCATCATGTATAACCTTGGTTATGTGATTACCAGGTAATCACATAACCAAAGTTATGAGGAATAAAACATAACCAAATGTTGTTTGGTTCAACCTAGGTAATGCAACAAAAATTTGTTTGTTTGAAGGTTTTAATGAATACCCTAGTTTAATATTTTACCGTATTACCCTCAGTTACAAAACTAACTATACATATTATTATTATTATTATTATTATTATTATTATTATTTATTTTTTAATGATTTTTTTACTTTTCTTTTTCCTGTATATTTTTTTTTACTTTTTTATGTGTTTTTTTATTTTTTAATGTTTTTTATATTTTTTATATTATTTATATTTATATTTTATATTTTTTTACATTTTTTAAAATTTTAATTTTTATTTATTTATTTTATTTTTAAATTTTTTTATTTTTTAAATTTTAAATTTTTATATATTTTTTATTTTTTATTTTTTTTAAAAAAAAATTTTAAAAATTTTAATTTTTTATTTTTTTTATTTTATAAAATTTTTTAAATTTTTATTTTTTTTTTATTTTTAAAATTTATATTTTTTAATTTTTTTAAATTATTTATTTTTTAAAAAAAAATAAATTTTTTTATTTTAATATTTTTTTACATTTTTTTCTCTTTTTTTCATGTTTTTTCTTATTGGAGGGTATTTTTTGTAAAAAAAATTTGTTAACCCCGGAATCAAGAAAAACCTTAGTTTTTTGGGGTTTTCCGATTTCGGGCTGCATGACCCTTTTGCTGACATGTCGGGCATGGAACATTACTCAGGAATCATCGAATACCTAAACCAAACAAGGTTTTTGTTGATAACCTTGGATGGATAACCAAGGTTATCAATAATAACCCCGAACCAAACGCACCCTTAGGGTTTACAATGAGGAACTTTGTGATACTTACTCTTTTCTTACTTTGGATTGCCTCTTGATGGATGGAAATGCAAAAACGCTTCGCTCCAAAACTCCCAAGAATAGCCTCTAGCAAGTGTTGTTCAAAGCTTCGCGAAAACACCTTTTCTAGGGTTTCTTTGACTCCTCTTAATCGATTGACTTACCCCCAATCGATTGTCTTGTCAGCTTAACCATTCAAAATATAAAGAATGGCTCTTTTTTGCCCATCTAATCAATTGATGAGTTATACCAATCGATTCAGCAGCTTCTAATCAATTGCCCCAATTGATTTAGAAGTTTTCTGTTATAGCGAGAATCTCTCAATCGATTTCCTAATTAATTCTAGCACCTCTGTACTCTCGTAAACAACCTTCAATCAATTACCCTAATCGATTAGTGGAGCCTAAATCAATTACCCCCATCGATTCCAAGCCTTTCTGTTCTCACGCGAAAATTGTTGAGACACTCTAGGAGCTAGGAGGTGAATAGCTTGTTCGCTTTGTCGATGATGATCTTTTGTAGCGGCAAACATGAAGTAAACCTCCCCAATGCTAACAATCGATTGGTGGAGCCTGAATCAATTGCCTCAATCGATTCCAAGCCTTTCTGTTCTCACGCGAAAATTGTTGAGACACTAGGAGCTAGGAGGTGAATAGCTTGTTCGCTTTGTCGATGATGATCTTTTGTAGCGGAAAACATGAAGTAAACTTCCCCAATGCTAACATAAAGAATTTTATTTAGTATCTACCTCAACAAGGTGACTAATTCAAGGATTTGACCATCTCTCACACATCCACTATGAAATAACTCCTTCTCGGAAACACTCAGGAGGTGAAAAAACCTCTTACAAGCTCTCAACAAGAATACAACACAAACAAGAAGTAAATATAAGAAGAAATGAAAAACCTCTTCTTGCTTGATCTCTTGTTACTTGTAAAACACCTCTTGAACCTTGGAAGTATAGCAACACTTGTCTCCAAAAAACTTTAAGAATTGGTGGCAATGGTAAAGAAGATGTGTGTAAGAGCTCTTCGTGCAACGATCATGAAACCCTTTTCTAAGGCTTCTTCGTGCGCCTTAATCACTTAAGGAGATGCTTAAGTGATTACCACATTAGCAACCTGCAGAAACGACTAGTTTTTGAACCTCAAGCGATTACTCCAATCGCTTAAGCTATGCTGAATAGATTAGATAGATCGATTCAGCAACTCACTGTACTTTGCGAAGAGCAGCTCTTAAGCGATCAACCTGATTGCTTACCGAGCTTAAGCGATTACCCTAATTGCTTAAGCATGTCGCAATCGATTATCCTAATTGATTACGACCCTTTTTGTTTGATCACTAAAGACCCGTAAGCAATTAAGGAGCCTTACTTAATCACTTACCAACCTTTCTGTTTCCTCACAGAAAGGTTCTTAAGTGATAACCATGATCAATTAAGCTCTACCAAATTGATTGTCCTAATTGATTTGGCAATCCTAGCTTCTAAACTTGAGTCCTAGGATTCCTTGCCCAGCATCCGATTAATCGTGACCTATTGGGACTCCTCATTGCTTTGCATCTGGTTAATCATGACCTGTTGAAATTTTTTCACCAAGTGTTCGGTCAATTATTTGACCCACTTGGACTTTTCTCCTCGTACCAAGTGTCCGGTCCTCCATGACTCACTTGAACTTCCAAACACTAAGTGTCCGGTCAATCTTTGATCCACCTAGATTTTTGAATGACCGATTTCACTCACTAGGACTTTTTACTAGCTAGCTTTACTCACTAGTGTTTTTCCACCTAGCTTTACTCACCAGGATTTCTTCATTGTCTGATTTCATTCATCAGGACTTTTCTCATTTGTCTAGCTTCACTCATCAGGACTTTTTATCTGTCTGGCTTCACTCACTGAGACTTTCTCATTATCTAGCTTCATTTACTAGGATTTTTCAACTGCTTGACTTCACTCACTAGGACTTCCATCGGCCTGACTCCACTCACTAAGACTTCCCAACTACCTGACTTTACTCACTATGACTTCCATCTGCCTGGCTTCACTCACTAAGATTTTTCAACTGTTTGACTTCACTCACCAGGACTTTAATCTGTCCAACTTCACTTACTAGGACTTTCCACACTATATGTCCGGTCAACACTAATCCACTTAGATTTTCTTCTTTTACCAACCTTTCTGTTGGTCTTACCCTTGTCTAACTTACAGTTAGGACTTCCTAGTCAAGTATTTGATCAAATTTAACCTACTTGACTCTTCTAGTTAACCTTTAACCGTCAATCTCTCAAATGGATAATTGCACCAACAATCTTCATATATTATCAAATATCAAAACTCAAATATCAAGATTCAAACTTGAGCTAACTCAAGTTTAGTCAACCTAGTCAACTTTGACCAAGGGAAAGTTGCACTAATAAAAATATCTTTAATCGATTGTCCTAATCAATTAACATAAGTCCTAATTGAGTAGTCAATCGATTCAGAGCCTTATTGTGCTTCACAAAAACCTCCCAATCAATTAGGCAATAAGCCTACTCGATTAGAGCAGGTCACAATTGATTAGGCCATCGATTGAGCTAATTAATTGTCCAACCTTAAACTCTAAACTTGAGTTTAGGGTTCCTTTGCCCACCCCTAAAGTTATATGTGACTCGTTGAGATTTTTCATTGCCTCCAGTCAACCTTTGACCCACTTGGACTTTTCATCTCGTG
This sequence comes from Zingiber officinale, assembly GCF_018446385.1. Lineage (NCBI taxonomy): Eukaryota > Viridiplantae > Streptophyta > Magnoliopsida > Zingiberales > Zingiberaceae > Zingiber > Zingiber officinale. Next base: position 103,262,955 of record NC_055990.1, read on the forward strand.
TCAACTCCTGTTAGACTTTTGATCACCAAGTATTTAGTCAACTTTTGACCTACTTGGACTTTTTCTTTATGTAACCCAGCTAGGAGTTCCATTGCCTAATTCTCAACTAGATCTTCACTGCCTAGCCTCATTAAAACTTTCACTGTCTAGTTTCATTTGATAAGATTTTTTTTGTTGCCTACTTCCCAACTAGGTCTTCATTGCCTAGTTTTGCTACAACTTCTAGTGTTTGACTTTACTCACTAGAGTTTTTCCATTACCTAACCTCCAGTTAGAACTTTCCATTGCCTAACTTTCAATTAGAATTTCTCGTTACCTAACTTCTATTTGGGACTTCTCTAGATAAGTATCCGATTTTCTCTTGTCCTATATAACTTTTCTCTCACATATTGTCAAATATTAAAACTCAACCTTGAGTCAACTCAAACTTAATTAAACTGGTCAATCTTTACCCGAGAATGATTGCACTAGTAAAATTTATACACACTCCATATTTTACTACAACCCAGTAGAGATGTGTTTTCCATTTGTTTAGTTTGTAGGTCATATTTTTTATTTTTTAATCTAAATAAAATTAGGATTATTTTTTTTTAATTTATAAAGTCATTTTAGGCATATTAGGTTGATAAAAATTGGCCCAACTAATAGAACTAGATTGTTTTTCATATTCAATTGCTTAGCTTTTTCGATCCATTTTGAGGTCTAAGGATCTATCGAACCAACTAGTCGTATTTTGATTTCATCTAAGAGTGAAATATAAAAAGAAAATGAAATGATCTAAATATAAAAAAGGAAAATTTGAGAATTGTATACCATCTTCTTATTTGCTTGGAATGGAATAAAAAAAGCAGGTAAAAATTAAAAGGGCACACTTGATTATTTGAATTGCCAAAAGAATATATAATTTTAAAAAAAAAAATCAAAAGTGCGCTCAATCATATTTCTTATACCGATGATATCCTTATTCTGTTATAACAATTATGGAGTAGTTGCTATGTAAAATTAAATTAATTCAATTTTATAAAAAAACTATATATAAAATGCTTTTATATAATTTTTTTTTTATCAACTTGATCAATATAATTGACTATTGCATTGCTGTAGCAATCAATTAATTGACTAAAATACTGTTGAATCCTGTAATTAGTGGTTGCTATACTATTTTTAAACTGAATTTGACTATGTTGAAGTAATTTTGATCAACAATTTCAATCAATTTAGTCTTTTATATATTTTTTATAAAAATACTTTATGCACAATTTTTAAATTAAATTGAATTAATTTATTTTATATAATATAGCAGCAATAATAATGTTGAAATAAGAGTTTTTTTTATATGAGAAATATGATAGGCATCCTTTAATTTTTTTTAAAAAAATACCCTTTTGACTATTATGATAATTAAAGCCCCTTTTAATTTTTATCAAAATAAAAAATAAAGAAAAAATTTATAATTATATCCTTTAGTTTTATTTCCTTATATTTTTTTCAATTGGATGGAATTAAACTCTTTATTCTTTCCTATTTTCAACCTCCGTCAAATTTCAAATCAGGATTTGTAATTTGGAATTATAGAGGATCAAAGTGAAATTATCCTCTGAGTACGGAACACTCCCCATTGAACCACGCATACGTTCAGCGATCGTCGCGGGGGCTATCGCCGCCTCCTCTCTCGATGGCTTCGGAAATAAATAAAAATCATCTTTTTACCGACTCGATCGATCCAAAATATGTAAAAATAAAATAAAATAAAATAAAATAAAAAAATTTACTGATGTGTCTATTGATCCAATAAAACCGATGGTTTTCCATAAATTCCCGACACTTCATTGCTTTGAAGCTTGAACAGATCTCTGTGTTGTTGCTGCTCTGCTCCTCTTCTTATTCTTCGTCTTCTTCTGGTCAATCTTCTTGTTCTGTGAGATCATTTGCGGGCGATTCGAATTCTTTTAGGTAGATTCTGTTCCCTTTTCTGATACGAATCCGACAGGATTTGGTAATGTTTGGTAGTTTGAAATGGACGTCTCGTGGAACCACAACGCTAGCGAATCCGCAGTCCGATCGCTCAGTGGTTTAGCAGATTGGATTCTGGAGATTTGGTAGCCTTTTAGTATTATGAACAATCTTGGATTTTTGTCGTTGTTCTTCTGTAAAACAATGGCAGATTTTGTTTTGTTTGTTGGATTCGTTCTTGAGGTTTTGGGATGGTAAAGGTGTGATTTTTATGGCGGCTTCTTAATGTTTTCATGGCGGATGCAGGTGAAGGATTAGAGCGGCGATGAAGAAGGCGGAGCGCGTTGTCGAGGCGGCGGCGAGGAGCGGGTCGTCGCGGGCGAAAAGGCGGAAGGTGGTGGAGGTTTCAGGGCCGCGGGTGGTCCGCATCTTTTGCGTTGACCACGACGCCACGGATTCATCTGGCGACGAGGGGGGCGGGTGTCGCCGCGTGCGGCGGGTCGTGCACGAGGTTCCGTTGGAAGGCGCGGCGGAGGCCGAGAAGGGAAGAGCTGCAGCCAGGGCGAAAAGGCGGGCGGAATTGCCACCGGCAGCGGCGGCGGAGGCTAAGGACGGTGTTGGCAAGGAGGGCGGCGAGCCGAAGTATCGCGGCGTCCGGTGTCGGCCATGGGGGAAGTACTCGGCGGAGATCAGGGACCCAATTCGGCGCATCCGGTTGTGGCTCGGCACATTCAACACCGCCGAGGAGGCCGCGAGGAGCTACGACTGCGCCGCCATCAGGTTGCGTGGCCCTGGTGCCACCACCAACTTCCCCATCGCGGCCGCTGCCACCAAGTCCGTCTCGTCTTCTCTGCCACCGCGGCGTCATAAGTACTCAGACACCAACATCGCCTCCACATCCGGCGCGTACGACTCCGGAGAAGAATCTCCTCCCGACGTCACATCTCCGACCACCGTTCTCCGCGGCTTCGCCCCATCCTCTGCCGCCACCGCCACCGTGCCGGAACAAAAGTTCAAACTCCCGGCTACGGCCTTCCCGGCCATCCCGCCGCCGTTGGACCTGGGCGAGTTCCTTCTTTTCAAAGAAGAGGAGGCTGTCTTCGATGGCCTGCTAAGCTTCAACACCCCGGAGCCGCTCGGTTTCTTCCACGACCACGACGCGCCGATCGACTTCGTGGAGGAGGACTTGGACGACGCCTTTATCGGCTCAGGGCTCGAGGACTTCACCTCCGATGATCTTCCCGGTGACATTGCCGACTATTTCGCTGTCGACCCCTTCGCTGCCGTCTGATCCTTCACATCCCTTCGCCGGATAGCGATCAATTGGCCATTCTACAAAAATTATCCGATCATTTATTATTTATTATTTATTATTTTTTAATTATTATTATTATTATTATTAGTATTATCGTTAAAAAAATGTCTCCGTTAAGCGACGTAACGGATTCAGGCGAGTTTTCTAAGTATTTCTTTTCGGAACCAATAAAAGTAAAAAAGCTTAATAGATAGCTTATATATATATTTTTAAATGTAGTACTTGTGGGCCAGCCCACGTCCCTGGAGGACACGTGGTGGTGAGTTATAGCCACTTGACTCACTTGCCTCGATCATGCTGGTTAATTGAGTGGACTGGACTAGTCATGTTAGTTGAGCTAATCAAGTTGAACTATTTCGGTGGACACGAATCAAATTAGATATTGAATTGGCAAATGCGGATCCTGACCAAGGGTACGTTGTACCTAGTTTTATTCTTATTTTTTAATATTTTTTTAATGTAAAAAGCCATTTTAATAGTTAAATCGGTGATATTTATTGTAGTAAAAGTTGATTATATTTACTCTAATAATATTTTTTTGATGGAGTAAAACTCACCTTTGTAAAAAAAAAAAAATTGAACAACTGCTTGAAATTTTAATTTCTCTAACGCAATAATCACTCAAAATTCATAACCAAATGTTTTTTTTTTCATATTTAAAACAAATCTTAAAGTCTAGAGTAAACTTGCATATGAGTGATGGAGAGATAGATATTGATTGATGCAATAAAAATTTGTCATTAGATAGAAGAGCAATGATAAAGTTTTAAAATGATGTAATATAAATTTATCAAAATAGTGATGTTGAAGCTTTCAAAAAGTAACATGTGCAAGGATGGAGTTAGGATATTGATTCAGTATAGATAAATTGTTGCTACCATCAATGGACATGTTATAGAGGACGACTCCCTCGGTTAAGCTTCGACTACAAGCTTGATAATAGAGCCAAGATGTGCCCGCAAATAACAAGGAATGCCTATAGGGTGAGATGAGCATAAACAATAAAGAAATTATCATTAAAAATTATCCTAAATGATGGTGCTTCTCGAGTTGTAAATAAGGTCCATTGTACCCATAAGTGATAGTGATATGACTACGATTTCTTAATGGTGTATAATTTTTGATGCTCGGCAGTAGTTTGACAATAGTTGTAAAATGAACACAAGGACATATGCCATGGAGTTTGTAGTAAAACAAACAATTGAATTGTTGTTTTAACAAGTTTATTCTAATTAGTTGTTTGATCACTTTATTAAATTGTTCTCCTTGATTGCAAAATCAATCTTCACAGTATAAGGCCCAAGTTTATTCAATGTCCCAAGCCAACACAAATTAATAATGCTTCAAAGTAAATTGGTATTCTCAAAGACCTGACAAAAAAAAGTTAGGGAAAGAATTGAAGTTATTAAGTATTATTTTTTATGCTCTTTTATTGATACCTTTTTTTTTATTGTTGATCTGAACAAATAAGAAATATGGTCAGATTGACTGTTAGTTCAGTGAAAAGGGAATCACTGAGGACTCTTAATAAAATTTTCTGTGAAATGATTTTATTGGCCAATAGTCTTTTTTTTTTTTTTTTTTTTTTTTTTGGTCTAGGGCCCAGATGCCTACACTGGACTTGTGCTGCGTCCATGAAGATGTGTCAAAAGGCTCGTTGGAGTTATCCCAGTGAGACCTCCCCGATGTAGAATGAAAAAAGAGATTAAAAGAGAGCGAGGTTGTGAGATCTCCTTCTCGTAGAATATATATTTGAATATTTATAAGTGTGAGAATAATCATGGAAAAGTGAGAATCATGACAATTAGAACTAGCTCGTTATCTCGGATTAATTCAGCAACTCAGCTAAGAGTGACTCGATGAAGCATGATTCACAAAATGATCATTCGGTATGATAATTTAGCTTGATGGGGGTTGGGGATATATGGATGGTTACATCCTGATAAGTAAGAGCTCGGACTAAGGCTGAACATTCAGTTTTAAATCCGACTAATTAATCTGAATTAATTGAAATAGAATAAATTGAAATTTTTTAAACTAATTGAACTAACTAAGGGTGCGTTTGGTACCCGCGTTTTTCATTTTCATTTTTTGAAAAATGCACGTTTTCTGAAAAATGATGTTTGGTTTGTATTTTTCGTACTTATTTTTTAAAAATATAGCTAGCGTTTTCTAGAAAAACAGAGAATGACAAAAAGTCATTTTCTGTTTTCTAGAAAATACGCGTTTTTCAGAAAATGAAAATGGAAAACGCGTGTTTTTCAGAAAATGAAAATGAAAAACGCACGTACCAAATGTATCCTAATTTTTTTAAAAAAAATTAAATAAATTGAACCTATAAAATATCAATTAATTCCAAAATCGAACTTCCAAAGTTTAAACTCAAATCAGGTTACAGAATATTTTTTTTAGCATACCCAGTAAAATTCTCATATCAAGATTATAAAAAATTAGATTTTGATCAAAACAACAGTCCATAAGAAAACGAATCAAAACAAGCAAAGCCCACAAATAACATTTGATCCGTTCAAATACAAAACTAAGAAAACACTAAAGTACGCATAATAAAGCAGTGGAACTGCAGTTTTAGGGGAGAGATCTCCGGCCAGCTTTAGGAAACAAGCAACTGGTCTTCTTTCTTGGTCTACACTGCCTTGTTGGTATGCGTCTTCTCGTAGCAAGGAGACCTGCCCATGATTATTGGAGCGGAGAGACATCGGTGTTGGTTGATGCCTGGGGCAACCGCTACCCTGTGGCCAATCTACATGGAGGGAAGAGCAGGGACTTAGACTTTGAGAGGCGAGAGTGACAGAGAGGACAGCGAGAGGGGATGATGAGAGAGGGATTGGGAGTCGCGGATGGGATTAAGGAAATAAGAAATAGAGATCTTAAAGTTTTCAGTTCGATCTATTCGATTTAGTCAAATAAAAAAATTTTAAATTAAATCCGAATCGAATCATCTGAGATAATCAAAATAACTGAAGAATTTTTAAATTCCATGAGATCAATCAATTTATTTGATTTAATCGATTTATTCAATATAACTTAAGAAGAATTGACTGCCTCGAACATCACCAAGTGAAGCTTTTGCAAATGCTCGATGAACTTAGAGATCAATTGCACAAAACTTGTGAAGAATCTGACAGGCAGAAGGCGAGTGTTAATTTGGATAAGAAGACAACTTGGCCGAGTTCCTATTCCTCGTTGAACCTTAATTCATCGCCATGTTTGGCTCCCATGAATGATATGCACGGTTAGGGGGATTGTTTCGCTCACCGGGGAGCTTCTCTCGACACTTTTGGTTGTGGCTGATCATGCGATGCCTTATCGCCATGACGGTTTCTATCATCAGCCAGCTTGCTCATGCTTGCATTGCTATCAGAGACCATTGCCGGTTCCTAGGAGAGTGCCGGCCGCGATATTTGATCATCAAAGGTATCCCTATCCCACGAGTCATCACTAGTCTTACACGATTGACGGGCCATCGAATTTTGGTACCAGAAGCTACAATTTGAAGCCAGAACCGAGACCGTACCATAGAACCATCTTGGGCAAGAATGCCGCTCATTCTTGTCGATCCATTAATGATGCCGCTCCATTTACTATATGTTCTAATTGTTTTGAATTTCTATCCCCGGGGCTATGGTGTCGCGATAGGACATTCAAATTGTCTAAAATTCTGTGAGGTCGGATCGGTCATCCCAGAGATAGTCAATGAGACTAACTGGGATTATCATTTTTTTTTAAGTTGTTTCGAACTTCTGCAATTGCCCGAGAAGACATTTCTACACTTTCTCAATTAACGATACGGAGTTGACAGAATCGGGACACAATCTACACTCAAATGAGTTAGATGGAACACATGTATTGGCTTTATCTTAGACTACATTTGGCTATGTCGAGAGCCCAGAGAATACGATTTCACGAGTTCTGACTTCTGAGTTTATCACTTCGTGAACATTTGGGACTCATATTTTGATCAATCGACTGATAAATCTAGAAATAGGGCTGCCGAGATGGATTTGTCAGAAGATGAGAATGTACCCCGCCAATCTCTCTCAAGATGAAGTCCAACCGAGGGTCGTCAAGAGTAGAAGAGCTTTTGACCCTTTAATCAATCGCTAGGGCATAGTGGATGTCGAGTTTCAGTCAATGACTATCCTATCTCTGATCATTCGACAAAAAGGGCAGAAAAACTAGCTGGTTCGATCGCTCCCAGTAACTATCGGTGAATTTGCATTTCTAAAATATTCTTCATTGTTGATGGTTGAAGCCATGCAAGGCAATCATCTTAAAGGTTTTTGTTTGTGCATATCCTTCTTACGAATGGCTTTCATGATTCAGGTACAACTACCGTGCTGGATTTTGGGGCATCAATGTCTTGGGATGATTCCGGTAAAAGCGCAAATCGACGATACAGCAACTATTGATACAGGTAGTGCAATTCACATTAACAACGAAGCGATACATTCTTTTAACAGCCATATATTGAAGAATTTAACTATCCAATGCCCAAGAATTGCGCTGGAGGAGATACTGACATCGTCATGAACAGTAGAGAGCTTCATCCAAAGGGTTTCGAGCTACTTGTCAGTCAAGGCCTTCCATCAACCAGAGGTTTGGGATGAGTCGTCCGGTGAAGTGCTAGACTGTCTTGGCAAACTTAAAAGTGTATGAGATATAGGAATAGGGGATGAAAGAGAGATGAATGGGAGGCAACGATATGATCACCTCCCCTCAATAAAATACATACATTCGCTCCCTCGATATGAAATTTCTGACTCCCTCCCGAGCTCCAACAACATCAAGAAGGTGAAGCATGGAATCGGCACGTCTATTTCAAAAGCGATTGCTTCTTCAGTTATGACCTAATCAGTAGATGACGAGAGTCGTGTATATCTTCTCTTTTTTCTTACTGGATTTTGTCCCAACAAACTTCAGCTGCTGTGACATATGTAAGATCGAAAGAGTGAGCTTGCACTGTTATTAGAACAACATATAATGCATGCTAGTTGAATGAATCTGCTCTTGATCACATTGTGACAATTTGTACATGAAAACTACATTTAGATTTCCAGTTAGTTTGATAAAGGAGCATGGTGCCCCAAGCCTATGGTGCAACAGCAAAGTGCCTATGCAGAGCCAATCGGCTATTTCCAGGGACGGATCCAGGAATTAGAAGTGGGTTGGGCTGATCTCGAGTTGGTCTAGTCCACCATAAAAGAAGTCTAAGTTCACTTCACGCGAACATGTTACCAACTCGTTTTCACCTATATTTTCACCAAATTTTAAATTTTTATTGAATGATTTTTTTTAATTTATCAGTAATGATATTTAATTTGTAGCTGTTGAAAATTTAGGAACTGTGGCAAAAGACCTGGTTGCCGACGCTAGAGCACGCCGTCAATGGTGAGATAGAAGTAGTCAATCCATGAGCTTGGCGTGAGACCATGCTCGAGCATCTCGTGCAACACTTCAATCTATAGCTACTTGCCTCCTACATTGACGTGACTATAAGGGTAAGCTAATGTAGAGGACACGTTGATCCGATCCTGGCAACTACGACTGAGGACGGCCATGTCGACGACTATACATCCGAGGGCGAGGGCTTGGCCATGAAGAGAGTGGTCATAACCACGAGCGATGACAGGACAAAGACATGGGGATGAGTAAGTAAGGCAAACGTTAGAAGTAATATCGTCGAGGAAGGACGGGTGGAGGAGCAAGACTAGTCAGGAGGTTAAAGTCAGAGGAAAATCAAAGTGTGATCTCAAAGTCAAATAGCAAGGGCTACCATCCATGGTCGGAGCTGGATAATAGCTGAGGAAATAACATATATAAAAGATGGCAAGTTAATGGTTCGTATTTATAATTAAATAAAATAAGAAATTAATTAAATAAATATATAATTAAATTAAAAATAAAAGTATTGGGTGAGGTCTTGTCAAATATATGGAGAAAGGATAAATATGTGTGACTTCAATAAAAGACCTCTTGATTAAAAGATTTTGAATTTTTTTTTAAAAAAAAACTGACACTCGGTCTATTTTTATTTCTTTGACTTGGTACTCCATCTTATTTCTATTTTTTATCACAGCAACAGGCCTTGCTTCAACCTAACTCTAATATGTATATTTAACAATAAAAAAAGGGGTTGGGCTACAACCCAGCACAGCCCCTTAATAGATCCGTCCATGGCTATTTCCAAGATTAATCGGATTGAAAGGTTGATACTTGGCGCATGGTGAGAAAGTTTGTCAAGGTTTTTTTCAATAGGAATGTGAGAAACCTATGAAAAAAGTGTTGAAATTGTTGAACACATATGTGAAAAAAAATAACTCACTCATCCTAAAAACACCTCATCATCGATCCCACAACGAAATGAAGAGAGTAAATTATGATAACCGAACCACCTCTCTAAGTAAGAAGGATTTTATTCCCTAAGGGATTATTCCTTGGACATTCGATTCCTATTCTTATGTGATAATCTACGAACAAAGTATCAACTCGACTATGTCCTTAGGAATTAATGGTTGAAAATTCAATTCAATTAATTTAAAATTTTATTTATTTTATAAGAAAATCTTAATTATTTCAATTTATTCCAGAATTTATTAGATTAGGTTTTAATTCTTTAATTTAAATTTTGATTAAATTTATTAAATGATATGACATAATCAAGTGATTATTGTACCTGAAATAATTTGTTAAAAAATTAAAAATCGTCCACTTTAATTGTCTATGATCAATAGATTACAATATAAATGTACTATCAAAAAAGTTTAATTAATTAAGAAATAAATTTAATTAATTAATTTTTATCAGTTTGATGGTAAAATTTAGTCATTTTGGTTTAACTAAAAAATTTAATTTATTTAATTTTGATTTAATCAATTTAATTTTTAACTAATTATTCATTTTTAGACTCTCTTATCTCTCTTTTTTTTTTCCAAATATTTTGTTTATTCCTATTTATCCGGTGAAAAAAATTCCTAGAAAAAGGAAAGACTAGTGAAAAGAAGGAAAAAAATTCAACAAGTTTGTGTCTTATTTAGCATAAGCAACCTTGCAGCCACAAGCAAGTCCACTCGCGATCGCGACTCATGGCCTCTATAAGGTTGCGAGCGAACGAAGTAGATCATAGTTGTGAGGTCACTCAAAATTGCTGCAATCAACCTTCACAATGAAACAAAAAGGTAATTTCCTTAATTTCGGAGGGACACAAAAATGCCAAAATAATTATCTATGGATAGTAAATTAAGAAAAAGATTTTGATTTCTATGCAAAAATGATTTTAAAATCTTAGAATAAGATATGCTAAAATTATTTTTTTATAAATAGAAAATTCATAACTTTACACTAATTGACATTTTAGAATAATTTTTGTAATTAAATTTTAAAATGCTAATTCAAAAAGAATTTATTTAGAATAAAACAATTATTACTACACTAAATATGATTACATCTTGCAAAAGTCCATTGGGATTCTCCCAATTACTAAAGATAAATAGTTTCCATCACCCTCAGCATATATATTTTATTGTTAAAATATTATTTGTTCATTAATAAATGAGTATATTTTAAAGGTTAAAAATATATTTTTGTATTAAAATAAGAGGCATTTATAAATATTTTTTAAAGTTATTGTATTAATTAATTGACTATTAACATCTCTTTAGATCATCTGCCATTTTGTGATTAGTAAAATGGCATTAGGCAAAGGAATCTCCTATTGTCTTTGCAGAAACACATAAATTCTTTAATTATATTGATCCGGTGGTCAAGGCAGGGGACCAAATTGCGAGGGGTCAACGCCACGTGGAGATCAAAGGGTCGGGAGGGTCCACCGGAGAAGGGTGAGCCGACCGGACTTGGGAGAAAAGGATAGACCGATTGGCCGACCGATGAGCATCCAACAGTAAAAGGTGCCCTGACAGGGGTCGGGGTTCCGACGCTCAGTTGAAACAATAGCTAAGAGCCGAGCGGAAGGCCTAAGAGAATGTGACATACTGCTAACAGTCTTTACGTAGCACCCGCCCGGAAGTCTCCTCAGCATATCAATGCAAATGACAGGCGGGACGTGATGGGCGTGCCACCCAGCCGGCGCAGGGGATGAGGGCCGTCCGGACGACGCTCTTCGTCTAGCCGGTCGGACGGACGCCCCGGCCGGTGGTGGGTAAAGAAGGACAGGAACATCTCCTGACAGCCGTCAAGTCCTATGGCTAGGCCATACTCCAAGTCTGACAACGAGGTGTTCTGTTGTCTCATCGAAGACATGATTGGACTGTAGCAGTATGACGTCAGGTAAGCTTTCTGACAGATACATACCGAGGTATGGGCTGCGAACACGTACGTGCCTCGATGGACGTGTAGGAGCTCTTTCACCGCTCTATATAAAGAGCCGCATACTTCGCCTGAGGTACGCATGGAACACCTTTGGAGCTACTTTTTCCACCACTTGCTTACCTGACTTGAGCGTCGGAGGGTCGCCGCCGGGAACCCCTTCCCGGCCCGACTTCTGTGCAGGTTCGTCGGAGCTTCGTGCCACCAGTCGAAGATCCACGTCAGCAGTCGGAGAGTGCCCCGTGCCCAGCGTCCGTTGATTCAGCATTCGGACAGGATCAATTTGGCGCCGTCTGTGGGAACGTTCCTGCATCCGATCGGAAGCAATAGACGAGGCTGGACGACCGCACACGGTGATGCTCTCCACGAAGGAGCTCGACGCTCTAATCAAGGTAAGAGCAGCTAAGCTCGTGGAGCAACAGAGAGAGAATGCGCAAGCCGAGCGGCTGAAGCAACAAACAACGTCAGCATCAGGTGGCCGAGCGGAGGCAATGATCCCCGAGCGGACGCCTCCCCCGAGACAATGATCCAACCGGCATTCAAGGGGGAGCACCGCCGAGCAGATGAAGATGGATTGGGACTTGGATCAACCATGAAGCGCAAATTATCTCCAACCTTTTCGGGGCAGGGTGAAAGGTGCACCAATATAATGTGTGCTGTATATTTTCCGTTTGGCTGTATATTTGAAATGCAGGAAGCAAAATGTTAAAACGCAATTGGCATTATCTGCCGAGCGGCCTATCTCCATGATGTATAAGACCCGAGGCACTGACTCAATGTCGAAGACCCCGGGCCAATCGACCGGGCGTAAAAATTATCCGAGCCAAGTGATCGAAGACGAAGACCCCTCGCCGCTCTGCAGGACGTATATCATCAGTGTTAAAATTAGCCTTAAAGGCCGTCGAGCTTCGACGTTAAATATCGAGAGACGAGCCGGCGTCTATAAACCCTCCGAGCGGAATACCGTCGAGCTCCGACGTTAAATATCGAGAGACGAGCCGGCGTCTATAAACGTCCGAGCGGAAGACCGTCGAGCTGACGAGCCGGCGTCTATAAACCCTCCGGTCGGGAGACCGTCGAGAGACGACTCGGCGTTTATAAACCCGCCGATCGGACAGTAGTCAAGTTCCGACGGTAAAATTCGACGGGCGACCGAAGCCTATAGGGCCGCTGGATGGATGGTTTTCTGCGTAGCCCTCGGTCGGACCCGACGTAACAGCGTAAGGCCGAGCGGCTCCTTTATAAAATGTACTTGGGGCACAAAAAGCTCAAGACCAAGGCGAAAAACAAAAATCGGACGCAGGAAGAATGGGCAAATAACAAGACACAGTTCATTCACGCCGACCGGCGGATAGACAAAATTTCTAAAGTTTGCCCCGACCGGCACGGATACAGAAAAATTACAAAATAGCCTCACAGACAGATTCTTAGTCATCAAAATTAAAAAGATGGTCAGGGATGGAGCCCATCAAGTCGCCAGGTCTTCGGCAGGGACGGACAGATCGGCAGGAGCATGGCCTTTGTTCTTCATGTATTCCACCGCCACTTTGATTGCCTCCTCAAAAGTCAAGGAGAGCTTGTCGGTAAATTTCTCGCCAAACTCGTCCGAGCGGACGAAGGCTTTGCGTACCTCCGCCGATCGACCGGGCTCTCCATCTTGGTAATCCTTGAGAGCGGTCTGGGAAGCATCCAGAGCAGCTTGAAGATCTTGCAAGGCTCCTTCTGCTTGGGTCCGATCGGCGGAGCGACCCTCCCGCTCGGCAGTTAGTGAGGCGTCTAGCTCCTTCACCCGTTGTTCCAGCCCCCGGTTCTCTACCTTCATCAAGTCCATATCATCAATGGCCTTGAGCTTCCGAGCGGTCGCGGTTTTCACTTCCTTGTCCCGCTGCTTGACCAAGGCTTCGAGGCGAGCCACTTCACTCGTCAAGCCAGAGGATTTACCCCGTTCGGCTTCCAGCAATCTTTTAGCCTTCTCCAGAGCGGCCGTCGACTGTCGGCTGTCTCCCGCGGCCTTGAGCTTCTTCAGCTCGTCCTCCAGTTCGGCTAGGCGATTGTTGATGGCAATCTGCTCCACCCAGTTCTACAAGCAGATATGAGCAAGCTAGGAACTTGATCCAAAATAACCAACAAAGCAAAAAAACATACCCCGGTCGCCTGTTGTAAGTTGCTGTCGCCGAGCTGACCAGGAGTCATCATGGCGATCCGAAGACGAGCATCCTCCCAAGCTTTGGCAAGGGGACCCGTGAGCGTGATTTGCTGCTCGAGGACGATAGGCCGATCAGCGGCTGCCATGTATTCTTCAGACGGGAGGCGCAGGACGGTCTTTATCAATTTCGGACCGCTCGGATCACCTTTAGAAGCAGTGGCCTTACCGGACGGCTCACCGGCGGAGGAGGAAGGACGGTCGCCCAATCGCTTAATACGTCGCAGCGTTCTTGGAGGACTGGAGGGCGGCGCTTCAGAGGTTGCCCTTGGAGAGCCGAGCGACGTCGGAGTACTCTCGATAAAGACCGTCCCGGATAACACTGGAGCTTCGTAGCCCCGCTCGGATTACGGTTCATCGGATGGACTTGGCTGAGAGGTTGCCTCCGGCTGTTTGCACTTCCGAGTGGCCAGAGGAACATCATCGGCCGAACGGCCCTCTACCTCGACTTAAGCGGAGGGTTCTATGTCGCCCGCAGCCTCATCGTGAGAGGCAGGAGCGGCTAAGGCTTCGGGGGCATCCTGAGTCCCCTCACCTTCTTCGCCGACCGGATCCGATGGAGCAAGGCCCCGCTCGGCGATCTCCTGGTTCTTGGCTGCCTCGATCTCGGTGGCTCGCAGTTTCAGCCGCTCGGTAGCCTTGGCGCGCCACATAACTTCAGCTGCAGAAGCAAAAAATAAATCAATTAGAACAAAATAAACGGGAAGATAAGGGAACTTACTCATGCTGCAGGGCAGATCGGCTGGGGTAGAAGACAAGCCGAATATGTACATTACTCCCGGAAGGAGCAGCTTGTCGATGTGATATCGTTGGCCGACTAGCCGATCGACTGCATGAAGATAGGCTGCGTCGCCTCTAAATTTGCCGAGCTCCGGTTGCGCTGGCATCGTCGTCTGCCACTTGATATGGAAGGTCAGTGGCTCGGGAAAACGTACGTAGAAAAAATGCTCCTTCCAATGTTTGTTGGAGCTCGGCATGTTATCAAAGAGGACGAAACCTATCCTAGACTGGAAAATGAAAGTACCCCACTCGGCTTGCTTGGGGTAATAAAAGTAATGAAAAATCTTAGGGTCGAGGGGGATGCCGTTCAGTTTAAAGAGAATTATCACCCCGCTCAGCAGCCTAATGGAGTTAGGAACTATCTGGCCGAGCGGGATGCGGAAGTAATTGCAGACTTGCAAGATAAACTTATGGGGTGGGAAGCGTAGCCCGGCCAAAAATTGATCTCGGAAGAAAAGAACAGTGTCGGGCGGCGGTTCATGAGGCCGATCGGCCGGTGTGGCTAATACTATGTGGTGATCGGGAGGAATGTCGTAAGTCCTAGCAAGACGCAACGCGTCCTCCTCGTCGAAACGGCTCTCCATGTTCGTGTACCACAGACCAGGAGCGTCGCCGGTCGACTGTGAGGTACTAGTCATGGTATAGGGCCAGGAATAAACGCGGAATGGATGGAAAAAGAAATAAAACTAGGGAAGATGGCAAGATGATGAAAAAGAGGCAGCAAGAGAAAGGAAGGCTTACGGGCAAAGGAGATGATCGAAAGGAGCTGTGGAGTCGTCAGAGAGCTGAAACGCAAGGTCGTCGACGAAAAGAGGAGCAGCGGGATGTCTGGAAACGAGGAGGTCGAAATGCGGCGAAGAGCAGGGGTCGGGAGCTTTATAAGGGCGGCAGCGATCAATTTCCACCGTCCGATCCAGGTCGTCGATAACGAGGTCATCATCCAGTCGTTCCTTTCAAACGGCGGTTGTCGCATCGGATGTGACGCCACCGCCATACCCTGACAAGAGAAAGGCAGCCACGTGTCAACAAGTTACGGGTTAACGCACGTGGTTAACAGAAGCTTCGGCATAAATTCCAAGGCACGGGCAAGATATCGCCGAACGGCTGAGCATCCATTAGTCCGTCCGAGCGGACTAAGGTATCGGTCGTCACTCGATCAGATCGGCAGTCCAGTCAGTCGGACTTCTCCTCCTTCGACTAGACTTGAGGGGAAGGCAGGTGATCCGGTGGTCAAGGCAGGGGACCCCATTGCGAGGGGTCAACGCCACGTGGAGATCAAAGGGCCGGGGGGTCCACCGGAGAAGGGTGAGCTAACCGGACTTGGGAGAAAAGGATAGACCGATCGGCCGACCGATGAGCATCCAACAGTAAAAGGTGCCCTGACAGGGGTCGGGGTTCCGACGCTCAGTTGAAACAATAGCTAAGAGCCGAGCGGAAGGCCTAAGAGAAGGTGACATACTGCTAACAGTCCTTACGTAGCACCCGCCCGGAAGTCTCCCCAGCATATCAATGCAAATGACAGGTGGGACGTGATGGGCGTGCCGCCCGGCCGACGCAGGGGATGAGGGTCGTCCGGACGACGCTCTTCGTCTAGCAGGTCTGACGGACGTCCCGGCCGGTGGTGGGTAAAGAAGGACAGGAACATCTTCTGACAGCCGTCAAGTCCTATGGCTAGGCCATACTCCAAGTCTGACAACGAGGTGTTCTGTTGTCCCATCAAAGACATGATTGGACTGTAGCAGTATGGCGTCAAGTAAGCTTTCTGACAGACACATACCGAAGTATGGGCTGCGAACACGTACGCGCCTCGGTGGACGTGTAGGAGCTTTTTCACCGCTCTATATAAAGAGTCGCATACTTCGCCGGAGGTACGCATGGAACACCTTTGGAGCTACTTTTTCCACCACTTGCTTACCTGACTTGAGCGTCGGAGGGTCGCCGCCGGGAACCCCTTCCCGACCCGACTTCTGTGCAGGTTCGTCGGAGCTTCGTGCCACCAATCGGAGCTTCGTGCCACCAGTCGAAGATCCACGTCAGCAGTCGGAGAGTGCCCCGTGCCCAGCGTCCGTTGATTCAGCATTCGGACAGGATCATATATAATATTATATAATCTAACTCAAAACTTCAAATAGCACATGTTTTATCCAAAATATCAAAACATATATATATATATATATATATATATATATATATATATATATATATATATATATATATATTGAAAAGGAGTCTTGGTACGTTAAAATTATTATTTTATGATAAAAAAATAACGGGTTCGAATCCTGGAAATAACTTCTTGTGAAAAACAGGATAAAACTGCGTACAATGAATCCTTCCCCGAACCCTGCATGATGAAAACTTCGTGCCCCGAACTATCTTTTCCTTTATCAATAAAGTTTTTTTCCTTCAAAATATTGAAAATGTGGGTCTCCACTTACCCCCGACCCCGGGCCGGGTCTGGCCCGGACCTGGCCCGGGCCCGTAACCGGGTCAACGAGTCGGTTGCCCGTTGACCCGGTTCGCCGGGTCGAACCGGAACCGGCCCGGCAAGTTGTCGGGCCGGTTCTGGTTCATTAGTTGTAAAACCGGCGAACCGCCGGTTATCCGGCGGGTTGAACCGATGGTTCAGCCGCAATTTTTTTTTTTTTTTAAAACGGCTTGAACCGCCGGTTAACCGGCGGTTCATAGCCGTTGGAACCGCCGGTTAACCGACGGTTCGTAGCCGTTGGGAGGATTTTTTGGGTATTTTTTTTCAACGGTTAGGATCATTTGGCCGTTTTTTGATCAATGGCTATGATTTAGTGTCCGTTACTATCAAAACTCTATAAATAGAGAGCTCATTTCATCATTTTTCACACACATCTTCTTTACTCTTAATCTCATTTTCGTATTCTCTAATCTCTACACGCTTTTGTTTTCAATTTTCAATTACAATGGAAAGAGGCCGCGGAGGTGCATCATCTCGAGCTCGGAAGGAAAAGCAAATAATGAATCCACGGGAGGAGGACCCAACATTCAATCCACCGATGATGAGATCGAGCATCTTCCGAATCCGACACCCGAAACACAAGGAAGTACCGATGCAATTACTTCTAAGGTTCGGGAACTTCCTCCTCTAAAGTCTTCTATTTTTACTAAACATTTTGAGAAGGGCACTCTTCCGTCGGGAGAAATGCGTGCAAAATATAAGCACTGCAATGCTTCCTACAAATTCCAAGCCGGCGACGGCTATGGGTCGTTGAAACGGCATGTAGAAACGAAACACCCGACGGAATATGGACTCGACCGTTCTCAAACACAATTATCAAGATTTTCTTCAACTAGCGGTAGTACCGATTCCGGTTTATTTTTATATTCGGATAATAAATTAAGAGAGTCATTAGTTAAATTTGTTTCCGTAGAACATCTTTCTTTTAGTTTTGGATCTAAATGCACATTTGAATATTTTTGTAAAGAATCTCTTAATCCATGTGCTAAACGTATTCCTAGGACTACACTTACTCGTACAATTAAAAAATTAGTAAAACAAGGAAAAAAGAATTTAATTGATGAATTTAGTAAATTAGATAATAAAGTTTCTTTATGTTCCGATATTTGGAGTGATCATTGGTAAACACATTCGTATATGGGTGTGACTTGCCATTGGATCGATAATTCTTGGAACCTCCAAAAAAGATTATTAGCTTATAGAGTTTTTGATGAATCACATAATGTTCATAATATCGTACAATTATTATGTTTAATTTTAAAAGAATATGGTTTAACTCATAAAATATTTTCAATATCATTAGATAATGCTAGTTCTAATACCGCTTATATAGATGATCTAAAATTTGTTTGTCAACTTATTATTGGAGGTTTATTTTTTCATATTCGTTGTGTATGTCATGTTTTATATTTATGTGTTCAAGATGGTTTAAAAATTTTAGAAAGTTATATTAAACCAATTAGAATTGTAATTTCTTATTTATGGTCTCATCCATCTATAATGAAACAATGGGGTAGGTTTTGTAAAATTAATGGAATGAGACCTAAAAAATTTCCACGTGATGTACCAACACGTTGGAATTCAACATACCAATTATTACAAGATTCATTTCAATATAAAGAATTATTATGTTCATTTTTTGCACAAAACACTAATATTAATATATATTTATTTTCACAATAATGGAATATTTGTAGTAGTATTTGTGAAATTTTAAAAGTATTTAATGATGCAACCGAACAACTTTCCGGTGTTTATTATCCCACTGCTCAATTAGTTTTAGAAAATTTTTCTAATATAGTATTAGTTTTAAATGAACATATTAATAATGAATCTTTATCTCCTTGTATCTTAGCTATGAAAACTAAATGGGAAAAATATTTTTATTTAATTCCTGAAATTTATTTAATTGCATTTGCTTTAGATCCTAGATTTAAATTAAAAGTTTTACAAGAAATATTAACTTTATATTATGACGTTTTAATTCCAATTAAAGATTCTTCTTCCCCTGATCCAATTAATATTATATATAATGTTAGAATTTATTTATATGATATTTATAATCAATATTATGCAAAATATGGAACACAAATTAATATTTCTGAAATTCAACAAACTACTAGTAGTAATTTAAAACTTACAAAAGCACAACTCTTATTAAAAGAACGGACAAAACGTCCACGAAGATCCTCAAGTTCCACACAGGAACTTGAGAACTATTTTACGACTTCTTTTGATTTTAATGAAGCAGATAGCGAAAACTTCGATATCTTAAAGTGGTGGTCACAGAAGGTTCAAAGCTTTCCCGTTCTCTCCGTGATCGCAAAAGAAATTTTAGCTTGTCCAGTGTCAATTATTGTTGTGGAGCAGACGTTCAGTGCCGGCGGCAACATATTAGATGAACGACGATCAACTTTGTCTCCTGACTCATTGGAAGCCCAAGCATTACTGGACGATTGGACCAGAGCGGAGAAAAGAATCCAAGGAATGCAACTTTCAGATGACGAAGTTGAAGATTTTAATACTGAAGGAACAAATACGACAGGAACAGAAAATGGAAGTGAATGAAAATGTAAAAGGATAAAAATGTAAAAGAACTACGTGGGCTTTGATTCCCCTAAAGGGATACGTAGGCAACTTAAATAAGTGCAAGCCCTTTTTTTAATAAATTTTAATTTCTAATTTTTAATATTTAATGTTTAATTTTTAATTTTTAATTTTTTTTAACATATTAATTTTGAACCGTGGCGAACCGTGACGAATCGTGAACCGAACCGTGAACCGGCGGTTCTGAACCGTGAACCGTAACCGTCTTGGGCGGTTAAGGTTAAGGGTCGACCTGCCTGGAACCGTCGGTTCCGAACCGTGGTCAGGTCTATCTCCACTGTATATTTGTATTTCTCTTTCATTCTATTGTGTAACTTATAGAATTTTCATAAATTTAAATAAGTAAGATCAAATTCTTATTTTTATAAAATTTATGAGAATATTTCAATTTGCCTTTTCAACTATACTAAGTTTTTATTTCACCCTCCTAACTTCGATAAATTTTATCTAGAAATATTTATCATCTACCACATTAAAATCGCTAAAGTGGTAAATGCTTAGACACCATACTCATACTGAATTTAAAGGCTGCGAATATCCGAGAAAATGCACTTGAAGGTTACTAAATCTACCTCGATCTTGCTTAAGGTCGTCCTGAGCTTAGCCCAGTCCAATTTTTTTTTTATTACCTATATAAATTTTTTACTTAGCCCATTAAAATCCACTCATATTCCACACCTAAAGCCCAGTCCACTTCATTAAGTTCAAGCGCCTCCCAATTATAATTTCTGGATTCGTCCCTGCCTTTGCATCATCTGCAATTTGATGACATTGCACTATTCAGCGTTCCCACAAATACATGAGAACTTTAGGTTTATGGTGTGATCTAAAGGTCAACTGAATAAGACATTGCTCAATTCTACTGAATGGGTCATTTCTCAAAGTTGTGCAAGATCTATATGTATAAATTATAATTGTGAAACTTTTTGTGTTATCATAGGAATATAGTGTAATTTGTTTATAAGATATTATCAAAAAAAAAGTTCACAGGCCACGTGTGCAGGTGATGGTCATTGCCTAGTACATTTTATAGCAAATGGGGTATGTATTGGTATATGAATAATTGTTACACTTTGGTTTGGATTCTAGGCCTCATGTGCACTAATGAAACCCAATTCGAACTACGTCCAGTATGATGTGAGTAATGTGATTATCATGTCAAATTTGGCACTGTGACAAGAATCTAACCTCTTTTGAAGTGGAATTGCAAAGCTTTTCTGGCATAATCAAATTGCATCTCTGCAAAATAGAAAATCAGGGTTGAGGTGAGAAACCAGTTTTGCTTTGAAAGAAAGGCAATGCACTGAGGAGTATCTTGCATTTGCTTTGACTAACCATTTGTATTCTGGTGCAGTTATTGTGCAATCGCTCTTCGCTTTGTGCTTCTCAAGTTTGGGCAGAATCACTCTTCAAAAGTTATGCCTTGCAGGAATCCAGCACTATAATTTGGGTAACAGGGAAACCTTCGATGATACTAACCAGCTCTGATTGGAAGCAAGTCTACGAATCTGTCAAGTAGCCCAAACTGACAGATATACTCAAGAAGATGAGTAACACTAATCGTAGATGGGGTGGTACCATCTAAAATGGCACAATTCAGCAGCTTGATTGCTTCCTTAACTTCACCTCTTCTGCAAAACCCTTGCAACAAAGCAGAATAAACACCAAAGTTTGCCTCAAATCCCCTTTCTCTCATCCTATTGATTATGCCTTTTGCTTCTTGCAGCTGCATCTTTTTACAGTAAAAATGAAGTATGCATGAATAAGTTATCGCATCAGGTTCGATCCCTTTATCTTCCATATGATCCAGCAAATTTTCAGCTTCCTGGAACCTCCCTACTTGACACATTCCGTTAATAAGAGTAGTGTATGTGACCAGATCCGGTCGTACTAATTTAGCAACCATCTCTTCTTTCAGATGCACAGCCTGCTCTAGACATCCCATATTAATCAAACCGGACATCATTGTATTGTAAGTGATGAGGTTTGGCCTTAGACCCTGCTTCGGCATGTCAAGTAAGAATCTATAAGCATCCTTGACCCGTCCAACTTTACAAAATCCATCAATCAAGGTATTATAGGTAATTGTATCAGGACTGCATCCTCTCTGAATGATCTCAGCGAATAGTCTACTAGCTTCATCCACGTAACCTACTCTACAAAACCCAGATATCAGAGTATTATACCCAACAACATGATTTCCATACTCTCGATCTTGTAATGCGCGGAAAAACTGCAGTGCCTTTTCAAGTTTCCCTGCTTTACACAATCCATCTAACAAGGTGCAGTATGTAAACTCATTAGGATCAATTCTTTGTTGTGACATTTCGTCGAAGAGTCTCAATGCCTCTTCCACTCTCCCCTCTTTACAATATCCTCCTATCAATGCAGTGTATGTGACTACATTTGGAGCACAACCGAGTTGGACCATGCTTTGCAACATATTTTCGGCATCTTCGATCTGTCCAACCAAACATAACCCGTGAATCAAGATGGCATATGTCGTAGCATCTGGAGTAATACCCATCTCTGACATCTCAATCAGCATCACTTTTGCATCTTCAATCTTCCTTTCCTTGCACAATCCACTGATAAAGCCATTATACGAGACCACATTTCCTTTGACTCCCACTTTAACCATCCTAGAATACAGGACGGCAGCAGCTCTCATTTCTCCGACGTTGCAAAGCCCGGCGAAGCTGCAATTGTATGCATCTGGACTGGGCACCAATTCAATGAGCAACATTTCGCGAATCAATATCAGACCCAACTCCCACATCGAGGACTGAAAGGCAGAATCGATCAAAATGGAGTAGGTTCGATCGTTCGGCCTCGGTCCACCCTCCTGCATCCGCCGAAGAACTCCAAGAGCAACAAAAACACGCCCTTTCCTGCAGTAAGCTTTGATCAAAGTGTTGCAAGAGATGACGTTAGGGGCGTAGGACCAGAAGTTGAACTGATCGAACACCTGTCGCACGAGGTCGAGGCGGCCGGACTCACAGTGGCAATTCATCAGTATGTTAAGGGTCACGACGTCCGGGGGCACGTCCGAGCGGCACATCGAGTTGTAGAGGTCGACGGCGGCTCCGAACCGGCGGCGGCCGGCAAATGACGAGAGCACCAAGTTGAAAAAGCGTACCGGCGGGGGGTTGGAGGGGGGCGCGGCGGCGAGGAGCGCGGCGGCGTCATTGAGCATCCCGGAACGTAGCAGGGACTTGATGCGGTGTTCCGTGGGGAGAGGAGGGAAAGGAGCCGGCTTTGCAGTGCCAGCCGGCGCCGGAAGGACTAAGCAACGTACGGCGGAGGAGAAGATCGGGAACGCGGCGGGCGTAATCCTACGCCGCCATTGCGCGCGCATTAGGTTTCGAAGGAGACGACGAAAAACAGAGGAGTTTCTAAGGGAGAATTAATTAGGGTTCGAATTAGATCCGGCCGGACCAAATTTGAGCATGGAGAAGATTCGAGTCTCCCTTTATAAAGAGTAGTAAAAAGGTAATTACCTTCCTTCTAAATGTTCCTCATCATTCTTCCCCAAATTATATGTTAAATTTGATCCATTATCTCATTAGAAAATTGAAGGGAGGAGATTTTTAATGTAAATTATGCCCTAGATCAAATAGTTGAAAGGAAAAAAAATTTCGTATAAATTAATCTATCGATCACTTGACATTCGAAAGAGATAGTACGAAGAAAATCTTTTATCCATAAGAATGAAGTTAGTACCATAACGATATCATCGAACATGCTTATATATAATATGATAGAATCTATTGTCTCCTAAAGAAATAAGAAGGCATTCCGATCAGTTAATTTGGAGGGTGTAAGTCGCATGGCTCATATAAATCGTCCAACTTCCTCACTTATGCTATGTTTACTCTAGAGTGTGGATGAGAAAAAGAAAGGAATCAACGATAGAAAGTTATCATTGGAGGAAAAGAAAAGAAAGGGTGAAAAAATCTTTTCCTTTGCACACTTGTTTACCTTGATAGAGGAAGGAGAATACTTGTGATGTAATTTTGTAAATAAAAAAGGATGCATGTGTCATTTTTTTGGTACATAGTGTAATTTTGTGAGTTAAAAAGGTTACATACGACGTATTTTTTTTGGTATATGACGTAATTTTGTGAATGCAAAAGGGGTACATGTGTCATTTTTTTCCCATCCGCTGCTTTCCGTCCAATTTTGAGGTGATCGATTTTGGCTCCAAAATTATCCGTTGATGGATTACGTTACTTTTCCTTCGGAAAATTTTAATGAAGTAAACGACGGAAACTTTTTCACCGTAAAAACTTTTCCTTAATTTTACTTTTCACTCCCCCAACGATAAAAAAATCTAGTCTTATGAAAAGGAGTTTTTTTTTATTAGAATATCGAAGGAGAATCGTTTTTTTAAAGGGCATCTCAGTATATTTTACTTTCCAAATTTTTTTTATTTTTAATATTATTGTAACAACTATAAATTCCCTAAAATAATACTTCAACACTGATGAATTAATAAATTATATTTTAGTAATTAAACTTCATTTCTTTTAGCTGCATTTCACCTCTCATCACTTTATTATACCAATTACAGTTAAATAATTTATTTATGATAAATACTGATGAACATTAGCTATGATAAAATTATAATGGTTAATTATAGTTACTATAATTATATAACCGTTATAAAATTATAATTATTATAATTGAGTAGCTCTTTAATAGATGATCATATTTGAAAGCGTAAAGCTGGAAAACTAAGAGGTGACGATTTCACTGACCAGATGTGAATTTCGCTCGACTCTGCAAAATAAATAACGTTAATGTCGAGTTAGGGAAGGAGTCCCTCAAGAATCATATGTACCTCCATCGGTGATGGATCCCCTCTTTATATAGAGCCCTTGGTGGGCGGCGTGCACATTTCCTAAGGCATGAACACACTCTCCAATATGTCCTATGAAAGAACTTGTCAAGAAAGTATCTCTGACATCATACTTTAACAGGACATGCATATCCCTAATAAGACAGTAGAAGCTTCCGTCGTACGACCCGCCTGTCGACGATGTCTTGTCAGTGGCACTATCTCCCAAAAGGATGTCGAGAGATACTATAGTGGCCCTGTTGTTGGGCCGAGCGAGGTAGCCGCTCGACCAAGACTCGGCTCCATCCGCGTCCAGGTCCCGTCGCTTGGCCGAGCAGGGTAGCCGCTCGGCTAGGACCCCTCCGCTCTAACAACCTCAGGTGGCTCTTTCCGTGCAGTGACTGTGTAGTAACTGTTGGATTGTAGACGTTCGATAGAGGGGGGGTGAATATCGATTATAAAAAATTCGTCGATAAGAGTGAGCGCAGCGGAAAAGTAAAACAATGCAATGCTAACACAAGAACCAATTTTACTTGGTTCGGAGCATTTGACGACTCCTACTCCAAGGCCCACACACGAGGGTGCTTTCAATGGGCAATTCACTAGCAGTTCAAAAGATATTACAAACTAAGTACAGAAAATGCTAATGAAGGAATTAAAGCAATACCGACAAAATAAGAGACTTAAAAAGAGAAGCAGCGTGTTTGTCGGAGCTTTGCAGCGTCGCAGGAGCACAGGAGAGCGAGTTCTTCAATTCAGAGTTGTTGTTCTGAGCTCCACCCCTGCCCCTTCTTTTATATGAGGCTCGAGACACCCCGGATCCCTTCCGGGCACCCTGGTGAGACGTGGCAGGTCCAACCAGCGAGCTCCACGTGGCGACGACGCGATCAGGATAGAAACTGCCTCTCGGGCGCCCGGACCACCTTTCTCCAGAGATTCCTTCTCTTGCAAGACAAGGTTAGTCCGAGGCAAATATATAATATGTTTCCTGCAAAACAAAGTGTTAGCACAATTTATAAATTCAATATCAAGAGTATGACTTAGATTCCGTCTTTCCGAGACTGGAATATAGTCACGATCTCGACTTAGATATCCGAAATGGATCTAAGCCGGATTGACGCCTAATGTTCCCTTCCCGGGAACGCGTCCTCACCATCACTCCCTTCTAGTGACTTACCTTTACTCACCTGTCAGATGTCCGGTCAGCCCTTCGATCCGTCTGGACTTCTCGCCAGCTATTCGGTCAGCCCGTCGACCTAGCTGGATGTAACGACCCAATTTTTCCTATTTCAAGTTCTAAATGTTCTTAAAAATATTTGGAAATGTTTTTAAAATATTCTAGAGATTTTTAGAAATTTTTAGAGTATTTTTATGTAATTTTTGGAGGTCGTTTGGTATTTTTACTAAACGAAAGAAGATTTGACAAAAAAAATGTACAAGCCGAGATTCGAACCATGGACCTCGGACCTGAACTGAGCCTTAACCGAATCCGGCTAACCAACTGCTCCGCAACTGTTTTGTTAAAGAATATGGAGCGAAATATATATAAACAGTAGTTAAGAACAATTAAAATAAATCGGAATAAAAAGTGCGCGGCTGAGGGATCGAAGCTGAGGCCTTTGACCCGAACAAAACCCACCTGACCAGCTGTGCTGGCGGCCGGTGTTAATTAAGGAAAGAGTGAATAATATTTAAGTGGTATTAGATGCCGAAATACCCTAGGTATTAAAATGGAATCGTTTTATTCCCGAGCCCTAAAATTTCTTCTCCTCTCACGCTCGCGACGGCGCGCGACGGCTCTCTCTCGGGCGAAGATGAAGCCAAGCTAGGGTTTCCCTCCCTCCGGCGGTCGGCGAAGGCTTCCTTCCGACGAACCTTGGTGATTTTGGTCCTCTTGTCGAGGAGAGTTCGTAGAGACGAGGAAGAGGCCGGGAAGATCAAGCTCCTCCGAACCCTAGAATTCTTCCCGTCGGCTGTGAGTCCAAGGAACCGAGGTAAGTGCTACTCACCTGCGGTAAGAGTAGTTTCAAGTTTTAGTTTCCTTCTTTTGTTTCGGATTGTGTTGTGCCGAATTCATATTTGCTAGGGATTTTGATCTCTTTCTTTGCTTCCGGAGTGATGTGCAGAATTGAGTTTTTGCTAGAGGGTTAAGTGTAGTTCTGAGAATTGATTCCTCCTTTGTGTTTCTGCGGTAGCATGCTCAAAGATTGAATAAGTTTTGCATAGGTTTTATTTTAAAAACAAACCAGCAAGCATAACTTAGTATTGTGCAATGAAAAGGGTAAAAGCAGCTTCTCTTGAAGTGTTCTGTGGAGTTCGGTTGTGCTGGGAAAGGGGCACAAGCAGTTCCCTTTGGGGCTTGCTGTGCAATTCGGATATTGTTGCTGCCAGGCAATGAACCTGTGATGGTTTAGATTTTTGAGCATGTGGTTTAGGTTCTAATTTTCCAGCAAGTTCTGGGTTGATTTACGCTACAATAGGGGCACGAATAGCTTCATTTGGAGCTTAGAGCAGCCACATTCCTTTTTGCATTTCTGTAGGCGTGATCAACTCTGTTTAGAGCTTAGAACAACCCCTTTTTGGAGTTCATTCCAGTCCAGATTTCTTTGTGTTTGCTGCAGAAACGCACAACTCTATTTAGAGCTTAGAACAGTCTGTAGTGGCAATGCAGATTTATTTCTTTTCAAGCCTTTATATAGGATTTAAACGGTAGCAGATTTCTAGTTTAGTTCTGGAAGTGTTTAGTTAGATAACAATGGCTTAGTTGTTTCCATATAGAAGTCCAGTTGTCAAATCTGAATGCCACGAAAGTGAATCTCTAAATTATGTTCCTATCCTTGCTGTTGATCCATATATGATAGTATATGTTAAGCATTTAGTTGGCATTCAATTACATGTTTCAGTTACATGTTGCAAGTTATTGATTCTGTTTTTGTATATAGAAATTCGGTTTCCAAAGGAGTTAATGGTTAGACTTGAAGTTGAAGATATTATTTGATTTGATCTTCAGACATTAAGAGTATTTTGAGTAATCTTCTTCATTAAGTTAGGAAAGATGAAGTGAAAGAGATAAATTAAGCATCCAGGACCTACTCTCTTAAGTTAACGTGGGAAGAGAATACAGAACAAAGTTGGAAATCAATTTGGAAGTTTTAATGAAATTTAGATCTCCTTGTAGTGTAGAATTTTAATGCAGTTTAGATCCCTTCGTTATATAGATTTTATTAAGCTAGTATGCAAATTTCTGTTAAGTTAGTATGCAGATTTTTATTAAGCTAGTATGCATATTTCTGTTAAGTTAGTATGCAGAATTTTATTAAGCTAGTATGCAGATTTCTGTTAAGTATTAGTGCAGATTTTTGTTAAGTATTGTATGTGCAGATTTCTTTTGTGTTCTATGCATGATTGCGTGTTACCTAGTTAGTTTCACTCATAGATGCATATGGAAGATACCCTAACAGTATTTTGGGTTTAAGAAAAGTATAAGAAAGATAAAGAAAAGAAAGAAAAAAAGTCCAAGACCTTAAGTAGATCCCAAAGTCAAGACTTTAGGGATTTATGGCACACAAGATGCTTATTAAAATGCCAAGGCATTTAAAGAAGAAGTAAATAAGATAATAAGTATTTTACTTTTAAGAAGAGGCTAGTACCCGACTTCACAAGGTTGTCGTTAAACAAATCCAGGTGTCCAATTCCAAGGTCTTGGCCCTGGTAGACCAAGGTCTGCTCTTTTAGGATTGGTGGCTCGCTACTCCAACCTATTAGGGAACGCGCATAAGATGGTACTAAGCCTGGGCCCAAGAAAGAAGTTGATTATTATTTTTAAGTATTAAAGTATAAGTTTTTAACCAAGAAGAACTTTATTATTGTGTTGAAGTAATAAAGTATAAGATTTGGAACAAATGAAACAAGTTTCACATATGCTTAGAATCAGTAAGTTTAGTTCTTTTGAATTCTAGCATGCAGTATTAGTTTTGTTTATTTCCTGATTTGATATTTAGCATGATTAGCTTTATTTTTTAGCATGCAGTTTTATCCATGTATAGCATGATTAGCTATTAGAATTATATAAGTAGATTCCTTAACTTTTCTTTGCTATTAGTTTGATATGAGCAGATATATTTATGCTTTACTTTCTTTTAGAGCATATAGTTTCTAGT
The DNA here is from genome assembly GCF_018446385.1 of Zingiber officinale. Classification (NCBI taxonomy): domain Eukaryota; kingdom Viridiplantae; phylum Streptophyta; class Magnoliopsida; order Zingiberales; family Zingiberaceae; genus Zingiber; species Zingiber officinale. Next base: position 103,291,644 of record NC_055990.1, read on the forward strand.
TCTTTCTGTAAACATGCATATTCGTGTTTTTGTGAGTTAGATAGCGCTTACTAAGCAAATTTTTCTTATAGATTGCACTTCCTCTTACTGCAGATAAAAGAAAGGAAAAGATCTAGCAAGGAAGGCGACAAGGTGGTGCAGATGGTGTGTGATGCGTGGACTGTGGGAGAGATCAGGGGAATTGAGTCACACTTTATGTTTTATGTCGATAGAGATTGATAAAGAGTTGTTTCTATTTTTCTGATGTTGCTATTGAGTCTATTCCGCATTGTTTATTTGGTTGTTTCCACTGTTGGAATTTTATTCATTTACCATTACTAGATTAGTTTTTTTAGTTGTTGTGTCTTATTACTGCGTAGTTGTGATTAGTTTTTGACACTTATTAAACTGCGTGGGTGTTTGATATATTTCCAGCCGCCTGTGGCTGTGTATACTGTGAATGTATTGATGTTCATGGTCACCAGTACAGGGGAGATTCTGTCGAAATTTTTTGGTATGGATTCCTCGTGGTTTCGATCACACCGGTTAAGTAGAGTTAGTAGTTAAGTAACAGTCATCCTTAGAGTGTAGTAGTAGTAGTAAGAAGGGTGGTCGTTACACTGGACTTCGTGCCAAGCGTCCGGTCAGCCCATCGACACGCTTGGACTTCGTGCCAAATGTCCGGTCAGCCCGTCGACCCATTTGGACTTCGTGCCAAGAGTCCGGTCAACCCGTCGACCCGCTTGGACTTCGTGCCAGACATCTGGTCAGCCCGTCGACCTGTCTGGACTTCGCCAGCACACTCGGTCAGAGTGTTAGATAACGACAAACCGAACTTAACCTAATTTGTCATTCATCAAAACCTGAGTTAGATCGTTAGTGCTAACCGCACCAACAATCTCCCCCTTTTTGATGGAATGACAACCTGATTAAGTTAGTGCAAATATATGCAAAAATGAAGCATGATTTTTGAGGTTTTTAAGGTCTTAAGTTAGTTTTTTCAAATTTTCATTTAGTTGCTCTAACTTCTAATTTAACCACCTATATCTCCCCCTTTGACATTAATCAAATAAGGACATAAGCACGTAACCAGTACAGGATTTAAGCAGAATAAAAGTTGTAAGAAAAATGTCAAGCTAACTTGGGGGAGTTTTTAAATTTCACTATATAGTCACTTAACTTTTGTAACATAACTAAGTTTTTTGAAAAGTGGCTAATTCTAGCAAACTAACTTAGTAATGAGTTAGGACATTTTGAGATAATTTTTGTAAAATAATTTTCAAAATGAATTTGCAAACTTAGAAAGAATTTTTTTCAATCAGAAATTTGAAAAGCTAATTTTCAAGTATAAGTGTATAAGTTTCAAATTTTAAGATCAAGTTTTAAATTTTCAAAGTAAGTTTCAACTTTGAAACATTTTTCAAACATAAGTTTTCAAAATCAAAATTTCAAGGCTACGTTTTCAAAACTAGATTTAAAAAAAATTTCAAACATAAGTGTTAATTTTGAAACACTTTTCAAATATGAAAAATCAAAAATTTCAAAGCTGAGTTTTAACAAATATTTACTTTTCAAAACTGATTAAAACCAAGTTTGCAAAAGATTTAATTTTCAAAATCTTAGTTTATAAAATCTAATTGAAGAATTTAGTTTTATAAAAGTTAATTTTCAAAAATAGATTTATCAAATTAGATTTCCAAAGATCATATTTTTAAACATTTTTCAAAAACTAATTTCAAAATATTTTTAGTAAAGGAAAAATAAATATGAAAATAATTAATCCTCCCCTAAACCTGACATTCAAAATAGCTGTCTAATCAATTAGGTACTTACTGACTATCAGAAGATAGCAGCTTTCACTTGGTTAGTCAAGTTAAGTGCATTGTAATCAGTTAGTGTTTGACTAAACTGAGTAACTTAACTTGATCACTGTATGTTTGGTATTTAACGCCCAAACTTATATTGATGCACTTACATAAGCATCTTAAGTCCAGGCAATTGGCCTATACATCTCACCCCTTTCTATGTTTGTCAATCACAAGCAAAGTAAGCCTAGAGTGTTGGTGAGATGCTCAAATACTAGTCTAGAGGAACATGATTTCTAAAGGGATTTTTCTAGTCTAAGGCTAAACTTATTTTAAAATTCTAGAAGTATGAAAGTTTTGAAAAATAATTTTAACCTAGGATTTAAAACAATCATTTTTGAAAATAATTTTTGAAAAATTCTAGTCTATCAAATTAAAGCAGAACTAATCAAATCTGAAGTGATAGTCAATAGATCAAGATGTACTACAAGATCTGTAATAGTGTCATAACAGAGTTATATAACAAACATAACTACTGAGATGATGAAGGAGGTGGTCCGGAACCCAGAGAACGAAGTAGTGCCAACAGCTCAGTATGTTGGGTCCGGTCATCCTCTCGTAGGTCTTGTCGCAGGTCAGAGATCTCCTGCCGCACATCTCGTCGTAAGTTGGAGACCTCCTGTCGCACCTCTCATCGTAAGTCGGAGACCTCTCGCCGTATGTCTCGGTGAAACTCGGAGGACTCCTGCTGGAGGCTCGACATAGCTCTCTCTAGTCCGGATACTCGATTGGCTAGAGTGCGAGGAGCGGGACATGGGGCTCGAGCTGGTGCTGGGGCAGGAGCAGCCTCGTCAGGAAATAGTGCGAGAAAAAACTCATCCTGCTCAACCTCCTCTTGCTGAGCATCTGGGTCGGGCTGGTGCTGTGCCCCCCTATGCCAAGTCATGATAACCTCACTATCTATATGAATACTAGCTAGGGAAAAGTTCCTAGCTCCTATAACGTCAAACTCGGTCATATAGCGGATGTCACCTCTGGTGACATCAATGCCCAAAGAGGACATATATGTTGTCAGAATGTGACAGTAGGGCATATGAACTCACCCACTAGTCACGTATCCGCCCGACTAGATAATGGTGGAAAAGATATGTATGCTAATGTCAACATCTTGTTGGTTGCTACTCGGAAAACCTAGAGGTTCCACTGTACAAAAATTTTGTACAAAGGTTTGAACATTTTCCTAGCTACCATGTGTTCTTTTAAATTAAATTTTGGATCGCCTGCGGAACTTAACACGTTTGATCCAAAACTTAATCTATTCGTTCTTTTAGGTTTTGACTTGGGTCTCCTACGGAACTTAACACGTTCGACCCAAATCACCTTAAGTTATTAATTCCATTAAATATTAATTTCCATAATTGGTTCCCAGTACTGACGTGGCGAGGCACATGACCTTCTTGGATATGAGAGCAACCACCACCGACTAGACAAAACCTTTTATGGAAAGCTAATATTTAATTTCCTAAAATAACTTTAGGTTAACCGAAAAGAACAATCAAATCACAAGGGAAAAAAAACAAAAGAACACAACATCGAAAAACATATTCGAAATACTAGAATCGCATGCCTCTTGTATTTGGTATTATTTCCAAAAATAACTAGTATGATGCGGAAACAAAAATTACTAGTTATACCTTTTAGAAAGACCTCTTGATCTTCTACCGTATTCCTCTTCTAACCTCGGACGTTGTGTGGGCAACGATCTTCCGAGATGAGAACCACCAAGCACCTTCTTCTTCCTTACAAGTTTCGGCCATCAAAACTTCTCCTAGGATGAAGAGGTTCGACCACCACCACCATGCTCCAAGGGATGCTAGAAAAGAGGCTTCTTTTCTCTCCTTCTTCTCCTTCTTAGATCCGGCCACCAAAGCTATCTCCACCATGAGAAGGTTTCGACCACACAAAGGAGAGGAGAGGAAAGAAAGGGGATGATGGCCGGCTACACCAAGGAAGAGAGAGGAGAAAATAGAATAGAGTTGGTAGCCTTGAAGTCTCCTCTACCCCCTCTTTTATAATCCTTGTTCTTGGCAAATAAGAAAAATTTAATAAAAACTTCCTTAATTCTTTTGCCATTGAAAAGGAAAATTTATTTAATTAAAATAATTTTCTCTTTTCAAATAAAATGGCGACCACTTTTCTCCCAAACAAGGAGAGTTTTAATTAAAACAAAAATTAAAACTTCCTAATTTGTTTCTAGAAATTTATAAAAATTTCTCCAATAATTTTAATCCCTTCATGATTGGTTAATAAAAAGAAATTTTATAAATTAAAATCTTTCTTTTAAACATGTGGATAATTTCAAAAGGAAAGTTATCTCTAAAATTAAAATCTCCTTTCAATCTACAAATAAGGAAAGATATTAAATCTTTTCTTAATCTTTTGTAGAAACTAATAAAAGAAATTTTTAATTTTTAAACTTTCTTTTAAATCATGAATATAATTAAAAGGAAAGTTTTTACCAAAATTAAAATCAACCTTTAATCTACAAATAAGGAAAGAGAGTTTAACGCTTCTCTTAATCTTTTGTAGAATCTTATAAAAGGAAGGATTTAAATTTTTAAACTCTCTTTTAAATTATATTATCCACATAAGAAAATTTTTAAAATTAAAATTCCTTTTATTTTAATAGGGACGGCCACATGAATTCACCCATGAACATACCCATGGCCGGCCCTAGCTTGGTCTCCAAGCTAGCTTGGTCGGCCCCTATAGGATGGGTAAGAAGGTGGGTATAGGTGGGTATAGTACTCTATAATTAAGAGGCTACGATAGGGACCGAGAGGAGGAATTGGTTTTGGTCTCCCGATAAAATTAAGCATCCCGTGCTCGCCCCGAACACACAACTTAATTTTATCAATAATAATTCATTCCACTAGAGAACTATTATTGAACTACCGCACCAATCCCAAATTACATTTTGGGCTCCTTCTTATTATGAGTGTGTTAGTCTCCCTGTGTTTAAGATAACAAATGTCCACTAATTAAGTAAGTTACTGACAACTCACTTAATTAATATCTAGCTCCAAGAGTAGTACCACTCAACTTCATCGTCATGTCGGACTAAGTCCACCTGCAGGGTTTAACATGACAATCCTTATGAGCTCCTCTTGGGGACATTCTCAACCTAGATTACTAGGACACAGTTTCCTTCTATAATCAACAACACACACTATAAGTGATATCATTTCCCAACTTATCGAGCTTATTGATTCATCGAACTAAATCTCACCCATTGATAAATTAAAGAAATAAATATCAAATATATGTGCTTGTTATTATATTAGGATTAAGAGCACACACTTCCATAATAACCGAGGTCTTTGTTTCTTTATAAAGTCAGTATAAAAGAAACGACCTCAAATGGTCCTACTCAATACACTCTAAGTGTACTAGTGTAATTATATAGTTAAGATAAACTAACACCTAATTACACTACGACCTTCCAATGGTTTGTTCCTTTCCATCATGGTCGTGAGCCACTATTTATAATTTATAAGGAACCGATAACATGATCTTCTGTGTGTGACACCACACACCATGTTATCTACAATATAAATTAATTGAGCAACTACATTTATCATAAATGTAGACATTTGACCAATGTGATTCTTATTTCTAGATAAATGTTCATACCAAAAGCTAGGCTTTTAGTATACACTCTAACACATCTAACCTATGACACAGGGCATAGAGAAGAAAGGAGTGGAATGGACGCATCATCGCGATGTTGCGAGTACTCAGTGGTAGAATGCAAAAAACTAAGACCCTATAAAGGGCGTAGTCCTGGACTCGAAGGGCAACTGACCTAAACTGGGTCACGGTGGGTACTCGCTCACCCAAAAAAAAATACGAATAAATCGTATCAAGAGTAATATGAGAGTAGGGATCTCCAAATGGTAGCTCCCTTGGAGGATAACACTGAAAGGAACAGGTGGATGACCGTACCTCCAAAAAGTCCCGGATGGTAGTAGGGGACAGCGTGATATTAGTGCCAGCTGCCCTAGTAGTATAGGTAAGGTCGTCTACTTTCACTAGGTTGTTATAAAATTCGGCACACAAACTTATGTTTACTGGGCTAGTACATTCAACAAGGTTCTGCAATTTATAGTGGTTTTTAGCCTCTATAGCTGGAACGCAAGAGCGTAAAAAGAACGCTCTATCTACACATTTGGTCCTAATGCCCATGTAGATGGTCGACTCAAACTTAATCCTAAGCTCGTCAGTAGGAAACCTAGAGTCAACACTGGGAGTAGAGGTCCCAGCACCAGATTTAGAACGTTTCCTAAATTATGAAACAAAATTATACTAACAAGCATGCAACAAAATCAAAAAAATTTAAACAGAAGACAAGAATTTTACTGAGGAGCCATTGCCAAAATATTTTAAGAACTGACGACCACGGTTGATTCGCGACCGCATATTAACTGTAAAATGAGGAAAAATTTACTTTTGAACGCTTTCGTAGTGAAGCTTGGAAGAAGCTTGGACGAAAGCGAATGGAGGAGGTGCAAGTGGAGGGGGGCGCCCCTGCCCCCCTATATATAGGGGACTCCGGGCGCTTGGACCTATTCCGGGCGCTCGGGGTCAAGTGGGGCGGGGCGCCCGGATCCCTTCCGGGTGCCCTGGGTCCGTATACCAGGGGCGCCCGACCCTGGTTTTTGACTCCGATTTTGATTTTTTTTAAATAAATTTTACAATGATTTTAATAGGGTTTTTAAAATAATTTAAAAGAATATTTAAATAATTTTTTAAAATAAATTTTAAAAATGATTTTAAAATGTTTTGAAAATAATTTTTAAAATAATTTTTAAAATAATTTTTAAAATAATGTTTAAAATGATTTTTAAAAGTTTAAAGTAAAATGATTTTAAAAGGTTTTAAAATAATTTTTAAAGAAATTTTTAAAACTTTTAAAATAATTTTTTAAAGAATTTTTAAAAGTTTAAAATAATTTTAAAAGAATTTTTAAAATTATTTTTAAAAGTTTTTAAAATAATTTTTAAAGAATTTTTTAAATGATTTTTAAAAGTTTAAAATAATTTTAAAAATAATTTTTAAAATGATTTTAAAAGTATAAAATAAAATGTTTTTTAAAAGTTTAAAAATAATTTTTAAAGAATTTTTAAAATAATTTTTAAAAGTTTTAAATAATTTTTAAAATGATTTTTAAAAGTTTTAAAATAATTTTTAAAGAATTTTTTAAATGATTTTTTAAAGTTTTAAAATAATTTTTTAAAGAATTTTTAAAATGATTTTTAAAGAATTTATAAAATGATTTTAAAAAGTTTTTTTAAAATAATTTTTAAAGAATTTTTAAATGTTTTAAAATAATTTTTAAAAGTTTTAAAATAATTTTTAAAGAATTTTTAAAATGATTTTTAAAAGTTTTAAAATAATTTTTAAAGAACTTTAAAATGATTTTAAAAAGTTTTAAAATAATTTTTATAGAATTTTTAAAATGATTTTTAAAAGTTTTAAAATAATTTTTAAAGAATTTTTAAAAGTTTTAAAATAATTTTTGAAGAATTTTTAAAATAATTTTTTAAAGAATTTTTAAAATGATTTTTAAAAGGTTTTAAAATAATTTTTAAAGAATTTTTAAAATAATTTTTAAAATAATTTTTAAAAGTTTTAAAATAATTTTTAAAATGATTTTTGAAAGTTTTTTTAAAGTAATTTTTAAAGTATTTGTAAAATAATTTTTAAAAGTTTTAAAATAATTTTTAAAATGGTTTTTAAGTTAATGTAATTTTTAAGTTACAATAATTTTTAAAATTAATTTTAAAATAAATTTTTAAATTTCAGGATTTAATTTTAATTTTAATTTTATTTTAAATTTTAATTTTAATCTTAAATTTAAATTTAATTTTAATTCAAAATTTAATTTTGATCTTTAATCGTCTCACCCGATCTATGTTTTCAATCAGGAAATCTTATAATTTTGTGAGATGAATTAGGTTCAATTTTAGGTTTTGTTTTTAACTTGTGTTAGATTCAGGTTTAGTTTTGGGTTCAACAAATAGACGTTCTCTGGATAAACTTCTGGCCTATGGTGAGTCACTTGGACATCATTAGAGTAACCATGCCTTCGAGGTTTTCCAAGTAGTCCTATCCACTGGACTTAGTACAAAACCTTGGTCTAACTGGTTAGGATCCATAAAGGATAGCTTCGGTCAGTTCCACTTAGCCAAATGCGCCAGGTTGAAGCCATATCTTCCTAGACATGCATAGACTAAGCTTCCCTAACGTACGATCATCCAAAATTTCACTAGTACCATTTTTCAAGTTAAACTTGAACCCTTTTTAACTAATCCTAATTACCCTGTCGGGTAGGTTGGTTAGGGTTACCTTGCCGGGTAGGTTAGTTTTGGAGGTGCCAGCTATTCTGGAGCCTCCCCCTGAATTAATGACCATTAATTTAATTTTTTGTTCTCGGTTTATGTCTATTTATTTTATAATTATATTTCACTTGGTGATAGTTTAAATTTTTTTGAGTTCTAATATGTTTAGATTTTAAATTTTTTTGTTTAGGTTTGTGTTCTGGTTTTTGATTTGGTTTATTTGACTTTACGTAATATATTTTATCTTTAGGGATATAATATTGGTTAAGTCCTATTTGCGTGGTTAAACATGCTTTCGGAACCCATGCTTTATTTGTTGGTTTGTATTGGGTTATTAATGATTTAAAAGTTTTATTTGAGTTCGACTTATATCTGAGTCCAGTTTTATTATAACATGCTTTTTGATTATTTAGAATTAAGTCTAAATTTTTTGATCTGGTAGTAAATTTTTCTAACATAGTTTTTAAATTATTAATTTCTAATTTTAATGATGAATTCTCCTCCTCAAGTGTTAGATCTTGAGTTGGTTTATCATTTACAACTTGTTCCTTGAGGATTTGATTTTCCTCGAGGAGCAATTTGTTTTCATTTTCTAATTTAACTAACTTATTATTTAAGCACAAAATAATTTTAAAAAACTTTCGGTTTAAGGTTAGGAATACCTCTTCGGAACCTTCGGAAACGAGTACGGACTCATGGCTCGATTCGGGTTCAGACCCGTCTTCCGATTCGTCTTCTGACTCTGCTTCGAGGGCCATCAGCGCGAGGTGGCTCTGGTGCTTCTGATCTTATGCTTTCGATTCTTCCGAGGAGGAGTCGTACCACGTTGCTTTGAGGGCCTTCTTTTTGGTCGGCTTTGGTTTGTCGATCTTCAATCTCGGGCACTCGTTCTTGTAGTGGCCCTTCTTGTTGCATCCGAAGCACGTCACACTCCTCGATTCGATTGAAGAATTGATCTTTTGAAGGTCCTTCTTGCTGAAGCTTCTTTTCCTCCTGGTGAACATCTTCCTTACCAGGTTCACCAGGTGTTCTTCATCTTCAGAGTTCTGGTCAGAATCCTCTCCAGGTTCATACTTGTTCTTCTTTTCTTTTGAGGAACCTACAAATAAAGCTACACCTTTCTTGACCCCAACGTTAGTTTGCTCATGCAGTTCTAATTCACAGAAAAGCTCATCTAGTTTTAATTTTGATAGATTTTTAGAGATCTTGTAGGCATCTACGATAGATGCCCACAAGCTGTTGCGTGGAAAAGCGTTTAAGACATACCTTATTAAGTCCCGGTTCTCTATTTGGTGTCCTATTGCATGGAGTCTGTTGAGAATATCTTTGATTCTTGCGTGGAGTTAGCTGGCCATTTCTCCTTCCTGTATTTTATGTTAAATATTCTATTTAGGAGCAAGTCTCGTTTCGTTACCTTAGCGTCGCTTGTTCCTTAGTGCAGCTCGATCAGTTTGTCCCACAGCTCTTTAGCGTTTTTATGTGGTCCGACCCGGTTCAGTTCTTCTCTTGTTAATCCGCACTATAATGTGTTGATTGCCTTATTATCTGTTGATGCCTTCTTCTTTAAGTCTGTTGTCCATTCTTCAGGATCCAGTAGATTCCCCGAGCTGTCTACTGTTATTTTGTAGGCTCTTGTGACGCTCAGCCATTGGTCGAAATATGTCTTGAGATATACTTCCATCCGCTTCTTCCAGTACGGGAAATCATCCCCGTTGAAAAGGGGAGGTCGCACTGTGCTGAAGCCCTCGATCTACGACATTTTTAATCTGCACAAAAAAAAACAAATAGAGAGGTTCCAAGACTTGGTCTTGGATTAGTAGTGCGGGAAGAATTAAAAAAAAATAACTAAATTGATGTTGCACCAATTTAGATATAATTACGACGGAAGGAGATTTCCAAAAAGGTAATTGTACAAGTTTGGAATTTTATGAAAAACTGAAATCCGAAAATAGAAAAAAAATTTAAAAAACAAATCACCCCCTTACCTGATTGGTGGTTGCACCAAATCAGAGCGGTACCTGCTCTGATACCACTTATTGGATCGTAGACGTTCGATAGAGGGGGGTGAATATCGATTATAAAAAATTCGTCGATAAGAGTGAGCGCAGCGGAAAAGTAAAACAATGCAATGCTAACACAAGAACCAATTTTACTTGGTTCGGAGCCTTTGGCGACTCCTACTCCAAGGCCCACACACGAGGGTGCTTTCGATGAGCAATTCACTAGCAGTTCGAAAGATATTACAAACTAAGTACAGAAAATGCTAATGAAAGAATTAAAGCAATACCGACAAAATAAGAGACTTAAAAAGAGAAGCAGCGCATTTGTCGGAGCTTTGCAGCGTCGCAAGAGCACAGGAGAGCGAGTTCTTCAATTCAGAGTTGTTGTTCTGAGCTCCACCCCTGCCCCTTCTTTTATATGAGGCTCGGGGCGTCCCGGATCCCTTCCGGGCGCCCTGGTGAGACGTGGCAGGTCCAACCAACGAGCTCCACGTGGCGACGACGAGATCAGGATAGAAACTGCCTCCCGGGCGCCCAAACCTCCGGGCACTCGGATCCCCTCCGGGCACTCGAACCACCTTTCTCCAGAGATTCCTTCTCCTGCAAGACAAGGTTAGTCTGAGGTAAATATATAATATGTTTCCTGCAAAACAAAGTATTAGAACAGTTTATAAATTCAATATCAAGAGTATGACTTAGATTCCGTCTTTCCGAGATCGGAATCTAGTCATGATCTCGACTTAGATATCCGAAATGGATCTAAGCCGGATCGACGCCTAATGTTCCCTTCCCGGGAACGCGTCCTCACCGTCACTCCCTTCCAGTGACTTACCTTTACTCACCTGCCAGACGTCCGGTCAGTCCTTCTATCCGTCTAGACTTCTCGCCAGCTATCCGGTCAGCCCGTCAACATAGTTGGACTTCGTGCCAAGCATCTGGTCAGCCCGTCGACCCGCTTGGACTTTGTGCCAAATGTCCGATCAACCCGTCAACCCATTTGGACTTCGTGCCAAGCGTCCGGTCAGCCCGTCGACCCACTTGGACTTCTTGTCAGACATCTGGTCAGCCCGTCGACCTGTCTAGACTTCGCCTGCACACTCGGTCAGAGTGTTAGATAACGACAAACCTAACTTAACCTAATTTGTCATTCATCAAAACCTGAGTTAGATCGTTAGTGCTAACCGCACCAACAGTTATGTGCCCTCCCCCGTTTGGACCAACTATCATGTCTCCCTCGACGTCCTACTACGCTGTATTGAGTGTCGGTTGTCTTACGTGTCATCCCGAGCTGGACGGGTGGTCTGCTCGGACATGTCTCTCGCCGGTCAGGCCCTAGCTGCTCGACCAACCATTGCCATTGTCTTTCGTTCAGCCCTTTGGCACCCAGGCGTTGACCACCTTGACTTAGACCTCCACCATGGCAATTGACCCCGTTCCAGGTGGGCCTCCTCCCATCGCCGCATCACAAATCTCCCTCTCAAGTCTAGTCGAAAGAGGCTGCAAGTCTGACTTACTGAACCAGTAGAGTCTTCGATGACTCCCACGCCTTTGCAGTTCAGCTTTGCATTGACAGACTGGGTATATTACTGTCGCTCGACCCAATCCTTTCGAAGAAAACTATGTCTTGGTCGTTCGGATGTGTGATAATCTCTTATCCGTGCTACTCGGGCAATGGGCGACAACACTTGGTGAAAAAATTCCTTTTCCTTTTCTTGCGCTCCTCGGCTGAGCGCCCTAACGTCATCCAGATTTCTTGAAAACCATGCAAATATTTGATCATTATGGAGGAGCATGCGAGCATACCTTTTAATTAAGCCTCATCAATGTCGTCCGATGGTTAAGCGCCATGTGTCCTTCTTTCTTCTGCCACACGTTTGACGTGATAGACGGATATCCGCTAGCGATATGATAGGCGCCTTTTCAAATTCAACAGCTGGATCTTCTCCTAGTTTTTCACAACCCTGGATCGGATGGCTTAGGTTAATCGCCCGCGAGGTTTATAAAACTCTCATGTGTCGCCGTCTTCTTCACTTCGCGTGCCTTCGTCTTCGAGCTTCCCGATGACATTTTGCTTCTTCTGCTTCTCCGGTGATCCTTCTTGTAAGCCTCTTCATCTTTTCCGTCAAATCATTTCATTGTTCTTCGTCGTCCTCCTTGTTTTCGATGGCAGGCTGTCACGTTCCGCAAGTGTACAGAAATGTCGCAAGTAATATAAAAGATTATCGTATCCACAGGGATTGGAATAAGCACTAGAAATATCTCAAAGCGAATTAGCTAAACAACTAATCAATTGGTTTCAAATGCTAAGGATGAAAAACAAATCTAAAATGAAAGATTAACAAACAAGAGTTGGGGTTTGAGTTATGATAAAGGGAGGTTCTAGGAGTTTTGGTTTCTTTGTAAGATCTCTTGAATGTATATGGTTTACCAATTCTTATTCCTCAATTGTCTAATATTTGTAGAAGGTTACCGATTCTCTCTTGCAATAAATAACCGGCTTAGAACTGAAAAATGTACCTAAATGTGATCAATTAGATATGAACATACGTTGTCCTTACACAGGATTGCACCTATTACCATGCTTCCCTCGGATATCAACATAGAAGTTCATAGCTTCTTAACCCATAAAGACACAAGGATTGAATCATAAAATTCATCCTACCCTCTTGAATATTCTCATTTCCCCTTCAAGGTTTTCCCTCAAACGTCCTTACACGGGCTTGCACCTGTCACGTGGATCCCTCAGAAAATCGAGTGAGAGTTAATCTCTACAAAGTCTATAAGATATCCAAATAATCAATCAAGAATGAGAATTAAGCCCTAATCACAATTAATCATTCAAGATCCAATCGATACAAACTAGGCAACATCATAGAAAAAAGTAATGACAAATCCGCAAGAGTTTACATCAATTTATCTCACAAATACTCCCTCCATCCTAGAACATAAAGATCTACTCCATAAAACGAAGAAAGAAAACCAAAGATAAGAAGATTACAAGCATTTCTTCAATCCCAATCCAAGAAGAGGAAAGAAAGAAAACTTATATACAATATAGCTCCATCTTCGGATCCAATCCTCGCTCCTGGAGTCGAATTCGCCAAGATCTCCCTTTAGATCGCCCAAAAATCCTCCCAAGAATGGGAGGAATCCACCAAATCTTGCTTTCTCCCAAAGGGGAGAAGATCCCCTTTCAAATCTTCAAAGAGGCTTTAAATAGAGGGGGGCTTTCGGGCGCCACACGTCCCCGAGGCATGGCCGTGTGAAGTTCACACGGCCAGAGCCTTTCCCCTCTCTACCATCCATACACGGCCGTGTGTGGTACACAGCCGTGGACAACTCCCATCAAGACCTCCAAGCACGACCGTGTAGATCCACACGGCCTGGACTGCCCCAGCTTCTGGAAACCTAGCACGGTCGTGTGGTGCACACGGCCAAAACACTTTTAAGCGCTGGGAACCCTGCACGACCGTGTGATGCACACGGCTAGGGCCTTCTTGGTCTCTGGAAACCTTACACGGCCATGTAGATCCACACGGCCATGTAAGGATTGAACCCTGATTTGCTTCAAAACTTGGCACGACCGTGTGAGGTTCACACGGCCAGGCCAAGTTCCTTGTCTGTTTCTCCTAGTTGACCACACGGCCAGAGCACTCCACCTAGGCAGGGTCGTGTGTGGCACACGGCCAAGTGCTTTCTCCAATGCTTAGCTCGTAAGTTTGTCCAAGAATGTAGAATCTTCACCAAATTCGACTCCTATGTACAAAAAATGCACAAAAAGCAGATCTCCGAACAAAAAGAGTAAATATGCTAAAAGAAAAGCTGGAAGTATAAAAATGCATAGATCAAGCAAGCTAAAAGTATGTAAATGTGCGTCAAAACATGCATAAAAGTATATAAAATCTACGCACATCACACCCCCAGACTTAAACCTTTGCTTGTCTTCAAGCAAAATGCTGCAATCTAAATTCATATGTTCTACAACGCATTCATAAATCCTAATGTACTTTCCTAACTCTATCAAAGAGTTCCAATAACAAGCATAATCATGGAAACAAATCAAGTATGGATCAAGCTTAAGTATCTTGTGCACAGTATAAAAGTAACTCAAAAACCCTTCAAGTTTCAATCTATGTCCTAGTCAAGTCGTCATCAAATTTGAATTCCTAATGTTTCCGGTGAGAGACAAACAACCAGTGATAGACACTTACTTGCCACTCACTTGGTTCATATTTCTCAACCAACCCAAGGTCTCAAAGGCGTTCTTAATCTCAAGAGAAGTTAAGCAGTCATTTCCCCAGTAACCTAACTCGATCTCAAAGGGGTGACTTGCTAGATTCCACTCACGACAACTATTTTTTATATCCCTTATTATTTTTTCATTGCTTTTCTTTTTCAATTTTTTTTCATAAGTATTTGCATTGGGCAAATCTTATTTCACAAGTGTACTTTTAGCACAAATGTTGGGATATTTTGATTTTTCCAAATGAGCTTTCATGAGTTGAGCCTCATCCAGTAACCAAAATGAAGTTTGAAAAATCACCATGGAAATCAAGTACTAAGCAAACAAGATGAATCATGACTATTTCAATGATATCAACCATTCAAGCATCAAGTCAAAGTGTAGTGAAAGTAAGATTCTTAAGGTCAAGCCAAGACTAAAACTCATCTCCATATGATTCTTAGCTTGTTTCATGCTACCCAAGATAGAGAAAAGAGGTACATAAAGCTTACTACTAGCATCATTTACAACATCATGAATCTAGATAATGAACGTGCTAACATTTTATCTTAAAGACAAGAAAGCATAAAAGTGAAGATTGATGTTCTCAAGATGTTTGCCAAAATTATTTCAAAAGATAATCAAATGACCATCAAAACAAAACACTCAAGCAAGACAATCAAAATAGAATGCAAAACAAAAACTACACATGCAGAAAACAAGAAAACAATTAAAAACTGAAACAAAAAGAAATCAGGTTTGACACCCCCCCAGACTCAAACTTTTCATCGTCCTGATGAAATCAATATGGTGGAGGTGGAGGTAGATCAGGAAATTCAGGCAGAATAAAAGGGAAATAATCCATAAACCACCTTACTTCATTTCTAACGAACATATGATACTCGAAAAGTTTGTCAACATCATTTTGGAAAAACCTCATATACCCCCGAAAATCTTCATTAAACTTAAAATGGGTCCTATAGGAGTTCATAAATTGAGAAATCTTTTCACACAATTCCCTCTCACTCCTAAAACACTCTTGTAACTTTTTAAATTGTTCCTCTTCCATGTGTTCCTTACTTGTAAGGAATTCATTAGTCGAGTCTAGATCATTATGAATATTATTCAAAACAGAGTGAAGTTCTTGGAAAATAAAACTATGGACATCTTGACTAGCCTTGGGAACATTCCTTGGGGTAAAAGATGACAATGTTCTAGATTGTTGCCTAGCTAATTTCAAACACCAATTTTCTTTATCATAGATGGTAGTAAGATCATGATTTGACAATTTCAAAGGGAAACCATTTTTAATAATTAGACTGAATCCATGTTCTTCACACTTAATCATTTTAATTGCTAAACATGAATCTAAATCCAATCCACAAGAATTTTCAACCATTTCCAATTCGCTTAAATCACACCCTAATACTAAAGCCACTTGAGTAAGTAATCCTCCTAGAACAATAGGTGTAGTAGAATCCGATTTTCCTAATTTCACCAAATGTTTAAGAAAGAAATAACCAGAATTAATTGGTGCATTTTCAACCATTGCCCATAAGCAATACAAATCCATAAGTCTTACCGATCCCTCTTTATCTTCTCTTCCAAATATGGTTTTCTTCATGACTAAATAAGCATATTTAAAAATCAGGTTAATAATGCGAAGAGCTCTGGAATTATGAGGGTTAAAATGTGATTGTTCAGAAATGTGTTGTCAAAAACGTGAATTTTTAAACTGAGGTAAAATTGTACACAAATCATTCTGAGGCAACTCATAACAAGTGTTAAAATCGCTTAATGTCCATTCATAATCATCATTAAACAACCGAAAACTTAGTTTACCCCCACCTTGAACATTATCAACTACTATAGAGCTTAAAAATTCAAAAACAATTCTAGGGTAGGTAGGGTATTTCATATTCATTAAACCACTCCAACCTATTCTTTCAAATAACCAATTCAAATCATCCCTAAACCCTAGAGTTTCCAAAGTTACTTCATCAATAAACTTAGTGCTCACAAGAGGACGTTTACATAAAGAAGCATATCTAAGTTGTTGCTCTTCACTAGAGAAAATGATATCAAAGTTATTAGAGATACCTTTAAAACAAGAGTTCCTCCCTTTTATTGCAACCATATTCTCTTTTCCTTTTCCCGTGGATGAAGTCTCCTTAATCACATTTGCCATGAAGAAACGATTCAATCTTCTCAAGAAGAATGAGAAAGAAAAGTTAGAAGAAGAAGTTTGAAACCTTAGAAATAGCAAAATGAGAAAAAAGGATAAAGAAGAGGATGTGCGGCGGTACACGGCCGTGTACCACCCACACCCTTTGCCCTAACCCTTTTAGAGGGTATAGACTGGGTCGTGTTTCATTACACGACCTTATTCACGCCCCATCACACGGCCGTGTCTGGGACACGGCCATACCCATCTTCTTTTCTGGATTTTTTTACACGGCCGTGTCTGGGACACGGCCATAACTTCCTTCTTCTCGGCTTTCCTCACACAGCCGTGTCTGGAACACGACCTTCTGAGTTCTCTTCTGTAGATTTGGCACATGGCCGTGTTTGGTACACGGTCGATGCAAGATTTTACTCTGATTTCTCCACACGGCCGTGTCTGGAACACGACCGAAGAACTCTCCTTCTATGGATTCTTTGCACGACCGTGTCTGGTACACGACCCTGCTCCCTTCCTTCTCTGCAGACTTCATACGGCCGTGTCTCATAGACACGGCCAGATCCTTTTTCTTCTCTGCATCCTTTGCGTGGCTGTGTACAGTACACGACCATGCCCTATTTTACTCCATTTGATGTTTATTCTCCTAATTCACTTCTCCAATACTTCCATGCCCATGAAGAAATCATGGACAGCTCATGGAAGTACATTTTAACCTGAAAACAAAACTAAAACATAGTGAAAACAAAATAAAGATGAAAATACAAAATTCAACTAATTAAAAGAACCCTTGGGTTGCCTCCCAAGAAGCGCTTGTTTAGGGTCTTTAGCTCGACCAATCCAACTTATTCTTCTCGTTTCCTTGCCCTTGGAGGACATACATATTTTTCACTTTTGTTGGGAGGTCTCCTCCCAACATCCTCCACCAAATTGTTCTTTTCATTAGGTGGCCTTCCATGAGGATGGAAATTCCATTCCTCAAGTTTGTAAATGCTTGCCCTGCTACAAGCATTTAAAAGAGAAGAAACATGGTTAGAGACATTAGATAAATTATACTCCAACCGTTCCTTACCAATTACCAATGACAACTTATGATTTTGAACATCAATAATTGCTCTGGCTGTAGCAAGGAATGGTCTTTCTAATATGATAGAAATTTTGGGGTCCTCTTCCATGTCCAACACAACAAAATCTGTGGGAATAATACTCCCACCAACTTCTACTAGCACATCTTCAATAATACCCATAGGGTACCTGCAGGAATGATCAGCAAGTTGTAGTGCCATAGTAGTAAGTTTAATATTTTTGAGACCTAACTTATTACAAATTGAATAGGGAATGAGGCTAACACTTGCCCCCAAATCACAAAAAGCTTTTTCAATGAATTCTGTTCCTATATTGCAAGGAATATAAAAGGTCCCTGGATCCTTCAGTTTCGGGGAAGTGTTCTTCACCAAAGAGCGCTGCATTCCTCAATTAGTGCAATGGTCTCTACATCTCCTCTCTTTCTTTTATTTGACATGATGTCCTTTAGGAATTTGGCAAACTTTGGCATTTGAAGAATAGCATCAATAAGAGGAACTTCAACACATATCTCTTTAACCTTCTCCAAAAATTTGCCAAATTCTTCATCCTTTTTAAGTATATTGAGTCTTTGGGGAAAAGGGATAACTTTGCTCTGATGGTTCAGTGGAAGAGTCTCTTAAACCTCAATGGTATTCTCCTCATTATCAAAAATCTGACTAGGTGTAGGAGGAGAGAGCTCTTCTTCATTTTACATCCCTTTTTGAGTAGTCACTTGGGGATTTCCCAAGGTCTGTCCGCTCCTAAGCTCAATTATGTTGCAATGCTCCATACGATTTACATCAGGTTTTCCAGGAAGTTGTCCTGGTGCTCTAGAAGATGAGGAAGCTAGCTGGGCAATTTGGCTATCCTGAATCTTTTGATGCTTTTCAGAATTATCCATTCTCTGAGTAAGCTTCAATAGATCCTGCTTTATTTCATTTTGATTGGAGATAATTTCTTCAAGCATCTTTTCAACTTTGGATGTAGGAAAACCTTGAAAAGATTGTTGCTGAAAATTTTGTTGCCCAGATTGAAAATTTGTTCTTGCCCCCATAGATGGTCCTTGATCCTGATTATTTCTGTAAGAGAAATTTGGATGATTTTTCCATCCAGGGTTGTAAGTATTTGAGTATGGGTTGTTTTGTCTTTGATTGAAATCCATGATTGCATCGTATTGCTCCAATTGATTAATTTGTGCAGTGATAGCTCCCAATGGACATGATGTTTGTTAATCGTAGGAAAACATACCGGTTCCACTGTACAAAAATTTTTGTACAAGTGTCGAACCTTTCCTTAAATAACCTATTGTGTTCTTTAGAAATTAAATCAGGAATTGCAGACGGAACTTAACATCATTGATTCCAAATTTAACTTATCTGTTCTTAATGGTTTAGATTTGAATCACAAGCGGAACTTAACACTATTGATTCAAATCTACCTAAATTATTAATTCCATAAATATTAATTTCCAAAATTGGCTTCCAGGACTGCATGGCGAGGCACATGACCTTCTTGGATATGGGAGCAACCACCACCGCCTAGGCAAAGCCTTTTAAGGAAAGCTAATATTTATTTCCTTAAATAACTTTAGGTTAACCAAAAAGAACAATCGAATCACAAATTCGAAAAAGAAGAAAACACAAAATCGAAAAATAAATTCGATAAACTAGATCTAATTGTCTCTTGTATTTAGAATTCATACAAAGAAAAATAACTAGTATGATGCGAAAGAAAAATACTAGTTATACCTTCTCTTTGTAAGCTAATGACCTCAAGATCTTCTGCCGTATTCCTCGCCTCGCCTTAAACGTCGTGTGGGCGACGATCCTCCAAGATGAACACCACCCAAAAGCTTCCTCCTTCTTCTTCTAAAATCCGGCCACCACCACCACCAAGGAGAAGAGAGCAAAGGGAGAGGAAGAAGGGAGAGGGCCGGCCACCAAGAGATCACCCAAGCAAAAGAATAAGAGTTGTGTCTCATGAAGTCCCCTCACTCCTTCTTTTATATTATTTTCCCAAGGCAAATAAGGAAAAACTTTTTACAAAAAATAAAATCATCCAAGATTTTTTCCTTTTCCCTTTTTATTTTTCCTTTTCTTTCCTCTTGATTGAATCAATCACCAATCAATGGTTATAATCAATCCTATTTGGTTTATGATTGAATTTGGTTTAATCCTATTGGCCGACCCTTGCTTGGGCACCAAGCAAGGTGGCCAGCCACAATTAAAAAGAAAGGAAAAATAATTTTTAAAAAATTTTACAAGAAAAAAACCTCTTATAAAATATACAAGCTCTCTTTCCTAAAGTATGAGTTAAAAAAGGAAAGTTTCTAAAAATTAAAACCATGTTTTAAAATTTAAAAAACTCTCTTATAAAATTTCCTTTTTTAACATGGTAATAGAAAATTTAAATTTTAAAACTTCTTTTCCTTTTTTTTCTTAAACCATAAGGATGGTTAAAAAAGGAAAGTTTTAAAATCTTTTAAACTCTCTATTTAAACATGTGGCCTAATTCAAATAAGGAAAGTTTTAAAAAATTAAAATGTCTCTTTTAAAACTTATAGTTTTCTACAAAGAGAAGATTTTAAAAATTCAAAACAACCCTCCCTTTTTGAATTATTATGGCCGGCCCCTACAAGCTTGGTCACCAAGCTATAGGGTCGGCCCCTTCAAGAGGATGTGGCCGACCATTGCTTTGTCACCAAGCAATGGTCCGACCCCTTTCTTGGACACCAAGAAGAGCCTTACATTTAGATTGACTTGAGACTATAATGAGGCTACGACAGGGACCTAGAGGAGAAATTGGTTTTGGCCTTCCGATGAGCTTGAGTATCCCGTGTTCGCCCCGAACATACAACTCAAGTTCATCGATAATAACTCATTCCACTAGAGAGTTATTACCGCACTACCGCACCAATCCCAAATTACATTATGGGCTCCTTCTTATCATGAGTGTGTTAGTCTCCCTGTGTTTAAGATTGCGAATGTCCACTAATTAAGTAAGTTACTGACAACTCACTTAATTAATATCTAGCTCCAAGAGTAGTACCACTCAACTTTATTGTCATGTTGGAGTAGGTCCACCTGCAGGGTTTAACATGACAATCCTTATGAGCTCCTCTTGGGGACATTCTCAACCTAGATAACTAGGACACAGATTCCTTCTATAATCAACAACACACATTATAAGTAATATCATTTCCCAACTTATCGGGCATATTGATTTATCGAGCTAATCCTCACCCTTTGATAAATCAAATAAATAAATATTAAATATATGTGCTTGTTATTATATTAGGATTAAGAGCACACACTTCCAAAATAACTAAGTTTTAGTTATTTTACTAAGTCCGTACAAAAAGAACATACCTAAATGATCCTACTCAATACACTTAAAGTGTATTAGTGTAATTTATTAGTCAAGATAAACTAATACTTAATTACACTACAACTATACTGATAGTTTGTTCCTTTCTATCTTAGTCGCGAGCAACTGTTTATAATTTATAGAGAACCGACAACATGATCTTCTGAGTGTGACACCACACTCCATGTTGTCTACTATATAAATTAATTGAATAATTATATTTAATAAATAAATGCAGATATTGACCAATGTGATTCTTTTATTTTAATAAATAAATATTTACAAAAGCTAGGCTTTTAGTATACACTCCAACAATCTCCCACTTATACTAAAAGACTAAGCTGCCATATCTGTTGCCTTACATTTGATTCCCATCCCCTCCACATGCCGATCAAAAGCTTTCGCCGGAAGGGCCTTTGTGAAAGGATCTGCTAGGTTATCTTCTGATGCAATCTTGGCGACGACAACTTCTCCTCGCTTGACGATGTCTCGTATCAGGTGGTACTTGCGCTCTATATGTTTACTTGCTTTATGAGCTCGTGGTTCCTTCGACTTTGCAACTGCACCGCTATTATCACAATAAATTGTGATGATCTTGGGTAAACCAGGAATCACATCTAAGTCGATTAGAAAGTTCCTGAGCCATACAACTTCTTTGGTTGTCTCAGAGGCTGCCACATATTCAGCTTCCATGGTTGAGTCTGAGACGCATTTCTGCTTAACACTCTTCCATGCAATGGCTCCACCTCCTAGATTAAACACATAGTCTGATGTTGACTTACTATTGTCCCTATCTGATTAAAAGTCCAAATCCGTGTAACCCACAGGGAGCAACTCGTCTGCTTAGTAAACTAGTATATAATCTCTAGTCCTTCTCAGATACTTCAATATATGCTTTTCCGCAGTCCAATGTCCTTGTCCAGGGTTACTCTGATATCTGCTAACCATGCCCACGACAAAACAGATATCAGGTCTCGTACACAACATTACATACATAAGGCTTCCTACTGCCGAAGCATAAGGAACTGCCTTCATGTCCTCAATCTCCTTTGATGTCTTTGGGGACATCTCTTTGGATAAGGCTACTCCATGCCTAAAAGGTAAGAAACCTTTCTTGGAGTTTTGCATGCTAAAACGAGCAAGGATTGTATCTATATATAAAGCTTGGGATAGGCACAACATTCTTTTCTTGCGATCCCTTATAACTTTGATCCCAAGAATGTGTGCACATTCTCCTAAGTCCTTCATATCAAATTGTTTGGACAACCATACCCTTACGTCTGATAATACCTTGACATTGTTGCCAATTAACAAAATATCATCTACGTATAGTACAAGAAATACCACCACATTTTCGTTACACTTCTGGTATACACAAGACTCATCCGGGCACTGAATAAATCCATATGACTGGATTACTTCGATAAACCCGATGTTCCAAGATCTTGAAGCTTGCTTCAATCCGTAAATGGACCGATTAAGGTTGCACACTAGATGCTCTTTGCCTTTTTCAATGAACCCTTCTGGTTGCTTCATATGGATGTTTTCTTCAAGACTTCCGTTAAGGAAAGCTGTCTTGACATCCATTTGCCAAATCTCATAATCTATATGAGCAGCAATGGACAAGAGTATCCGGATAGACTTAAGCATGGCTACTGGCGAAAAAGTCTCCTCATAGTCGATTCCCTCTTTCTGAGTATACCCCTTCGCAACAAGCCTTGCTTTGAAGGTTTCTACCTTCCCATCTGTCCCTCTTTACCTTTTGTAGATCCACTTGCATCCAACGACTTTTACACCATCAGGTGGTTCTACAAGCTCCCAGACCTTATTAGAATACATAGATTCTATTTCAGAATTCATTGCCTTTTACCAAGATACTGCATCAATATCTTGGAGTGCTTCGTCATATGTTCGGGGATCAGGTTCATGTTTACCCGGGATCAAATCTGAAGATTCTCCCAAAAACATAAATCTCTCAGGTTGTCTCACAACCCTCCCACTACAACGAGGCACCGTCTGTGGTTGTGTATCATGTGTGACACGTGTTGTAGTCTCTTGTGGTACTTCATCTTGTACTGTTGGTACTGAAGTAGATGTGTCCTCTCTAATTTCTTCTAAAACTATTTCACTCATGGGCTTATGGTTCATTACATAATCTTCTTCTAAAAATCGAGCATTGGTACTGACAATGATCTTCTGATTTTTAGGATTATAAAACAAACCACCTTTTGTTCCCTTAGGATATCCCACAAACAGACAAACTTCTGTACGTGATTCCAACTTGTCAGTATCTCCCTTCAGCACATGTGCTGGACTACCCCATATCTGGATATGATTCAGACTAGGCTTACGCCCATTCCATAATTCCATGAGAGTAGAAGGAACTGTTTTAGAAGGTACCATATTCAGAATGTACACTGCTGTTTCTAAAGCATATCCCCAAAATGAATTCGGTAATTCTGAATAACTCATCATTGATCTAACCATTTCCATAAGAGTCTTATTCCTTCGTTCTGCCACACCATTCTGCTGGGGTGTACCAGGTGCAGATAATTGGGATTGAATCCCGACCTCTGATAAGTAATTCCTAAACTCTCCAAAGAGGTATTCACCATCACGGTCAGACTGTAGTGTCTCGATACTTTTACCAAGACGTTTCTCCACATCAGCCCTATATTCTTTGAACTTGTCAAAGCATTCAGACTTGCGGCGCATCAGGTAAATGTATCCGTATCTTGAATAATCGTCTATAAAGGAGATGAAGTATTCATAACCACCTCTTGCCTGGATAGACATAGGACCACACAAATCAGAATGGACCAATTCTAACGCATTTTTGGCTCTATACCCCTTGGCCTTGAAAGGTCTCTTGGTCATTTTACCTTCCAAGCAGGATTCACATGTTGGAAAATTTTCCAACTCTAATGAACCCAATAGTCCATCGGCTACAAGCCTTTGAATCCTACTTAAGTTTATATGTCCAAGCCTTAGATGCCAAAGATATGTTTGGTTCATTTCCGAAGGTTCTTTTCTCTTATTAGAGTTAGAAGATGTGTTATTAATTTCCATATTTTGTTTTGTGGGAGAAATTAGATTTAAAGTGTATAAATTGCCAACCAATGCACCAGAACAGATAATCACCTTATTTCTCTTTATAACGACATTGTTACTAACGGAAACTGAATATCCATCCATATACAGTTTAGAAACTGAAATTAAATTCTTTCTAAAACTGGGTACATAAAGACAATTTCTTAAAATCAAATTTCTATTCCTATCAAAAGATAAGTAGACGTCTCCCACTGCAACAGCCGCCACCTTAGTAGCATTGCCCATGTAGATAGTTATCTCTCCATCAAATAGTTGACGGGTTTCCTAGAACCCCTGCAAAGAATTGCAGACATGATCAGTGACTCCCGTATCTACACACTAGGTGCTGGTAGATAACACCGCTAAACATGTTTCAACTACTAGAGTATGAGATATACCTTTATTGTTCTGGTTCCTACGAGGACAGTCCGCTTTCCAATGTCCAGACTGCTTGCAGATGAAGCACTTACCCTTCGGCTTCTTCATTCCAGCTTTCTATCCTGTACTCTGAGGTTTATTCACCTTCTTTGCTGAAAAGACTTGTTTCTTCTTCTTCTTGTCTTTCGACTTAGAAGTAGAACCATTTTCAGCATAGTAAATCTGAGAACTGTGATGAAATATTCCTTCTGCTGCCTGTAGTTCTATCAGAAGTTCCGCCAACGTATACTCTCTTTTGTTCATGTTATAGTTCAGGCGGAACTGCTCAAAACTTCTGGGTAGCGTTTGGAGAATTATATCGACCTGGGTTTCCCCATCGATTTCTCCTCCAAGGACTTGTATTTCATTCAGATAAGCCATCATTTTGAGGATATGATCCCTTACGGGTGTCCCCTCAGACATGGTGGCTGTCATTAACTTCCTCATTGTCTCTTGCCTAGCAGTCTGACTCTGGCGCCCAAAGAGTTCTTTGAGATTGTTCATTATATCATAAGCTGTTGGTAAATCTTGATGCTGATGTTACAATACATTTGACACTGATGCCAAAATGTAACACCGCGTCATCTCATCAGCTTTTACCCATTTCTTATGATACTCAATCTCCTCTGGGGTAGAGTCACCGTCAGGTACATCAGGGCAAGCCTCAGTCAGTACAAACTTATAGCTTTCAGCAGTAAGAACTATGTCCAGGTTTCTTTTCCAATCAATATAGTTGGGACCAGTAAGTTTGTTCTCTTTCAGTATAATGGCTAGTGGGTTGAAAGTCATCCTAAGAATCACAAAAGTAAATTTTGGTCAAGACTCTAAATTTAGAATAATATTGATTCTTCAAACAATACTATTTTAAATTAACCAGCACCTCAAATCACCGTGAATATTGCATGCCACGTTAGTGTGGACGTATACAAATTCATCATTTGTAAGAGGAGGGTGTGACCCATTAATTTTATTATCTTGTCATCCTAACTTTATGACAAATAAAATTAAAAGTTGGTTTCACTTTGGTCACACAAGACAATAGCAGTGACTCCGTTGGGGAGGATACTATTGAATGCGTCTATGTGTATACCATTACTTGATACTAAGTCCATTAAATAGGATTGTGCCCCTTCAGTTGGAGAAGATCACACCCTCCTAAATAATTTCCATTAACCATCCATAAAAGGAAGTTTGATCTAGTGATCCGTAACAAACCCATCCGTTGTGGAGGGAGGCACTCAAAGCCAACACGCAAGCTTGTTGCATCACTTACAAACCAGTAATGGGGACCATGAGATTTATTAAAATCCCTCTCCCACTTAGTTATTTAGAAATGAGGATTTTAACCTATGCTAGCATACATCACATGCATATAAACATCATAGTAAATAAAAGCAATAAATTTGAAAATTAATTTTCCAACTATTATGGTCTTTTCCATCACTGCCTTAAGTATGCTCCAACCCTAGCTGCTGCCATCTTTAGCCACTGCCATCGGGTCGAGTTGTCGCATCCTTCTTGCTTCATATTTCGCTGCGCCTCTGGTGCTCCGAAAGTACCTCGCCTCGCAAGAATCCGATCCGCGACAAAAATAGAATTTTACATATGTCGATCCTATATTCCACGAGGGAATGTACATGTATTCTAGATTGAACAAAAATAAAATTCTAAAAATAATACAGCTCCTGCTGTATTTTATAAATACAATCATGCACACAAATAATGCCCTTGACATGTCCAAGGGTCCAATCACACACAATATCAATAAGTCATAATAGTTGGAGCCTACAATCAAAGAGTTAGCACATCCTACTACTATCCTGCCTAAATTATGTATGACATGTGCATAACCTAATTGAATTCTAAAAATACACAGAGGCAAACCCTAGCTTTGATACCAATTGTTGGTTAATCCTAGGAAAACATATCGGTTCCACTGTACAAAAATTTGTGTACAAGTGTCGAACCTTTCCTTAAATAACCTATTGTGTTCTTTAGAAATTAAATCAGGAATCGCAGACGGGACTTAACATCATTGATTCCAAATTTAACTTATCTATTCTTAATGGTTTAGATTTGAATCGCAAGCGGAACTTAACACTATTGATTCAAATCTACCTAAATTATTAATTCCATAAATATTAATTTCCAAAATTGGCTTCCAGGACTGCATGGCGAGGCACATGGCCTTCTTGGATATGGGAGCAACCACCACCGCCTAGGCAAAGCCTTTTAAGGAAAGCTAATATTTATTTCCTTAAATAACTTTAGTTAACAAAAAAAAAACAATCGAATCACAAATTCGAAAAAGAAGAAAACACAAAATTGAAAAATAAATTAGATAAACTAGATCTAATTGCCTCTTGTATTTAGAATTCATACAAAGAAAAATAACTAGTATGATGCGGAAGAAAAATACTAGTTATACCTTCTCTTTGTAAGCTAATGACCTCAAGATCTTCTGCCGTATTCCTCGCCTCGCCTTGGACGTCGTGTTGGCGACGATCCTCCAAGATGAACACCACCCAAAAGCTTCCTCCTTCTTCTTCTAAAATCCGGCCACCACCACCACCAAGGAGAAGAGAGCAAAGGGAGAGGAAGAAGGGAGAGGGCCGGCCACCAAGAGATCATCCAAGCAAAAGAATAAGAGTTGTGTCTCATGAAGCCCCCTCACCCCTTCTTTTATATTATTTTCCCAAGGCAAATAAGGAAAAACTTTTTACAAAAAATAAAATCATCCAAGAGTTTTTCCTTTTCCCTTTTTATTTTTCCTTTTCTTTCCTCTTGATTGAATCAATCATCAATCAATGGTTATGATCAATCCTATTTGGTTTATGATTGAATTTGGTTTAATTCTATTGGCCGGCCCTTGCTTGGGCACCAAGCAAGGTGGCCGGCCACAATTAAAAGGAAAGAAAAAATAATTTTTAAAAAATTTTACAAGAAGAAAACCTCTTATAAAATTTACAAGCTCTATTTCCTAAAGTATGAGTTAAAAAAGGAAAGTTTCTAAAAATTAAAACCATGTTTTAAATTTTAAAAAAACTCTCTTATAAAATTTCCTTTTTTATCATGGTGATAGAAAATTTAAATTTTAAAACTTTTTTTCCTTTTTTTTCTTAAACCATAAGGATGGTTAAAAAATGAAAGTTTTAAAATCTTTTAAACTCTCTATTTAAACATGTGGCCTAATTCAAATAAGGAAAGTTTTAAAAAATTAAAATCTCTCTTTTAAAACTTATAGTTTTCTACAAAGAGAAGATTTAAAAAATTTAAAACAACCCTCCCTTTTTGAATTATTATGGCCGGCCCCTACAAGCTTGGTCACCAAGCTATAGGGCCGATCCCTTCAAGAGGATGTGGCTGGCCATTGCTTGTTCACCAAGCAATGGTCCAACCCCCTTCTTGGACACCAAGAAGAGCCTTACATTTAGATGGACTTGAGGCTATAATGAGGCTACGACAGGGACCTAGAGGAGAAATTGGTTTTGGCCTTCCGATGAGCTTGAGTATCCCGTGTTCGCCCCGAACACACAACTCAAGTTCATCGATAATAACTCATTCCACTAAAGAGTTATTACCACACTACCGCACCAATCCCAAATTACATTATGGGCTCCTTCTTATCATGAGTGTGTTAGTCTCCCTGTATTTAAGATTACGAATGTCCACTAATTAAGTAAGTTATTGACAACTCACTTAATTAATATCTAGCTCCAAGAGTAGTACCACTCAACTTTATTATCATGTTGGACTAGGTCCACCTGTAGGGTTTAACATGGCAATCCTTATGAGCTCCTCTTGGGGACATTCTCAACCTAGATAACTAGGACACAGATTCCTTCTATAATCAACAACACACACTATAAGTAATATCATTTCCCAACTTATCAAGCATATTGATTTATCGAGCTAAACCTCACCCTTTGATAAATCTAAGAAATAAATATTAAATATATGTGTTTGTTATTATATTAGGATTAAGAGCACACACTTCCATAATAACTAAGGTTTAGTTCTTTTAGTAAGTCAGTACAAAAAGAACATACCTAAATGATCCTACTCAATACACTTAAAGTGTATTAGTGTAATTTATTAGTCAAGATAAACTAATACTTAATTACACTACAACTATACTGATAGTTTGTTCCTTTCTATCTTAGTCGCGAGCAACTGTTTATAATTTATAGAGAACCGACAACATGATCTTCTGAGTGTGACACCACACTCCATGTTGTCTACTATATAAATTAATTGAACAATTACATTTAATAAATGCAGATATTGACCAATGTGATTCTTTTATTTTAATAAATAAATATTTACAAAAGCTAGGCTTTTAGTATACACTCCAACACATGAGTCATTTGAATGTTCTGAACTTCCACATACTTCACAAGATATAGCAATGCCATTTACCATATTTGAACTAGTCCCCACATTCTCAAATTTTTTTGTAAGAGCATCAAGTTTTGCAGCCAATAAAGTCATTGCATCAACATCAAACTTTCCTGATGCTTTTGTTATTGGGTTTATTGAAGGATAACCACCACTTCTTTCATTTGCCCATTGATGATGATTTTGTGCTACACTCTCTATGATTTACTCAGCTTCATCCAAATTTTTATTCGTGAGTGTCCCTCCAGCAGCTGAATCAAGGAACACTTTGGTATGATAATTAATACCATTATAGAAAGTATGCAACACTAACCATCTTTCCAAACCGTGGTGAGGGCATTGTCTGAGCATACTATTGTATCTATCCCAAGCTTCAAATAGAGATTCTGAGTCAGCTTGTTTGAAACTTAAAATCAAATTCCTCATATGAGCAGTTTTACTTGGGGGATAGAATTTATCAAGGAATTGTTGCTCACATTGTTCCCAGGTGGTGATACTGTTGGGAGCCAAAGAATTCAACCATTGCTTGGCCCTATCTCTCAAAGAAAACCCAAATAATAATAACTGCACTGCTTCTGAAGGAACACCATTTATTTTCATTGTCCCACATATTTCATAAAAGACCTCTAAGTGTTGATTAGGGTCTTCATGTGGTCCTCCACCAAATTGATTTTGCTGCACCATGGAAATAATTGCAGGTTTGATCTCAAAATTATTTGCCTC
This sequence comes from Zingiber officinale, assembly GCF_018446385.1. Classification (NCBI taxonomy): domain Eukaryota; kingdom Viridiplantae; phylum Streptophyta; class Magnoliopsida; order Zingiberales; family Zingiberaceae; genus Zingiber; species Zingiber officinale. The sequence continues at coordinate 103,321,289 of NC_055990.1, forward strand.
CACTGAGAGTCTTGAAATACTAGATCGAAAACCCCTAGCATAAGGTGTTGCATAATCCTTTAGTGGTCTATTAGCCATGTTCAAATGCTCTTGTTCTTCAATTTATCCCTGCAGAATTCTTCTTCTATGAAATGTTCTATCAATTTCAAGGTCAAGAGGAAAAAAATCTCCTGCAAAGTTAGATCTTCGCATACACAAGAACAAGATTGCAATAGAAACTAAATCAAACAAAGAAATTAAAAATAGAGAAAGGTAAGATTGGAATGTTAGTGTAGAATTAAAATTGCTACAAAAGAATTTCCAAGAAGTTAGAAAGTATACAGGAAAATGAAAGCAGAAAACTAGAGATTAGTTACAAATATGCAAATGAAAAGAAATAGAAATGTTATGTTTAGTCTAACTCAATTGATAATCTCCAATGTTATAGCGCAGTCCCCGGCAACGACGCCAAAAACTTGTCACGTTCCGCAAGTATACGGAAATGTCACAAGTAATATAAAAGATGATCGTATCCACAGGGACTAGAATAAGCACTAGAATGTATACTAATCAATTGGTTTCAAATGCTAAGGATGAAAAAAATCTAAAATGAAAGATTAACAAACAAGAGTTTGGGGTTTGAGTTATGATAAAGGGAGGTTCTAGGAGTTTTGGTTTCTTTGTAAGATCTCTTGAATGTATATGGTTTACCAATTCTTATTTCTCAATTATCTAATATTTGTAGAAGGTTACCAGTTTTCTCTTGCAATAGATAACCGGCTTAGGACTGAAAAATGTACCTAAATGTGATCAATTAGATATGAACATACGTTGTCCTTACACAGGATTGCACCTATTACCATGCTTCCCTCGGATATCAACATAGAAGTTCATAGCTTCTTAACCCATAAAGATACAAGGATTGAATCATAAAATCCATCCTACCCTCTTGAATATTCTCATTTCCCCTTCAAGGTTATCCCTCAAACGTCCTTACACGGGCTTGCACCTGTCACGTGGATCCCTCGGAAAATCTAGTGAGAGTTAATCTCTACAAAGTCTATAAGATATCCAAACAATCAATCAAGAATGAGAATTAAGCCCTAATCACAATTAATCATTCAAGATCCAATCGATACAAACTAGGCAACATCATAGAAACAAAGTAATGGCAAATCCGCAAGAGTTTACATCAATTTATCTCACAAATACTCCCTCCATCCTAGAACATAAAGATCTACTCCATAAAACAAAGAAAGAAAACCAAAGATAAGAAGATTACAAGCATTTCTTCAATCCCAATCCAAGAAGAGGAAAGAAAGAAAACTTATCTACAATATAGCTCCATCTTCGGATCCAATCCTCGCTCCCGGAGTCGAATTCGCCAAGATATCCCTTTAGATCACCCAAAAATCCTCCCAAGAATGGGAGGAATTCACCAAATCTTGCTTTCTCCCAAAGGGGAGAAGATCCCCTTTCAAATCTTTTAAGAGGCTTTAAATAGAGGGGGGCTTTCGGGTGCCACACGACCCCGAGGCATGACCATGTGAAGTTCACACGGCCAGAGCCTTTCCCCTCTCTGCCATCCATACACGGCCGTGTGTGGTACAAGGCCATGGACAACTCCCATCAAGACCTCCAAGCACGGCCGTGTAGATCCACATGGCCTGGACTACCCCAACTTCTGGAAACCTGGCACAACCGTGTGGTGCACACGGCCAGAACACTTTTAAGCACTCGGAACCCTGCACGGCCGTGTGATGCACACGGCCAGGGCCTCCTTGGTCTCTGGAAACCTTACACGACCATGTAGATCCACACGACCATGTAAGGATTGAACTCTGATTTGCTTCAAGACTTGGCACGACCGTGTGAGGTTCACACGGCCAGGCCAAGTTCCTTGTCTGTTTCTCCTGGTTGACCACGCGGCCAGAGCACTCCACCCAGGCAGGGCCGTGTGTGGCACACGGCCAAGTGCTTTATCCAATGCTTAGCTCGTAAGTTTGTCCAAGAATGTAGAATCTTCACCAAATTTGACTCCTGTGGACAAAAAATGCACAAAAAGCAGATCTCCGAACAAAAAGAGTAAATATGCTAAAAGAAAAGCTGGAAGTATAAATGTAAATGCGCGTCAAAATATGCATAAAAGTATATAAAATATACGCACATCACAGCCTCAACCCCCTGCCTCCATCCTTGGGCTCTAGTACACTTCCACCGAGTCTAGATTAGACAGGGGACGATAGTTGAATTTCCCTCTCAAATCGTTCTTCCTTCTGCTTTCGACCGACTGCATGAACCACCGCCAGGTTTTTCCTATTTCTTTAGGGACCAGTTCATTGGTGGTCTGTGGTTCCCTGTCCACCCTTTTTTCTCCGTAGTCTATAAATATTTTCGTATTTCCCTTAACCAATTAGTGTCAAACTCCTTTTGACTGCTGTGCGGGGTCGTCACCTTGTTCCTCCTGCATGACATTCCTCCGACTTCTCGGCTCTTCCATTATTTCTATTATCCGAAACTATCTGAGCCAGAGACTTTTCTCTTCCAAGCCCGAGTGGGCTTAGTCTTCTTTGATAAAATGTCATCCTCCAACAAGCATCGGAGAGACTACTACTTTTTCGTTTACTTTCCCAAGCAGCCAGATTCCCCGACCAGCTAATAGTTAGAAGTGTTAAACCCTCCATATCTTAAGAAGTATAAAAGTCGATCGAACTACCTTCATACAGCCTCTAGCTTGGCCAGTTAGAAGTACCATATGTTGGATTCGATTTCAACTAGTTCTTCGTAGAGCTTCAAGAATTTTCCCCAAAGTTCTTTTACACTTTTGTATTTTCCAATTCTATCGAGATCCTTGGTAGGTAGTACGCTCAAAAGACTGGACTCAGCATTACCATTTGCCATAACATCATTATGTTGGTCATTGGTCCATTAATGCTCCTAAAGTTCTTCTCCTTCTTTTCTTTTGGGCACTTAAAAACAATATTTCATTGTTAGTAACATATTAAAATTGGTTTTAAAATAAACCTGCATTCATCGCTTCCAAAAAGTGAACTCCCCCTCGAATGTTGGTGGGTAGATGTTAGCTCCGTCATCTCGTTGCTTCAATCGGCAGTTAGTCCTCCTGTCTCTAATACCACTTGTTGGGGGTCCGTTGGGCGGCCAAAAGGGGAGTTGAATAGCCCTATAAAAATAAAAACAAACTACCCTTCTCCGACTTTCAAAAGAACACTTGCATTAATTTAAAAGCAATAAGCTAAAAGAGTAGAGGCAACGAAGTTTACTTGGTTACAACCGAGGAGGTTGTTAATCTAAGGAGAATGAAGCGCAATAAATATCTCCTTTCGGGCGGAGAAGCCTCTTACAGCATTCAAGCACAGAGAAAATAAGAAGCTAAACTAACAATGAAAGCATACAAGTGTTGTGATCAGAATTGCTTGTCTTTTTTAAGCTTCTTGGACCAAGGCTATATTTATAGCCTTGGTCGGGGCGCCTGGAAGGGTTCCAGGTGCCTGGGAGGGGATAAAACTTTATCCCTTCTCATATAGATCACGTTTGACCGCGATCTGGATAATAACTAGGTCCAGGTGCCTGGACCAAGAAAGTCAACAAAGTTGACTTTTTCGGTCTGAGCCCTCTGCTCCGGTTCAGTTCGCCTATGTTCGGGTCTTCCGCTCCGGCTCCGGCTCCGCTTGCTTGGGTGATCTCGGCCATCCAGAATAGGGCTCACCCAAACCCAACTTCCGGCCTTCTCCTCGAGCAGCCTTCCTTCCCGTCGGTTTCTCGTCCCTCGGAATCGTTGTGTGCTTCCTTCTCGTCTGCCAGCGCACTCATCTGCAGCTCTTCATCTCTCGGACGCACCGAGCCCGTCGGCTCTCTCCCGTGCCAACCTTCTAGCTAGCTGCATCTCTTGCTCCTCGAGCAATCTTCCGCTCCGACTTCTCATCCCTCGGAAACTCTGCACGCTTTCTTCTCGTCCGCCAGTGTACTCTTCCACGGCACCTCGTCCCTCGGATGCACCGAGCCCGTCGGCTCTCTCCCCGTGTCGTCCTTCTCACTAGCCGCGTCTTCCGCTCGACTTCCTATGCTCCTAAGCTCCTTCACACTTAGATACAAGGGTTAAAACACCACATGACCTAACTTAACTTGTTTTATCACATAAAAACAACTTGGAGTTCCAACAATCTCCCCCTTTTTGATGTGAGCAACCCAAGTTAAGTTAGGGTAAACCAACATAAATTAAATGTAACAAATTTTGCATGAAAGTGCAAAAAGATAGAAATTTGTAATTAAGCTACCTTCCCCTAGACTTAATATTTTCTTCTCCCCCTTTGATCACATAAAAAATGGAGTTTCTAAAACGTCTAAGGGTACATTTTCAAGACAAATAAGAGAATTTAAACTATGAATTTATCAAGTTAAAATGTCTTGAAAAAATTGTTAATAAAAAAAATGATAGTGAAAGCCTTAAGTCAATTCTTGAAATCTTGAAATATTTTCTGAGAAATAGAACATGCATTTTTACATAAAAAAATACATTTTCAAGATTTAAGCAAATTTTATAGAGATAAGTCTTTAAATCAATTGAATAAACTCAAACGAAATTTTTTGTAGTAAAAAAAAATTGCGAAAAAATAACGCTAGCATACTCTTGAGAACAAGAAAATTTTAAGTTATTGCCAATTCTTTTCATTGCGATACTTAAATTTCATTTTAGTCTATTATAATTTCTCAAATTTAAAGCAGAGAATTTTGAATATACAGAAAATTTTAAGCTCTGTATTTGTTCCTCTAATATGTCATTTTTTAGTTTGTCGAAATCCGTTAATCGCCAAACTGTTGCTTAGGTTTCTTTTAACTCACTATTCTTTGTTAATAGCTTTTTAGGTTTTAATTTGCAATTTTTTTTCAAAAATATGATTTCTAATTTACAAAATCTTTCGACAATATAATTTCTGATTCGAAAAAATCTTTTGATAATATAACTTCTACTTCGTAAAAATCTTTCGACAATATAATTTCTAATTCGGAAAATTTTTTCGACAATATAACTTTTCCATTGCAAAAATCTTTCGACAATGTTTTGATTGAATTAGTCAATTGATTAGAAAATGGAGACCATACCTGATTTACCTTGTCGGATGTTGATTCTCCCTCTATTGAGTTGTTTTCTTCCATAGACTCTCCCCCTTCATCGATGCTTATCTGGGATGAGTTTTCTGTGTCCTCGAGATGGAATTTGGTTGTAGGCTATTCCGGGAATTTTCTCGATCTCGGGCTCTTCTGATGGTGACTTGGGGTCCATCGTGGAGTTCCAGGCGTCTGGGAGGGGATAAAACTTTATCCCTTCTCGCATAGATCGTGTTTGACCGCGATCTGGATAATATCTAGGTTTGGGCACCCAGAAGGGTTCCGGGTGCCTCGGAATGGTTCCGGGCGCTCGGACCAAAAAAGTCAATAGAGTTGACTTTTTCGGTCCGGACCCTCTGTTCCGGTTCAATTCGCCTCGATCTGGGTCTTCCGCTCTAGCTCCGCTTGCTTGGGTGATCTTGACCATCCGGAATAGGGCTCACCCAAACCCAACTTTCGACCTTCTCCTCGAGCAGCCTTCCTTCCTGATTTCTCGTCCCTCGGAATCGTCGCGTGCTTCCTTCTCATCCGCCAGCGTACTCATCCATAGCTCTTCGTCCCTCGGACGCACCGAGCCTGTTGGCTCTCTCCCGTGCCGACATTCTCGCTAGATGCATCTCTTTCTACCTAAGTAATCTTTCGATCCGGCTGCTCATCCCTCGGAAACTCTGCATACTTCCTTTTCGTCCGTCGGTGTACTCTTCCGCGGCACCTCATCCCTCGAGCGCACCGAGCTCGTCGACTCTCTCCCCGTGTCATCCTTCTCGCTAGCCACGTCTTCCGCTTGACTTTCTGTGCTCCTAAGCTCTTGTACACTTAGACATAATGGTTAAAACTGTTGGGATATATACTATAAGCCTAGCTTTTGTATGAACATATGTTTTGAAATATTTTGAAATGAGAATCACTTTGGTTAAATGTCTGCATTTTATATTTATATATATGTCAATGCAGTTGTCCATTTAATTTATATTGTAGATAACATGGTGTGTGGTGACATACAAAAGATCATGTTATCTGTTCCTTATAAATTATAAATAGTAGCTCATAACCAAGATGGATAGGGGCGATCCATTGGAACGGTTGTAGTGTAATTTGGTATTAGTTTATCTTGACTATAAAATTACACTAGTACACTATGTGTGTATTGAGCAGGACCGTTTGAGGTTGTTCGATTTGTACTGACTACATAAAAGAACAGAACCACTATTATTATGGATGTGCGCCCTCTTAATCCCTATATAATAACAAGCACGTATACTTAGTATTTATTTCTTTAACTTATCAATGGGTGAGATTTATTCGTTAAATCAATAGACCTGATAACTTGGGAGATAATACTATTTATATAGTGTGTTGTTGATTATAGAAGGAAACTGTGTCATAATTATTTAGGTTGATGATGTCCCCTTGAGGAGTTTATAAGGTTTATCATGTAAACTCTGCAGGTGGACTTAGTCCGGCATGATAATAAAGTTGAGTGGTACTACTCTTGAAATCAGATGTTAATTAATTTGGTTGTCAGTAACTCAATTAATTAATAGACATACGATATCTTAAACACAGGGAGATTAACACACTCATAATAAGAAGGAGCCCATATTGTAATATGGGATTGATATGGTAGTTCAATAATAACCCTTTAGTGGTATGAGTTATTATTGATGGACTTGGGTTGGGCGTTCGGGCCGAACACAGGAAGCCCAAGCCCATCAGGAGGCTTAAACCAATTCCTCCTCTAGGTCCCTGTTGTAGCCTCTATATAAAGCCTCACATCCACCCATCCATAACTTGGTTTGGTTTAACTAGGTTTGGTTTAACTTGGTTTAGTTTAACTTAACTTAGTTTGGTTTAACTTAAGTTGGTTTGGTTTAACTTAACTTGGTTTGATTTAACTTGGTTTGGTTTAACTTGGTTATAGAAAAGAGATTTTTCTAAACAGAATTCAGTTATAGAAAAAGAGATTTTTTTCTAAACAGAATTATGTTCTTTTTCTTTCTTTGTAACCGATGGCAAACCTATAAAAAGGAGTAGGTGGTGGCCCCTAAAACTAATTTTCTAATTCCATAATTCTCTTCTCTCCTCCTAGGGTCGGCGGCATACATCCTTCTCCTTGTGGCTGGCGCCCCTCACTTCCCCTCTTCCTCCTTGGTGGCCGAGGCCACCTTCACCTCCACCTAGGGCCGACGCCATTCTTCCCAAGCTAGGGCTGGCACCCCTCCCCTCATCCTTGAGGGGTGGCGCCCCTCCTTGCTAGGGTCGGCGCCCTCCTTGCTAAATCCATTGGTGGCCAGCGGCTTGAAGAAGAGGAAGAAGAATAGAAGGTGCCCCATCCTAGAGCTTTCTTTTGTAGTCGACGGTTTGGAAACCGAGAAGAGAAGGAGGGTGATGTTGTCTTGGTAGATCGTCACTCACATGACGTCCAAGAAGAGGAGAGGAATACGACAGAAGATCAAGAGGTCTTTAGCTACAAAGAAAAGGTACAACTAGTTCTTTAATTCCGCTGTGTATCTAGTTTTGTTTTCTTTGTATCATTTTTGGAATACCAACACAAGATGTCAGTGATCTTGTACTTTGATCAAGGTGTACTTTGATCATTCAAGAACTTGCTTGATTGATCAAACACATGTTTGATCAAACATGTGAGTTGCTAGGAAAAGTTTTGTTCTTGTACAATTTTTTTTTACAGGGAAATTGAAACATAATGGAATTCCAGCACATTCAAAAACATCACAGGACCTAACTTAACTTGTTTGATCACATCAAAACAACCTAGGGTTCCAACACCATATCCATAAGTTGTTGCTGGAAGACATCCTCTATGTATTCGGCTTGAGTTCGATCCGCACAAAGCTTCTATCTAGCCTATGTATGCTCTTTCTTCTCTCAATCTTTGAATCTAACTAATTTTTCCTCCTTTTGTACAGCTTGAATCATGTTGCGATCATGTTTGGCCGACAAGTGAAAGCTCGTAGGCGTAAAGTGACAGCTCGAATCATGTCCTTCCGATTTGCAGCTTCTACCTTGCAGTGCCCAACACTGGTCATCTCCTGACCCTCCTCCAAGCAGGGTGAGACTTCCCTTCCGCCTCTTGAGCAAGGAGTCGTGGAAATCCCTACTTCCTTATCATTCGACCGGACACCATTGTTGTTCGGGCTGCCTCAAGGGATGATTTGCGCATCGTCAGTCGCCTTCATGCCACCACCTTTGCCAACAACATAAGTGTCCCGCATCCAACTAGTTCTAGCGTCCCAGTCTTCTGGCAGGGCGACTTCAGACCCTTCTGGCTCGAGCAACCAGAGGTAAATAACGATAATCATCCATCTACCAACGGACGAGTATCACAGCGCAGATGACCCAGTGCCCCCTCACCCCTGAGCACCAGATCAGGATTCAAGGGACGCTCACACAGATATGGGTCAATGCTCGAGCTCGCACGACGATCATCTCTCCGGGGGAGCTCGTCAACAGCTAAAACCCAGATGTCAACTGGGGTATGTACGCTGCTTTTATATTTACTTTTTATCTGTTTGGCTCTTACACATTTCTTGTTGCTGCAGTTCTCGGTTGAGAGTCTGGCCATGTGCCACATGCCCACCTACTTGGAGCATGAAGTCCAGCAGCTACGTGCTTCGAGCGGCCAATCTGCTGCTTCACAAGCGTAGGTGGAGCAGATGAGCGTCGAAGTGGCCTAATTAAGGGTTGATCTGAATAAGAGATCCAAGTTGCTGGAGGGGGAGAGGGGTAAAATCGCCGAGCAGGCTACACAATTGGCCCAACTTAATAAATAGACCAGCACCTTCGAGTCCAAGATCTACTCGACCAACACCAGGAAGCTCCGGGATATCGAAGACTTGGAAATCAAGAATAAAGAGTTTCAAGGGTTGGCTCAGAACTTGAAGGAGGCAGAGGCCTCGCTGAACGCAGAGCGAGAAGGCAAGTCAGCCGATTGGTCTGTAGTGAAATCCCAACTCAACGCTAAGGATGAGGAGTTGGTCAAGTTGAAGGCAGAGCTGGAGGCATCCTGAGCGGCCCTTGAGACCTATCAAGGTGATGAGCCTAACCAATTAGAGCTCATGAAGTGGGCCTACCTCCGCTCGGACACCTTTAATGACCAGGTAATCGATTGTTGGGTTTTTTGGGCCGCAAAAACTACTTTGTGCATTGCGGAAACCTCGAAACCCCGCCACCGGATCTGTGTGAAGAAATAAAATTTACGTAAAACTTCGAGTACGAGTTTCTAGCCTAGATCTAAACTAGATCTACAAAAGAGAAGAGCTTTACCCTTGATACGATGCCCTTCGCAATCCCACTCGTCCAAGGTTCGCCGGATCTCGAGAGTATCAAAGTAGATACTCCTCTATGTGTATCCACACAAGCAAGAGATGAAGAAACCAAACAAAAGGTGTGCTAGCACCTTTGAAAGGTTCGGCCAAGGTGGAGGAGAGGGAGAGAAGAGAGAGCTTGAGGAAGAAGATGAGAGTTACACAAAACCAAAATGAAACTCATAACCAACCATTAAGTGGTCGGCCACTTCAAAGCCTTTTAAACCTCCATGGGATACCAAGAGTCACAACTCTTGGTCTCCCTCATGAGGTGGCACACACATGTGCTAGCCTTGATGATGTGGCACATCATTATTAGCCCACTTAATGCCAACTCACAAATGAGGTGGCAAATGGTCAAGTCAAACTTGACCCTTCATCTTCCTTTCAAATCAAGTTAAACTTGACCACTTCTCTCCCATGATTGATCAAATATGACCATTGGTTCAAGTTAATTTTAATTTAATGAATCTCTATTCATTGAATTAAATTGACTCAATGAGTCTAAGTCCAAATTAGACTCATTTAACACATGAACCAAATTGAGTCCAACTCAATTAGCCTAATTTAGATTACTCTTAATCCAATTTGATTCATCACATGGACCTAATCCTTTAGATTCATCAAATGAACCTAATCTCTATCTAATTGCCCTTTGTGTATGACCCTATAGGTTCTTATAACATTGGTAATGCTCCTAAACTCATTTAGAAGCATAAGTAATGAGCGGTATCTAGCAACACATCATTACTACCCAAGTTATAAGAATGTTGAGATCCAACATCACCTTGTGTCTACTAATTGTGACTCTTCACAATATATGACAAGTGTCCTTCTATCCTTGACATCTAGATTGATCAATGTGAGACATAGACCGTGTCATCCTCTAATCAATCTAAATCTTGAATCCCAAGTAGACTCACTCAATCAAATGAGCTCAACATCTCATATTGACTTATTTGGGCATGGTCATGCACTTAGTGGTCTCACTCTATCAAGAATATCGATGTCTCTCCCATCATATAGGAGGGATAGATCTCATCTACATCACTCACATCCGTCCGCATAATTTGTTACATACCCAATAATCGCCTTTATAGTCCACCCATTTACGGGTGACGTTTGACGAATCCAAAGTATGTAACTCCTTATGTAGGGAACCATGGTGACTTCAGGTCCAAGGATTAATAGTCATGCTAATAGCCACATGAGAAAGTATATGACACTCATATAACGATCCATGATACTTTCTTATGGCGGGTCATTCAGTATACATTCTCTAATGCATACCCATGTGTCAACTTGATATCTCCATATCCATGACTTGTGAGATCAAGTCATCGAGTTGACCTACATGCTAGTCTCATCGTATTAACATTGTCCTTGAATGCTAATACTTGACTAGGAATGATTAAGAGTAGTGTTCCCTATATCATCTCACTATCGATTCAACTAACCGATTGATATAGGTAAGAACCTTCTACTAAAGGACGCTATTATACTTAGTTATTTGACACCAATACAAGTAAGCATAATAACCATAAACAAATGCCTTTAAATATATAAGAATATGATACAATGAGTCCATACAACAATCATCAAATGATTGGCTCTAGGGTTCTAACTAACACCGATTGGGCGCTCCATCTTTTCAACCTTACCATCGAAGGGACACTCGACCAACTAAAGAGCAGTGGCCATATCCCGACCAGCCTGATGAGCAAGGTTATCAGCCGAGACAAGATGACTGAGTTGTTGCTCGCTGAGACAAGATGACTGAGTCGTTGCCCGACGACGTACTCGACTACCTCGAGTGAGCCTGCTCTTGCGTATCTTGTATTCTTTTTGTATTACCCCCTTATGGCCTTGTAAAAACTACAAGTATTAATGAATGGTCGCCCATTCGACGCACCTTTTTATTTGATGTCATTCCTTCGTGCTGTTAGGACCCTTGGCGGTCGGCTAGAGGGAGGGGGTTGAATAACCCTACACAAATTAAGCAAACAGACCATTCTCGACTTATAACTTAATTAAAATAACACTTGCATAAGAATAATAAAGGAGACTAAAAGGAAAGAGGCACAGCAGGTTTACTTGGTTACAACCAGGGAGATTGTTAATCTAAGGCAGATGAAGTCGCACTAATTTCTCCTTCAGGCGAAAAAGCCTCTTTATAGCAATGAATACACAGAAACATAAGCTAAACATAAAACTGAACGAGTACAAGTGTTGTTTCTCTTTTTCTTATTGTTTTTAGCTTCTGGGAGCAGGGCTGCCTATATAGCCCTGCTCGGGGCGCCTGGAAGGGTTCCAGGTGTCTGGAATGGGATAATATTTTATCCCCAACGCAACAATACATACCACGTCGAATGTGGCTAAGTTTTAGGTTCCGGGTGCCCAGAGTCCGGGAGCCTCGGACTGGTCCGAGCGCCTCGAGCCCTAGAAGTCAGCATTTTGCTGACTTTTGGTCTCAACCTCCTACTTTGGTTCCACTTGCAACGGTCCGAGTCTTCCGCTCCGGCTTTGCTCGCTTGGGTGATTTTTGTTGGTGCGGTTAGCACTAACGGTCTAACTCAGGTTTTGATGAATAATAAAATAGGTTAAGTTAGGTTTGTTGTGATCTAACACTTTGACTGAATGTGCAGGAGAAGTCCAGATAGGTCGGCGGGCTGACCGGATATTTGACACGAAGCTCAGCTAGGTCAATGGGCTGACTAGATAGTTGGCATGAACCCCAGCTAGGTCGACGGGCCGACCGGATAACTGGTACGAAGCCCAGTTAGGTTGACGGGCTGACTGGATAGCTGGCACGAAGTCCAGCTAGGTCAACGGGACGACCGGATAGCTGGCATGAAGTCTAGACAGGTCGACGGACTGACCAGATGTCTGGCGGTAAGTTAAGGTAAGTCACTGGAGGGGAGTAACTTGATGAGGACACATTCTCAATCAGGGAACTTAGGCGTCGATCCAACTTAGAACTATTTCAGAAATCTAAGTTGAGATCGTGACTAGATTCTGGTCTCGGGGAGATAAAATCTAACTACTACTCTGTTTGAATATAATTGTTCTAACAGTTTATTTTGCAGGGTAGTATAACTTTTATTTTACCTCGGACTAACATTTTCTTACAGGAAAATGACTTTCTGGAAAATGGTGGTCCGGGTGCCTGGAAGGGATCCGGGCGCCTGGAGTTGGTCCAGGTGCCTGGAACTGGTCGGAGCGCCCGGATGGCAAATTCTATCTTGACAGCTAGGAGTGCGCCGATTAGTCTGACGATGTCACGGTCCAGGCACCCGGAGCACTCCTATAAAATAAAGCCTCCACCAGAGCTTCACAACAACAACTTCTGCTATAACTGCTCTGTTGTGCACTACTCCTGTGACACCGCGAGGCTTCTCCAACAACCTGCGATTTAACCTTCTATTTCTATTGTTGGTATTTTTTTTAAATAATTCCTGTACTCACTTTGTAATCATTTTTGCAAATTATTAGTGATTGCCCAACGAAAGCACTCAACGAGTGTAGGCCTTGGAGTAGGAGTCGACGAAGGCTCCGAACTAAGTAAAATTAGTTGTGTTAGCATTGTGCTTATTATTTTCCGCTGCTTACTCGATAACAAACTTTCGAAAATCGCTATTCACCTCCCTCTTGCAAACTCTACGATCTAACAATTTTGGCCATCCAGAATAGGGCTCACCTAAACCCAACTTATGGCCTTCTTGAGCAAGCTTCAACTCCGGCTTCCCGTTCCTTGGAAACGCCACACACCTCCTTCTCGTTCACCCTCATACTCTTCCGCAGTACCTCGTCCCTCAGACACACTGAGTTTATCGGCTCTCTCCCGTGCTGTCCTTCTCGCTAGCTGCGTCTTTTGCTCGACATCCTATGCTCCTAAGTTCCTGAATAGTTAGACACAAGGTTAAATACAACAGGACCTAACTTAACTTGTTTGATCGCATCAAAACTACTTTGGGGTACCAACACATGCTATGTCGTTTGATACTTTCTTGTTTTATTTTTGGACTTGTTTGTCCCTGCGTTTCTGCTTAGGATCGATTTGGACTATGAACCTCTTACCATTTTGCGAAAAACTTTTAAGTGTGGCTTCATGGCCCAACCGGTCAGCGTTTATACTACTCGTTTGGATAAGCCATTGTTCGTTAGTCTCGGGTTTATAGCTGTCGCTCGGTTGTTGGAGCTGCAAACTTGGATTTAAGGTCGTTGTTCGATCATTGACATGTGTAGATAAGGATTTAAGGTCGCCACTCGACCGTTGACGAAGACTAGGGTTTAACATCACCACTCGAAGGTTTAGGGTCGTCACTCGACCGTTGATGACGACAAGGGTTTAAGGTCGCCGCTCGATCGCTGATGACGACAAGGGCTTAAAGTCGTCGCTTGACCGTTGATGACGACAAGGGTTTAACGTCGCCGCTCAATGGTCGATGAAGACTAGGGTTTAACATCACCACTCCATGGTCGGTGAAGACTAGGGTTTAATGTTGTCGCTTGACGGTCGATGAAGACTAAGGTTTAACATTGTCGCTCGATGGTCAGTGAAGACTAGAGTTTAACGTCGCCACTTGACTTTTAACTTGGCCGATTGGCTCAAGAGTCTGGAATACTTGTAATTTTATTCATATTTTCCCTACATCCAAAAGACATATGTGCACTTATACAGGTACATTTATATTTACTCATGCACCTCGCTATAGCCAACAGCGTGGATCCTGAGTCATCGGGCGTGCACCTTCTTTGCTAGTTTGGAATCATCACTGGTCAACCCACCGATGATCATGCTATTTCTCTTCAAGCGGAATTGCTCCTATTCTCCCCCTCTCGATCTAAAGGTTTGCTTTGTTCGGCAGAGACTTGGGTAGGACTCTGATCGTCCCTTCTTTGAGATTAATGATGGCGTGGCTCGACCGTCGTCCTTTCTTCCTCCCTTTGCCCGGTTGATCAGCGCCTGTGTCGCCAATCAGGAGATGGTGGTCGACGGTGACGTTCTCCCTGGGGCAATCGAAAATTTACCGACGTCGGGTCATAGTAATCCAAGGTGTTGTGTGTTGGTGATTGGTGGATGGAGCAAAACATTGGCGTCCAAACCTTACCTCTTGTATCATTTGGACGACCGGCTACCACATGTTGCACGACATACGTTCTAGGCTCATAGTCTGACTGTGACCCCCCCCCCCCCCGATCGAGGGCCCTTGGGTCGCTGATGGTTGCTCGGCGGTCACCTCTCAGGCACTATTGCACCTTCAATCGGCACCTCCCTTCTTTTGACCGTTTGAGCTTCCTCTAGGTTTATGTATTCTGTTGCCTTCCTTTGCAAGTGATCAAAGTCCCTCAGTGGCTTCCGAATGAGCGATCAGAAGAATTCCTCCTCAGTGAGCCCCTGGGTGAAGGCGTTCACCAATATATCTAAGGAGACCGCTGGGATGTCCATGGCCTCTCTGGGCTCTTTCTTCAATGAAAACAAGTTTACGCTTGTCTTCTAGTGGTGACGACTGCTGACAAAATGGTGAAAGAATGTCACTCGGAAGTCCTTGAAGTGGTGGATTGAGCCGATTGGCAATCTCTTGAACCAACATTGTGCTAATCCGAAGAGAGTGGTGAGGAAGATCTGACATTTAACTCTATCAGTGTATTGATGAAGTGTGGTTGCATTGTCAAATTTGGCCAAGTGGTCGTTTGGGTCGGTGGTTCCATTGTACTCTCTTATCACTATCGGCATGTAGTGCTTTAGCAGAGGGTCGTTCAGAATCCCCTTCGAAAACTGCTGGTTGATCTGCTCGGGCGAATCATCGTTCCTTGGTGCCTTCCCTTTCCTTGCATCTCGAACGGACACATTGTTTGAGGAAGAACCCCGGTCCTTGTCCGCTCGACCCCGCTCCTCCAATGGGGTCCTGAATAGTGATCGGTGGAAGGGGATAGGCGCATTAGGCGCCTCCCCATATGTGCTGGCCGACTTCTTGTTGTTACCCCAAGCGGATGCTCGGTCCTCTCGGTCACCATATTCAGTTGGTCGACCAGCGCGCTGATGCTGCGAGCTCCTGCGCTTGGCACTCAACCAACGCTTGTTGTTGTTGCTGCTCCATTATCTTCGGCGCCCGGGCTTGTATCGAGCTCTTCTTGCGTCAGCGTCACCATTGTGAATCGTCCAGCGTCTTCCATTTTCTCGTTCGGATGTAGGTTATGTTCTCACAGACGACGCCAAAATGATTATGTCCAAAAGCGTGAAATTGGAAAGCTGGGAGGTGGCGGCTTCACTGACCGGATGTGAACTTCACTCCGCTCTACAAAACAAATGACGTTAGTGCCGAGCCAGGGAAGGGGTCCCCGATGTTGGTCATCCGACGATCAAATTAGTCACCAGAATGTGGAGAAAAACGGAGCAACAGTAGAACTCAAGAATCATGCGTACCTTCGCAAGTGATGGACCCCCATTATATAGCCTCTGGTGGACGACGTGCACACTTCTCAATGCATGAGCATGCTCTCCAATATGTCATATGAAAAGACTTATCAGGAAAGTACCTCTGACACAATACCTTAACAAGGTATGTATATTCCTGACAAGACAGTAGAAGCTTTCGTCGTACAATTCGTCTGTCGACCATGCCTCGTGTTAGCGGCACTATATCCCAAAAAGATGTCGAGAGATACTACAGTGATTTCGTTGCTAGGCTGAGCGGGGTAGCCGCTCTGCCGAGACTTAGCTCTATCTGCGGCTAGGTCCCGTTGTTTGGCCAAGCGGGGTAGTCGCTCGGTCGGGACCCCTCTGCTCTAACGACCTCAGGTGGCTCTTTCCATGCGGTGACTGTTTAGTAATGTGACCTCCCCCGTTTGGACCGGCTACTCGGTCTCCCTCAACGTCCTGCTACGCTGTATTGAGCATCAGCTGCCTTATATGTCATCCCGAGCTGGACAGGTGGTCTGTTCGGACATGTCTCCTATCGGTCGGGCCCTGACTACCTGACCGACCATTGACATTGTCCTTCGTTTGACCCTCTAACATCCAGACATTGACCACTTTAACTTTCACCTCCAACCTAGTAATTGATCCCGTACCAAATGGACATCCCCATCACCGCATCAATAGAAAAAAAAAACACACCTTTTACCGTTGCCAATTTTTTCATTTTTTTAGCCATAGATAAACAGATTGATATTACTTTTTTTTTTCTAAAAACATCAAAATTATAATTCGTTTCTATCATTTCTCACAAACTCATGCAAACTTCCAACCGAACAAGATTCTGCATGCAGAGTCTCGCTGCCTCACTTGTCGCCGGAGCTCAAAATGGGGGATCGAGGTAAGGGCCATGCAGCCAGCCGGCGGCGATGATCCGGTGGGCGGTCTCCGTCATGTGGATCCCGTCCCAGCTCACGTGCGTGGTCGGATCGGGGCACACGCTCGAGCCATTCTGATCGCACTTCGCCCGCATATTGAAGTTGTACCGCCCGGATCCCGGCGCCCCACAGCAAGTCCTCAAAGCTCCGTCTCTGAATCCTGAAGACCAAAGCGGTCACCGATTAGTCCTGTTTAGTTCGTCTGTGTTTGGGCCTTTAATCGGCGATTCATGCTCACCGTATTTGAGGGGATTGACGGCGAAGTCGAAGACCTGGGAGTAGAGGTCGGCGTAGCGGATGGAGACGGCCGGGTACTTCAGACGGAGATGGTCGAGCTGCCGGCGGAGCAACTTGTTGTGGTACCAGGACAAGGCGTTGTGGCGGCGCATGCAGCCGGTCCGGGGGCCGTAGTCGTCGGAGTCGGAGGTGTTGTAGAGCGTCAGGTACAGCGGGAAGCAGCCCACCGGAAGCAACGCCGGCACGATGAGGTCGACAGCGCCGAGGCCGATCAATCTCTGTAGTAAACATGTTCTTGAGTACTTATTGTTAACAGAATTTTGACAGCACCCTCTACTATTTTATATCTTAAGCAGAAAATCAAAAGTGGAATCATAATAAAGGGCACTCTTTTTTATTTTTAATCAAAAATGCCAGATGAATTTAACCTGTTCAACAAATTCACCTGTAGTTGCTATATGCATAGAAAAATATTAATTTTATAACATCTACAAAATCCTAGTGATTATAATATACATTTAATTATGTTCATGACAATTATAATTTATTATAGCAGCTGTAATTTTATAATTATTACCATACTACTTTAATTTGTTCATCCAAATTTATGATTTTTTAATAAAAAATTAAAAAGATGCCCGTGATTTCAATAAAAAAGTGCTCTTTTAATTTTATATTTTAAATATTAGGGAGTATTTTGATATTAATGAAATGATAGGGATTATTTTTAATATCTGTTAGGTTTGAATCATAGAAATAGCAGGTTCTTCCTCGAATTTCGATTTACCTCGATGCCTTCTCCGATTGCTGCGGCAACCGACGGCGCGAAAGTGCTCACCTCAGCAATCGTCCGGCTGGCAAATAGGCCAGTGCTGTAGTCGTTTCCGCCGAACTCGCCGACCACCAGCAGCGATCCGCTCAAGAAATCCTTGCAATCTGCGTCATAAAAGAGGGTTTTTTAGGGCGAATTCGAGGACGACAGTGACCTAATTTTGGGAATTGGAGGGGAAAGTCTCGACCTTGCGGCGAACCGCAGATGGAGGGGAGCAGGTTCTGGAACCGGTCGATCTGCTCGTGGATGGAGGCGTTCACCCAGAGCCCCTTGCTGAGGTTGCGCTCATGGAAGAAGGCGAACGGGAGGGTGGTGGCGGCGATGAAGGCGAAGTTGGCGCCTTGGTCGAAGCTGGCGTTGGCGACGGTGTTGGGCGGCAGGTGCGGCAGCCCGATGCCTTCGGCTACAATGGAATCGAACCAGAGATCAAAAAAGGAGCAACCTTTGAGAAACGCAGGTGAAGATATACTCCAATACCGATGAAGTCGATGATGAGACGGCCGTCGGAGCAGCGCCCCGTGGCTTTCCCGAAGTAGGTCATGCCGTAGGGTAGGCCGGCGATGACGACGTTGCCGGTGTCGGAGAGGGAGTCGCCGAAGTTAAAGAGGGCGTTGTAGCGCCCGGATTGGGAGAACGGGAGTAATGACAAGAAGACAAGGAAGAAGAGAAGGCTGAAGAACTTCATCTTCATGGTAAAGAAGCAGTTCCTTTGCTCTGTTCTACTTCAAGACTGCACAAACTTTGTCACTCTGTTTATATTCCTTTTTTTCTTTTTTATTTCTTTTAAAAAACAATATAAAAAATTAGTTTTAAAAAAATAAATTAAAGAAAAAATAATAATTAATTTTAGGAAAAATGTCACCTTCGTGTGTTTTGTTGGATGTATCACACCTTCCAGGTCTGGTGGCAAAAGGTTATCTTAGAAACAGAGCAAACTGATTTTGGTTGAGAGACGTTGAGTAGGAGCTATCGAGATGGAAGGGGTTCGACCGAGTCAATTTAGACTTGGAAAGGGAGTAGACAAGTAGGAAGGAGGCTTGAAGGCTTCGGGTTAAAGAAGTGGACAAGTTGATACGGAGATGAGCGAGGCGGACCTAGACGCGAACTAAGGTAGAGACGGACGAGTTTGCGGTTAAAAATCGCTTGGAACTTTTGAGAGTTATAGTAAACGAGCTACATTGTGTTTGTAGCTAATGAGGTTTAAAGTTTGACGACGTTAAGTGGATTCGAGCAAGGTGAACTTGGGTTAGACAAGATGGCCTAGCTTCTCGAGGTCTACCTTAGCAAAACTAACTCATACCCTTTGTATCTATACCAATTCAACGTAGTCTTGTAAGTAATAACAAAGTTAACATATCGGATGTCTTTAAAAAAACATGCAACAAACCAACTGATCGATGTTCCCTGCTGGTTAACTGAAGCCACTGATCGATCAACATTTTGACACTGTTGCTTAGAAGGCAAGCCAAGTTTTAAAGCGACTTATGCAATTGCAAGAAACATTGCTAGCTGTTGGAGTGCAACATCACAACAACAACATCACCACCAAATCTTTCTCCATTGGCTACATTGTGATAGTCTAACGATCTAAAGATTGTGGGAGGATTTCTCAAAGGTTTGTACTTGAGAATTAGTTCTTCTCTTCGCGACTTTATTCGCTTTGATTCCATCTCAACAACTTGTTGACAGGACCGCACATGAATTATAAGGTTTTAGGAGCTACAAACTACGATTGCTTCTCTTCTTCTTTTTCCTCGTGGGCAAAGGAATATGTTCATGGGCAAAGGTTTGATCTCCCCTTTTAACTTTGCCAAAGGTTGTTAGGGCAGTCCTTAGCCAATGGTGTTTGCTTGACGATAAGGAAATGTTTGTATGTTTAAGTGACAGAGACAACAATGCACCCACATCCAATTTGACTATGAGGGTAGCGAAAAGGGTAGAGGGGGACTTTAATAGTTGGAAGGGTAGAGGGGGACTTTAATAGTTGGAGAAGGATCACGACTCGGAGTAGTTAAGGATAGCTAGAGAAAACTATGCAAAGGTGACATTTTGGTGTTAGTAAAATGCAAGTGAAGCATTCAAGAGTTTTCATAGCGATCTCCCTTGGTCCGAGATTAAACCTAATCTTAGACCAACTACTCTATGATCTTCATCATGCCTCTCTTTATAAGTCGAAATATTTTGAGAACATGACTCAACTTGATTCGAACTCTCATCTTACTATTTTATTAAAAATCTCCCCCCTTTACTAACTAACTTTGGTGAAGCCTAAAATGTATTTACGTTAATGTTCTTTTTTCTATTTACACTAAAAATAATTCCAAGGTTTATTAGTAATTCCACAAGCGAAATAATCAATGATCTAGAATTCGAGACTCAGCTAAAGCGTATTATTATGAATTTTTCTCATCATTAATTTTCACTGGTTATTTTATATATAAAAAAATATAGTTCTTTTTAGTCTCATATCTTAGAATTGACAACACTGATCAAAAAAGCTTCTATAAATATTTTAGAGCGACGATGTTAAAAAATATACTTTTCTTAGTTTTTTTTTTTAAGTAAGACAAGTATAATATTAAATTAAAATAATTTTTTTCATAGGGAAGTCCATTGCAGTAGTCATTATTGCATAAGTTGATGAATCATACCCAAATAATTAATTCTTAGTTTATAAGGGTGATACTAGAAAATCCAAACAATTCAGATTTTCAAAGACCCAAATAATTTATATATTATTATATTACACACGCAACGCGTGTGCACGATAACACTAGTATATAGAAAAAATCACTTTAGAATCTAACTTAGACGCCACTAAACCAAGCATCTCCCAACCTCTCAACCCCTTAAAAGTTAATAAGAAAGTGTAATCCATAAAAAAAATTACAAAAAATCTTCATGAACCAAGCATGTTTACAACGAGTACATGTTTGATTGATGCATAAATAGTAAGGTATCATTTAGATTTGGAACTACTTGGAACTCCTAATTAAATTTGGAGCACAACTTATGTACATTTAGAGGTTGACCTATCAAAACTAGACGACAGTAACACTAGCAATCAAGAGACAGACAACCTTCTATGTTCATCCTTTATGTTCAATTCGATCTTGAATTATTCTTCGCAGCTTGTGGGAGAAAGATGAGGTAGCGAGCTTATTGTCTTTTCTTATTCATGCATTATTATACCACTGTACTAACTTTGTATTACAGGGATATTTTTTATATTGTGGAACTAACTCTATTTTGCAGAAACTCATGGGATCGGTCGACCAAACAAGAGGTTCAGTCGATCGAACCTAGCTGATGTGGCAGGGTTTAGATCACGCAGAGCCAGATGGAAGTTAGGAGGATTGGTTGATTGAACCCAGGAATCGATCGATCAAACCTATTTTGGTATACATAGTGGCAGATTCATATCACAACGAAAAAAGAAGTTTCAAGGATCGGTCCATTGATTAAGGTGATCAGTCGACTGAACATTAAATACAATTAATGGAGCAAAGATCAGATCTAAGAGAAGAAGGAATGACTTGTGTTCAGTCGACTGATAGGGAGATCGGTTGACTGAATGGTTCAGTTAATCGAACACATCTTATAAAAGAACGTCTCAAGATCTGAGCCATCCAAACTTCTACTGCACAACTTCTGATAATCTTCCTCTCTGATCATGCTGCTACTAATCTATACTTCTATGTCAAAGCTATGACACTAAACAGCTCTAACGATCTTCATCTTAAATCTTATTTGTCAAGAAATTTAAGTTTAGCTTGCATAATTTCTTCTAAATATCCTTGTACAAATTACCTCTTCTATGAAGGTTTTAGAAAGAGGATTTTTAGTTGATTACCTAATGGTGTGATCAATGATCGCAGACCTTGGAGTAGGAGTCAACATAGACTCCGAATCAAGTAAATAACTGTCTCTTATGTGTTTCTTTTATCTTATTATTCTGCTGCTACTTTGATATTTATTTTATGAATCGACATGAAAAGAAAAGGTTTTTTAAATGAACAATATTCATCCCACCCCTCTATCGTCTCTACTCGATCTTTCAGAGGTCACAACTATCAAAATCAGAGCGGAAAGTAGCATACCAGGGGAAAAAGTTTCTTGAGCCATAGAAGAGAAAAGGAGAGGGGGAGAAAGGTCAGGAAAAAGCACTTGGTAAGGGCAACCAAGTGCAATCCAATCAAAACGACTCTATTAAGGGCAACCATCTAATCAAGGAGGATGAGTCGCTATCACAATTCATGAGAAAAGGTATGCGTCAGCCATCACATCATAATGAAGTTGATAAGACACGTGATGG
The DNA here is from genome assembly GCF_018446385.1 of Zingiber officinale. Classification (NCBI taxonomy): domain Eukaryota; kingdom Viridiplantae; phylum Streptophyta; class Magnoliopsida; order Zingiberales; family Zingiberaceae; genus Zingiber; species Zingiber officinale. Next base: position 103,343,460 of record NC_055990.1, read on the forward strand.
TTACCCATGAAACGACATTTATGATGGAAAGGATAATCAAATCATTGCATTGATACATTATTGTCGGCGCCCTACCTCACATTTAAAATGTCTGACAAGCATTTTTTTCAAAAAAAGATAATGCTACCGGTAACATTGAGGAGAAGCTATCGGAGTTGCCTCCTGGCCAAACGGTAGGATTGTGGTAGGAATTAAGTCTATTTAGTCAGCCATAAGCTTCCTTCAACTAAACTTGAAGGGGAGACTTATGATACGACCTATAGTAGATGGCACCAGGGATAGTGTAGGGCCAATAATCATGATGATATGACAGTCAAAAGTCATGAGGAAATGACAATCAAGATCAGAGAATATGTGTCCGAATAGACCATTTTCCCCAGGACTTGGTTCTGTTAGGACCATTGGCCGGCTATAAGGAGCGTTGAATAGCCCTGCACAATAAAAAAAATGAACCTTTCTCGGACTTAAAAGAACACTTGTATAAAATAAAATAAAGAAATAAACTAAAAGATGAAGCTCACAGATTTTACTTGGTTACAACCGGGGAGGTTGTTAATCTAAGGAAATGAATCGCACTAAGTATCACCTTCAGGTGGAGAAGCCTCTTACAACAGTGAAAGTACAAAAGATGAAGCTAAACTAATAAAGTGAAGAGCACAAGTGTTGGAACTCAAATTGCTTGTTGTTATTAAGTTTCTGGACCAAGGCTGTATTTATAGCCTTGGTCGGGGTGCCTGGAAGGGTTCCAGGCGCCTGGAAGGGGGATAAAATTTTATCCCCTTCGTAACATATCACGGTCGAATGTGATCCGAATAGGATTTGATTCCGGACGCTTGGACTGAGTCCTGGCACCCGGACTAGAGAGTCAACCTTGTTGACTTTTTCAGTCCATGCCTTCCGTTCCGGTTTAGCTCGCCTCGGTCTGGGTCTTCTCCTCGAGTAAACTTCTTCTCCGGCTTCTTGCCCCTCGAACATTGCGTACTTTCTTCTCGTCCATTGGTGTACTCTTCCGTGGCACCTCGTCCCTCAGACGCACCGAGCCCGTCAGCTCTCTCCTATGTCGTCCATCTCGCTAGCCGCATCTTTCACTCGACTTCCTATGCTCCTAAGTTCCTGCACACTTAGACACAGGGATCAAAATCAACAGGACCTAACTTAAATTGTTTGATCACATCAAAACAACCTTAGAGTTCCAACAATCTCCCCCTTTTTCACGAGGCACTCCAAATTAATTAAAATTGAAACTCATTAAAATTAAAACAAGCGTTGTAGCAACGAGTCCCAAGTCGTATTTTTTTTCCAAAGGTAACTAGCGAGTTGTGTGAGTACTCTAGAATTAATTCGACTCAAATTATTACATCAACAAGATTCGTATAGCAATTCCATTTGATTCACATCATAAATTGAATTTATCTAATAAAATCAAGTTCAAAACCAGAGAAGGATGATTCTTTTCTTAACATGACCCAATATCTTCCCATTCATAATTCAATCACAACATATACAATCACCAATCAAACTTATAGAAGCCAAATTACATTTCATTCACACTCGTAATCAAAGTCAACAATTAAACTCAATTGCTCATTCACAATACATTGATTTAAGATAAACAATCAAATCCTCAGGTTAAGCTCTCAACTAGTAAACTAAATCACAGCAACAATTAACCTCAAGAGTTCAACCACAGTGATGTTCAACAAAGACAATACTCAAGAGCTCAAGTTTAATATCCAACATACAAGCAAGTTAACCATCACGAGATTAATTGTATTGAACAAGAAATTGCCAAACTAAATAACCTAACCTACAAACAAACATGCAAAAGTATCAGATCTAAATCAATTCTAATGGATTAGTAAGATTGGGAGTTTCAAAGCATGAAATTGAAATCGGAAATATAAGATTCAAACAAAAACTAAATCACAATGTAAAGATCTGAAGATCTGAACAGATTCAAGACAATTCAAAGATAAAAACAAAGAAAACAAAACCCTAATCTATAGCATTCCACAACCAAAACCGAAACTCAAATCCCTCTACTCTGTTTCTAACAGAAATGCTATTGGAACCTCCCATCAAGCATTCAACAACAAATCTATAACCTCCAACTATTACCAGGGAATGATCACAGCTCCAAGAAACCTCCCTTAAAGCTCTCACCCGTCTGATAACCTCACCAGCCGAAGAACAGAGCTGAATTCTATGAATTGCTCAGCTAGATCGAACGACCAAATCGTCACAGCCTTGCTGCGAAATGGAGATCGGAAAATGGACAGAGACTCTCGGAAACCTCCCCTCAAGTTCTGATGGACGCGAAATTCGCTGATCGGAAACCTCCCCTCACAGAATCCAAGTCGCGTTCAAGAAACCTCCCTTAATCGCCCACTGACCTCCGGAAGATGAATGACGAAGGCTTGGGATTGTTGTCGGAGAAGAAGCTAAGCTCTTGGATCTGGAAGTGGAGCGCGGAGCGTCGGTCGTCGCGTGAAGAAGATGAAGCTACTGTAGCACAGAATCACGAAGCCGGGCCCAGGAACACTGTAGTTCCTCACTGCCTTTTAAACCACTTCAGTTCTGATCGGACGGCTGAAGATTCTCGGTGCTTGATCAACGGTGGAAAACATCTCAGATTTGGATCAAAAGGTACTGATCTTCATCTATGGTCCAGATCTACTCCTCATTAGGTTGGATGAGTCGGATCTTCAACGGATGGCTCAGATCTGCTTGATCTTCAATGGACGGTCCAAAACACTTCAAGGCTTGATCGCTTCGTTTAGCCTTAGATTTGAGCCCAAATGTGGCCTGATCTGATCGGGCCCATGACCCTTTTGATGCCTACAAAATAAGAATCAAATATTAGCACCAAATACCATAAAAATAAGCTAATTTGCAATTAGGTCCAAAATCAAATGCGATATTGAGATATGATGCTAATGTGAGATTAAACTATGAATAAACCAATAAAAACATGCATTATGATTCAAAATAATATAGCCAAAATCATGGTTATCAAATCCCCCACACTTAGTCTTGGACGTCCCGTTCAAGTAAAGAAAACTAAAAATCATCTCCACAACAATTCTCTAGCAATGCCTAGAAGATAGTAAAAAGAATTTAACTAAGATCATCTTAAAGATCACAAACAATCATGAATACAATTCAAACAATAATCAGTAGGTATGGTAGTTTCAATTCAATTGAAAAATTAAGCAAGTTGCAATCTCACAAGGTATTTATCTATTCTAGCCCTCATACTCAAAATTGCATATAAGTGGAGTTCACTCAATGTCACTCACAACATTTCACTACCATAAGCTTGCTTATTTTCTAATTCTCCACCACTATAAACATAGCATACATGAATCAAAAGGATTTAATCAACAAGAATTGAAATGGAAACAAAAAGAACAATGAAAGTGAATGAAATAAGCAAAAGAAAAGAATTTAATGAAAAATATGGGAAGATAAGAGTATTGGATTAATATACTTGATGAGTTGACCAATTTGATGTGAAAAGAGTTGTATACCATTTGTCAATACCAATTTAAAGTATCAAGCTAACCTCTCCTTTAATTTGATGGCAAACAAAGAATCTCGATACTCTATCTTCCACTTGTTACTCTCTTGATGTGCCATTTTTCAATTTTTTCTCTCACTGTTTTCCATTTTTCCACTTAAATTCCAACATTTGAAACTCAAAAATAACCTCAAATCATCTAATGGATAAGTAATCCCTCCCCCATACTTAAAACATTGTCCGTCTCGGACAATAGAAACACGATGCTTTCCAATGTATTAACACTCTAGATGGCACTGATTTTCCTTTCTGCAGAATTCCTTTTCTTCATTACTCTGTTTAATGTGTTTAATTTCATGTTCCGAAATTTGTATAGAGAAATGGCACTCCACAGGCTTAAATTTGGAGAAACAATTTCCTAAACCAATTCACAATAAAGTTGACACAAAGGTTCATAATTTCAATACATTTCTACTGATGTACATCAGTTTTAGAGATCAACTCTTTTCTGAAAATTCTAGCCTTTCCAATTTAAGAATTCATCACATAGATATTTGAATCTTGAAATTTGCATTCCCTTTGTATTGGTGAAGAAACATATCAATTTTCAAAGAATTTAGGCTGTACAGAATCTGATTTCATTACTCTTCTGCATTCACAAATTTTAGAGCCCAAATTCCACATTTCCAGCAACAGATTTAACTAATCAAATTCCCTGCAGAACATATCCAAATACCAGCACTTCAATTCTGCAATTCTGAATTTCTGCACTCTGCTCTCACAATTCTATCCATGCATTCTGTACAATTCAAGCTATTTCCAGTTTGATCTCACTTATCCCATTCTATTTCCTTAACACTTAATCTTCATGTAAAAAGGAATACATTTCAAGTACATAAGTTCACAGTTTCAGACTTCTTCACGCAAGAACTGCAGCAGATCTTCAGCCTCCTGGAAATCCATTTTCAGGAACTCAAATCTGAGATTAGCCTTTTGAAAACTGCTGTTTCAGATTCCAGTTTCAGAGATTATTAGATAACAACATTTCAACATCCATTTCCAAACTTATCACTAATGAGCCCAATATTCCTTCATCTATTCAAATAGCTTCACCATTGACTTCAAATTCCATTTTGATTCCTGCATTTTAGAAGTTTTTGTAACTTCCTTCATTCTTGAAATCTTTACCAAATCTTTTCCTTTTCAGTTCCTTATCAAATTAAATTCCTCATTTGAATTACTGCCTAAACTTGTGGTTCAATCTTCAGTGATTCCAGATCAAGAAATCAGCTAGCAAATCATCTCAGATTCATTGCTTTTGAAGTAAAGCTGGAAAATTCCAGTAAGGCACTCGGCATCAGCCCCTGCACATCAAATTTAGTCTCTAGCTTAAAGAATTAAAGATTCCAAATGGTTCAGGTGTTTATATTTCAGATTCAAGCTCAATTTTAAGGAACAAATACTGATATAGCTCTTAATGTGCATCACCATTCAAACAATCCAAATTAAGTTTCAACTTAATGGAATTCCATATCTGCAGAATCAAAATCAGAATCAAGAACAGAAATGAACTGATTCTGATTTCTGAATTCATTTTCAATCTGTGGAACATTCGGACAATTAGAATTACCATTTGTAAATGAGTAAACATGAGCTTTACTTGGTCTTTTCATTAATCACGAAGTCCCATAAGGAACTTGGCACATAGATTTGGCACTGTTGAGAAATCAGTAATTGAAGTTTTCAGCAGCAACAGATTTCAAATCCTTGGATTGATCAGTAATTGAAGTTTTCAGTTTCAGAATTTGGACAGTTTCAATACCATTGAACTTGCATGCATCCATTTATCAGCAATTGCAATTTGCTTTCAGAATTCAGATTCTCTACCAGCAGATTGTGAATTCCTGTTTTCTGTTCGTGCCATTATTTTTCTGACAAGGAGCAGCACCAAGGCTTGGCACAAGAATAAATTCTGTTCTTTTCTATTAATGCAATCTTCCATTTCAACCTTTCCGGAAAATAGCACAACACAATTCTGAATTCTTCAAATCAAGGTTTAGGATACAATTTAACAGAATTTCAAGATCTTCTTAACAGGACTAAATCCTGAAGTGCTAGCTGGTGATTATAGCTTAATAAAATTTGCAGACTGTAACCTAAAGTGCAGAATTAATTTCCAATTTCTGCTTCATTTTTTTAAAGCAACTTAATTCTTCAAGATCCTCAAACAGAATTCCTGTATTTGAGTGTTACAGTTTCAATTCTTTGACTTCTATGTAATTTCTGCACATTAACCTTGAAGCCTTAATCTCAATAGATCTCTTTAACTAACATTCTCTTAAATTAGCTTGTCTTCAATTCCTTTCTAATCAGAAAACAGGATGCTAATACAATTCTGCACAGAGACAATTTCAACATTTTTTCTATTCTGAATATTCAGTTGCTGCAATTCTCTTCACTTCTTCAGAAATAATTATGCCATGAAAGGTAAGCATACCATTTGTTACAGCATATCCTTAAATTCCAATTAAGCTTCCACTCATTCTAATAATGCATTCTAAATCTTGATACAAATTTGACACAGAATTTCCAACTCTGCACTTAAATTTCTGCAGATTTCCAACAAGGGATTTGGTTTAAGAATTCCAATTCCTTGCACTGCAATGAGACTGGACAGTTTCAGCAAATTAGTTCCATTGAATTTGCATCCATCCATGATCCACTTTAATTCCTGTATGATCAGAAATTTTTAACAAAAATTGGCATGCATCATGCTATAATTGAACCAGAATTTTCTTGCATTCCACATTTTGAAAGTGACATTTCAAAACCTTTAAACTAAGGAAGTTTTGTGCATGATACATGTAGATTCAGTTATCAATTCAGGGATCAATGAATTGGGCATCAATTAAGAAGACATCTCCATGAACTCATAACATATGTTAAATCCTCCCCCACACTTAACCTTTGTCCTCATTTTGGTCCAAATCATCAAGAATTCAACCAACACTCACAATGGAATGAAAACAAGGCAAAGTGATCAAGGGTTAAAATGTTGAATGAGAATGTTAAAGAAAATTTGTGGGAAAGAATTTAAAAATCATGAGGGAACAAAATTGACAAAATCCTCAATTTTCATACAAACTTATGATATTGTGATTCTGAAAAGAAGCAAAGCAAGTTCTAGAGTTCAATTGCTATGAGTACATGTCACACAAAAGAAATTAATGAAGTATAGGCTTTAAGGGGTCCTCTCTAGGTATTTTATGCAATCAAGCTCAATCATTCAAATTGGAATCCACCAACCAAATTAACCAAGATCATGTAAGTAGAGCATTCAATCATGTCACATGACCTAAATTGATGATCAAATTTAAGAAGCTTTTACCATCTTAAAAATATTACTAGAAAATTCCATGGAAACTTTTATTCAAAATGAAAATGCTATGTACTAAACTAAATGCAAAATATGAAAGCAAAGTGTAAAATACAAATTGCAAAGTATAAAACTAAAGAAATGCATTAAAAGAATTTATTAACAAAGCATGAATTAAAATGCAAAAGAAAATGAAATTAGAACCAACTCCCCTTTCATTCCGGTGGTCGAAGAAGATTGAGAAGAAGAATCCATCCCAGAAGTGGAGTATCTTTGATTGCAATCAACTTCTTTTTATTTACCATTTTTCCATCAAAAGTTTTTTCTGGAGGACGGAGGCGGTTCAATTCAAGCATCCACTCCGGAAGCTTGTATTCTCCTACACAATCATTAAAAGAGAATCCCTCCCACACACATGTAGGGTAAGAAAATAGGAGAATATTAATGTGGGTAGAAAATTTAGCAAGGAATGAATCACAACTAATGAAATCAACAAATGATACCTCTATTGAATTTTCTGATGAATCACAAAAAATACTCACCTTATCATTTTGAACGGTACCTGGAGTGGTGATTGTTATCTCTTCTTCATCATGATATGGCTCAAGCTCTTGTTCTTGTGAATGTTCATCCTCATGTAGTGATTCTTGGGTGCTTGGCTCCATAGCACAAGACCCTACACTTACATCTTCAATTCTTGGTGATTCTTGAGGTAATGCTTCCAATAAGCATTCCCCTACACTTAAATAATCTTCTGAATCAATTCCTGCATCATTTCCAACATCTAGAGCAACATCATTAGTAGAATCAAAATTATATTCAACTACATCATCACAACAATAAAAAGTACTTAAAGAATCAAATGAAGAAGTAGATGCAGTGTTAGGCCTGACAAGATCTCCACAATCCATCTCTTCATTGGCGTTTTGTGTTTGTAACTGATGAATAGATGATGCAATCTGATCTAACTGATTCTGTATATTCTGTATCCTTGAGAATTGTTGCTCTTGGTGCTCATTCATTTGTTGCATAATCTCCTTGAGTTTCCATGTTGATTCATCCATCTGGAGATTGTTTTGTTGAAAAGATTGTGGCATAAATGATGTTGAAACTTCTTAGAACCATATGAACTCTGGTAGGTTGGAAATGGCTCAACAAATTGTCCTTGTGCACTTTCATACCTGAAACATGAATTATCCACCCAATTAGCATTAAAACCATTAGAAAATGATTCATACCTATTTTGTTGATCCATGTTTGGATAAATTTGATACTCAGGTTGATAACACTGAGAATTCTCCATTCCACTTCTAAAATTCTGAAAATATGGATCCATGCTAAAGAAATCTCCTGTTCTTCACTACAATACTAAAACTCAATGTTAGAAGACTCTAGAGCATAAAGTTTCAAACACATGATAATATGAACAGTAAAAGCACTTAAAAATTCAAGAACAAATCAACATGAAAATACAAAAAGAAATAAGCAATCAAATCAATCAAGATGCTAACAAATAAAATCACTCAATGATCAATCTAAAAATAAACACACATTGCTAGTTATGTTCCCCGGCAACGGCGCCAAACTTTGGTGTTGGCCATTTTCATGTCACGAGGCACTCCAAATTAATTAAAATTGAAACTCATTAAAATTAAAACAAGTGTTGTAGCAACGAGTCCCAAGTCGTATTTTTTTCCAAAGGTAACTAGCGAGTTGTGTGAGTACTCTAGAATTGATTCGACTCAAATTATTACATCAACAAGATTCGTATAGCAATTCCATTTGATTCACATCATAAATTGAATTTATCTAATAAAATCAAGTTCAAAACCAGAGAAGGATGATTCTTTTCTTAACATGACCCAATATCTTCCCATTCATAATTCAATCACAGCATATACAATCACCAATCAAACTTATAGAAGCCAAATTACATTTCATTCACACTCGTAATCAAAGTCAACAATTAAACTCAATTGCTCATTCACAATACATTGATTTAAGATAAACAATCAAATCCTTAGGTTAAGCTCTCAACTAGTAAACTAAATCACAGCAACAATTAACCTCAAGAGTTCAACCATAGTGATGTTCAACAAAGACAATACTCAAGAGCTCAAGTTTAATATCCAACATACAAGCAAGTTAACCATCACGAGATTAATTGTATTGAACAAGAAATTGCCAAACTAAATAACCTAACCTACAAACAAACATGCAAAAGTATCAGATCTAAATCAATTCTAATGGATTAGTAAGATTGGGAGTTTCAAAGCATGAAATTGAAATCGGAAATATAAGATTCAAACAAAAACTAAATCACAATGTAAAGATCTGAAGATCTGAACAGATTCAAGACAATTCAAAGATAAAAACAAAGAAAACAAAACCCTAATCTATAGCATTCCACAACCAAAACCGAAACTCAAATCCCTCTACTCTGTTTCTAACAGAAATGCTATTGGAACCTCCCATCAAGCATTCAACAACAAATCTATAACCTCCAACTATTACCAGGGAATGATCACAGCTCCAAGAAACCTCCCTTAAAGCTCTCACCCGTCTGATAACCTCACCAGTCGAAGAACAGAGCTGAATTCTATGAATTGCTCAGCTAGATCGAACGGCCAAATCGTCACAGCCTTGCTGCGAAATGGAGATCGGAAAATGGACAGAGACTCTCGGAAACCTCCCCTCAAGTTCTGATGGACGCGAAATTCGCTGATCGGAAACCTCCCCTCACAGGAATGCGGCGGTGGAGCAGAATCCAAGTCGCGTTCAAGAAACCTCCCTTAATCGCTCACTGACCTCCGGAAGATGAATGACGAAGGCTTGGGATTGTTGTCGGAGAAGAAGCTAAGCTCTTGGATCTGGAAGTGGAGCGCGGAGCGTCGGCCGTCGCGTGAAGAAGATGAAGCTACTGTAGCACAGAATCGCGAAGCCGAGCCCAGGAACACTGTAGTTCCTCACTGCCTTTTAAACCACTTCAGTTCTGATCGGACGGCTGAAGATTCTCGGTGCTTGATCAACGGTGGAAAACATCTCAGATTTGGATCAAAAGGTACTGATCTTCATCTATGGTCCAGATCTACTCCTCATTAGGTTGGATGAGCCGGATCTTCAACGGATGGCTCAGATCTGCTTGATCTTCAATGGACGGTCCAAAACACTTCAAGTCTTGATCGCTTCATTTAGCCTTAGATTTGAGCCCAAATGTGGCCTGATCTGATCGGGCCCATGACTCTTTTGATGCCTACAAAATAAGAATCAAATATTAGCACCAAATACCATAAAAATAAGCTAATTTGCAATTAGGTCCAAAATCAAATGCGATATTGAGATATGATGCTAATGTGAGATTAAACTATGAATAAACCAATAAAAACATGCATTATGATTCAAAATAATATAGCCAAAATCATGGTTATCACACCTCGTCCCTCAGACGCACCGAGCCCGTCAACTCTCTCCTGTGTCGTCCTTCTCGCTAGCCGCATCTTTCACTCGACTTCCTATGCTCCTAAGTTCTTGCACACTTAGACACAGGGACCAAAATCAACAGGACCTAACTTAAATTGTTTGATCACATCAAAACAACCTTAGAGTTCCAACAATCTCCCCCTTTTTGATGTGAGCAACCCAAGTTAAGATAGGGTAAACAAATAAAGTTAAAGCAAAAATAAATTTTGTAATAAAGCACAAAAAGTAGAAAATTTAATTTTAAGCTACCTCCCCCCGACTTAATCTTTTCCTTCTCCCCCTTTGCTCACATAAAAAATGGGGTATCAAGAAAAATCTAAAGGTAATTCTGATAAATAATTTTAAAAAAACTTATCAATTTTTGAAAACTTTAAAAATAATTTAAAAAATTATTTTCTAAGTTTAAACAAATTTGTAAAAAAAAATTGGGAAATTTCCAAGAAATGTTTGAATAAGTATTTAAAGAAAAAATATTTTTGAGAAATTTTTCTAAGTTTTGCAAGCAAAAAAAATATTCTTGAGAATTTTCTAAAAAAAATTGAGTAACTCTTTTAAAACATTATTTAATTTTAATTTTTAATGCTCTATTAGTTAGTCAATTAAACATCTTATTTCTCTATTTGGCTTCCAGACTGTGGCGAAGCACTAGGTCTTCTTGGTTATTAGAGCAACAACTACTTTTAGACAAAGTCTCATAAGGAAATTAAACGTTTAATTTTCTTACTGAAAGCGCTAAGTCTAAATTAAAGCTCAAGTTAGACAAAACTTTGGAACCCAATATAGGTTCAAGCCAACTGGAGTAATTTGGAATTTCTTCAGGACATATTTCTTTGAAATATTTCTAATTTATCCTCTGTGATATCTAAAATACCAATTTAGGTTATTGAATTTTCTAAAACTTGTATTATATGAGCATGCATGATTTTTCAAGTTACTTATTTCTTTTTGTAAAATATCATTTTTAAATTTTATTTTGTCAAACTCTTCTAATGGGCAAGATTTTGCTAAAATTATTTTTAAATTTTAATTTCTTTTTCAAGTTTACAACAATCTTTGGTTAATACTTTCACAAATTTAAACAACTTGTCAGGTGGTAGAGATCGTACCTGACTTACCTGTAGCTCCCCTGAACTGCTACTTTCTTCCGATGTAGCTCCCCCTTCATCGATGCTCTCGATGCTCATTTTGGACGACCTTACTTCATGTTCAGCTTCTTGATGACTTGCCATTAATGCAAGTTCGGAGAAAGCCTCGACTTCCGATTCGGACGACATATCATCCCACGCCGCCTTTAGAGTCTTGTACTTGTTTGTTTAGACAGACTTCTTTCCTTTATCCTTGTCCTTGTTCCTAAGCTTAGGGCAGTTGTCTTTGACATGCCCTTCTTTGTTGTAGTGGTAGCATCTGATCGTCCTTTTCTTTCTACCCTGCGGATGATTAGTGTTTCTTGATTTAAATAACTTTTTAAAATGCCTTACCATCATTGTCGTTTCTTCATCCTTGAGAGAAGATTCTGAATCTTGTTTGTCCATCCTTGTCTTAAGGGCAATGTTGTGCGTTGGTTCCTTTTTTGTATCTACACATCTTGACTCATGGATTTCAAAAGTTAAAAATAACTCTTCTAAGGGAACAATTTCTAGATCTTTAGAGATATAGTAGACATCTACTAATGATACTCATTTCGTATTTCTAGGGAATACATTAAGTGCGTACCTTAGCAAATCTCGATTGCTTACCTTTTCTCCAAAATTTGAAAGTCCGATGATGAGCTCCTTAATTCTCGAGTGAAGGTGTGCTATGGTTTCATTTTCTTCAAATCAGAGGTTGGTGAGCTGATTACGAAGTAGGTCCCGTCTCGCAAGTTTCGCCTCCGAGGTTCCCTCATGTAGTTGCAGGAATTTCTCCCAGAGTTCCTTTGTGGACTCATAAGCTCCGATCCGGTTGAATTCTTGTGGCAGTAGTACACTTAGCAGATGAAACTCTGCTCTACCGTTTGCCACGTAGTCGACTTGTTCCTTCTTCGCCCATTGATACTTTTCCTTGCCCTCGGGTGCTTCAAAACCAAATTCCATTATTAATGATAAATCGAAATCGGTTTTGAAAAATACCTCCATTCTCTTTTTCCAGCTCGCAAACTCCCCCTCGAATTTTGATGGGTAGATGCTTGGTCCGACCATCGTCTCTGCTTCGATCGACGGTTAATCCTCCTGAAGCATTCTGGCTCTGATATTACTTGTTAGAACCGTTGGCCAGCTAGAAGGGGGGTTGAATAGCTCAGCACAATTAAAAAGACATGAACCCTTCTCAGACTTAAAAGAACACTTGCATAAAATAAAATAAAGAAATAAACTAAAAGATGAGGCTCACAGATTTTACTTGGTTACAACCGACACTACAACAAAAATGACTTTTTACAGCGTGCAAATTCACTTTCCGCAGCATGCATTGCATGCTACACAATTAAAAACTGTTAAAAGTCCTAGGTTATTGACAGCGTGCATTTGCACGCTATGAAAAACACATTCTGCAGCACGCAACGTACACCGCGAAAAAACACAATCCGCAGTGCGCAACGCACGCTGCGGAATGTATTTTCCACAGCGTGCAAATGCATGCTGTTAATATTCTAATCCGCAGCATGCAAACGTACGCTATTGATATTCTTATCTATATTAAAAAAAAATTAATTTCATTGATGAAAATGATAAATCAATTTTTTACAACAATTTTAGTGTAAATTTAAGTCTAATCCACACACAAAATTAATAAAAATCATTGCTTATTATTATACCAAATCAGAAGGTCTGAAATCCAAAATAAAATATAAAATCTCTAACAAACTAACTAGTACATATATAACAATGATTAAACTTTCAATCCACATAAATTAGTAGAATATGTATTAATCACAGAACTAACAATGCTCTCTAACATATCTTCATCAGACTGATCATCACCAATGCACAATACAAAATTTGGACGCTTTCCAATGCTTGACATGGTCTACAAAAGATTTCTGACAACTACACCTTTGCTTATCCCCTGCAAATAATCCCCAAGTTATGACATACTTAGATATGTGTATTCAACTTAAACAACATAGGATGAGTAAAAAATTAGAGTTTAGAATCTGACATCTAATCTTTTTGATCTCATAATAGATAATTCAAACCATGGTCCCTTGTAAATTCACTAATATGCATCTTTTATATGGAAATGGTCTGTGTTAGATGTATGCTTGTGCGACATGTAATACAGTCAAATCAATCTTAAACATGCGCCTTTACTTGATTACAGAGTTACTAGGAATGTGATATTGGAATCAATCTTAAACATGCGCCTTTACTTGATTACGGAGTTACTTGATTTTGGAATGTGATATTAATTAAGTATTTAATATTGTGTGCATGAATATCAGAGGTCTTTTGGAGGATTCATGAATGACTCTTTGGATGATGCATGTATATCATTTAATATTGGTTCATGTATTTATGTAGATACATCTTGGGTATACCCTATAAATACCCTATAGATTTAACAATTTAGACATGAAGAAAATATGAAGAAGTAGTTTTCTTCTACTTTGAGTGTTATAGTTTTTTAGTTTTTGCTCTTCATCTTCTAACAAAGTGGTATCAGAGCCACCATTTGTGTTTGGAGACAAAGCTTGAAGAAGATGTCAAATGGAACCCCATTTGTTGTTCCATCTCTCACCAAGGAAAATTATGATAATTGGTGCATAAGAATGAAGGCATTGCTTGGATCATATGAAGCTTGGGATCCTGTGGAGAATGACGTTGATGAAAATGTGGCATCCGCCAAGAAGAAGGACTAAAAGGCGCTCACCCTCATCCATCAAAGTTTAGATGAAAAGATGTTCGAGAAAGTTGCTGCGGCAACTACTTCCAAGCAAGCATGGGAAACTCTAAAGGTGTTGATAAAGTGAAGAAAGTACGTCTCCAAATATTGAGAGGAGAGTTTGAATCTCTACACATGAAGGATTCCGAATCCATTTCAGATTATTTTTCAAGAGTATTGGATGTCACTAATCAATTGAAAAGATATGAAGATGATATGAAAGATGATCGAATTGTTGGAAAAATTTTGAGATCTTTGGATCCAAAATTTAATTATATTGTGGTTGCCATCGAAGAGTCTAAAGATCTAGACACCATGACCGTTGATGAACTTGCCGGATCTTTACAAGCACATGAAGAAAGATTGATAAAACCGGTTCAAAAATCGGTTGAACAAGCTTTGAAAGCAAAGCTATCATTGAAGGACACATCCCAAAGAGGCCGCGGATGTGGAGGATCTCGAGGGCAAGGCCAAGGTCAAGGTCGTGGTCATGGAAGAGGTGGACGAGGTGACAAAAACACCTCATATAATAATGAGAGGAGTCAAAACTTCAATCAAAGAAGAAGTCGTAGAAGAGATAGAAGTCGTGGAGGCCATCAAATGAGGTATGACAAATCTGAAGTTGAGTGTTTTACTTGTCATAGTCTTGGCCACTATTCTTGGGAATGTAGAAATAATATGGAGGAGACAAATAATTTTGCGGAGTGCAATGATGCAAAAGAAGATTTGGGACCTAATTTGCTTCTAGCTTGCAAAAATGATCAAGATGAGAATGAGAGCACATGATATCTTGATTTCGGTGCAAGTAACCACATTTGCAGAAGGAGAAATTTGTTCGTGGAACTTGATGAATCAACCGATGGAGATATAACTTTTGGCGACTCTTCGAAAGTTCAAGTGAAAGGAAAAGGTACGATTTTGATTCGTTCAAAAGATGGAAGTCACCAATTAATTTCCAATGTGTTTTATGTGCCGGCCATGAAAAGTAACATTTTGAGTTTGGGCCAATTATTGGAAAAGAATTATGATATTCACCTAAAAGATAAATACTTGACATTGAAAGATGAAAGTGGAAGATTGCTTGCTAAGGTGCCCATGACAAAGAACCGAATGTTTTTGCTAAATATTCAAAGTGATGTTCCTATGTGTTTGAAATCTTGTTTCAAAGATTCATCTTGGCTATGACACATGAGATTTGGGCATTTGAACTTCGATGGGCTGAAAATGATGAGCAAAGGAAGAATGGTGAAAGGATTGCCTTCCATAAACCATCCTAATCAACTTTGTGAAGGATGTCTTCTTGGCAAGCAAGCGAGAAAAGGTTTTCCCAAGGAGTCTTTAACAAGGGCTCAACATCCATTGGAGTTGATACACTCGGATGTGTGCGAACCAATCAAGCCATCATCACTTGGTGAGAATAATTACTTTGTGCTTTTCATTGATGACTATTCTCGGAAAACTTGGGTGTATTTTTTGAAGGCAAAATCGGAGGTGTTTGGAACCTTCAAAAGGTTCAAATTAATGGTGGAGAAACATAATGGCTATCAAATCAAAGCTCTTCGGTCTGATAGAGGTGGAATTCACATCTAATGAATTCAAGGTTTTCTGTGAAGAAAATGACATTCATCGAACCATGACGACTCCATACTCACCACAACAAAATGGAGTAGCAGAGAGGAAGAACCGAACTATTCTCAACATGGTAAGGAGTATGTTAAAGAGTAAGAATATGCCAAATAAATATTGGGCCTAAGCTGTCTCTTGTGTAGTATACTTGATGAATCGATGTCACACCAAAAGTGTTCATGGTATGACACCTCAAGAAGCTTGGAGTGGATACAAGCCAAGTGTTTCACACTTGAGGGTTTTTGGAAGCATTGCCTACACACATGTTCATGATGAGAAAAGAACAAAGCTTGATGATAAAAGTGCAAAGTATCTCTTCATCGGCTATGATAAAAGCTCTAAAGGGTACAAGTTGTATAATCCAATCAATGGGAAGATTGTCATAAGCAGAGATGTGGAGTTCGATGAAGCAGGTGTTTGGGAGTGGAGTACTACAAAGAAAGAGAGGGGATATAGTTCTTTCCTTGACGATGATGAGGGGGAAGAAGGTATGGCACCACCTAATACTCCACCACCAACACCACCGCCACAAGATTCACAAACAAATGAAGCAAGCTCAAGTGAAGGGCCTCAAAGATTCAGAAGTTTAAGTGACATTTATGATGCCACTGAAGAGGTAAATGTTGGTGATTTTACTCAATTTTGCTTACTAGCAGAAACTGAGCCTATAAGTTATGATGATGCCGCTCATGATAAAAAATAGAGAAATGCCATGAATGAAGAAATCAAGGCAATTACAAAGAATGATACATGGGAGCTAGTATCATTACCGAATGGAAAGAACACAATTGGTGTGAAGTGGGTGTACAAAATAAAGAGAAATGCGTAAGGCGAGGTTGAAAAATACAAAGCAAGATTGGTTGCCAAGGGGTACAAGCAAAAGGCCGGAATTGACTATGATGAGGTTTTTGCACCTGTTGCTCGTCTTGAAACAATTCGGTTGATCATTTCTATTGCAGCTCAAAACTATTGGAGAATCCATCAAATGGATGTAAAATCCGCATTTTTGAATGGAGACTTGGAGAAAGAAGTCTATATTGATCAACCCTTGGGTTATGTAGTGCCTAACGAAGAAAATAAAGTGCTAAAATTGAAGAAGACTCTCTATGGCTTGAAGCAAGCCCCTCGTGCTTGGAATAGCAGAATTGATAAATATTTTCAAGCAAATGATTTTATCAAGTATCCACATGAACATGCTCTCTATGCAAGGAATGATAAAAATGGTGATATGTTACTTGTTTACTTGTATGTGGATGACTTAATTTTTACAGGGAACAATCCAAAGATGTTTGAAGATTTCAAGAGAGCTATGACAAAGGAGTTTGAGATGACGGATATTGGCATAATGTCCTACTATCTTGGGATTGAAGTGAAGCAACGAGATGATGACATATTTATTTCTCAAGAAAGATATGCTAAAGAAATTCTCAAGAAATTTGATATGAATAATTGTAAGCCGGTCGGGACACCCGTGGAGTGTGGAATCAAGCCACACAAGAATCAAGATGGTGAAAAAGTTGATCCAACTTTATTCAAGAGTCTTGTTGGAAGCTTGAGGTATTTAACCTGTACTAGACCGGATATTCTTTTTGGCGTTGGACTTGTGAGTCGTTACATGGAAGCTCCTACTACTTCACATTTGAAAATTGCCAAAAGAATTCTTCGCTACATCAAAGGTACAATTAATTATGGTATCTTGTATGCTTTCTCGGACAACTTTATGCTTATTGGCTATTGTGATAGTGATTGAGCCGGTGGTATTGATAGTCGAAAAAGTACTACTGGATTTGTTTTCTTTATGGGAAATTCAGCTTTTACTTGGAATTCTAAGAAGCAACCTATTGTGACTCTTTCTACTTGTGAGGCGGAGTACGTAGCTGCTACTTCTTGTGTTTGCCATGCTATTTGGCTAAGGAGTTTGTTGAAAGAATTGAATCTGTCACAAGAAGATCCAATGGAGATTTATGTTGATAATAAATCTGCAATTGCATTGGCCAAGAATCCGGTGTTTCATGAAAGAAGCAAGCATATTGATACAAGGTATCATTTTATTCGAGATTGTATATCGAAGGAAGAGGTGAAACTTGAATACGTGAAGTCACAAGATCAAGTTGCCGATATTTTCACGAAACCGTTGAAATTTGATGATTTTAAGAAGCTACGTTTTTTACTTGGAGTAATAAATCTAGTTTAAGAGGGGATGTTGAAAAATATAAACTAGATTAATTAAGTATTTAATATTGTGTGCATGAATATTAGAGGTCTTTTGGAGGATTCATGAATGACTCTTTGAATGATGCATGTAGATCATTTAATATTGGTTCATGTATTTATGTAGATACATCTTGGGTATGCCCTATAAATATCCTATAGATTTAACAATTTAGACATGAAGAAAATATGAAGAAATAGTTTCCTCCTACTTTGAGTGTTATAGTTTTTTAGTTTTTGCTCTTCATCTTCTAACAGATTTGAACTTAAATTCAACCCAAAATCTCTAAATCCGAACTCGAATCTGACCAACCCGAATCCGACTTGAATAATTCAAAAATCTGATTCAAAATATTTTTTTTATTATTTTTCTTATAATTTTTCACTTTTATCTTAATACTCCATCATTATCATATTAACATTGATATTAATATATATTAAAAATATTTTAATTTAAAAATAAAATTTGATTTAAAACTAAAAAATCTACTAAATCCTAAATTCGGATCAATCCGAGTTAATCCGAATTTGATCCGAACCTAATTTGAAAATTTTTAATTCGAAAACCATCCATCGGAATCTAAAAATACTCAATCCGAATCTAATTTTTTCAAGAAAATTAAGATTATATCAGATTAATTTTTAACATCCCTACAAATTAATTTGACTATGCTTATTAGTCTTAGTCTTGACTTAAGAAATTATCAATTATTAAGTATCAAAGTATCCTACAATAAATCTTACCTCCAAATTAGTTATCGATCGATTATAAATTAATTTTATAATTTATCTTTATTTATATATATATATATATATATATATATATATATATATATATATATATATATATAAAACTTAAAGATAAAGTACGAGTAACACATGAATACATAAGTGAGTTACTACCATCTGCTGTAAGATGAAAACTCAAATTTAGATTCGTTTTTTCTTCGATCTCCAACCAATTATTTGTTTACCAGGAGGGAGGGTAAAAAAAGAGAGAGGAGACAAATTGACTCCGCTAGAATGAAGGGGAGGTGTTGCTTTGGCAGTGGTCTGAAGAGCAGCCATCATCTTCACCACCTTGTCGAACGCTGTGCTGTCGTTGTCGCAGCAATTATAACCACCCTTTCCCCCTTCCTTCCTTCCTTCCTTCAATGTTTACCGGGAGAGAGTGAGATCTGCATCATCCCATTTGGTTCCTCGTGGTGAAACAAAAAACTCGCTGAAAGGAAGGCCAATGGCAATGGTTAATCAAAAGATGAAAGCTGCCTTCTCTTTTGCCAAAGTCACTGCGAACAGCAGCAGTCGCAGCAGACAGTAAACAGAAGAGACAGAGAGAGATGGATAATGGTAGAGGAGGAGGAGGAAGGAAGGGGAGCAAGCTTAAGGCTGATGATGGTTGTTGCCTTGGGAGATGGGTCGAGAGGTGAGGTTGAGCTCTGAGCCCCTTCTCCACCATCTCTTATCTCTCGTGCTCGTCTTATCTCTCGTGCTCGTCTCTCTGCCCGAGACGGCTGCCATGGATGACAGCTTGGGTGCTTCTTTCAAATTGTAGACACAGGCCCACTGTAACTCCCACTCCGTCGTCTTCTCTTATCTTCTCTTCTCTCCTAGACGCCAGGCCTGACCTCCGCACCTCGGTTGAGGAGGTCCGAGCTGGTGGGTCGGTGATGGGATTGTGCGGTTTGGATGGCCAACGAGTTTGGAGGCAGGAGGAAGAAGAGGAGAGCAGGCATCGCCTGTCGGTTCTGCAGGCGCAGGGGAGGTGGTGAGAAGTCGGTGGAAGGGGCGAGGAAAGCTGGAACAGGGAGGGAGGAAGAAGGAGAGGGATCTGGATCCGAGGAGAGCTCTGTATCTTCCGATTCTGGAGGAAGGAGAAAGCGAAGGAGGAGGAGGAGGAGGAGGAGGAGGAGGAGAGGCAAGGGAGAGACGAGAAGAAGAGGAGCAGGGCTTTCAAAGCGCTTCCTTTTTCTCAGCTTCTGCGACGGCTTTGTCGTCGGAGTATGCCCGGCGGCTACCGGAGCGGACGGGAGAGGGTGGTCACGGTCTCAGCAGCTACGGACAGTCGCTCTCTTTCCTACACCATCAGCCGGCGCCTCCGCCGCTGCAGGAGGCCGCGGCGGCGGAGGGGCAGACGAGGTCGAGGTACGGAGGGCGAGGGAGGGGCGCGTCGGCGGTGGGGGAGATCGTGGAGGTGCAAGGCGGGCACATTGTGCGGGCTACTGGGCGCAAGGACCGGCACAGCAAGGTGTGCACCGCCAAGGGCCCCCGCGACCGCCGAGTTCGCCTCGCCGCCCACACCGCCATCCAGTTCTACGACGTCCAGGACCGCCTTGGTTGCGACCGGCCCAGCAAGGCCGTCGACTGGCTGATACAGAACGCCAAGGCCGCCATCGACGAGCTCGACGAGCTGCCGCCCTGGAGCCCGACCGCCACCGTCGCTGCCGCCTCCCGCGCCCCTCGCCTCCCCCCTTATTCTTCCGATCACGACGCCGTCAGCGAGTCAATCAAGAAACATGTTGTAGTAGCCGACCCGGTCGGCGCTGCTACTACTTTTAACTTCGACGGCAACGGTGGAGGTGGCAATGCAAGCACCAGTTTCCTTCCGCCTTCCATGGACACCGACTCCATTGCCGATACCATCAAGTCTTTCTTCCCGTTAGCTTCTACTCCGGCCGCCACCTCGCCCTCTTCCACCCCTTCCATCAGATTCCAATCCTACTCGCCGGACCTCCCTTCGCGCGGCGGCAATCTAGTCAAAGACCTCCGCCTCTCCCTCCAATCCTTCCAAGATCCAATTTTTCACACCCCAGAACCCGTCCACCACCACCACGGCCAATTCCACCAGAGCCCAGCCACCCCCACTCACTTCCCTGCCACCACCCAACTCGCCTACGACGCCTCCGCCGGTTGGACCGCCGAACAGAGCCAGCGCATCGTTCCGTGGAACGTGGTGGAGCCTACCGCCCCCGGCGCTGGCGGCGGAGGCTACGTTCTCAGCTTTCCACCACCGCAGGCGGTGCCGCTGCACTCCGTGCTAGGCCCAAGCCATGCCTTTTCTCAGAGGGGACCCCTTCAGTCCAGTAACGCCCCTGTTGCCCGTGCCTGGGCCGACCCTGCCGACACCACCATCGCCGGTAACCGGATACATCCTCCGTTCTATCCGTCGACGTCTTCGATCGGATTCGGCTCCGGCGTCGGCTTCTCAGGGTTCCGGATCCCTGCCCGGTTCCAGGGCGAAGAGGAGCACGACGGCATCAACGACAAGCCGCCCTCTGCTTCTCGCAACTGACAGACCCAAAGAAGAACAAAAATACGATCTACGCCATGCTCCTCCACTCCACCATTTCAATGGAGGAGGATGTCAATGGAATGCGAAAAGCCTTTCTTCTTCTCTGTCAAATCGAGCTTCCGGCTCCTGCCTTAGTAGTAGTAGTAGTGCTAGTTTGTGTTCTTGTCACTGTTGTGTCTGTTTCCTACTTTCCTTGGCGCTTCTTCAAGGTTTTGCTTCCGCCATTAGAGAAGTGTTTACATCCAGAGATGTCATTGTGGCATTTCAGTAATAAAATTAAATCAGTGCTTCCCTTTCCCTGATTGAAAACACAAATTCAACTGTCTTGTCGTGCCTTTTAATTGAAGATTCTGATGGGTGAGTCTCTGTCTTGGAACAGCACAGCTCTCTGGTTCGCCATGGCCATCAAGGTGGCTCCTTTTTTGTTGATTTTTGAACTGTTATTTTCAGCTAGAGTTGCCCTAGGATTCCTTCATCTTCATCTGGTTGAAATTTGCAGTGGACCTCTTTGTGTCAGTTATTGTGCTGCTGCTGCTTGAGTGGGAGGAGAACATTTAATATTCCTCTCCTTTTTGTCTTTCCAAGTAGAATCTAATCTTGCTTCATCTTCGGTAACAGTGGAGAAGAAGCCTGGTGATGCTCTTCTTCTTCAGTAAGGTTTTTGAAGAGGATTGTAAAACAAAAAAAGTTGAATGAAAAAGCTAAAAATCATTGTAGGCATCAGATTTGAGAATTTTATTTTAAGATCAATAGATTTGATAATATAGGGTCCGGTAGGTTTTTGATAGTGGAGAGAATTTTATATTTTTATATTTTTGACGAGATATTGATATGGTATAATAGAGCCTATAAAAATACTCATTTAATACTCTAATGATAGGAGGTGTCTTAAGTCTTGGTGGTGGTGAACTCTTCTTGGTCCTCGTTGAGTACTATTTGGCCTTTTGGACAGAGTTATGTTGGTTAGTATGTGATAGAGTTCTTATCATTAGATAAGAATTTGAATCACGGGAAAGTTAAATAAAAGAAAGCCTCTCCTTACATTGGCTAATTATAATTTTTTGATTTATCTCTTTATAAATAGTCGTGGGATCAATTGGATGAACTGTTGAAGTGACAAATTCTATCTATTGCTATCATTGTTGAGTACTATTTGGGGCAAGTTAACAAGCAGCTCGTTCCAATACTCTGACCTGCCGACGTGTGGCCGACCTAGGGCTGATGGTGTTGAATTTTATTTCTTCGTTCAATGGGCTTATATGTTATTTTGGAACACATGAACATGTCATTACGGACAACCTTAATAATGATATAATGGATGTATTCATTGTGTTTTAGTTTATTGGATGTGAATTTTATATCAGTAGAAACTTGTTAATTTTTTGGTTATTATTAATGTACCGACAATGAATTTGGATTCTTGAGGCTATATATATATATATATGGGTTAATCACGATTTACTCTTCTTTCTTCCATACTGTGAGGAGATCATGTTTGTTGTTTCAATTGCTTCTTCAGATTGCTCTTGCAATATAAAGGGATGGTGACAAATCTCGATTCAAATCAGGATGTATAGCTTCTGCATTTATTGCCTGTTTTTTCGCAAATTGCTATATATCAATGACAAGATCTTGTGATTAGAATTGTTTGATTGTTTACCATTCATATGCGGTAGTGCAATTCTTGCTTGCAAAAATCTTCAGATGGGTTGTTGGGCCTCCAAAGTCGACTGAGCTGCTGAAAGTTTAAGTTCAAATGAGGTGTTGGGGCCTCCAAAGGCGTAGGCCAAGATGTGAGGAGTTTTGGGAAGCCTCGGTTGAGGCCCGAGGATGAGCCAAAGATTTATCCGAGGTTGAGTCAGAGCTAAGTTAGATTCTTTGCCACTTATGTTCACATCCTTGGTGCTACTTATAGACATCGAGATATGTACGTTTTACATCGGACGATGACACGGGAGCTTTGATGTGTGGCGCGACAACATGTCGACTCTTTCTAGTATCGTCTCCTTATTTTCTTCCTTCATTATTTCTAAGTTTATGTTTTATTAGGTTGCTTAGCATAAAAATGACCTACAATACTGTTTGTATAGTAGATGTAAGACTAGTTGTATGTTGTGTTAAAGATTAGAATCAAAGCTTGTACGATCCCCGTAGAGTAGAACGAGTAGAAGAGAGTCTACGAAGAGAATCAAGGGATCAACATAGACAAGGTCTCGTAAATATTGGCCTTTATAAGTCTTAAAGAATAAAATAAATATCAATGTAGAAGCATTATGATCATGCTCCGAGAGGCTCGAGGACAACTCGCCGATGCGCTGACAAGAGAATTGACATGACTACAATGATGAGTATATAGATAAAGATGGAGAAGAAGAAGAAGACATAAGGAGTAGATCTAATATTCCAATTTCGAATCCCCTTATTTCTTCTTATTACTATTGTTTATATATATATATATATATATATATATATGATCTGGTCCGGAAGCTGAGTCAGACGGACCATCGGGTGAGGTGGATGAAATGTTGACGAAGTCGCGACGTCCCGGAGGGGGGTGTGCTGAGATGACCTCTGTGTTGACCAAGTCTTCAGGAGTCCTCTGGTCAACGCTACCTGCAGCTAGTGACCGGGTTGACCCGACCCCCGGTACCTCGATACTCGAGGCAGATCCAACGAATATATGAGTACCAGACTAAACCATAAAATAATGAAAATGCATATGAAATATGAACGAGGAACGTACCCTGGCCCAGGGGGCGCCCTCGGATGGGACGTTGCTCGAGGAGTCGGGACCTGGAAGAGTAGCCGAACGGGAGTCGAATGTGAAGCCGAGTCTGGTGGCACGGAGCCGAATGCGGTCTGGATCCGGAAGACAAACTGCAGGTCGGGAAATAATAGTGACACGCAGGCCGAGGTGAGTCACTGGCACGCAGACCAGGATACGACACCGGCACGCAGGCCGAGATACAGAGCACATAGGGATATGTCAACGACACGCATGCCGAGAGGTACTAATGGTACGCAGACCGAGATAATATATCGACACACAGGCCGGGATAGTAATAGCTGCACAAAGTCTAGACATGACAAATCAGAGCAAGGCGGAGGTAGAAACGTAGACTCTGCTCGAAGGCCAGAACATAGCGACCTAAACGCCCGAGCACGACGAAAACGAGATACAGTCCGATCGGCGACAACGGTCGTAACAATTGGCTTCGTGTTAGGGCACAGCCGGAGAGGAGGGTCTTGATGGACGTACAGGGTCTCCGGCGAGAGGGGGAGCAGTGTGGCGGCTGTGTTGGCGGCGAAAGAAAAACCCCTAGAAGTAAAAGCGCAGCCCTCCTCTTCTAGTGCTGGCTTTGATGAGGCTAGCAACGACAGAAGCGTGGCGAGGAGGAAAATGAGTGGCGGCCGATCTGTCCGAGGGGGGGCGTTGCGAGGAAGAGAAGGCGGAGAATAGGAGCCGGTCTGTCCGGCGGCAGCGTCGCAAGGAGAACGAGGGACCGGCGGTTGTGCTGGCTCATGGGCTACGGTCGAGGGAACTCGACGGAGGAGACGACACCGTCGCTGGTGAGGGAAGGAAGCAGTCGTGACGCTGTGTTCCTATTGGCGGCGACGGCGACGCAGGAGATGAAGAAGGAGGAGGTGCGGCCAGCACTGCGAGGAGGAGGAAAAAGAGTGTCGTCGCCGGCGTGGATAGGGAAACAACTGTGGCCATGTCGTCGAGAGGAAGGTGAAGGAAAGGAGTAGTGGTCGTCGCCGGTGTCACGAAGGGGAGAGGGAAAGGAACAGTGGTGGAGGCCGGCGGTCGACGTCGGCGCCGGCGATGGGCATGATGAGAGGGGGAAAACCTTCTGCTTGGCGGCGGTCCACACCCCACGAACCAGCCCCCTTTACAAACTGTGTCCCCTCCGCTAATTAAGCTCTAAACAGTGTAATGACCATCTTGCCCTTCTCTCTCTTCATAATTACCACCTTGCCATCAGGACCTAACCGTGTATATATATATATATATATATATATATATATATATATATATATATATATATATATATATATATATATATATATATATTTTTTTTTTAACCTTTCACTTTCCTCTCATTTAATGAGATTATATTTATTACAAGGAGCTAATGAATTGATAATTGATTTATTAATTGTAAGGAATCTTCATTTTATCTTACTCTAACTTTTAATGTAGCATCATTAATGAGATCATAAGAAAACTATTATTTTACTTCCCTTAACGTTCCCATTTTTCATGCATTTATATATTCATGATGGACATTTAATGTGGGTGGCACTAGACATTTAAAAATATAGGCGGTCCAAATGTTGTTGAAATGTACCTTCCGAGTAGTAACTTGGTCGTTTATACGCCTAAGCGGTTATGTACCTAAGTTATGGTACTGTTTTCCAAGGCCTATAAAGAGTACCTAAGCAGTCGCTGAATTGACCGAGCAGTGACTATGCTTGCTCGAGAAGGCTCAGAAATCATAAGGATTGCCCAAGCAAGTGCCCTCTCCCGATTGGCTTGGTCATCACTCGAGTGGCACGTCTTTCGTCACGGATCTTGATTTTGACTGACATCTCACTTGCTATGTTGACCCCTAAACACCATGTGGCACCTTCTATGAACCGTCACATCACAAGCTTTCCCTTTTGGTTCAGTCGAAGGAAGTGTCAAACTGATTGACTAGAGGTGTGACTGAGTAAAATACTGATTATGGCTGCCACATGGAGAGAGAGAAAAAAAATTCTCTAGAATAACTTGAGAGATTTGTTCATTTATGAGTTGTGATGCCCATTAATGTCATGATTGATGACGTGTACCTATCGTTGGACCAATAGCATAACGAGTCACCTCGTATTGAGTTAAGGTCATATCGCTTGTTACATCTAGTGATGTGACCAACTACTTTGCATGTCTCTCGATGTCATGCCGAATCTGACGGTCTAAGTCCCGCCTTATGTACCACTTGGATCGAACGACTATTATAGAGAAATCGAAGGTATATTAGGGTTTTCTCCTCTTCCTCTGAAGCCCATCTCTGCCTATCCTCATCTGTATTCTCGTCACGCTCATCTCCTCTTTGCCTTTTGCGTTCCCTAGCTCCCTCTCGTGTAAGTCTTCCTTTTTATTTGCACTTTTTTACTTGACTTCTAGGATTTAGATTCCTCCTCAGCCGCAGTGTATCTCTATAATTCTCATGGCCTTTGTTCCTTGGTATGAAACCATTCATTTGACTTTAACTGACGAGCTTAGGAGAGACCTTAAGATGGACTATGGTATCTCCAATGATTATGCAATCCGGATACCTAAAGTAGATCATGTACCTTCGATGCCTCCTCTTGGTTTTACCACCTTTTTTCACAGCCAAATCAAGAGTAATCTTCACTTCCCCATCCCTGAGTTCTTCAGGGATATTTGCACCTATTTCAGGATTTTCCTACACTAACTAGCATTGAATGCTATTAGGATGTGTGGGGTGACTGTGGTTTTCTGCCTGTATAATATTCTTCATACCTCCCACCTTTTTTCATTACTTCTTTCATCCCAAGAGGGTTGAGTTACGAGCCTTTTACTTTATGTCCCGAGAGGGATGCAAGTTTTTTGAAGGCAACCCATCATCCCGCAAAGGTTTGAAAAGTAAGTTTTTCTATTTGAAGCCGCTAGTGCCTTTCACATTCCCTACCAGCTGGATAGGAGAGCTTCTGGATCAACCACTGCTTAGGAAGTACAAGAAGAATCTAGAGTATCTTTGGGTCATAGAGATACTCATTGGCATGTGCTTCAACTGTACCACTATCATTCAAAATGAGGGCATTCTATATCGAACTCGTCTAAGCCCCATCACAGTCGAATTGAAAAAGTTGCTTGGTAAGTTCTTTCTTTTCTTCTTCTTATGTGAGAGTTGACTTACCTTTCTTGTTTGTTCGTAGAGGACACTATGTTGGGCGCTTCAATGAGCAAGCTCTTGAAGGCAAATTGAGTAGCCTTCCAAGCTTTGGCCACTCCTGAAGTTTCTTAAGGTACTAGGATGGACATAAGCTCCTCTAGTCGAGTGATGCTAGCAATTGAAGGAGTGTCTCGAGCGACCCTTACTGCCATAGCAACCGAGCAGATTAGCGATCTAGCTATTGCTGAGGATCCAACTGCCACATTGATCGGGAAAGCGACTGATGACATGATCAAGGAAGAAGAGCCCAAGTTATCGGCATCTCCTTTACAGATAATGAGGCGTAAATGCCCCAAATCATCTGTACCAATGGACCCTTTGCTCGAAAGACTCGCCTTTCGCCTAAGAACGGACATTCTGATAACTATGCCTCCCAGAGAGTAGCTAGTAGGTTCCCCCCTTCGTCTTCGAAACAACATCGAGCATTCCAATGACCCCTACTGGCGAGGAATCTATGTTGGTGCAATATCCCTAGGTCAAGGTTGAACTGGTTGACTAAGATTGAGTTGGCTCAAACTTGAGTCTCTATGTTTGAGTTTCGATGTTTGACAATACAGATAATACGTGGAGATTACAGGTGTAATCATCCGATTGGGGAGATTGCTGGAGCAATTTCCCTCTGGTTAGGGTTTGACCAGTCTGAGTTTGAAGAAGAGTCAAGTAGGTCAAAATTGACTGGATACTTAACTTGAAGTCCTAGTGAGTGAAGGTAGGCAGAAAGAAAAATCATGGTGAGTGAAGCCAGGTGAAAGACCTAGTGAGTGAAGCTAAGCAGTTGGAAAATCCTAATAAGTGAAGTTAGGTGAAAGTCCTGGTGAGTGAAGCCGGGCTGATGAAAGTCCAGGTAAGTGAAGCTGGGCAGTGGAAAAATCCTGATGAGTGAAGCCAGGTGAAAATTCTAGTGGTTGAAGTTAGGTGAAAGTCCTGGTGAGTGAATTCAAGCAGATGGGAAGTCCTAGTGAGTTAAGCTAGGCAGATTGAAAGACCTGGTGAGTGAAGTCAGGCATGTGAAAATCTAGGTGGGTCAAGGAGGACCGGACACCTCGTGTTTGGAAGTCCAAGTAGGTCAAAGGATTGACTGGATACTTGGCAAGGGGAAATTCAAATGGGTCAAGGATGACCGGACATTTGATGGAAGGGAGTTCAAGTGGGTCATGGAGGACCGGACACTTGGTATGAGATGGTAAGTCCAAGTGGGTCAAGGTTGACCGGACACTTGGCGCGAGGAGAAAATGTCTAGATGAGTCAAAAGTTGACCGAACTCTTAGCGGTCGTAAGTCCAATAGGGAGTTGACATGGAACTAGGAAGTTCGGACGTAGTAAATTTCTGAAGGCCATAACTTTTGACTCGGATATCGGAATGAGGTGATCTCGGATGCGAAACGAAGCTAATTTAAAGCTCTACACAGTTTTCTAGGTTTCAATTGATTGACCAATCGATTGTGGGGTTCAATCGATTGGTTGACGCGAATTCGTGCAAAAATGAGCTGAATCGATTGGGTAATCGATTGAAACCTCCCCAATCGATTGGGAGAATTTTTGAGCGAACAGTGAGCTTCTGAATTGATCCGTTGATCGATTGAAACCTCCAATCAATCGGGGAATCGACTGGGAGGCTGGAAAATCACGCGATAGCTTTGGAAATCGCGCGAGACACGTTGAATCGATTGGGAAATCGATTCAAGTGTTTTCCAAGAGCACAGAGGCGCTCTGGATCAATCAATCGATCGATTCAAAGCCTCCCCAATTGATTGGGAGTAATCCAATCGATTGAGATTCGACCGTTGACGTAGGTTTTAGCCGTTGGCGTGTGATTTCTTTGACACTTCTTCATCTCCTCTCTACGGACGATCATAACAACTCTCCACAGTGATCTTTTCTTCCTCACCGCCAGTTCTTGAAGGTTCTTGGAGGCACATCCAAGTCAAGAAACGAGTTATAACAACAATAAGAAGAAGCTAGGGTTTCATTGTAATATTGTAAGATTTACTTGTATTTTGCTTCTTTCTTTCTTATTGTTGTATTGTGAGCTTGTAAGGCTTCTTCGCCTTCGGTAGTTACCGTAAAGGAGTGTTTTCATAGTGGAGGGTGTGTGAGTATGTGGATCCTTAGATTAGTCACCTCTTCTTGTGGTGGATACCAAGTAAATCCTTAGTGTTAGCGTTGTAGTTTTTGTTTCTTATATTATCCGTTGCACATCATCATCAAGGAGCAAGTAACGACAAGAATGAAGAGCGCGATGAGCTATTCACCCCCCTCTAGCTACATTTCGAACCTAACAAGTGGTATCAGAGCAAGGTCGTTTTTCACCGGAATCATCGCCGGAAGGGGCAACAAACTAGAGGGTGTAGAAGTTGGAGCAAATTCTACCAAGTCAAAGACTTCATCATCAAGCTCAACTTCAAATGGAATTCGGAGATGGATTCGGATTCGACACGAGGATGCCTCCACCATATGTATCCACGAGTTTCGATTCTTGGAAATCAAGAATCGAAAACTTTCTTATGATGGAGATAGAGCAATGGTTTGCTCTCATGGAAGGCTTCGAGGCTCTAAGAAATTCAAATGGCAAGATCCTTAAGAAGAGCAAATGGAGCAAAGAGCAAATTCAAAGGAGCGAGGCAAATGATAAAGTGATCAAGCTATTGATCAATTTGTTGCCAAGTAATATTTTGGCTCAAATTGGAGAATTCGAGAATGCCAAGGAGCTATGGAGCAAAGTGGCAAAAATACATGAGATCCCCTCCACTGTACAAAATAATAAAGAATCCAAAGAGGGTGACTCATTGGAGCAAGACCAAGAGTAAGAGGACTCCGAAGTTGAGAGATGCTCAACTTCCAAAGAAGAAGAAGTCCAAGAAGCTTCATCTTCAAAGGGATACAATGAAAAGGGCAAAGAGGGAGCATACTCTTTGTTCCATATACAAGATGAAGATGAAGAAGCCTCCACTTCTAGGATTGAGGGGGAGCGACTTTCGGTGACGCCGGATCAAGAAGAAGGAGAAACTTCTACATCCGGGTCAAAAGGAGAAGAAGATGATGTATCCTCCAAAAATCAAGAGACATCAAATGGAGGATCAAGTGTCATCCCTATATGTGAAGGTATAAATATTTCATCTAAAAATAAAGATCATATCATATGTTTTGAATGCAGGGGACATGGGCACTACAAAAGCAAGTACCCTAAATTGGCCAAGAAAAAGGGTTAAGTGGCACCAAAAGGCAAGGAGAAGCCCAAGGAGACCACTCCCACAATAAAGAAGAGCAAGGAGCATATCGTGTGCTTCTTGTGTAATCAAAAAGGACATTACCGGAGTCAATGTCCTAAGGGGAAGAAGACGGTCAAAGCTAAAGGAGGAAACAAAAATCAAGGGGGAACTTGCAAGGTAAAACCAAAGGTATCATTTATTGAGCCTATCCCCTTAAATTATGGTAAAAAGCATGCTAATTCTAGTTTATATCATTTAAATGCTATTTATTATAAAAATAGGAGGCATGATAGACTTAAGAAAAAACATGTAGCTCTTCATGCTAAAACCACTCAACCTAGGGTTAGGAGGGTAGATAAAAATTTAGGCAAGAACTCTAAGGATTTTAGTAAGCCTAAAATACAAATGCTCAAGGATTTAAAGAAAAATCAAAATCTAGGGGGTTATGCGAAGAAAATCAAATCTTGAGGTTAAGGCTTGATAAAATGGAAAAGACCCTAAAAAGAATGGAAAATATCCTAAAAGAGTAAAATGAGCAAAATCTAGGGCTAGGAACACAAAAGTCATCCAATGGTCGTAAGGGTTTGGGATACAAACCTAAAACCAGGAAGGATGTAATTTCCTACCATAGAGTTCCATATAGCTATGGAACTAACTCTAGGTCTAGGGGTCAAGACAAGGATACAAGGGAAGCTATCCCTAGAAGTATATTTGCAACAACAAATGTGACTAAGACTTCTAAGAAGTCTAAGAAAGTCACTAAGATTGTCGCAAGGGAAGCAATCCCTAGAGTTAACCTAGAAAAGATGACCAAGGCTTCTAAGAAACCTAACAAGGTCATTAGGAAGGTATCTAGGGAAGTTATCCCTAGTGAGTACCTAGAGTATCCAAGGAGTACCAATAGGTTTTGGGTTCCTAGGAACATTTTCTCTACCCCTTAGATGGGTTAGAGAGTGTCAACTCAAATTGGAAGGGTAGTTAACCTAACTTTGATGAAGTTGACACTCGAAGAGCATTTTCAAGGTTATTGTTAACCTTTGAAAATGAAAAGGATTATGATTTACTTTTGAAATGAGTAAAATGTGCCATAATTTAAGAAAATTGATTTTAAATTAAATTGGCATAAGTGGGAGAATCGTAAAGAAATGTCAAGTTGGGATTTTGACATTTTATTAGGAAGTTAAAGGCAAATCTAAGCCTTATTTTAATTTGTTACTCTTTAAAAGAGTAATTTGTGTCAAAATGTGAGAAATATGCTTAATTTAAATTGGCACAATGTAGGAAAAGTAAAGGAAATGTTAAAATTGAGTTTTGACATTTTTTTTGAGAAATATTGGGAAATCTAGGTTTAAACTTTAAGTTAGCTAAGGTTTAAGGATACTTAGATAGTCATTCTAGGTATTTTATTTATGCTAAGTTGTCATGCTTTGTTTGCCCATCATATGTCATGACATCATATTTATTCTTGCACTCATGCCTTATTATGAAAAACATAAAAATACCATATCATGTCATACTTACATCGTGTAGTCATAGGAAATTTTCTTTTAAAAATTATTTATCTTTGATGTATGCCATAACGCATCATGCATTATTTTAATTCCTTGCAAACTAAGGACAAATGACATTCATTAACAAGTAACATCCTTGATGGATGTTCCTAACCTCAAAATGCCTAGATAGATATGCATGATCCCTAGATTAGGGCAAAATCAAAGTTTACATCTCACTAAAGAACTATAAGATAACTTGTATGTGGTTTCGTACATATTAGATACAAGTGAGATGTTAGGGTGATGAACAAAACTCAAGGTGTTGATTAAGTGCATTCTTTTGAGTTTTAAGTTCATCAAAACAACACTAGTTATGTGTTTTCCAATCATTGGGAAAGCTAATGTACAAGTCATGTGCATTGAGCACAAAAGAACATGGTTGGATATTGGTTTTGAAAAAGGTTTTAAAATGCTTTTAGAAAACCTTGATGAAGACTATATTTTGATAGTAATCATCATTGAAAAGTTAGACACAAACTAAAAGAAAACATTAAAGTTTTTACAAGTTTTCAAATTTGTGTCAATCTTGGAAAATAGAAAGTATTTTCATAGAAAATTATTTTTTCTTGATAGTATATGCCCTAAGGAATGTCTACATGAATGTTCATGATTTTTCGAATTTTTTTAGAATTTTTAGGGAGTTTCTGTAAGTGAATTTCAACATTTTTAGAGTTTCAATCGATCACCCGATCGATTGGAGTGCCACAATCGATCGGGCGATCGATTAAGAAGGCATTTCTTACGAGCAGAAGCTCGTTGGATCGATCCACCGATCGATCCACGCAGTCTGAATCGATCAATGGATCGATTCAGTTGGGTTCAATCAATTGAGACCAAACTCC
This sequence comes from Zingiber officinale, assembly GCF_018446385.1. Taxonomy (NCBI): domain Eukaryota; kingdom Viridiplantae; phylum Streptophyta; class Magnoliopsida; order Zingiberales; family Zingiberaceae; genus Zingiber; species Zingiber officinale. The sequence continues at coordinate 103,376,390 of NC_055990.1, forward strand.
AATCGATTGAAATGCTGATTTTGGCTGGGTAAGCTAAAGTTTAGTATTTTTTGTCTATATAACCCCTCCTTACCCCTCAAAATACATTTGTATACATTTAGGGAGAGTTTTCATGATGAAAACAAGGATGAATTGGTTAAGGAAGACTAAGTAGAGGTTTAGGTTGAGGTTTGGTTTCAATATTGAATTTTTGAACCTCAAAACTTCTAAATTTGGGTTTCGTATATGTTTAGGGATTCCAAGTCATTGTTGGTGCAATGACAGAAGTTACGTGTATGTCTTTAGGGGGAGTTACTCTTTTAGGATATGAAAATCTATTTTTCATACACCTTGGAAGGTGGTTAACCTTCTTTAGCGTAAATGCTTAAGGTTGAGCATTTTGAATACAATGAGGAGTGGATATCTTCATTGTTTGAGTGTTCGTGCTCAAGGATGAGCATTGATGATGAATGAAGGGGGTATGGGACATTCTTTGTTGAATTAGTTAATGCTCAAGGGTGAGCATTAAAAGATAATGAAGGGTATGAGATTTTCATTATCGTGTTGAACACAATGAGTGAAGTTGTGAACAACGATGAGTGACTCTTCAGGGAGAGAGTTTTTGATGTGTGCCAATAGGGGGAGAATGTGTGGTTAAGTTATGCCTTCATTACCTAAAGAGAGAGTTTGTCGTCTAGGAAAGGGGGAGAATGAAGGAAACTCTCATTCATACATTGGCATGAAGGAAGTTGAGGCTATGAGATTAGCCTAACTTAAAGGTATTGTCAAACATCAAAAAGAGGGAGATTGTTGGTGCAATATCCCTAAGTCAAGGTTGACCTGGTTGACTAAGCTTGAGTTGGCTCAAACTTCTCTATGTTTGAGTTTTGATGTTTGACAATACAGATAATACGTGGAGATTACATGTGTAATCATCCGATTGGGGAGATTGCTGGAGCAATTCCCCTCTAATTAGGGTTTGACCAGTCTGAGTTTGAAGAAGAGTCAAGTAGGTCAAGATTGACCGGATACTTGACTGGGAAGTCCTAGTGAGTGAAGCTAGGCAGAAAGAAAAATCCTGGTGAGTGAAGCCAGGTGAAAGACCTAGTGAGTGAAGCTAGGTAGTTGGAAAATCTTAGTGAGTGAAGTTAGGTGAAAGTCCTGGTGAGTGAAGCCAGGCAGGTGAAAGTCCCGATGAGTGAAGCCGGGCAGTGGAAAAATCCTGGTGAGTGAAGCCAGGTGAAAATTCTAGTGGTTGAAGCTAGGTGAAAGTCCTGGTGAGTGAAGCCAGGCAGATGGGAAGTCCTAGTGAGTTAAGCTAGGCAGATTGAAAGACCTGGTGAGTGAAGCCAGGCATGTGGAAATCTAGGTGGGTCAAGGAGGACCAGACACATGGTGTTTGGAAGTCCAAGTAGGTCAAAGGATTGATCGGATACTTGGCAAGGGGAAATCTAGATGGGTCAAGGATGACCGGACATCTGGTGGAAGGGAGTTCAAGTGAGCCATGGAGGACCAGACACTTGGCATGAGATGGTAAGTCCAAGTGGGTCAAGGTTGACTGGACACATGGCGCGAGGAGAAAATGTCTAGATGAGTCAAAAGTTGACCGAACTCTTAGCGGTCGTAAGTCCAATAGGGAGTTGACATGGAACTAGGAAGTTCGGACGTAGTAAATTTCTGAAGGTCATAACTTTTGACTCGGATATCGGAATGAGGTAATCTCGGATGCAAAACGAAGCTAATTTAAAGCTCTACACAGTTTTCTAGGTTTCAATTGATTGACCAATCGATTGTGGGGTTCAATCGATTGGTTGACGTGAATTCGTGCAAAAATGAGCTGAATCGATTGGGTAATCGATTGAAACCTCCCCAATCGATTGGGAGAATTTTTGAGCGAACAGTGAGCTTCTGAATTGATCCGTTGATCGATTGAAACCTCTAATCAATCGGGGAATCGACTGGGAGGCTGGAAAATCACGCGATAGCTTTGGAAATCACGCGAGACACGTTGAATCGATTGGGAAATCGATTCAAGTGTTTTCCAAGAGCACAGAGGCGCTCTGGATCGATCAACCGATCGATCCAAAGCCTCCCCAATCGATTGGGAGCAATCCAATCAATTGGGATTCGACTGTTGACGCAGGTTTTACCCGTTGGCGTGCGATTTCTTCAACACTTCTTCATCTCCTCTCTACGGACGATCATAGCAGCTCTCCACAGTGATCTTTTCTTGCTCACTGCCAATTCTTGAAGGTTCTTGGAGGCACATTCAAGTCAAGAAGCGAGTTACAACAACAAGAAGAAGAAGCTAGGGTTTCATTATAATCTTGTAAGATTTACTTGTATTTTGCTTCTTTCTTTCTTATTGTTGCATTGTGAGCTTGTATGACTTCTCCGCCTTCGGTAATTACCGTAAAGGAGTGTTTTCATAGTGGAGGGTGCGTGAGTATGTGGATCCTTGGATTAGTCACCTCTTCTTGAGGTGGATACCAAGTAAATCTTTAGTGTTAGCGTTGTAGTTTTTGTTTCTTATATTATCCGCTGCACATCATCATCAAGGAGCAAGCAACGACAAGCACGAAGAGCGCGATGAGCTATTCATTCCCCTCTAGCTACTTTTCGACCCTAACAATCTACACTCGAGCTGGAGGCTTTTGTGGGCTATGCCTTCCCTTGGATTTTCCACCAGTCTTAGTTGATCGGAGGAGGTTACTCGCCAGATCTTACTATAGCTGATAAAGTTTACCGATTATGCTAAGTCACTTCATAGTTTAGACGTGTTGGAAGTTACTGACGCACCAATGCCTCCATTTTGAAGGTATGCACCGTATCCTAGTCATTTTTGTTGGTGCGGTTAGCACTAAACGGTCTAACCTAGGTTTTGATGAATGACAAAATAGGTTAAGTTAGTTTTGTTGTTAATCTAACACTCTGACCGAGTGTGCAGGAGAAGCCCAGACAGGTCAACGGGCTGACCGGATGTCTGGCATGAAGCCCAGCTAGGTCAACGGGCCGACCGGATAGCTGGCACGAAGTCCAAACGGGTCGACGGGCTGACCGGACGTTTGGCACGAAGTTCAGCTAGGTCGACGGGCTGATCGATAGCTGGCGCAAAGTCCAGACGGGTCAAAAGGCTGACCGGACGTCTGGCAGGTAAGTAAAGGTAAGTTACTGGAGGGGAGTGACTGTAAGGACGCATTCCCGGGAAGGGAACTTAGGCGCCGATCCGACTTAGAACAATTTCAGAACTTTAAGTCGAGATCGTGACTAGATTTCGGTCTCGAAAAGACGAAATCTAAGTCATACTCTTTCCATTGAATTATGAACTGTGCTAATGATCTGTTTTGCAGGAGATATAATTGCCTCGGACTGAAGTTTTTCTTATAGGAAGGAGTCTTCTGGAAACTTGGGTCCAGGCGCCCGGGAGGTACCCAGGCGCCCGGAGGTCCGGGCGCCCTGAGGTGGAATTTTATCCCCAACGTCGTTGTGCCACATGGAGCTCGCTGGTTGGGTCGGCTACATCATGGTCGAGGTGCCCTGAAGGTTCCAGGCGCCTCGAGCCTCCTATATAAGGAGGGTCAAAGCTGAAGCTCCAACAACAACTCAGAATTCAAGATCTGCTCTCCTGTGCTCCCGCAACGCTGTGAAAGCTCTCCGACGACGCGCTTTTCTTTTCAGTTCTTACTTTCTGTCGGTATTCTCTTTTCTAATAATTCCTGTACTCAATTCTTGTAATACTTTCAAATTATTAGTGAATTGCCCATCGAAAGCATCCTTGTGTGCGGACCTTGGAGTAGGAGTTGTCAAAGGCTCCGAACCAAGTAAAAAGAACTTGTGTTAGCCTTGCAATTCTCTTCCTTATTCTTTTTCCGCTGCTTAACTCTCTTCGAAAATTTTGTTATCGATATTCACCCCCCTCCCCTCTATCGATTCTTCACGATCCAAAAAGTGGTATCAGAGCAGATACCGCTCTAATTTGGTGCAACCACCAATCATGCAAAGGGGGTGTTTTTTAAAGAAAAATTTAGATATCGTTGATCTTTAAAATACGCCTTTCATTTTTTCCCTCCAAAACTGTTTTTGAAAAATATATCGTTATCTTTTTACCATTGCTTAGTATTGCCAAAATATTACATTTTCAAAAATTTGAAATAATATTTTTTATTAATATTTTATTATTTTTCTCGAAATTAGTGTAATACTATATTTTTTTCCAGCACTGCTAATCCAAGACCAAGTCTTGGCACCACTTTTTAATTTTCCATCTTCAGCATTCAATGACTCTTCAAGAAGGACGGAACCCCCATGAACTACCACCATACGATCAAGAATATTTCAACTACTGGAAGCGATTAATGGAATGCTTCTTAGGAAGCTTAGATTTCGATTATGTGCTAATATTGAGAAAACCTTCTCAGGACTTGGAACTGAACAAAAATGTAAGTAAAATTATTTGTAATATTTTACCTAACAATGTTTTATGCAGACTAGAAAAGTACAAGAACGCATATGAGCTGTAACGCCCGTCCTCCCACTGCTTAAGGAGGGACGGGGTTACTTACTTACATATGTGCATACATATAAAATCATGGCAGCGGAAACAGTTATTTAATTTTTTTTTCTACACTAATCATCATGCTTATCATACTGAACATGCAGACTTACTAGTATTCATGCATACAACTTAATTAATACCAACTACTTGAAACATAATTCATGATATCATAAGCATACTAGCATGAACATGAAGAACATAAGTGCATAATTATCCATACTAGTTAAAGTACTATCAAAGCATAAAGATAACACATGGTTCATATGCAAACTTAGAACTTAAAAACATATAGCAGTTTTCTTCCACCGTGCCACTGCCACACACACTCTTGCCCTTCCTGCTACTCCTCTTAGTTTATCCATTCATTTCCTTTTTCTACAGTACAAGAAAACATAAAAACTATAAGCTTATAGGCTTAGTAAGTCCCTTTGCTACTCATAAAAACCATGATTCATGCATGAACATAAAGTGATAACATGTTCATTTGGTAAATCATAACATAACATGTGAGAGCATAATATAAAGTCATATCATATCATGTGAGAGCATACACGTAAAGTCATATCATATCATGTGAGAGCATAAAATCATATCATAACATATGAGAGCATAACTTAAAGTAGTAACATGATCATATAAGCATCATAGACATATTTCAAAAGCATCTTAAAGAAGCATAAAGAAAAACATATAACATGAACTTGTAAATGCAAGATGTTCTTTTGAAAACATGTATCATGAAATGAGTATATGCAAGATGTCCTTTTGAAAACATATATCATATACATACTTAAACATAATCTCAACATGAGGGCCCGACTTGTACCACATACATATATAAATGCGCGCATCCTAAATAGATCCAAGGTAGCTAATCTTGAACCTACTAGGAACTAGGCCCGTTTCATAGACCATCGACCTAAGGGCACTTAGGAGCCCATCCCTTTTACTAGGCCCGTTTCATAGACCATCGACCTAGGGGCGCTTGTTGAGCCCACCCTTAGTACAAGCTATACAAAGTAAAATAACATGTCATATCATAACATTTCATGTTCTTGTCATATCATGAAGAGTAATCTTAATCCCAACTTAAGGGAAGCATCTCTTAGGCTTTTCATCTTACATAAGCCTTGCATAAACATAGCATGATGGCACCAAGTGCACATAATGTATAGTATATCATAAAAACATAACATGATAACATGAAGTGCACATTATATAACATCTCATAAAAACATAACATGATAACATGAAGTGCACATATCAATTAACATGGTGACATAAAAATTCATATCATATCATAAGAGTCAACATCATTCATGATTAAGGTTTTTGAAACTTCTTACAAACCCTAAATCATGCTTGGCCGAAACATATAAACATACATCATAGATTTTCAAACAACATGGATACATGAAATCAACTACCTAAGTCTTCATAATCATTAATCATAGCATGTAAGACCTTAGGAACCCTAGGTAGCTTCTTAACCTCATTCTTCTTAACTTGGCCGAAACATGAAGGCATGTTTTAAATTTTCCTTTAATCAATTTAAAGCATGAAACTTTTGCAACCCTCATAGCATAGCAAGTGAGTCCTTTGGTAATCATAAGTGAGGTTCTAACTCTAATATTCAACCTTGGCCGAAACCTCAAGGTGGTGTTTCTAGGTTTTTCATGCAACATAAGCCATGGAAATTTAACCTAACATTGCATAGGAAATCATACATCATGAGGAAGCATAAAGCAAGTATAGTTTAGGTCTACAACTCTCTCTAAGCCTCTAATTCAACCTTGGCCGAAACCTAAAGGTAAGGTTTCTAGGTTTTTCATGCAACTTAAGACATGGAAATTCAAGATAACATTGTATAGAAAATCATACATCATGAGGAAGCATAAAACAAGCATGGTTAGATTTCAAAACCTTGCCCTAGACCTTGTGTTCATCCTTGGCCGAAACCTAAGGTAAGACTCTAGGTTTTGTTTATACATCATGTAGCATGAAAACTTAACTAACCACATGTAATAGATCATGTATCATGAAGGAGCATAAACAAGCATGTTTAGGTTTCAATACTTTGCTCTAAGCCTTATGTTCCATCTTGGCCGAAACCTAAGGTAAGGTTCTAGGTTTTGTTTATACATCATGTAGCATGAAAGCTTAACTAACAACATGTAATAAATCATGTATCATGAAGGAGCATAAACAAGCATGTTTAGGTTTCAACACTTTGATCTAAACCTTATGTTCCATCTTGGCCGGAACCTAAGGTAAAGTTCTAGGTTTTATTTATACAACATGTAGCATGAAAACTTAACTAACAACATGTAATAAATCATGTATTATGAAGGAGCATAAACAAGCATGTTTAGGTTTCAACACTTTGATCTAAACCTTATGTTCCATCTTGGCCGAAACCTAAGGTAAAGTTCTAGGTTTTATTTATACAACATGTAGCATGAAAACTTAACTAACAACATGTAATAAATCATGTATCATGAAGGAGCATAAACAAGCATGTTTAGGTTTCAACACTTTGATCTAAACCTTATGTTCCATCTTGGCCGAAACCTAAGGTAAAGTTCTAGGTTTTATTTATACAACATGTAGCATGAAAACTTAACTGACAACATGTAATAAATCATGTATCATGAAGGAGCATAAACAAGCATGTTTAGGTTTCAACACTTTGATCTAAACCTTATGTTCCATCTTGGCCGAAACCTAAGGTAAAGTTCTAGGTTTTATTTATACAACATGTAGCATGAAAACTTAACTGACAACATGTAATAAATCATGTATCATGAAGGAGCATAAACAAGCATGTTTAGGTTTCAACACTTTGATCTAAACCTTATGTTTCATCTTGGCCGAAACCTAAGGTAAAGTTCTAGGTTTTATTTATACAACATGTAGCATGAAAACTTAACTAACAACATGTAATAAATTATGTATCATGAAGGAGCATAGACAAGCATGTTTAGGTTTCAACACTTCGATCTAAACCTTATGTTCCATCTTGGCCGAAACCTAAAGAGCGAGGTTCTAGACTTTTTGTTACAACATGAAGCATAAATTGTAAACTTGACAACCATAAGTGACCACAACTCCTCATCTTGGCCGAAACTTGCAAGGAAATCCCTAAGTTTTATTTCAACAACCTTTAAACATAAAGCGTACGAAAACTATTATACTGCAGGTGAGGGGATACTTACTTCCTCTCGCTTGATTTACTAAGGGAGGTAACCTTGCTTTGTGAACTTTTCCTAGAGAGAAGCTCCTTTGCTTGGTTCGGCAATGGTGAGGAAGGAGTTTGTTTGGTTTTGGTGGAGAGGAGGAGGGAGGAGGAAGAGAAGAAAATGGTCTTTTCTCTTTCCTTTTCTCCTTTTATTCCAAATGAAAGGAAGAATGGAAAATGAACTTTTCCTTCTCTTTTCTTTTACTCATCCTAAATGAAAGGAGAGAGCAAAACTCTCTTTTCATTGTGAGAAGAAGAAGGGAACTTGAACTTTTCCTCTTTAGTGAAGAGAGCCTTCACTTTCCTTACCTTTAACCACAATTTCCCTCTTTTTATATCAGCACACCCCTGCTGGGGCTATTGGTTATAAGATGGAACCATTTACTAAGAGGTCCAAGGTTCAATCCTTGGTCATGCCTATTTTTGATTTTTTTTATTCTATTTTTTTAAAGAAGAATCCACATGAAACCTATTTAATCATGCATAAATTCATGTAAAATTTCTAGGGATCCTATGGGTGTTACATGAGCTTTGGACATAGTTGATCAAACTTCACGAGGAGCCGTTGGAGTTGGACGATCAAGTCGAAATCGAATCCAAAATTGAGTCAAATCCAACAGAAAAACCTACTGAATTAAGGGTTGCGCTCAAGGTTAGTAATATTTATCAAAATTTCCCTACTAATAGTAGTTTAAAGAATATATATGTTAATTTGGATATTTCTGAAAATATCTGTGAAAATAGTGTAGCTGACAATACTTGTAAAAATACCTCTAAGATATTTTTTGATAAAATAAATCTAATTAATTTAGAAAATTCAGAAAATCTGAAAATAATTAATAACCCTAAAAATTCAAATTTAAACTTAAACAAATCTGAAAATTTAAATAATAATGATAAGGTCAATATTGATCTAGATGAAATTAATAAATTGTTTAGTAATCTAGACAATATCGATCTGGAAAATCCTATCCAAACCCAAGATAATTTAATTAACAAAAAATTAAGTTTTAAAGATAAGACTTATCTAATAAATTCCACTAATTATATTAACTTAAAAGGTAAAGAAAATATAAGGATAAAATTAAACACTCTGATAAAATCAAAAATAAATTTAACAAACTTAAAATTAAATGTTAAAGATAACATATTAAACAAAGATAATCTAGAAAATTCAAAATTAACCGTTAATAAAAGGTTAAAAGATAAACCTTTAAAGAAATATAATTTAAATAATTTAATAAATTTAAATTTAAAAATTAATAAAAACTTAATCATTAACGATCATCTATTAAATAAAGACAATTCAATTAACTTAATAAAATTAAAATTGAAAGAAAATTCAAATATTAAATATACTCTTTTAAAGAAAGATAATTTGATCAATTTAATTAATTCAAAATTAAAAATTAAATAAAATTACAAATTAAACATTAAATTTTAACTAAAAATAAATTATAAAAAAAAAATCTTAAAAGGAAAATCAATAATTTAGGGGGAGGCTCCAGAATAGCTGACACCTCCAAAAATAATCTACTCGACAAGGTAACCGAAACCAATCTATCCGGCAGGGTAATTAGGACTAGAGGAAAGGACAAGGTTTAACTTGACCAATGGTACTGGTGAAGTTTTGGATGATAGTACGTTAGGGAAGCTTAGTCTATGCATGTCTAGGAAGATATGACTTCAACTTGGTGCATTTGGCTAAGTGGAACTAACCGAAGTTACCTTTTATGGATCCTAACTAGTTAGACCAAAATTTTGTACTAAGTTCAGTGGATAGGACTATTTGGAAAACCTCGAATGCATGGTTGCTCTAATGATGTCCAGGTGACTCACTATAGCCAGAAGTTTATCCAAACAATGCCTGTTTGTTTAGCCCAAAGTTAAACTTGAATCTAACACAAAGTTAAATCAAATCCTAAAAAAAAAAATTAATCTAATTCATCTCTAATTATAGGATTCCCTGATTGAAAATTTAGATCGAATGAGATGACTAAGGTCAAAAAATTAAATTAAATCTAATTAAATCCAATAAAAATTAAATTAAGTTAACTAAAACTAAATTAAATTAAATTAATTTAACTTAAAAATTATTTTAAAAATTATTCATTTAAAATTTTTTTTTTAAAAATTATTTTAAAAATATTTTAAAAATTCTTTTAAAAATAATTTTAAAAATTCATTATTTAAAAAATTATTTTAAAAAACTTTAAAAATTCATTTAAAAATTATTTAAAAATGCATTTTAAAAATTCCTTTAAAAATAATTTTAAAAATCATTTAAAAATATTTTAAAAATTATTTAAAAATCATTTTAAAAATTCTTTAAAAATTCATCTTAAAAATTCTTTAAAAATTTAATATTTCAAAAATTATTTTAAAAAACTTTTAAAAATTCATTTAAAAATTCATTTTAACAATTCCTTTAAAAATGATTTAAAAGTCATTTTAAAAATCTTTTAAAAATTCTTTTAAAAATTACTTAAAAACCATTTAAAAACCTTTTAAAATTATTTTAAAATTATTTTAAAAAAATCATTTAAAACCTTTTAAAACTTCTTTTAAAAATCATTTTAAAATCATTCTAAAAATTCTTTTAAAAACATTTAAAAATTCTTTTAAAAAATATTTAAAAATCATTTTAAAAACTTTTAAAATTCTTTTAAAAACCTTTTAAAATTATTTTAAAAATTATTTAAAAATCATTTGAAAAACCTTTTAAAAATTATTTAAAAATTATTTAACAATCATTTTAAAAACCTTTTAAAATTCTTTTAATTTTTTTTTTTTAAAAAAATTTTAAAAACCTTTGAAAATTCTTTTAAAAATTCTTTTAAAAATTTATTTTAAAAATTCCTTTAAAAATTATTTAAAAATCATTTTAAAAACTATTTAAAAAATCTTTTTAAAATTATTTAAAAATTCTTTTAAAAATTATTTTTAAAAACTCTTTTAAAAATCATTTTAAAAATTATTTAAAAATTAGTTTAAATATTATTTTAAAAACTCTTTTAAAAATCATTTTAAAAACTATTTTAAAAATTTATCCCGGGCGCCCTGAGGCGAAATTTTATCCCCAACGTCGTTGTGCCACGTGAAGCTTGCTGGTTGGGTCGACAACATCATGGTCGAGGCACCCTGAAGGTTCCAGGCGCCCCGAGCCTCCTATATAAGGAGGATTAAAGCTGAAGCTCCAACAACAACTCAGAATTCAAGATCTGCTCTCCTGTGCTCCCGCAACACTGCGAAAGCTCTTCGACGACACACTTTTCTTTTCAGTTCTTACTTTTTGTCGGTATTCTCTTTTCTAATAATTCCTGTACTCAATTCTTGTAATCACTTTCTAAATTATTAGTGAATTACCTATCGAAAGCACCATTGTGTGCGGGCCTTGGAGTAGGAGTCGTCAAAGGCTCTGAACCAATTAGAAAGAATTTGTGTTAGCCTTGCAATTCTCTTCCTTATTCTTTTTCCGCTGCTTAACTCGCTTCAAAATTTTTGTTATCGATATGCACCCCTCCTCTCTATCGATTCTTCACGATCCAACAATTTTTACTTCTAATGCCCGAGCAATGAACTTTATAAAAACACTCCTTCTACAGCTATGAACAGAGCATATGCACATCCATAACTGAATTCTAGCTCTAGTTATACAGATCAGGAAGCTACTGAAATAGGTCGCTGATTCAGAGGCTCGTATAGCAGAGCTTATTTGTGTGGCTGAAGAGGCTAAAGCTAATGCCGCTCGAGCGATAGAAGAATGCCTCCTTCAAAGGAACCTAGTGGCTAGCCTTTGTGAGAAATTAGAACAAGCATTTTCCCTCCAAGCTAATCTGGATGAAGCAATTAAGAGGAAAAAGTTCGCACAGTCAAAAGTTATCTCACTGGAGGTCGGTCGGGAAGAGCTTACTTCCCGTCTCACTGAGACACAAAACAAGTAGCTAATTTGCATGGCTAGCTGATACAGGCAGACGGAGAGGCAGCCACACGTCGCGAGCAGGTGGCGAATGTTGTCCAAGGTGAGACATAGGTAACGACTCAACTGGAGGAAGTCCAATCTGACCTAGCTTCCTATAGAGCCGAAGAGGAGGGGCGTCGTGCAGCTTTTAAAACAGAGTTTTTAAAGTCTAAAAAATATTCTGATCTGGTGGCTGCTCATATTTTGAAGAGGTGAAAACAAGGGCTTGAAGGAGCTTCTCAGCAGTTTATCCGAGTAGGACTAGTCCCCCTAGGCACTAACTTAGACTTTCTTGATTTAGAAAAGGTGTGTCATTTAATTACCTGAGTCTGAGAAAACTGTATAGGACAGGGGCAGCCTCTTTAAGAGGCTTTTGGGACTTTTTATTGTATAAATTCATGATTCTCTTCAATCAATAGACTTGTTATTCTTTGCTTTTGCATATGTTAACGTTGGTTGAGTAACGCCTGATTAATAAGTGATACAGTTGCCTTCCCAAAAGAAGAACACTTAGCAAAATTCTACGATGTGATTCGTATAACTTTTCTAACTTTCACTATGGAAGGCTATAAAACCCTCTAGGAGAACTTTGGTTAGCTTCCTCTCGGGAAGGTTGAACCCTCTCGGTAGGAGGATAACTTTGGCTAGCTTGTGCTCGGGAAGGTTGAACCCACTCGGTAGGAGGATAACTTTGTTGGGTCAGAAAGACACTGGGGGAGGGGGGTTGAATAGCATTCTTCGCCTTTTTCAAAAATTGAGAATACACAACGGAATAAAGGAAACACAAACAATACTAACAAAGTTAAGTTTTACTTGGTTTGGAGTCTATAACGACTCCTACTCCAAGGTCCGTGATCATTGATTGCTTTCATTGGGCAATCACTATCAATTTGAATGTTTGAATTACAAAGTTTTAGTACATGAATTGTAAACTGAAAAGTTACCGACAAGAAGAACGAATGAATCGAGTTCCTTAATCGTTGGATGTCGGAGTAACTTTTCTGGATCATCAGAGCTTTCTCGGAGCAATGTGCAAGAACGAAAGTTACAACAGATGATGTTTTGAAGTTACTAGTCAAAGGCTTTTATATAGGCCCATTTTGGGCACCTTGACTGTTACTGCTGTAACAACCCAAATTTCTCCATTTTGAGTCCCAAAAGTAATTTAAAAATATTTAAAAATGTTATAGAAAAATTCTAGAAATTTTTAGAGTATTTTTATGTAATTTTTTGAGGTCGTTTGGTATTTTTACTAAACGAAGGAAGTTTCGATAAAAAGAATATTCAAGTCGAGATTCAAACCCGTGACCTCCGGCCGAACCAAGCCTTAAGCGAATCTGGCTGACCAACTATTCCAGTAGGCGTTTCTTATTAAGAAAAGGAGAAAAATTTATTTAAGTAATAGTTAATGGGAAACAGAATAAGAAATAAATAGGAAGGAAAATGGTTGCAGCTAGGATTCGAACCCACGAGCCAAGCTTTAACCCACGCACGCGTTGACCAAGTGTTCACGCGGGCGGTTTTGTTTAGAATAGATAGCAAAATTATTTTAAGTAAAAGTTGATAATGGAATGAAAACCCTAGGTTATAAAGAGAAGACTTAAGGGATTTTCGGGAATTAACCCAATTCCTCCTTCCTCTCACGCATCGGCGTTCTCGTCTCGGGCGAACACGCAGCAGGGTTAGGGCACCACTTCCGGCGCCGACGAAGGTGTCTTCTCCGTGAGGTCTTCATACCATCGAGTTCCTCTCGTCAAGAAGGGGCGTGGACACGAAGAGGAGCCGAGATCTTCACTCCTCCGAAACCCTAGAAGTCTCCTTCTCGGCCGTAAGTCCAAGAAAACCCAAAGTAAGTTGCTACTCACCTGCGGTAAGAGTTGTTCCGATTTTAATTTGGTGTTTTCCTTGTATTTTTGAGCATGCCGTGATGATGAAGGGTTTAAAAAGGGTCTCTGCCGTGAGTTGCTTGCTTCGGATTTGGTTTCTTCTTGATTTCATAGCATGTGGTAAAGGATCTTATACCTAATGTCTTATAGTTTATATGTCAGATCACAGTATGCGACTTTGTTGATCAAAGGTTCAGCGGTTTTTGACGGTAGAAAGGAAAAGAAAAGGAAATAAATATAGTGCATAGATAAGGATTGTGGGTTAGATTGTTTTTAGCCTCATGATTAACATGTTAGGTCTTATGCTGCCATGAATTCTTAGTTTTAGATTTGTTCTTGTTTTCCTTGCTGCAATGAAAAGAACAACCCCTCTTGGAGCTTGTTGCAGTCTGGATTTTAATGGCTTTGTTTTCCTTGCTTGGTATTTGTTTTATTAGATATAGGATGTACCAGTGCATGGTTCAGGATCCTTGAATAGAAAAATGATCAAATAAATTTTCTTCATGGATATGCTGTAATGTTATGGAATTGTCAAATTGATCTACGATTACGTCATGTCAGATATTTGTTTATGTAGAAATGACATACTGTACAATGTAAATGAGGTTTGTTACAGAAGTTTACTGATAGAAGTTTGAAATTTAAATCTGCACAGTAGTAATGTTCTTAGAATGTTATTTAGAAAGTTTCTAACTAGAAACCTCAACTAAATTTACTATTATCTCATTGTCTATTGGTATTCTATCTTGTCTTAGCCTCTTATGATTCAAAAGCATGCAACTTCACTTAATTTGATTTGTGGAAGTGTCAACTTAACTAAGAAATTAGTAGGATTGGATAGAATAACTAGAACCATTGAAGGAATGAGGTAGTCATGATAGTTATAATATTTCCTTGGCTGGAAATTTAAGGGCAGCAAGTATTCCTTGTTTCTGGTTTTCGGATTTTCCCTCTGTATAGCATTGGGATGGCTAGAAGTTCAAGTGTAACTAGTGTGTTTTGTTTTCTTTGTTTCGGTTCATGTTGTACAAGATGGTTCCTAGGGCTTTAGTATCCTTCTTTGCTTTTGGAATATGCTATACAGAATCTGCTTAGTAGTTTCGAGTTTTATTTGCTCCTTTATGTTCTGTTGTAGCATGTTTAAAGAGGCTTTGCTTGTTCTATGAAATCCTTGGATCTGTTTGTTTGTGAAAAAATAGGTGTTCTATTAAGTTCTTTAAAGATATAGGAGTAGCTATAAGAAAGGGAGGCCAAGGTCTTGATAGGATCTCTAAATTTCAGAATTTGGGATCAGCACCACGCCAAGTGCTTGAAGAAATGCCGAGGCATTCTATATTAAAAGAATTAGAAGATAAGAAACATTGTTGTTCTTTCCTTGCTTGTGGAAATTTCTGATGTAGATTAAGAGGTTTCAAGTATAATCCTTTGTAGATTTGTGAGGTTCTGTTGGGTTAAAGATATTCTTTACATGATATGATAAGTTTTGAGGAAGTCTTTAATGAAGATCTCATCACAGTAGCTTAGATTTTAGCCTTGTAGTTTAGAATTGAGTAGCTAGGGATTTAGCCCTCCTTCTTTGCTTTCTGATTGTGTTTGTACAGAATTGAGGAAGTCTTGCAGTTTAGAATTGAGGAATCTTTAGGCACGCTTTCTGGATTGATCTTCAAAAGAATAGACAACTACATTTGATGAAGATTCAAGTTGGTTTGTTCTTTAAAGGATGACATTCTTCTTGATTAATATCTTCATCCTTAATTCTCTTTCAAACTGGACAATTGAGAAAATGGATAGAATTGGATTCCAATATTCATATTTTGACAAGCAATTAATTAGAAGAGAGATTCAATATCTAAAATTATGCTACAGACAATGAGAAGATATCATGAGTTAGATTGAGGGATGATTTGGCATCTACTTGAGAAGAAGAAATGAGCTTATCTAGACCTTGCATTATTAATTGATTAACCTACTGTTAGACCCATTTTGTTATTAATTCTTTAACATGCAGTGTTAAGTTGTTTAGTGGTGTAGATTAGCAATTTAGTACAGATTTCTGTTAAGCATTAGTGCAGATTTCTGTTAAGCCTTAGTGCAGATTTTTGTTAAGCTTAATATGCAGATTTTTGTTAAGCTTAGTATAGTGCAGACTTTTGTTAAGTATCATAGTACAGATTTTGGTTAAGAATTATAGTTTTAGAATTTGTTTAAGCATACAAATTTGAGTTTATTTGCTACTTCAATATGCATGATTGTGTGTTACCTAGTTGATTTCACTTATAGATGCATATGGAAAGATACCCTAACAGTATTTTGGGTTTAAGAAAAGTATAAGAAAGATAAAGAAAAGAAAGAAAAGGCCAAGGCCTTAAGTAGATCCCAAAGTCAAGACTTTAGGGATTTTAGCACACAAGGTGCCTATTAAAATGCCAAGGCATTTAAAGAAGAAGTAATTAAGATTATAAGTATTTTACTTTTAAGAAGAGGCTGGTACCCGACTTCGCAAGGTTGTCGTTAAACAAATCCAGGTGTCCAATTCCAAGGTCTTGGCCCTGGTAGACCAAGGTCTGCTCTTTTAGGATTGGTGGCTCGCTACCCCAACCTATTAGGGAACGCGCATAAGATGGTACTAAGCCTGGGCCCAAGAGAAGTTGATTACTATTTTTAAGTATTATAAGTATAAGCTTTTTTTGAACAAGTAAAACAAGTTTTACCTAAGTATAAAGTATTAAAGAATAAGTTTTAAACAAGTGAAATAAAGAATAAGTTTAGAACAAATGAAATAAGTTTCACTTTGTTTTAAAATCAGCAAGTTGAGTTTTCTTTTATGCTAGCATGTTATTTAGATTAGTTTACTATTCTTTGCTATTAGAAGAGCATGAGTAGCTTTACATGTTTAGCATTTCAGTATGTTTGTTTCTTTTACTAGTAGATGAGCATGAGTAGTTTTCCTTTTGAGCATTCAGTTTTAGTTTTCAATATATTCACATGCATATCGAGTTTTTGTGAGTTAGATAGCGCTTACTAAGCATTTTGCTTACAGATTGCATTTCCTCTTACTGCAGATACAGGAAAGGAAAAGATTTAGCAAAGGAAGGCGACAAGGTGGCGCGGATGATGTGTGATGCTAGGACTATGGAAGTCTTGGGATTAAAAAGGAGTTCCTTTAGTCTTCTTTCCTTATTCTTTTTTTTAGTTTCCGCATTTTAGTTATTGTAAACATTTAAGACTGTACTTTACACTCCGTGTCATTTGAGTTTATTCTTGTTCTAGGTTGCATGTAGGATGAGTTCAATTTAGTAAGTAGATATTTGTGTGTTTGATACTTATTTAACTGCATGGGTGTTTGATAAATGTTCCAGCCGCCTGTGGCTGATGTATACTATGTTTGTATCTCGGTTTATGGTCATCGGTATAAGGGAGATTTTGCCGAAATTTTTCGATAGATACTCTTCGTGTTTCGATCATACCGGTTAAGTAAAGTTAGTAGTTAAGTAACGGTCACCTTAGAGAGTAGTATAGTATAGTAAGAAGGGTGGTCGTTACAACTGCATGGTGATCTCTCATCGAAACTTGATCCGTCAAGTTTATCCACCTCCGGACACCTAGACTCCCTCCAGGTGCCTGGACTATTAACGTGGGTTTGACCAATCATTGTGCTTCAACTCAACTTCTGGATGATTTTTCTGGTCTAGGCTCCTAGACCAGGTTCGGGCACCCAGATTGCCTAGGTGCCTAGCAGGCCGCTCGAGCGAAGTTGGTCCAGGTGCCCGAACCGATTTCGGGCACCCGAGCTCCCTTTTTTTACCAGTTCCTTTTCTTACAAAAAGTTTTAGTCCAGGTAAGAAAAATATATTTATCCTGTAAAATAAATTAGTACAATACAGCAAGACAATAGTAGTAATTAGATCTTGCCTCCTCGAAATCAGGATCTAGTCAAGGTCTCAACTTAGGTTTTTCAAATGGACCTAAGTTGGACTGATGCCTACAATTCACTCAACCGGGAACACATCCTCATTGAATCTCTCCTCCAATTGCTTACCTTCGCTTACCAATTGTAATCGCATGACTTATCTTTGACCTACCAAGTCTTCCGGTCAGTTGTCAGGTCCTACGGACCCAACTAGGTCTCATGGATCCAACCGAACTTCTCACTAGATATTGGGTGCCACGGATTTATTGGACTTCGCACTACTATTGGGTCCCTTGAACATAACTAGATTTTTTAACCTAGTGTCAGCTCCTTTAGATCCAGCAACTCCTGTACACTTGGTAAAGTAATTAGACCACAAACACTCTAACTTTAATCCACTTATCATTTCTCAAAATCTGAGTTAAATCATTAATATAAATTATACCGATAATTTTTTCATTTTTGATCCAATGGCAACCTGAGTTAAAGTTAGAAATAAATAATATTGAAAGACAATATGTAAAATATAAATAAATTATCTAAGTTAGTTTTGAATTTGATTTACTTGATCAAATTTATTTATTGCTTTTCTACATTAATCCTTACCCTCCCCTTTTGGCATTTATAAAAAAATACTAGGATAAAAGATAGGTATAAAATATAGTTATTGTTGGTGCGAGAAGCATCCGACGATCGAACCTGAGTTTTGATAATGACAAAGGAGTAAAAGTTAAGGTTATTTGTGATCTAATGTGTTTGAATGAGCTTTGCAGGAAAATCTTAAGTGTACTTAGGTGAAAGCCCTAACTATGGTTAGGCAGGTGGAAAACCCTAGGGGGTGGTAACCCTAGGTCCTAGGAGGTGGTAACCCTAGGCGAAGAAAAGTTCTAGCTGCGGTTAGGCAAAGGGAAACCCCTAGGGGGCGGTAACCCTAAGTCCTAGGGGGCGGTAACCCTAGGCGGAAAGCCTTGGCAGGTCAAGGTCTTCGGGCAAAAGTCCTATAGCCGGAAACTCTAGGTGAAAATCTCGGTGTCGCGGATCGGGTGGAAAGTCTCGGCGAATCGTGGAGCGGACGTCCAGTGGAAAGACCTGAAGACTCGGGCGCTGAGCAAAAGCTCAGTCGATCTAGAGGATCGAACTGGCAACAGGTATACTCTCCTGAGTGGAGTAGGTGAGGACGCGTTCCCTGCTGAGAGAAGAGTAGGCGTCGGTTCGACCTAGGGTTTCCGGACGAAAATCCGAAGTCAGAACCGGACAGTCCGGTGACTGTCAGATATTCTTATTTATGTTATTATTATATGCTAACTTTGTGTTGTAGGGTATGCTTGGTATTTTGGGACTAACATATCTTGCAGGGACAAAATAGCGTGATTTACCTCAGATGAACAGTACCCAAGGCGTCCTCCATAGAGCTTGGAGGCGCCTCGGGTGCAAGAGCTGGGAAGTGCATGCATTAGAGTTGGAGGTGCCCTCAAGGAGTGCTGAGGCACTTTGGACGACCTTGGAGGTGCCCTCAAGGGCATCAGAGGTGCCCTCAGGTGGATAGGCTATGAAGGAGTCAAAGCTCATCCACGCTGCAAATCCGCTGGTAATGGAGGCACCCTCAAGGGGCTTGAAGGCACCCTCAATGGCTTATATAAGCCTATCTCGAGTAGAGGCTTAATACAACACTTCCCAAGCAACCTTTTCTTCAGCACACTACTAACGAGATGATCCGGATGAGCTATAACAAGACTCCGACGATCCGAAGCTGTGAAGTTTCAATTTCTTGTTGTCAGTATAATTTTTTAGTACAATTTTTTCTAATAATCTCTTGTAATATTTGTGAGTTATAGTTGTTGCCCAAAGTAAATGCTCAACAAGTGTGAGCCTTGGAGTAGGAGTCACCACAAGCTCCGAACCAAGTAAAAGACTTGACGTTAGCATTGTTTGTGTTTTATATTTCCGCTACATTTACTCGTTGATTTCCAAAACGAAAAGTGAAAGTCACGAGTACTATTCACCCCCCTCCCCCCATCTAGCGCTTTTCAATCCAACAATTGGTATTAGAGCGGGATCGCTTCGATTTAGTGCAACCACCAATCAAGCATTTTTTTGTGGTGATTTTCAATTTTTCAGAGTCGATCAGAATCGATATTATTGCCGCCTTCTGATCTAGTTTTTTTCGTAATCAAACTTTTGCTTGAAGCTAGTGCAACACCACTCGGTTCAGATTTTATTATTCTTTATCCCGCACTACTAATCCAAAATCAAGTCTTGGAACAAGTTTTTGGTTCTCTTTATATGCTAGATTCCAATGGCCCATCAAGAAGGCTATAGCACAGCCCGACCACCGCTCTTCTCCGGGGAAGACTTCGGCTACTGGAAGGGCTGAATGGAGTCCTACCTCCAAACTCAGTTCGAGGTATGGATGATCATCAAGGCCGACATCTCGCTCCCACTTGATGGCGCAGGAAAACTAATTTCGTGCGAGAATTGGGATGCAAGCATAATAAAGAAAGTCGAAGCCAATGCTAAAGCAACCTGCATCCTCCAATGTGGATTAACGAAGGAGGAGCTGAATCATGTCGGCCCGTTCTCGAGCGCCAAAGAATTGTGGGAAAAACTGATCGAGTTGCACGAGGGCACGTTCGACACAAAGGTAAGTAAGCATGACTTACTATTTAATAAATTATATAACATTAAAATGTAGGAAGGTGAGATGGCTAGCCAGCTTCATGCTTGTATACAAGATCTGCTCAACGGACTCCACGCAATCGGACAGAAAGTGGAGAACTGCGACATCCTAAGGTATGCCCTAAATGCCTTTCCGAGGAATACCTTGTGACATCCATGGTAGATGCTTACAAGGTATCCAAGGATTTATCTTTAATTAAACTTGACGAATTATTTTCTGAATTTGAATTACATGAATAAATTAATGCTCGATCGGACGAGAAGGGTATAACTTTGATTGCAGGTATAAGCAGAGCACGCGAACCAAAAGCAAGACACAGAACTGAACCAAAGTTAGAAGAAGATCCTGACTCAGATGATGATGACGATGAGATCACAGCCGAACTCGTCAACTTGGTAAGAAGCTCTACAAAAAGAAGAAGGGCTTTAACAAGAAGGACATCAAGAAGGTGATCCAATCCAAGGAGGTTCAACCAAGTTCAAAGGTGAAATTTGATGTAACCTACTACGGTTGTAACCAAAAGGGATATATCAAAGCCAACTGTCCGAATCAAAAGGATGCAATGAAACAAAGAAAGAAGAATGCTCCGAAGGCAACTTGGGATGAGTCCTCATCAGAAGAGTCCGATGAAGAGCTCGAACAGACGAGCTTCCTTGCATTGACGGTCCGGGAACACATCGACGAACCAGAGACCGAGAGCGAATCAGAAGTAGAATCAGAGAGAAGCCATGGATCCGTATCCATTTCTGAAGGACCTAACCCCGATGTAAGTACTACTCGGTTGCATAACCTAGTCAACTATCTTATGCGTAAATTAGCTAGATCTAACGTTCAGATCAAATCACTTCTAAAGGAGGTAGCATCCCTTAAAGAAGTGACTAACTCTGAATCCTTGATTGACCTTTTTCAGACTGAAACCTCAACTCAAGTCCAAAAGCTTGAGGAAGAGAATTTTAACCTGAAAACTCAAGTCAAGGATTTGAAGATCACATTGGAAAGGTTTACACTGGGTTCCAAGAACCTTGATTTGATTCTTGGAAAACAAAAGACCGTATACAATCGATCTGGACTAGGATTTAGGACAAAAAAGAAATACCGTTCATATCTATCTCTTGTTAATAGAACAAACAAAAAACTAACCCAAGCATGGGTCCTCAAGTCAAACTTGGTTAATCAAGTTGGACTTGGTCAATATTGGATCCCCAAGGTTCAAGTCCATTACCTTTATAGACCATATCGAGGCTATGATCTAGGGGGAGCCAATAGAAAGACCATTGTTAGAATTGTTTGATGAATGCTTTGCTTCTTCTGCTTTCATTATATGCTTAGATTAGGATAGATTAAGGACCCAGACGTAATTTACACTTGATTGGTTAGTCCTAGGGATTTCAAAAGGAAAATTAAACATCCAATTTCTTTGAGCGGCTTTGTCTAGAAGTGATGGATGATCTCATACCCAAGAAGGCCTAGTGTCTTATCACAGTCTGGAAGCTAATCTTTGAAATGTGTGTTTAATTGACCAATTGAAAAACTTGAGCCTAACTCAAATGTAAATTAATCCTTAGATATAACATAAATCAAAGATAAAAATTAACCATCTCACAAAATTCATAAGATTCCCTGATTGATAATTTAGAAATGGGTGAGATGGACCTAGGTAAAATTTAGAATTGAATTAAAATAATCTAATTTTAAAAAAATAAATTAATTGTAATTTAATTAAATCAATTGCATTTTAATAATTTTAACTTAATCACTTAAATAATTTTAACTTAATCAATTAAATAATTTTAATAATTTTAACTTAAATAATTTTAAACTTAATCAATCAAATTAACTAACGTTACCCAATTAATTAACTTAATCAAATTAACTAACTTTACTCAATTAATTAACTTAATCAAATTAACTAACTGTACGTAATTAATTAACTTAATCAAATTAACTAACTTCAATTTAATCAATTTAATAAATTTAACTTAACTAATTTTAATCGTAATTAATTTAACAAATTTTACCTTAATCTAAACTTAACAAAAACAAAAAAAAGGAACAAAAAACGTCTCAGTAAGGCACCTCTCGAAGGCACCTCCAACACAAATGAGGTGCCCTCGAGAGCGGCAGGAAATTTCCCGCCAACCCATCTTAAGGCGCCTCGACCGAATACGAGGCGCCTCCACTGCAACCTTGAGGGCACCTTCAAGGGCAGTGAAGGCACCCTCAACACAAGGATTTCCAGCGAATAGAGTCTTCTCTGTTCGTTGTTTTCTCGCCACTTTCTCGTTGTTTTCCTCACAAATCAACCACACCGATGCGCCTTCAACTCAAGTTTCTCCCCTCTAACTTCATCAAAGCCTCACAATGCCTCCTAGGTATACCCCGATCTTTCTTAA
This sequence comes from Zingiber officinale, assembly GCF_018446385.1. Classification (NCBI taxonomy): domain Eukaryota; kingdom Viridiplantae; phylum Streptophyta; class Magnoliopsida; order Zingiberales; family Zingiberaceae; genus Zingiber; species Zingiber officinale. Next base: position 103,398,989 of record NC_055990.1, read on the forward strand.
ATGTTTCTATATTCTTTTATTGTGCATTTTTTGGTTATATCTGTGTTTGCTTAAAATTAGGAAACGACGTAATGTTGCGTCTACTTCCGGTAGTGCCCCGTCCACCGATCCTAGGTTCCCCACTGAGCGACATAGAATTGAGTTTATTGAGCATACATTTTCTCTAATTAAATGTAGATATTTGAGTAGAACAATTTTTTACTAAATATTGTCAGCCTGTGGTCCAGATGATTGAGCACTTTCAGCTTGGTAAGCTAGTTTACTGCAGTAATGCAGTAAATCAAGACTTATGTGCTCAGTTCTATAACAACCTTGAGAGGGTTGATGACCTGACCTATTCAACCAGAGTTGATGGAAAGGATCTTCAGTTTACCCCTGCCTTGATACGTACTAGTCTAGGTCTTAGACCCTCTCTATGCCCCTTTTTGTGTTACCCTAGTAGGGATCTGCCATTTGTCGAGCCCTACTCCCACATTACATTAGATACACTCTATATGCATTTTTATGGGGAGGAGAGACCACCTGTAGTTTCTAACTTCAGGTTACTCTCTCTTGGGGTTTAGGACTACATTATGTATCGAGTCCTGACTTCATGTATTTTGCCGATCATATCTCAGGACGTCCCGAAGATACGCCCTTCTCATTCCTTCTTTTTGTATGCCTTATGTCAGCATTTAGATATAGACATAGCATTACACATGTTTCATAACATCATTCATATAGCCAGTCTCGTTACGTCCCTTGTAGTCCACATGCCTTACTGTCATGTCATGACATATATCTTCTCGACTTTAGGGATAGATACGACCCAGGGGACGGTTACCTCCCTTAGACCTTATGACAAGATCGGCCAACGTCACCTTAGGTTAGCTCATATAGACATCACCGCTCAAGGGGTCCTCGTATGGAGAGGTGGGCCGCCGCCAGTTGATCTAACCGAGGATGAGGTTGTTGCTCAAGTTGAGGGCGCTGCTCCAGCCGATGGGTTCGTCCTACCTCCAGATGAGTATTTTTATCCAACCAAGGGAGAGGAGGTGTTAGGATTCACACTTACTGAAATGTTTGAGGATCCTTTAGCATAACCCACGACGTCAGCCCAACCCTCAAGCTCACTATCTGTCGAAGATCGACTCGCTCGACTTGAGGAGTCTTCCATGCAGATACAGCAAACTGTCATAGATGGCTTTAGCTCCCTCCGAGGAGACTTGACTGCTTTTCGGAGTGACTTCACTGCTTTCAGAGATGACTTGACCTCCAGGTTTGAGCAGTTCTTCCAGACTTCACGATCCCCTGAGCGATCTCCACCACCACCTGAGGATGATTGATTAGACTATGCACTGTATATATGACAAATTATAGATAGTCTATATTTGGTACATTTCATCTTTTTACATTACTACCTAGGACTTTCTTGATGCCTCACTTATTCTATTTTTAAAATAGGTTATGTTGTTTTGCTTAGTATTTAAAATCCTAGGAAAAATATTTTTTTCAAAATTCCAATTTTTATTAGTTTTGCAAAAATTTGGATTTAGCTTAGGAATTTACCCCCTAGAAATCATATACCCCTAGTTTTTAGCCAGAGCATCTCACAAGCACACTAGGATTACCTTGCTTGTGTATGAAAATACTTAGAATGGTGTGAGATGCATAGGGAACTACCTAGACTTCAGAATGCTTATATATGTGCATCACAGTAAGTCTGGGCAATAAATACCATATTTACATTAATCAAGTTAAGTTATCCTGTCTTAGTCAAATCTAACTAGATCACTGACTTAACTTGACTAACCAAGTGAAAGCTATTGCCTTTTAGGTAAGCAGCTAGTAGCTAATGTTAGACATTTGGTTAAGGAAACTAGGCATTTAGTTTGAATTTTTAATTACTCATGCTTGGACTTTAGGACTTTCGAAAAGAAAACTAAGTTTTTTCTTTAACAAAATTGTCTTACTCTTTTTGGTTCTAAGTGAAAGTGGGCTTAGCTAAAGCTATAAAAATTGATCCTATTTAAGCTAAGTACTTTTCAAATTTTAACTAAGTAAAATTACTTTTTTTAAACCCTAAAGTGTTCCTTTTTGAAAAATTCCTTTTTAATATATTCTTAAAGTTTTATCAATTTTTTTTATTTTACTCAAATTTAGCTAAGTTACTTTTCAAAGTCAATAAACTTTCCCTTAGCTAAACTAATTTCCAAACTTAGTTTTTGAGCAAAACATTTTTTAGAGAAAAGATTTTAAAACTAAAGCTAAGAACTATGCTTCCTATTAAACTTTGTGATTTGTTTCCTTACTTTTTCTTTAATCTACTCATTCACTTAGATAAAAATCCTTACAAGAAAATTTGCTCTAAAAGCTAAGTATTTATCAAAATGTTTTAAGTATTTATTTCAACCTCCTATTAAACTAAGTTAGTTTTAGCTAAAGCTTCTTTTCTCATATTTTTAAAAGCTAAATTCTTATAAAATTTTCTCAAATCAAAATTTTTTAGCAGCGTGCTGTCAAAGAACATTTTCTTAACCCCTCCCTCACAAAATTTTTTGATATATGACAAAGGAGGAGAGTATAAGAAAATTCAAATCTAAAAGTCAAGTATAAAGAAAATTCTAAAGAGGGGAACTTTTATTAAGGGGGAGTTTTTTCACTTAAATTTATGCTTACGCTGTTATTTAAATTCAGTTATGCTTGCGTTGTTATTAAATTCTTTATAACATTATTCTTTACTCTTTATGTCTTTTTACTTAACTTTGAATTTTTGTTGTCATAATAAAAAAGGAAGAGATTGTTGATGCGGGAAGCATCCGACGATCGAACCTGAGTTTTGATAATAGCAAAGGATTCAAAGTTAATGTTATTTGTGATCTAATGTGTTTGAATGAGCTTTGCAGGAAAGTCCTAAGTGTACTTAGGCAAAATCCCTAACTACGGTTAGGCAGGTGGAAAACCCTAGGGTGTGGTAGCTGCGGTTAGGCAAAGGAAAAACCTTAGGGGGCGGTAACCCTAGGCGGAAAGTCTTGGTGGGTCGAGGTCTTCGGGCAAAAGTCCTAGAGTCAGAAACTCTAGGTGAAAATCCCGGTGTCGCGGATCGGGTGGAAAGTCTGGGTGGGTCGTGGAGCGGACGTCCAGCGGAAATACCTGAAGACTCGAGCACTGAGCAAAATTCCAGTCGATCTGGAGGATCGAACTGGCAACAGGTATACTCTCCTGAGTGGAGTAGGTGAGGACGCGTTCCCCCCTAAGGGAACAGTAGGCGTCGGTTCGACCTAGGATTTCTGGACGAAAATCTGAAGTCAGAATCGGATAGTCTGGTGACTATCAGATATTCATATTTATGTTAGTATTATATGCTAACTTTGTATTGCAGGGTATGCTTGGTATTTTGGTACTAACATATCTTGCAGGAACAAAATAGCATGATTTGCCTCGGATAAACAGTACCTGAGGCGCCCTCCATGGAGCTTGGAGGCACCTCAAGTGCAAGAGCTGGGAAGTGCACGTAGCAGAGCTGGAGGTGCCCTCATGGAGTTCTGAGTCACGTCAGATGGCCTTGGAGGCACCCTCAAGGGCATCGGAGGCGCCCTCAGGTGGATAGGCTGTGAAGGAGTCAAAGCTCATCCACGTTGCGAATCCACCGGTAATGGAGGCGCCCTCAAGGGGTTTGAAGGCACCCTCAATGGCTTATATAAGTCTGTCTCGAGCAGAGGCTTAATACAACACTTCCAAATCAACCTTTTATTCAGCGCACTGCTAATGAGATGATCCAGTTGAGCTATAACAAGACCCCGACAACCCGAAGCTGTGAAGTTTGAATTTCTTGTTGTCGGTATAATTTTTTAGTATAGTTTTTGTAATAATCTCTTGTAATAATTGTGAGATATAGTTGTTTCCCAAAGTAAATGCTCAACGAGCGTGGACCTTGGAGTAGGAGTCACCACAGACTCCGAACCAAGTAAAAGACTTGGCGTTAGCATTGTTTGTGTTTTATATTTCCACTGCATTTACTCCTTGATTTCCGAAATGAAAAGTGAAAGTCACGAGCGCTATTCACCCCCCCCTCTAGCGCTTTTCGATCCAACAGTTATAAGTACCCCATGGTAGTTTTGATGTAATCAACTAAGTCAAGTTAGGTCCTGTTATGTTTTGATACCCTGTGTCTAATGTGCGGGAACTTAGGAGCACAGGAAGTCAAGCGAAAGACGTAGCTAGCGAGAAGGATGGCACGAGAGAGAGAGTCGACGGGCTCGGTGCATTCGAGGAACGAGATGCTGCGGAAGAGTACGCTGATGGATAAGAAGGAAATGTTGGTTGCTACTCGGAATATCGTATTGGTTCCCCTGTACAAAAATTTTGTATAAGTCCCAAACTTTCCCTAACAACCTATTGTGTTCTTTAGAAATTAAATTTGGAATCGCAAACAGAACTTAACACTATTGATTCCAAATTCAACTTATCTATTCTTAGAGGTTTAGACTTGGATCGCAAACAATGCTTAACATTATTAATCCAAATCCACCCATGTTACAAATTTGATTAAATATTTATTTCAGATATCGGCTTCCAGGTTAAACATGGCGAGGCACTAGGCCTTCTTAGTTATGGGAGCATCCACCACTTCCTAGACAAAGCCTTTCAACGAAATTCAATATTTAATCTCCTTATAGTAACCTTAGGTTTAACCACTAAGAACAATCGAATCACAAGATAAAAAAAAAAAAAAAAGAAACACAAAATCGAATCATAAATTCAAAACCTAGAATCCTTAGCCTCTTGTGTTTGGTATTTCAAAATTCATACAATGAAAACTAGTATGATGCGGAATAAGACAACTAGTTATACCTTTCTTTGTAGCTTATAGACCTCACGATCTTCTATCGTATTCCTCTTCTTATCTTGGACGTCGTGTGGGCGACGATCTACCAAGACGAGACTCCACCAAAACCTTCTTCTTCCTTCCAAGTTTCGGCCACCAACAATCTCCTAGAGATGAAGAACTTCGGCCACCAACTAAGCTCCAAGGGATGCTAAGAAACAATGCCTCCTATCTCTCCTTCCTCTAACAAGATCTGGCCACCTTGAACTCCTTGAGATGAGATGCCGCCGGCCACCAAGGTGTTAATTAGAGCCCTAGAGCCAATCATTTGATGATTGTTGTATGGACTCATTGTATCATATTCTTGTATATTAATAAAGGCATTTGTTTTGGTTATTATACTTACTTGTATTGGTTCCAAATAACTAAGTATAATAGCGTCCTTGAGTAGAGGGTTCTTACCAATATCAATTGGTTAGTTGAACCGATAGTGAGATGATATAGGGAACACTACTCTTAATCATTCCTAGTCGAGTATTAACATTCAGGGACAATGTTAATGCGACGAGACTAGCATGTAGGTCAACTCGATGACTTGATCTCACAAGTCATGGATATGGAGATATCAAGTTGACACATGGGTATGCATTGGAGAATATATAGTGAATGACCCACCATGAGAAAGTATCATGGATCGTTATATGAGTGTCATATACTTTTTCATGTGGCTATTAGTATGACTACTAGTCCTTAGACCTGGAGTCACCATGGATCCCTACATAAGGAGTTATGTACTTTGGCTTCGCCAAACGTCACCCGTAACTGGGTGGACTATAAAGGCGATTACTAGGTATGTAACGAATTATGCAGAGGGATGTGAGTGATGTAGATGGGATCTATCCCTCCTATATGACGGGAGTGACATCGATGTTCTTGATAGAGTGAGACCACTAAGTGCATGGTCATGCCCAAATGAGTCAATATGAGATGTTGAGCTCATTTGATCGAGTGTGTCTACTTGGGATTCAAGATTTAGATTGATTAGAGGATGACACGGTCTATGCCTCACATTAATCAATCTAGATGTATAGGATAGAAGGACAATGTCATATATTGTGAGGAGTCACAATTAGTAGTCACAAGGTGATGTTGGATCTCAACATTCTTATAACTTGGGTAGTAATGATGTGTTGCTAGATACCGCTCATTAATTATGCTTCTAAATTGGTTTAGGAGCATTACCAACGTTATAAGAACCTATAGGATCACATACAAAGGACAATTAGATGGAGATTAGGTTCATATGATGAACCAAGAGGATTAGATTCATGTGATGAATCAAATTGGATTAAGAGTAATCCTAATTGAACTAATTGAGTTGGACTCAATTTGATTCATGTGTTCAATGAGTCTAATTTAGATTTTGACTCATTGAATCAATTTAATTAAATGAATTAGATCCATTATATTAAATTGGCTTGAATCAAATGGTTGGATTTGATCAACCATGGGAGCTATAATGTCAAGTTTGACTTGACTTGAGAGGAAGAGGAAAAGTCAAGTTTGGCTTGACTATATGCCACCTCATTTGTGAGTTGGTATTAAGTGGCCAATAATGGTGTTACACATCATCATGTTTAGCACATGTGTATGCCACCTCATGGAGGTTACAAATCTCCTCTTTAATGGCCACATTAAATGAGAATGGAGGTTACAACTCCATTAAGTGGCCGACCACTTATGGTGTGGAAGAAAATTTGATTTTCATTCAAGGCATTCATTCCTCCTCCTTCCTCTCTTCTTGCTCTCCCTCTCCTCCTCCTTGGCCGAACCATCTAAGGTGCTAGCACACCTTTGTTTGGTCTTCTCCACCTAGTTTGTTCGTGTGGATACTTCTAGAGGATCGTACACTTGACGATCTCGAGATCCGGTGAACCGTTGGACGTGCGGGATTGCGAAGGGCATCGCATCGAGGGTAAATTCCTTCTCCTTGTAGATCTAGTTTAGAACTAGCATAAGAAACTCATACTAGTAATGTTTTTCGAAAATTTAACTTCGCACGGATCCGGTGGCATGGGAATCGGGGTTTCCGCAATGCGAAAAAGCGGTTTTTGCGGCCCGAAAATCCCAACAGTGGTATCAGAGCCACGTGCGAAGCGTGTACGAGTTTCATTTGCATTTTTATGAAAAATGTAGGTTCTGTAATTTTCTGTAAATTTAGGTTTTTTATGGTTTTTATGGTATTTTTCTCGTAGAAGCGAAGCACAAGTGTTTAGACACTTGTAGGCTTCGGCTACCGAGAAGATTTTTCCGAAACGACAAGGTTTCGCCCCAAATCTTTTTGGGACAGCGGACTAAGGCGCTGTAGGGTTGCTTAGGGACACTCGCGATGGTTATATCTCGGGTAGGGGCGCTGCCCCTGGCCCCGCAAGGGGATTCGTTCCGCGATTGCACCCGAAAATCGCTAATCGGGACCACCGGAAATTTTTACTCATAAAAATTGTAAAAAATAGTATTAAAATTACATAAAATTATGGAAATTACATAATTTAGAATTATGTATAATTTGTGATGGTCATGGCCCAAAAGGCCCAATTTGATTGGTATATTTGTGTTGTAATTCATAATACGGCATGCATGCCGTCATGTGATTGTGCGTGTTGTATATGTGATTCGCGACCTGCGCGTCGTGCCTGCCTTCATTTATATTCTTGTTGTAAATAGTTTAGACTCGAATGTAACTTGAGTTTCAAAATTGTAATGTACAAAAATTGGAGCCATGGAAGATCCACTCGAGACGGAGTTACGAGGAGGGCCCGAGTAACACAAGGTGGTCAAAGGGAGGAGTTTGAGAAGTTGTTGACCCTAGGTTGACCATCCGATCTTCTCATTGACTTGAGAAGATCGTAGTAGGGCCATGACTAATCACAAATAGTATAATTAATTGCTTGTTTATGTGTATTTGATGCATGCTAGTAAAGTAGTTAGTTAGTGCCTTAACGATTAGATTAGATCTAAATCGTGTACAAGATGCACCCTACGATTAGATTAGATCTCAATCGCATCAACTCTAAAATGTCTACCATGCTGTGATACCTATCGCTACCTCGATCACATGTGTTGTTGAATCTACCAAAGCAGAGAAACACATATTATCTTGGTAGGGTACAGAGGGACAATCTTGGTCCCACCAATCAACGCATGGGTGAGTAGAGACTCAATTTGATTGAGTACAACTAGTTAAATCGAGTTTAACTGTAGGCATTCTTCCAACGGTTGGAAAGATAGGACATAAATCACATTTATATTAATTCTTGGGCGTATTAGCCAAAGCTAACTCAAGTTTTAATATAACTGCGGATAATGATCCTATAAACAAGAGTTGCATAGAGATGTAATTGGTAAATCGTTACCTACCGATCATACTAAATCTTGGGCGTATTAGCCAAAGCTAACTCAAGGGTTAGTATGATGTGGATCTTGTCCCACATGAATTATAGAATTCAATGGGAGCATCATTTAATTAAAGGCCTAATTAAATGATTACTAGAATATGATGTTTATTTATTTTCTGTATTTTTCTGTTGTAGATAACCATGACGTCAAACACGAACACCTTCTCTCTACGTTCTGTCCTTGACAAGGACAAGCTCAACGGAGCAAATTTCTTGGACTGGTATAGGAATTTGAGAATAGTTCTCACCTAGGAACGTAAACTGTACGTTCTGGAGCAGCCCATTCCGGAGGCTCCTCCTACCAATGCCACGCGAGCAGACAAAGATGCTTACAAGAAGCATCAAGATGACGCATTAGATGTATCATGTCTAATGCTCGTGACCATGAACTCTGAGCTTCAGAAGCAACATGAGTTAATGGGTGCTTATGATATGGTTGAACATTTTCGTCAACTATATCAAGGACAAGCGCGGCACGAGAGATTTGAGATCTCAAGGACACTATTTCAGTGCAAGATGTCAGATGGGGCTCCCGTAGGCCCATATGTACTCAAAATGATTGGGTACATAGAAAACCTACATAGGTTGGGATTCCCGCTTGGCCAAGAGTTGGCTACTGACCTGATCTTGCAATCCTTGCCGGATAGCTATAGTCAATTCGTTCTAAACTACAACATGAACAAAATTGACAAGCCACTGCCTGAGCTGCTTAACATGTTAAGAACTGCTGAGCTGAACCTTAAGAAGGTTAAGCCCCACTCTGTTCTGATGGTTCAGAAACACAAGGGCAAGGGCAAGCCCAAAGGCAAAGGAAAGTCTCAAGCCAAGGGCAAAGGAAAGACACTGAAGCCTAAAGGAGGGGTTGCCAAGGATGCTACCTGTTTCCACTGCGGTCAGACCGGGTACTGGAAGAGGAACTGCAAGGTGTACCTGGAAGATCTTAAGAAGAAGTGAAGTGAGACTTCCACTTCAGGTATATATGTTATAGAAGTCAATCTATCTATTTCTTCATCGTGGGTATTAGATACCGGATATGCTTCTAACATTTGTACTAATGTGCAGGCGCAGAGAAATAGCAGGGCATTGACGAAGGGCGAGGTGGACCTACGCGTAGGCAATGGAGCACGGGTTGCTGTTGTTGCTGTAGGGACTTATCATCTATCTCTGCCCTCTGGGCTTGTATTAGAATTAGATGAATGTTGTTATGTGCCTGCTTTAACTAAGAACATAATTTCAGTTTCTTTTTTGGACAAGAAAGGTTTCTCTTTTATAATAAAGGACAAATGTTGTTCTGTTTATTTAAAAGATATGTTCTATTGTAGTACACCTCTGATGAACGGACTCTATATTCTAGACCTTGAGAACCCTATCTATAACATAAGTACCAAGAGGTTCAAGTCAAATGACATGAACCAAACCTATCTCTAGTACTGTCGCTTAGGTCATATAAACGACAAGCGCTTATCCCAGCTCCATAAGGATGGTTTGCTGTACTCATTTGATTTTGAATCTTATAAGACGTGTGAGTCATGCCTACTAGGCAAGATGACCAAGACTCCCTTTAGTGGGCACAGCGAGAGAGCGACTGATTTGTTAGGACTTATACATAGTGATGTATGTGGCCCTTTCAATGTCGCTGCTAGAGACGGTTATAGGTACTTCATTACATTTACTAATGACTTCAGTAGATATGGTTATGTGTACTTGATGACACTTAAGTCTGAATCCTTTGAAAAATTCAAAGAATTCAAGAATGAAGTACAAAACTAGCTTGGCAAGAGTATTAAGAAACTTCGATTAGATCGAGGTGGTGAATACCGTAGCCATGAGTTTCATGACTATCTAGTTGAGTGTGGGATCCTATCCCAACTCACTCATCCTGGAACACCACAGTGGAATGGTGTATCTGAAAGGAGGAATTGTACCCTATTAGATATGGTACGGTCTATGATGAGTCACACAGATCTTCCTACATTTCTTTGGGGCTATGCTCTAGACACGGCAGCTTTTATACTCAACCGAGTTCCATCCAAGGCCGTGATAAAGACACCATATAGGATATGGACTGGGAGAGATGTCCAGGTGTCTTTTATAAGGATTTGGGGTTGTGAGGCTTACGTTAGATGTCAAGTCTCAGACAAACTGGGACCCAAATCTGATAAGTGCTATTTCATTGGATATCCCAAGGAAACTAAGGGATATTACTTCTATATTCCCAGTCAGCACAAGGTAGTTGTGGCAAAGACTGGGGTCTTTCTAGAAAGGGACTTTGTTTCTAGAAAGACTAGTGGGAGTACGTTCGATCTTGAAGAAGTTCAAGATGCGGACTATAGCACTGAAGCCTCGATGGAAGTTGAACTGGAACCACAAAGTGTTGTGGATGATGTTGTTCCACAAGGAGTTGAGGAACAACAACCAGTTCAAGTAGACATACCTCTTCGCAGGTCTGATAGGGTACGTCGTCAGCCTGAGAGATACTCATTTCTCTTGTCTGACCATGATGACGTTGTGCTCATAGATGATGAGCCTACCACCTATCAGGAAGCTGTGATGAGACCAGATTCCGAGAAATGACTAGAGGTCATGAGATCCGAAATGGAATCCATGTACACCAACCAAGTATAGACTTTGGTTGATCCACCTGAAGGGGTAAAATCCATTGGGTGTAAATTGGGTCTTTAAGAGAAAGACTGACATGGATGGACTTATCTATAAGGGTCGCTTGGTAGCTAAAAGTTTCAAGCAAATTCATGGTATTGACTATGATGAAACCTTTTCTCCAGTAGCGATGTTTAAATCCCTCCGGATCATGCTTGCTCTTGCAGCATACCATGACTATGAGATATGGCAGATGGATGTCAAAACCGCGTTTCTGAATGGAAACCTGCTCGAGGATGTGTACATGACACAACCTGAGAGTTTTGTAGATCCACAGCATACTAGCAGAGTATGCAAGCTGCATAGGTCCATTTATGGACTAAAGCAAGCTTCTCGGAGCTGGAATATTCGATTCGAAGATGCAATCAAATAGTTTGGTTTCAGCAAGAACGAAGATGAGCCTTGTGTCTACAAGAAGGTTGTAGGGGACATAGTTGTCTTCCTCATATTGTATGTGAATGACATACTACTCATTGGGAAGGACATCCCTATGCTTCAATCTGTCAAGACCTGGCTAGGGAGTTGCTTCTCAATGAAGGACTTAGGTGAGGCATCCTGCATTCTAGGGATACAGATCTATAGAGATAGATCTAAGAGATTGCTTGGCCTAAGTCAAAGTACATATATTGACAAGGTACTCCTTCGGTTTGCCATGCAGAACTCCAAGAAGGGATTTCTGTCGATGTCACATGGCGTGAGTCTTTCGAAGACTCAAGGTCCCTCTTCTATAGAGGAGAGAGACCGCATGGATCAGATCCCTTATGCCTCAGCCATAAGATCGATCATGTACGTCATGCTATGTACTCAACCTGATGTCTCGTATGCTTTGAGCATGACGAGTAGATACCAGTCAGATCTAAGTGAAAGTCACTGGATAGCGGTCAAGAATATTCTTAAGTACTTAAGAAGGACTAAAGAATATTTCTTGATATATGGAGGCGATGATGAGCTAGCTGTAAAGGGTTACAGTGATGCCAGCTTCCAGACCGACTAGGACGATTATCGATCACAGTCAGGGTTCGTGTTTTGCATAAATGGTGGTGCTATGAGCTGGAAGAGTTCGAAGCAGGACACAGTAGCTGATTATACGACAGAGGCTGAGTATATTGCTGCATCAGAAGCAGCAAAGGAGGCAGTTTGGATCCGCAAGTTCATCACTGAACTTGGGGTGGTTCCTAGCATTGCTGACCCTATTGAGCTATATTGTGACAACAATGGAGCTATAGCACAGGTGAAGGAACCTTGCTCACACCAGCGGACCAAACACATACTACAACGCTTCCATCTCATTCTAGAGATTATCGACAGAGGAGATGTGAAGATTTGCAGAGTACCTACAGAGGCTAACATCGCAGATCCCTTGACCAAGACTTTGGCACAGAGAAAGCATGATGGTCACACTAGGTCATTGGGGCTTAGAGTCTATACTGATTGGCACTAGTGCTAGTGAAAGATTGTTAGTTAGAGCCCTAGAGCCAATTATTTGATGATTGTTGTATGGACTCATTGTATCATATTCTTGTATATTAATAAAGATATTTGTTTTGGTTATTATACTTACTTGTATTGGTGCCAAATAACTAAGTATAATAGCGTCCTTGAGTAGAGGGTTCTTACCTATATCAATCGGTTAGTTGAACCGATAGTGAGATGATATAGGGAACACTACTCTTAATCATTCCTAATCGAGTATTAACATTCAGGGGCAATGTTAATGTGACGAGACTAGCATGTAGGTCAACTCGATGACTTGATCTCACAAGTCATGGATATGGAGATATCAAGTTGACACATGGGTATGCATTGGAGAATGTATACTGAATGACCCACCATGAGAAAGTATCATGGATCGTTATATGAGTGTCATATACTTTCTCATGTGACTATTAGTATGACTACTAGTCTTTGGACCTAAAGTCACCATGGATCCCTATATAAGGAGTTATGTACTTTGGCTTCGTTAAACGTCACCCGTAACTGGGTGGACTATAAAGGCGATTACTGGGTATGTAACGAATTATGCAGAGGGATGTGAGTGATGTAGATGGGATCTATCCCTCCTATATGACGGGAGTGACATCGATATTCTTGATAGAGTGAGACCACTAAGTGCATGGCCATGCCCAAATGAGTCAATATAAGATGTTAAGCTCATTTGATCGAGTGTGTCTACTTGGGATTCAAGATTTAGATTGATTAGAGGATGACACAGTCTATGCCTCACATTGATCAATCTAGATGTCTAGGATAGAAGGACAATGTCATATATTGTGAGGAGTCACAATTAGTAGTCACAAGGTGATGTTGGATCTCAACATTCTTATAACTTGGGTAGTAATGATGTGTTGCTAGATACCGCTCATTACTTATGCTTTTAAATTGATTTAGGAGCATTGCCAACGTTATAAGAACCTATAGGGTCACACACAAAGTACAATTAGATGGAGATTAGGTTCATATGATGAACCAAGAGGATTAGATTCATGTGATGAATCAAATTGGATTAAGAGTAATCCTAATTGAACTAATTGAGTTGGACTCAATTTGATTCATGTGTTCAATGAGTTTAATTTAGATTATGACTCATTAAATCAATTTAATTAAATGAATTAGATCCATTATATTAAATTGGCTTGAATCAAATGGTTGGATTTGATCAACCATGGGAGTTATAATGTCAAGTTTGACTTGACTTGAGAGGAAGAGGAAAAGTCAAGTTTGACTTGACTATATGCCACCTCATTTGTGAGTTGGCATTTAGTGGCCAATAATGGTGTTACACATCATCATGTTTAGCACATGTGTGTTCCACCTCATGGAGGTTACAAATCTCCTCTTTAATGGCCACATTAAATGAGAATGGAGGTTACAACTCCATTAAGTGGCCGACCACTTATGGTGTGGAAGAAAATTTAATTTTCATTCAAGGCATGTATTCCTCCTTCTTCCTCTCTTCTTGCTCTCCCTCTCCTCCTCCTTGGCCGAACCATCTAAGGTGCTAGCACACCTTTGTTTGGTCTTCTCCACCTAGTTTGTTCGTGTGGATACTTCTAGAGGATCGTACACTTGACGATCTCGAGATCCGGCGAACCGTTGGACGTGCGAGATTACGAAGGACATCACATCGAGGGTAAATTCCTTCTCCTTGTAGATCTAGTTTAGAACTAGCATAAGAAACTCGTACTCGTAATGTTTTTCAAAAATTTTACTTCGCACGGATCCGGTGGCATGGGAATCGGGGTTTCCGCAATGCGAAAAAGCGATTTTTGCGGCCCGAAAATCCCAACACAAGGAAGAAGAACAAGAGGAAGAGGAGGGTCGGCCACCACTAAGGAAGAGAGGAGAGGAATAATAGATGTGTTGTAAGTGTTGGAACCCCAAGGTTGTTTTCGTGTGATCAACAAGTTAAGTTAGGTCCTGTGTTGTTTTAACCTTGTGTCTAAGTGTGCAAGAGCTTAGGAGTACAAGTACTCGAGCGGAAGACGTAGCTAGAGAGAAGAACAACACGCGGTGCGTCCGAGGGACGAGGTGCTGCGGAAGAGTACCCCGGTGGACGAGAAGGAAGCGTGCAGTGGTTCCGAGGGACGAAAAGCTGGAGCGGAAGATTGCTCGGGGAGCAAGAGACGCAGCTAGTGAGAAAGTCAGCACGGGGTGCGACCGAGGGACGAAGACTGCGGATGAGTACGCTGGTGGACGAGAAGGAAACACGCAGCGATTCCGAGGGACGAGAAGCCGGAACGGAAGGCTGCTCGAGAAGACCGGAACTTGGGTTTGAGTGAGCCCTATTCTGGATGGCAGAGATCACCCAAGCGAGCGGATCTGGAGCAGAAGGCCCGGACCAAGGCGGGACTGAACCAGAGAGGAGGTCCTGGACAAAAAGTCAACTACTGTTGACTTTTTGCTCCGGGGCGCCCGGAGCTGTCTGGGGCGCTCGGAATGCTTCCGGACGCCCAGACCCGACTTTTGACCAGGATCAAGATTTGACTCGATCTGATCGTTGGGGGATAAAGTTTATCCCCACCAGGGCACCCGGAACCCTTCCGGGCACCTGAAACCCTTCCAGGTGCCCTGACCAAGGCTATAGTCCAGAAGCTTTTCAACAAACGCATTACTTGTAATTCCAACGCTTGTGTGCTTTAGAGTTAAGCTTCTGTTTCCGTGCTTCAACGTTGTAAGAGGCTTCTCCACCTGAAGGAGTATTCTAGTGCGCTTAACCTTCCTCGGATTAACAACCACATCGGTTGTAACCAAGTAAATACTCGTGCCTCGTCTTTTTAATATTTTATTTATCTGCTTTATATTATTATGGAAGTGTTAGCTTAAAGAGTTCAAGGAAGGGTGTTGTTTTTGTTTTTATTTTACAGGTCTATCCAACAACCCCCTCCTAGCCGGCCGCAACGGTCCTACAAGTGGTATCAGAGCCGAGACGCCTCAGAAGGACTAACCGCCGTCTGAAGCAACAAAACAATGGTCGGAGCTAGCGACTACCCACCAGCATTCGAGGGGGAGTCCCCTTTATGGAAACAAAAAATGGAGGTATATGTACACTCTGATTCTGATATTTTTTTCAATAATGAAATTTGGTTATGAAGAACCGAAGAACACGAATGGAGAAGAACTCGGGATACGCCTCTGGAACAAGAAGCAACGTGACGAGTCAATGGCAAACGGTCAGGCATAATTTCACATTCTAACAGTAATACCAAGTGAAGACCTCGACGAAATTGGTGAATATAAAAGCGCAAAAGAACTTTGGAAAAAGTTCTTGAAGATTCATGAAGAATCAGAAGAAGCCAAATCCGAGACTAAAGAAATTGCCGAAACAGAAATCATAGCAGAAGACCCACCTAAAGATGAAGAAAGCTCAACCGAGACAAGCATCGAGAAAGGGGGAGAGTCGTTAGAAGAAGCAATTCAACAGGGGGAGAATCAACAGCTGACAAGGTAAGTCAGGTATGGTCTCCACCTTCTGAACATTTAGTTAAATCAATCAAAATGTCGCCAAAAGAATTCTGTGAATTAAAAATTGAATCATCAAAAGAGGTTTTCGGATTAGAAAATCAACTGCTGAACTCTTCTTGCAAATTAGAAATATTATCGAAAGAATTTTTTGAATTACAAAATATTTTGATGAAAGATTCTTGCAAACTAGAAATATTATCGAAAGAGTTTCTTGAATTGCAAAAAGTTTTGACGAAAGATTCTTGCGAATTACAAATTATTTTGTCAAAAGAATTTCGCAAATATGAAATATTGCCAAAAGATTCTTGCAAGTTACAAAATATTTTATCGAATGAATCTTGTAAATTAGAAAAATTGTCAAACGAATTTTTACCAATTATTTTGTCAATACAATTTCTTGCATGTTTAATATTTGGTACTTTAAAGCTGAAAGAAATAGCCTATTGATTAAAGTATCTCGACAAACTATTAACAGAAATTAACATGATACAATTCTTCACATGTTCAAATTGTCTTACTTTAAATTTGAGAAATTGTAATAAGTTAAAATGGAAATTTAAAACTTTCTGATAAAAGCATAAAAAATAAAATTAAATTAAAAATAAATGCATAAATTTTTTTTTTATATGTTCTAAAAAAAATTTTTTCATAAAGTTTTCTACTGAGAAAATTCTTAATTTTCATGACGAAAACTTAGAAATTTTCTAAAAATTATTTTTAACTTAGAAATTTTCCTTGACTTAGAAATATTTTCCAGAAAATCATTGAAATATATTTTTATAAATTTTCTAAGTGTCAACCCTTAGATTTTTTCTTGCAACCCCAATTTTTTATGTGATCAAAGGGGGAGAAGAAAAAGTATAAGCCTAGGGGGAGGTAAAAAATTAAAATTTTTGAAATTTAATGTTTCTATCTTGTTGCACGTTATTGCAAAATAAATTGTTTCATTTTCATGTCTATTTTTGACCCTAGCTTAACTTGGGTTGATCACATCAAAAAGGGAGAGATTGTTGGAACCCCAAGGTTGTTTTGGTGTGATCAACAAGTTAAGTTAGGTCCTGTGTTGTTTTATCCTTGTGTCTAAGTGTGCAGGAGCTTAGGAGCACAGGTACTCGAGCGGAAGACGCAATTAGCGAGAAGGACGACACGCGGTGCGTCCGAGGGACGAGGTGCTGCGGAAGAGTACCCCGGTAGACGAGAAGGAAGCGTGCGGTGGTTCCGAGATATAAAAAGCCGTAGCGGAAGATTGCTCGGGGAGCAAGAGACGCAGCTAGCGAGAAGGTCGGCACAGGGTGAGACTGAGGGACGAAGATTGTGGATGAGTACGCTGGTGGGAGAGAAGGAAACACGCGGCGATTCCGAAGGACGAGAAGCTGGAGCGGAAGGCTGCACGAGAAGACCAGAACTTGGGTTCGGGTGAGCCCTATTCCGGATGGTAGAGATCACCCAAGCGAGTGGATCCAGAGCAGAAGACCCGGACCAAGGCGAGACTGAACCAGAGAAGAGGTCCCGGACAAAAAGTCAAATACTGTTGACTTTTTGCTCCGGGGCGCCCGGGACCATTCCGAGTGCCCGGAATGCTTCCAGGCACCCGGACCCGACTTTTGACCAGGATCGAGATTTGTCTCGATTTGATCATTGGGGGATAAAGTTTATCCCCCTAGGGCACCCGGAACCCTTCCAGGCGCCCCGACCAAGGCTATAAATATAGTCTTGGTCCAGAAGTTTTTTAACGAACTCATTACTTGTAATTCCAAGACTTGTGTGCTTTAGAGTTAAGCTTCTATTTCTGTGCTTCAATGTTGTAAGAGGCTTCTCCTCCTAAAGGAGTATTCTAGTGCGCTTAACCTTCCTTGGATTAACAACCACATCGGTTGTAACCAAGTAAATCTCGTGCCTCGTCTTTTTAATGTTTTATTTATCTTCTTTATATTCTTATGCAAGTGTTAGCTTAAAGAGTTTGAGGAAGGGTGTTGTTTTTGTTTTTATTTTACAGGGCTATCCAACAACCCCCTCCTAGCCGGCCGCAATGGTCCTACAGTAAGGTGATGCACCTCTACCCTCTCTTTTATATTCCTTGGTCTTGGCAAATAAGGAAAGTTTTAAATATAATTAAAACTTCCTTATATTCCTTACCAATGTCTAAGAAGGAAAATTTAATTAAAAGCTTCCTTATAAACCTTTAATGGCCGGCCCCTACCTTGTCCTCCAAACAAGGAAAGTTTTAAACAAAAAATTAAAACTTCCTTAATTGTTTCTGATAAGAAATTTTAATTAAAAAATTTCATTCTTTAAATACCTTCATGGTTGGTTATAAAAGGAAAGTTTTATAAATTAAAATATCTCTCTTAAAACATGTGGATGGTTTCAAAAAGGAAAGTTTTATCAAAAATTAAAATCTTCCTTTAAACTACAAATAAAGAAAGATATCAAATCTTTCTCTTAATCCTTTGTAGAAAGCTATAAAAGGAAATATTTATAATTTTAAACTCTCTTTTTAAACAATGGCTTCCACATAAGGAAAGATTTAAAATTTATCAAAAAATTAAAATCTTCCTTTTAATTACAAATAAGGAAAGATATCAAACATTTCTCTTAATCCTTTGTAGAAAACTATAAAAGGAAATATTTATAATTTTAAACTCTCTTTCAATGTGAATATGGTCGGCCACCCTTGCTTGAGCTCCAAGCTAGGGCTGGCAACAACTTGAACCTATCTAACCTTGGTTTGGTCGGCCATAGCTTGGGCTCCAAGCTTGGCTTGGCCGGCCACCTTAAGGTGGGTAAGAAGTTGGGTTTGGTGGATATAAGACTTTATAAATAAGAGGCTACAATAGGGACTGAGAGGAGGAATTGGTTTTGGTCTCCCGATGAGCTTGAGCTTCCCGTGTTCGCCCTGAACACCCAACTCAAGTTCATCAATAATATCTCATTCCACTAAAGAATTATTATTGCACTACCGCACCAATCCCATATTACTATATGGGTTCCTTCTTATCATGAGTGCATTAGTCTCCCTGTGTTTAAGATATAAAATGCCCACTAATTAAATGAGTTACTGACAACTCACTTAATTAATATCTAGCTCCAAGAGTAGTACTACTCAACTTCATTGCCTGCAGAACTAGGTTCATCTGCAGGATTTTCATGACAATCCTTATGAGCTCCTCAAGGGGGCATCATCAACCTACATTACTAGGATATAGTTTCATTCTATAATCAACAACATACCATATAAATAATATCATTTCCCAAATTATTGAGCCTATTGATTTAACGAACTAAATCTCACCCTTTGATAAATTAAAGAAATAAATATTAAGTATACGTGCTTGTTATTATATCATGATTAAGAGTGCACACTTCCATAATAACAGAGATTTTGTTCTTTTATGTAGTCAGTATAAAAAAAACTACCTCAAATAGTCCTGCTCAATACACTCATAGTGTACTAGTGTAATTTATTAGTCAAGATAAACTAATACCAAATTACACTACAACCACTCCAATGGTTTGTCCCATTTCATCTTGGTCGTGAGCAACTGTTTATAATTTATAAGGAATTGATAACATGAACTTCTGTGTGTGACACCACACACCATGTTATCTACAATACAAATTAATTGAACAACTACACTTAGCATAAATGTAGACATTTGACCAATGTGATTCTTATTTCTAAATAAATGTTTATACAAAACTAGGCTTTTAGTATACACTCTAACAATCTCCCACTAATACTAAAAGACTATGCTGTCATAAACGTTGCTATACATCTGGTTCCCAACCTCTCAACATGCCCATCAAAAGCTCTAGCCTTTAGGGCCTTAGTGAAAGGATCTTCTAGGTTATCATCTGATGTAATCTAGGTGACAACAACTTTTCCTCATTATACGATGTCTGTATTGGGTGGTACTTGCGCTTTATTGTGTTTACTTGCCTTATGGACTTATGATTTCTTCGAGTTTGCTACTGCACCACTATTATTACAATAAATTGTAATAATTTTTGGGATAACCAGGAATCATATCTAAGCCCATCATGAAGTTTCTGAGCCATATAACTTCTATGGCTACCTTAGAGGCTGCCATATACTCAACTTCCATAGTGGAGTTCGAAAAAATACCTATGCTTAACACTCCTCCATAGTTATGGCTTCACCTCCTAAAGTAAACACAAAACCTGTAAAATACCGAAAAATGGCGAATAATGATAAGGGAATTTTCCGAAATTTTTAGAAATTTTTCAGGGATTTTTCGGAGCTCGTATGGACGAGTTAACGGGGATAAAATGGGGCTCGGGAAAGCCTGTTTAGGCTACCCTATTTTAATGAGGAAAAATTTTAATTTTTTTTCCTTATTCCTTTTTCTTTTTCTGTTTTTATTTCTTTTCTTCATTTTCCTTTTTCCCCACCGAAACCCACACGAGCCGAGCCGAGCCTCTTCTCCCGACTCCTACCCTAACCGCCCTAATCGGCGTCTCCTCACCTCTGCCCGACACCGACGACGCCGGGGAACAGAGAGCCGGCCAACTCCTTCTCCCCTGCGCTCGCACACTGCTGATCCGTGTCTTAATCGGTGCCGAGCAGTTTCCTCGCTTTCCCCGCGCGTACAAAGCCCCAATTCCTCGGCACTTCATCTCCTCTCATCTGATCTGCGCGCCGAGGCCAATCATCGCCTCTCACCCCATCGCCGTGGAGATCCCTAACGCTGGCTAGTTCCCTGTGCCCTAGCTGCTAGCCACCGAGAGCTTTCTGATTTACGCCACCGTGCCCTAGTTGCGATCTTCCTCAGCCGCCGCCCCTCTGACCCGATGCCCTAGTACCATTGTTGTTCTCTGCCGGTTCACCACCACGGTAGCAAGTGGAGTTCGCCTGAGAGATGGCTGCTAACCTGGAATTGGAGTGAAGCTTGCAAGGTATTGGCTTTGCAGGATTTGATTTCGTGACCTGTACTGGAATTGTGAGCTATATGATTGATATTTGACCTATACAGCAGGGTTTGGGAATTTTAGTGTGGATTTGGAAGCTAGCGGCTCCACCTAGCTCCGGCCAGTATATCCAGCAGCAACTTCCCCGGCTGCGATTCAACAGAGGAGGGCCAATTGGGATTAGACTGTTGTGGGTATGAGGAATTTGATCATTATTCATACACTTAGGTGAGCAGGTTCAGTGATTTTCTTTAGATTCCTATTGAGGATGGTTTGTTCTGTATAGATTCTGTATATGTTATTAGATTACATCTGTGTTGAGACAATTGGAAATATTCATTGGAACGAGGATTCAGATTCGAGACGAGCACATCGACATAGAGTTTGATTAGCTCAATCTACATTGGAGGCGAGTACCTCTTGACTTATCTTTTATGATATTGTCATTTGGATATGCATAGTATTTTATAACTACAAGCAATGAACATGTTTGCCTTTGGTATGTCACTGTTTGATATTCATAACATGATAGGTTTGTCGCCTGTAATGTATTCGTGCTTATGTCTCGTGATTTGTTGCCATGAGTATCTTAGCTTCTAGAGTGACATACCATGCTTTACTAAGGTTAGGGTTAGGCTCTGGATTTTTGTTTCTAGCATGTGTATCCAAATTATCTGATACTTAGGTTTTTATGTCATGCTTGGATTGTGTATTTCTATTGGTATATCGTATATGATTCATGTACCTAGATCTTGTGGCTTTGATCTGTGCATATTGTTGGTACATATGCTATGGAAGGGGGATATGTTTAGGATCTAGGTTGTTATACCTTAGAGGACCTGTATACCCTAGATCTGTGGATTTGACCTACTGATACTGTGGTACCCATATTATGTATATATGGATTTTTCTATGCTGATCAGGATATTCCATACTTATTATGTTCAGGACATAGGTTTTTGATATTCTATCTGACCTGTGTACTCTAGATCTTGGTATGTGACCATCGATTTTACCGTACTCATTTTATATATATGGATATGGTTATGTTGATCAGTTTTGCTATGCTTAGTGTCATGCATCATGATTGCATGCTGTGCGATTGTCGGCTCCACTATGGTTGAGCCCATCGCCAGTTACATGTACTGCACACACCACCACTTATGGATTAGTGGTTTATCAGGCAGGTGTGTGGCGGTTCTGCTGTTGGCTCCGTTGGTCAGCCGGCAGACAGTTCCGCTCTGTTTGGCTCCGCTGGCATTTAGTGTAGCAGCGTGGTAGCCGGCAGACGGTGGACTCTGTTTGGCTCCGTTGGTCAGGTGACTCAGCGTGGTAGCCGGCAGAGATACCTCCCCGTTATCGTGTACCGGGAGATGAGAGCATTGAGCTCCCCCATTTATGATTTGGGGTCAGGACAGGAGTACTCCGACAGCATCCCGTCCACTCGGTCACTCATCAGGAGTAGTGACGACAGAGTGCACGGTTGTCACAGCCCTACCCACTCGGTCTCACCATTTGTGTGTGAGATGACTGACTGGCATCAGAGGTGACCAGGACGCATCATTTGCATCATATGCATTGATGCATTTATATTCTTATGAGTGTGTTTGCTGCATTTGGTTGCTGCATTTTGGTTGGATGCATACTTTTGACCTGCATACAGGATTATTGACACTTTCGGTTTGACGACCCTTTTGTCTGGATAGGAGTTCCTGGTGAGTACTGTTGGTTGCTACTCGGAAAACCTAGAGATTCCACTGTACAAAAATTTTGTACAAAGGTCTGAACCTTTTCCTAGCTACCATGTGTTCTTTTAAATTAAATTTTGGATCGCCTGCGGAACTTAACACTTTTGATCCAAAACTTAATCTATATGTTTTTTTAGGTTTAGACTTGGATCTCCTGCGGAACTTAACACGTTCGACCCAAATCACCTTAAGTTATTAATTCCATTAAACATTAATTTCCATAATTGGTTCCCAGTACTGACGTGGCGAGGCACATGGCCTTCTTGGATATGGGAGCAACCACCACCGACTAGACAAAACCTTTTATGGAAAGCTAATATTTAATTTCCTAAAATAACTTTAGGTTAACCGAAAAGAACAATCAAATCACAAGGAAAAGAAAAATAAAAGAACACTATATTGAAAACAAATTCGAAACACTAGAATCGTAAGCCTCTTGTATTTGGTATTATTTCCAAAAATAACTAGTATGATGCGGAAAAAAAAAATACTAGTTATACCTTCTAGAAAGACCTCTTGATCTTCTACCGTATTCCTCTTCTAACCTCGGACGTTGTGTGGGCAACGATCTTCCGAGATGAGAACCACCAAGCACCTTCTTCTTCCATCTAGGTTTCGGCCACACAAAAAGAGAAGTAGAGGTCCGGCCACCACCACCAAGCTCCAAGGGATGCAAGAAACAAAACCTCCTTTCTCTCTTTCTTCTCCTAGCTAGAACCGGCCACCATCAAGAGCTCCAAGAGGGATTGCCACCGGCCACAAGAAGAAGAGAAGAGAAAGAAGCTAGGGCCGGCCACCAAGGAGGAAAAGAGAGGAAGAATAGAATAGAGTTGTTCCCCATGAAGCCTTCTCTACCCCCTCTTTTATAATCCTTGGTCTTGGCAAATAAGGAAATTTAATTAAAAACTTCCTTAATTATTTTGCCATGAAAAAGAAAATTTTATTTAATTAAAAATAATTTCCTTTTTACAAATACAATGGCCGGCCACACCATTCCACAAATCAAGGAAATTTTAATTCACACAAGAATTAAAACTTCCTAATTTGCTTTCGGAAATTTATAAAAATTTCTCAAATAATTTTTCCCTTCATGGTGGTTAATAAAAAGGAAATTTTATAAATTAAAATATTTCTTTTAAACATGTGGATAAAAAAAGTTATCTCTAAAAATTAAAATCTCTTTTAATCTATAAATAAGGAAAGATATCAAATCTTTTCTTAATCTTTTGTAGAAACTTATAAAAGAGAATATTTAATTTTAAACTCTCTTTTAAATCATGAACATGATTAAAATTGAAAGTTTTCTTAAAATTTAAAATCCTCCTTTAATCAACAAATAAGGAAAGATTTCAAATTTTAAACTCTCTTTAAACATGTAGATGATTTACAAATAAGGAAAGTTTTACCAAAATTAAAACCATCCTTTTAATCTACAAATAAGGAAAGAGATTAATCTCTTCTCTTAATCTTTTGTAGAAAGTTATAAAAGGAAATTTTAATTTTTAAACTCTCTTTTAAAATCATGATATCCACATAAGAAATAATTTTAATAAAATCCTTTTAATATTCTAGTGGTCGGCCACCTAAGCTTGGGACCCAAGCTTTGGCCGGCCACCAACATGGCTCATCCACTTGGACTTGGCGGCCCTAGCTTGGGTTCCAAGCTAGCTTGGCCGACCCCATTGGATGGGTAAGAAGGTGGGTATGTCGGGGGTATAAATCTCTATATACTAGAGGCTACGATAGGGACCGAGAGGAGGAATTGGTTTTGGTCTCCCGATGAAATTAAGCATCCCGTGTTCGCCCCGAACACACAACTTAATTTCATCAATAATAATTCATTCCACTAAAGAACTATTATTGAACTACCGCACTAATCCCAAATTACATTTTTGGGCTCCTTCTTATTATGAGTGTGTTAGTCTCCCTGTGTTTAAGATAACAAATGTCCACTAATTAAGTAAGTTACTGACAATTCACTTAATTAATATCTAGCTCCAAGAGTAGTACCACTCAACTTCATCGTCATGTCGGACTAAGTCCACCTGCAGGGTTTAACATGACAATCCTTATGAGCTCCTCTTGGGGACATTCTCAACCTAGATCACTAGGGCACAGTTTCCTTCTATAATCAACAACACACACTATAAGTGATATCATTTCCCAACTTATCGGGCTTATTGATTCATCGAACTAAATCTCACCCATTGATAAATTAAAGAAATAAATATCAAATATATATGCTTGTTATTATATTAGGATTAAGAGCACACACTTCCATAATAACTGAGGTCTTTGTTTCTTTATAAAGTCAGTATAAAAGAAACGACCTCTAATGGTCCTACTCAATACACTCTATGTGTACTAGTGTAATTATATAGTTAAGATAAACTAATACCTAATTACACTACGACCTTCCAATGGTTTGTTCCTTTCCATTATGGTCGTGAGCTACTGTTTATAATTTATAAGGTACTGATAACATGATCTTCTGTGTGTGACACCACACACCATGTTATCTACAATATAAATTAATTGAACAACTACATTTATCATAAATGTAGACATTTGACTAATGTGATTCTTATTTCTAGATAAATGTTTATACCAAAAGGTAGGCTTTTAGTATACACTCTAACAATCTCCCACTTATACTAAAAGACTAAGTTGTCATATCTGCTGCCATACATCTGATTCCCAACCCTTCAACATGCCCATCAAAAGCTCTTGCCTTAAGGACCTTAGTGAAAGGATCTATAGGTCATCACCTGATGCAATATGGGCGGCAACAACTTCTCCTCGTTTATACTATTTCTCGTATTGGGTGGTACTTGCGCTCTATTGTGTTTACTTGCCTTATAGACTTATGGTTTCTTAGAGTTTGCTACTGCACCAACATTATTACAATAAATTGTAATAATCTTTGGACAAACCAGAAATCATATCTAAGTCTATCTTGAGATTATTGAGTCATTCATCTTTTATGGCTGCCTCAGAGGCTTGCCATATACTAAACTTCTATGGTGGAGTCCAGAAAAACACCTATGCTTATCACTCTTCCATAGTTATGACTTTACCTCCTAAAGTAAATACAAAATCCCGAGGTTGACTTATTATTGTCCCTATCCGATTGGAAATCAAAATCCATGTAACCCACAAGGACCAAATTAACTGCCTTGTAAACTAGCATATAATCTCTAGTACCTCTAAGGTACTTCAATATATGCTTTACTGCAGTCCACTGTCCTTGTCTAGAGTTACTTTGATATCTGCTAACTATGCCCTTGGCAAAACAGATTTCTGATCTCGTGCATAGCATACATTAGGCTTCTATCAGCCGAAGCATAAAGAACTGCCTTTATTTCCTTTATCTCATTTGATGTCTACAGAGACATCTTTAGATAAAGTTACTCTATCCTGAAAAGGTAAAAAACCTTTCTTGGAGTTTTGTATGCTTAAAACGAGCAAGGATTTTTTCGATGTATGAAGCTTGGGATAAGTAAAATATTCTTTTCTTGCGATCCCTTATTACTTTGATCTCAAGAATATTTACATTCCTTCATATCGAATTGTTTGGACGACCATACCCTTACTTCTGACAACACTTTGATATTGTTTCCAACTACCAAAAATGTTATCTACGTATAGTACAAGAAATACCACCACGTTTCTATCACGCCTTTTGTATACACAAGACTTATCCGGTTACTAAATAAATCCATACACTTTAATAAACCGGATGTTCTAAGACCTTGAAGCTTTGCCTCAGTCCATAGACTGATTGAGCTTGCACACAAGATGCTCTTAGCCCTTTGCAATGAACCCTTCTGGTTGCTTTATATGGATGCTTTCTTCAAGACTTCCATTAAGGAATGTTGTCTTGACATCCACTTGCCAAATAGATAAAAGAATCCGGATAGACTTAAGCATGGCTACCAGTGAAAAAGTTTCCTTTTTCATCAAGCCTTGCCTTGAAAGTTTCTACCTTCCTGTCTATCCTTCTTTTCCTATTATAGACCTTTTACTCCCAAAGGCTTTTACACCACTTGGTGGTTTTACAAGCTTCCAGATTTTATTAGAATACATATATTCTAATTCTATTATTCATTACTCTTTGCCAAGATGCTGCATATTTATCTTGGAGTGCTTCGTCACATGTCCGGAGATCAGGTTCATGTCCTTCAGGGATCGAGTCCAAAAACTCTCCCAAAACATGAATCTTTTAAGGTTGCTTAACAACCCTCCCACTACGACAAGGCATTTTTTTTAATTGTGTATCATTTGTGATACGTGTTGCAGTTTTCCTTGTGGTATCTCATCTTGTACAGTTGGTACTAGATTAGACATGTCTTTTATTATTTCCTTAAGAACAAATTTACTTATGAGCACGTGGTTCATTATATAGTCCTTTTCTAAAAAACAGTCATTGATGCTAACAATGACCTTCTGATTTTTAAGACTATAAACCTACTTTTGTTTATCTAGGATAACTTACAAACAAGTGAACTCCTATCCAACTTATCATTATCTCTCATATGTGCTGGATTACCCGAATCCGAATATGCTTCAAAATAGGCTTACGCCTATTCAGCAACTCTATATGAGTAGAGAGTTATGACTTTGGAAGGTACTACGTTCACTTCCGTTTCCAGAGCATATCCTTAAAACAAATTTGGTAATTTTCTGAATAACTCATCACCTATCTAATTATTCCATAAGAGTCCTATACCTTCTTTCTACTACATCATTCTGTTGGGGTGTACCAGATGCAGTTAGTTGGGATTGAAATCCAACTTCTGATAAGTGACTCCTAAATTCTCCCAAGAGGTACTTGCCACTACGATCTTACCATAGTGACTTTTACTTTAACATTTCTCCGCATTAGCCTTGTACTCTTTGAACTAATCAAAGTACTTAGTCTTGCGGCACATTAAGTAAATTTATTTGTATCTTGAATAGTTGTCTATAAAATAGACAAAATATTCAATACTACCTCTTGTCTGGATAGTCATAGGATCACACAAATCAGAATGAACACACATATATTTGACTCCATACCCCTTAAAAGCTTCTTGGTTATTTTCTTTCTAAGTAAGACTCGCAGGTTGGAATGATTTCCACTACTAATGAACCCAAAAGTTCATCAGCTACCAATGAATCCTACTCAAGTATAACCTAGCTTTTAGATGCCAAAGATATAATTGGTTCTTTTCTGAAGGTTGCTTTCTCTTAAAATTAGAAGATGTGTTACTAATTTCCATTTGTTGCATCGTGGGAGTTATTGGATTATAAATTGTCAACCATCATACCAGAATAGATAATTTCCTTATTTTTCTTGATAACATCTTTGTTATCAAAATAGACACAATATCTATAATAGTTTAGAAACTGAAATCAGGTTCTTTCTAAACTTGGTACGTAAAGACAATTACTTAAAATCCATATTTTATTCTTATCAAAGGATAAACATCTCCCACTGCAACAACTACCACTTTTACAGTAGTGCTCATGTGGACGGTGATTTACCTTTCATTTAGTTGTCAGGTTTCCTGGAACCCTGAATTGCAGACATGATTAATGGCATCTTGTATCTACACTCCAGGTTCTGGTAGATAACACCACTAGACATGTTTCAACTAATGAATTAAATACACCTAAATTGTTCTTAGTTCTAAGAAGACAGTCTACCTTAATGTCCAAGTCCTATTTCCAATCATTACAATTGGGACTACTAAGTCTTTTTCTATAGTATGACTACTAGGGATTGACAAACATCCTAAGAATCACAAAAATATTTGGTCAAGATCAACTCCTTAAAATCTCCATGAATTTTGTATATACAAAATCGAAGAGGAGATTTTATTCATTAATTTTATTATCTCGACAACTTTACTTTATGACGAATAAAATTAATAGTTGATCTGTCTTTGATCAAATATTTGGTCAAAACTCTTTGAATTTAAAATAACATTGATTCCTCAAACAATATTATTTAAATTCACCAACACCTTAAACACCGTGAATTTTGCATGCCACGTTAGTGTGAATGTATACAAAATTTAAACATTTGTAAGAGGAGGGTTTTACCCATTAATTATCTTGTCAATAAATCTTTATGACAAATAAAATTACCTCAAACACCGTGAATTTTGTATGCCACGTTAGTGTGGACGTATACAAAATCAAACATTTGTAAGAGGGGTTTTTAATTTTATTATCTTGTCAACCTTTTTATTTGACAAATTAATAGTTGGTTTTCTTCGGTCACACAAATAATAGCAGTGACTCCGATGGGGAGGATACTATTAGACATGCCTAAGTGTATACCATTACTTGACACTAAGTCCATTAATAAGATTATGCCCCTTCCGTTGGGGAAGATCACACGCTCTTAATTAACTTCCTATAGTCATCCAAAATTGGAAGTCTGTTCTAGTGATCCACAAACAAGCTCATCCGTTAGGGAGGAAGGCACTCAGAGCCAACGCGCAAGCTTGTTTGCATCACTTACAAACCAGTAATGGAGACCATGAGATTTATTTAAAAATCCCTCTCCCACTTAGTTATTTATAAACGAGAAATTTTAACTATACTAGTCTATGTATACTAACATGCACACACAGTACAATATAAAAGCAATAAATAGAAAATCTAATTTTCAACTATTATGGCTTTTATCTATTGTTGTCCTCCGTGTGTCATCAACCCTAGCTGCTGCCATCTTTGGCCACTGCCACCGGGTCTAGTTGTCGCATCCATCTTGCTCCTTGTTCCGCTGCGCCTCTGGTCCTCAAAAAGTTCCACGCCTTGCAAGATTCGATTCGCGACATAGAATTTTACATTTTCGATCCTATATTCCTCGAAGGAATGTACATGTATCTAGATCAAAAATAAAATCCTAATAAAACTAAATACAGCTCCTGCTGTATTTTATAATACAATCATGCACACACAATAAAATGCCCTTGACATGTCCAAGGGTCCAATCACACACATAATAACTATAAGCCATAATAGTTGGATCCTGCATCCACAAAGTTAGCACATCCTACTATTATCCTGCCTAAATTATGTATGACATGTGCATAATTAAACTAATACCAAATACACAGAGGCAAAACCCTAGCTCTGATACCAATTGTTGGTTGCTACTCGGAAAACCTAGAGATTCCACTGTACAAAAATTTTGTACAAAGGTCTGAACCTTTTCCTAGCTACCATGTGTTCTTTTAAATTAAATTTTGGATCGCCTGTGGAACTTAACACTTTTGATCCAAAACTTAATCTATATGTTCTTTTAGGTTTAGACTTGGATCTCCTGCGGAACTTAACACGTTCGACCCAAATCACCTTAAGTTATTAATTCCATTAAACATTAATTTCCATAATTGGTTCCCAGTACTGACGTGGCGAGGCACATGGCCTTCTTGGATATGGGAGCAACCACCACCGACTAGACAAAACCTTTTATGGAAAGCTAATATTTAATTTCCTAAAATAACTTTAGGTTAACCGAAAAGAACAATCAAATCACAAGGAAAAGAAAAACAAAAGAACACTATATCGAAAACAAATTCGAAACACTAGAATCGTAAGCCTCTTGTATTTGGTATTATTTCCAAAAATAACTAGTATGATGCGGAAAAAAAAAATACTAGTTATACCTTCTAGAAAGACCTCTTGATCTTCTACCGTATTCCTCTTCTAACCTCGGACGTTGTGTGGGCAACGATCTTCCGAGATGAGAACCACCAAGCACCTTCTTCTTCCTTCTAGGTTTCGGCCACAAAAATTCTCCAAGAGAAGTAGAGGTCCGGCCACCACCAACAAGCTCCAAGGGATGCAAGAAACAAAACCTCCTTTCTCTCTTTCTTCTCCTAGCTAGAACCGGCCACTATCAAGAGCTCCAAGAGGGATTGCCACCGACCACAAGAAGAAGAGAAGAGAAAGAAGCTAGGGCCGGCCACCAAGGAGGAAAAGAGAGGAAGAATAGAATAGAGTTGTTCCCCATGAAGCCTTCTCTACCCCCTCTTTTATAATCCTTGGTCTTGGCAAATAAGGAAATTTAATTAAAAACTTCCTTAATTATTTTGCCATGAAAAAGAAAATTTTATTTAATTAAAAATAATTTCCTTTTTACAAATACAATGGCCGGCCACACCATTCCACAAATCAAGGAAATTTTAATTCACACAAGAATTAAAACTTCCTAATTTGCTTTCGGAAATTTATAAAAATTTCTCAAATAATTTTTCCCTTCATGGTGGTTAATAAAAAGGAAATTTTATAAATTAAAATATTTCTTTTAAACATGTGGATAAAAAAAAGTTATCTCTAAAAATTAAAATCTCTTTTAATCTACAAATAAGGAAAGATATCAAATCTTTTCTTAATCTTTTGTAGAAACTTATAAAAGAGAATATTTAATTTTAAACTCTCTTTTAAATCATGAACATGATTAAAATTGAAAGTTTTCTTAAAATTTAAAATCCTCCTTTAATCAACAAATAAGGAAAGATTTCAAATTTTAAACTCTCTTTTAAACATGTAGATGATTTACAAATAAGGAAAGTTTTTACCAAAATTAAAACCATCCTTTTAATCTACAAATAAGGAAAGAGATTAATCTCTTCTCTTAATCTTTTGTAGAAAGCTATAAAAGGAAATTTTTAATTTTTAAACTCTCTTTTAAAATCATGATATCCACATAAGAAATAATTTTAATAAAAATCCTTTTTAATATTCTAGTGGCCGGCCACCTAAGCTTGGGACCCAAGCTTTGGCCGGCCACCTACATGGCTCATCCACTTGGACTTGGCCGGCCCTAGCTTGGGTTCCAAGCTAGCTTGGCCGACCCCATTGGATGGGTAAGAATGTGGGTATGCGGTAGGTATAAATCTCTATATATTAGAGGCTACGATAGGGACCGAGAGGAGGAATTGGTTTTGGTCTCCCGATGAATTTAAGCATCCCGTGTTCGCCCCGAACACACAACTTAATTTCATCAATAATAATTCATTCCACTAAAGAACTATTATTGAACTACCGCACCAATCCCAAATTACATTTTGGGCTCCTTCTTATTATGAGTGTGTTAGTCTCCCTGTGTTTAAGATAACAAATGTCCACTAATTAAGTAAGTTATTGACAACTCACTTAATTAATATCTAGCTCCAAGAGTAGTACCACTCAACTTCATCGTCATGTCGGACTAAGTCCACCTGCAGGGTTTAACATGACAAACCTTATGAGCTCCTCTTGGGGACATTCTCAACCTAGATCACTAGGACACAGTTTCCTTCTATAATCAACAACACACACTATAAGTGATATCATTTCCCAACTTATCGGGCTTATTGATTCATCGAACTAAATCTCACCCATTGATAAATTAAAGAAATAAATATCAAATATATGTGCTTGTTATTATATTAGGATTAAGAGCACACACTTCCATAATAACTGAGGTCTTTGTTTCTTTATAAAGTCAGTATAAAAGAAACAACCTCTAATGATCCTACTCAATACACTCTAAGTGTACTAGTGTAATTATATAGTTAAGATAAACTAATACCTAATTATACTACGACCTTTCAATGGTTTGTTCCTTTCCATTATGGTCGTGAGCTACTGTTTATAATTTATAAGGTACTGATAACATGATCTTCTGTGTGTGACACCACACACCATGTTATCTACAATATAAATTAATTGAACAACTACATTTATCATAAATGTAGACATTTGACCAATGTGATTCTTATTTCTAGATAAATGTTTATACCAAAAGCTAGGCTTTTAGTATACACTCTAACAAGTACAGCTTCCTCAGTTATCTTTCAGTTTTGCATATTCCCTATATATGATTAGGAAGCTGTATTCCATGTTTGTTGCTGTTAGATATATCTTACTACTCATGTCCATTGGTATTCGCTGAGTTGTTGAACTCACCCCCGTTGACACTATCTTTTCAGGTACCAGGTTATTTATGGTGTCGCTTGGAGCATCCTGTCTGCTGGTCCCCACGTCACATCAGAAGACATATCTCTGCGTTTTTGTTATTTTATCTTGGTATATGAGATGTGTGTATTTGGCTTTGGGTGTTCCGGTTTTGTGTTCGGAGTATTGTTTTGGTTGTCTGGTGTAAGCCTAACCGGCTAGCAGTGTTTTATTTGGTTTTGTATGAGCTTGTATTTTATGTTTATCCGTTGTGTTGGTTTTGTTCCAGCCGTGTGGGCTGATGATATATATATAACTGCGTGGTTGTGTGTATATTCCAGCCGCCTGTGGCTGATGTATATTATGCCTGTAGAAATGCTTCAGATTGTCACCCATACAAGGGAGGTGCTGCCGAAATTTCTTCGGACAGGGACTCCTCTGGGACGTGACAATTTAAGTGGTATCAGAGCAGGTATACGATACTTGCTATATGTTCTGGATTTTCGAGATATATCTGATACCAATTTATTTGGTATCAGAGATCGACTTACGAGTCTTATTCTCCTTGTATTTCGGATTTCGTGTTTTGGTCTTCTCGATGTGACTTTTCAGGTTTTGGGACCTGGCAGCAGCAGGACATCTCCAAGCTATAGGAGGTATGTTGGTATATACTGTTATCCTACCTTTCTGTTAGTATATGCCCTATATTACAGTTTATCATCTGTATTAGCATTCTTTATTAGTATTTGTCTAGTTGTTGTAGAACATATTATATGTGATGGGATAGCCACTGATCTTGATCGACCTTAATAGTGATTAAGGAATATAGTCTCTGCTGATTTTTCATATCATATCATTAGTAGTATTAGCTTCTGTTACTACTAATTGGTTAGGAGATGGAGGCACATACCAGACTCTGTTATTATTAGTGTGTAGTAGATAGTACCTTCATATTCATGTTGACTAGTCAGTAGAATACCGATATACTTTAGTTAGTTTTCGTCGGTAGATGATTATTGTACTCTGGTTAGATCAGTCAATAGAAAACTGATTTACACATATTGACTTGGGGTAGTCGTGGGTTGATTTACCTTAGACGCTTGTAGAGGCTTTATTTGTTCTTGATTAGTTAGTTGATGACCGATTAGTTTTGTTGATCCGATCAGTAGGGGATTGACCTACTTTACTTTTAGATGTTTGAATTTTGGGTTATTCGTGCTTAGTTGGATATCTTGAGCACATCGAGTACCTAGCTTATACTGACGTGGGAAAGTACTGAATTAGCCATATACTATTGTCGGTTTGGTCAGTCGATAGAGGATCGATGTATCTTATTCCATGGGTACTTTAATTTTAGACTGTATGTACCTAATTGGATAACTTAGAAGGTGGCATAGGATTTGTGTGGTAGATTGGATTAAATATGCTGATTCTGCATATCTATGTAGTGTGTACAGGC
This sequence comes from Zingiber officinale, assembly GCF_018446385.1. Taxonomy (NCBI): domain Eukaryota; kingdom Viridiplantae; phylum Streptophyta; class Magnoliopsida; order Zingiberales; family Zingiberaceae; genus Zingiber; species Zingiber officinale. The sequence continues at coordinate 103,432,946 of NC_055990.1, forward strand.
GATTATTACGGGTTGTAGGGGCGTTTTGATGGACGATATAATTGCATGTAGTGGGTGCATACTTTTCCAGTTATGATTGTTGTGGGTTTCTAGTAGATTATACCCGAGTGGTCTGGTTGGTTTATTGGAGATATCTTATCGATTTAATCTGAGTTATGATATGAGCAGATGTGTTTGGTGTGGTATCTGAGGTATATTGTTGCTTATGTTTGATATGTGAGTGCAGCTGGGTTTAGTATGCTTTATTGGAAGTTGATGTTGATTATACTCTTGGCATAGGCGGATATATGTCATGTGAGTGTTGTTTGAGGTATATTGTCGAATATACCTACGATGATTATGCACACGGGTTCGATATGTAATGTTGAGGGTATTACACTGATTTTTACCTGTGTTATGAGTATGTTGGTGTGTACTAATTGGAGGATTATGTCGATCATACATGTGTTGAGTGTGCCAGGTGTATGGTGGGTAGTATCATAATGATTTTACCTATGCTGAATGTAGAATGCTTGGTGTCTATATTATGTTATTGTTTGTATTACCCTGTCAACTACTTCTCCTATTAGTGGGTGACTGACCCACTAGGATGATGATAGAGTTGACTATGGATTTGATTTGCTTACTAGGTTGTTATACCCTAGGCTAACCACAGTGATCTGTGGTAGAGAGATTTCGTGCAGTCTCAAACTGGATAGTTAGGTGCTTGGGCACTTATGTATTGTTGTGGTAGAGCGTAGCTCTCACATGTTATGGATCGTTTGTGGTAGAGCGTAGCTTCCACATATTCTGGATTCCCACATATTTAGGGATTGTTTTGTAGTGGAGCGTTGCTCCTACATATTGCGGATTGTTTGTAGCGGAGCATTGCTCTCATATTTATTGTGGATACATATTTTGGATTATTTGTGGTGGAGCGTTGCTCCCACATATGGAGGATTTCTTGTGGTAGAGCGTTGCTCCCACATATGTGGTATTTTGTGTGATAGAGCATTGCTCTCACACTGGAGGTTCTATTCTTTGGTGATTATATATCGTTGGTGATTAGATCTGTTTATTGTTGGGGATCTTATTGTTAGGAATGTCTGTGATACGGACATTATGTGTCTTGGTTTTACCATTAGTGCTTGCGGTGCCCTAGATATTATCATGGACTCAATTATTTGGGTATCCCTAGGATGTTTGGATTGGTTTCCATTGTCTTTGTTGATGATGTGGTGATCTATTTCTGATCCGAGGTGGGTCACGTACACCATCTTTGCTTATATCTAGAGATGTTTCGACGAGAACATCTATATGTGATGATCAGTAGTGCTTATTTGGATTGTCTTATGTGATGATGATTAGGACACGCGGTCACCAGTAGGAGTATACCGTGGTTCCACAGGAGATCGAGGTTGTTACCGTTGGGAGTAGACGGAGTCGATATAAGAGGCTCGCAACTTCCTTTGTTTGGCTCGATATTTCCGGAGATACGTTGAAGGTTTCTCACGGATTGCTATGCTACTTACACGCCTGATCAGGAAAGGCGTGAAGTTCACTTGGACTGAGGTTTGCAAGACCAGCTTTTAGGAGCTGAAGCGGAGTTTAGTGTCGGCTCCGATTTTTGGTTTTACCTTCTGGAGAGGACGAATTCGTGCTCGACGCATCTCTACCGGGTTTGGACGCTGTTTTGATGCAGCACGATAGAGTAGTCTCCTATGCTTCTCGTCGGTTGAAGAAGCATGAGAAGAACTACCCTGTACATGATCTGGAGCTAGTCGCCATTATTTTTGCCATAAAGATTTGGCGACATTATTTATATGACGTTACATTTGAGATTCTCACTGACCATAAGAGTCTCAAATATCTGTTTTACTTAGAAGGAACCTAATCTCCGACAGAGGAGATGGATGGAGTTCCTGAAGGATTTTGATTGTACCATTAGCTATCACCTAGGAAAAGCTAATGTGGTTGTCGACGCACTTAGCCAGAAGTCTAGAGTGACTTTGGCTTGCCACCGAGTTGTGGTCACAGACTGGTTACCATGGTTGCTCAGTCGTCGATCAGGACGAGGATCCGAGAGCCCTAGGCTGTATTTGTGGGTTATTTACAGCCATATAGCTTCCGGGTAGCAGACCGAGTTCACACGAGACGAGGAGGGTATTATATACTTCCGAGGTAGATTATGCGTACCTCAGTCTCATCCGGTCTTATAAGAGTTACTTCCGGAGGCTCATCGCTCATGATTTGCTGTCCACCCAGGCGGTACCCGTGTGTACCAAGATTTGAGGTGTTTCTATTGGTGGAACGACATGAAGGAAGACATCGCGGATTTTGTAGCTAGATGTCTCGTCTGTCAGCAAGTGAAAGCCGAGCATTAGAGATCTGCCGGCTTACTTCAGCAGATTTCTATTCCTCAGTGGAAATGGGAACATATTACTATGGACTTTATGGTGAGTTTGTCGAGGACATGACGAGACCATGACGCGATTTGGGTAATCTTTGATCAATTACCCAAATCCGCGCACGTTTTAGCTAATCGGAGGACAGATTTCCTGGATCGATTGGTAGATCTGTTTTGCCGGGAGATCATCAGATCACGTGGTGTCTCGTTGATTATTATTTCGGATAGAGACCCCGATTCACGTCTCGTTTTTGACAGAGTCTGCAGCAGACCTTGGGCACGCAGCTCTGTTTCAGTACAGTTTTCCATCCTCAGACAGATGGATAGTCACAGCGGACCATTCAGACTCTAGAGGACTTGCTGAAGTCTTGTGTACTAGATTTTTTAGGGATAGTTGGGAGAACCATTTGCCATTGGTAGAGTTTGTCTACAACAACAATTTGCATTCGGCTATCCAAATGCCACCGTTGAAGCGTTGTATGGTAGGCCTTGTCGGACACCTACTCTCTGGATGAGGTTAGGGAGGCCCAGTTGTTGGGACCTCATAGAGCTCAGCATGAGGCGGAGTTGGTCCGTACTATTAGACGGAGAGTGTTAGAGGCACAGGATTGCCAGAAGAGTTACGCTGACCGGAGTCGAAGACTCTTAGAGTTCTCCATTTGCGACCATGTATTTCTGCGAGTTTCACCCACGAAAGGGGTGAAGAGATTTGGCCTCAGGGGTAAGCTGGCCCCGCGGTATATTGACCCTTTCGAGATCTTGGAGAGGATCGGAGCGGTAGCTTATCGACTAGCACTACCACCGTCCCTGTCAGACGTTCACGATGTTTTTCACGTATCTATGCTGAGGAGATACGTACCTGACCCGACGCATGTGCTGACAGATGTCTCAGTTCCAGTTCAGCCTGACATTACTTATGAGAAGGTTCCGGTACGGATTCTCGACCGGAAAGAGCGTCAGTTGCGGAACAAGACTATCTGGCTAGTTAAAATCGGATGGCAGCATCATTCGGACGAGGAGGCTACTTGGGAGCTCGAGGATACGATCCGAGCTCGATATCCCCATCTTTTCACTTGAGGTATGTGATTTATTTACCGTTCAGCATTTATACTCTATATCTGTTGTTAGTAATTGCTGATGCTAGATATCGAAATTTAGGGACCAAATTTTTATTAGTGGGAGGAGAATGTAAAATACCGAAAAATGGCGAATAATGATAAGGGAATTTTCTGAAATTTTTAGAAATTTTTCAGGGATTTTTCGGAGCTCGTATGGACGAGTTAACGGGGATAAAATGGGGCTCGGGAAAGCCTGTTTAGGCTACCCTGTTTTAATGAGGAAAATTAATTTCTTTTTCCTTATTCCTTTTTCTTTTTCTGTTTTTATTTCTTTTCTTCATTTTCCTTTTTCCCCACCGAAACCCACACGAGCCGAGCCTCTTCTCCCGACGCCTGCCCTAACCGCCCTAATCGGCGTCTCCTCACCTCTGCCCGACACCGACGACGCCGGGGAACAGAGAGCCGGCCAACTCCTTCTCCCCTGCGCTCGCACACTGCTGATCCGTGCCTTAATCAGTGCCGAGCAGTTTCCTCGCTTTCCCCACGCGTACAAAGCCCCAATTCCTCGGCACTTCATCTCCTCTCATCTGATCTGCGCGCCGAGGCCAATCATCGCCTCTCACCCCATTGCCGTGGAGATCCCTAACGCTGGCTAGTTCCCTGTGCCCTAGCTGCTAGCCACCGAGAGCTTTCTGATTTACGCCACCGTGCCCTAGCTGCTAGCCACCGAGAGCTTTCTGATTTACGCCACCGTGCCCTAGTTGCGATCTTCCTCAGCCGCCGCCCCTCTGACTCGATGCCCTAGTACCATTGTTGTTCTATGCCGGTTCACCACCACGGTAGCAAGTGGAGTTCGCCTGAGAGAAGGCTGCTAACCTGGAATTAGAGTGAAGCTTGCAAGGTATTGGCTTTGCAGGATTTGATTTCGTGACCTGTACTGGAATTGTGAGCTATATGATTGATAGTTGACCTATACAGCAGGGTTTGGGAATTTTAGTGTGGATTTGGAGGCTAGCGGCTCCACCTAGCTCCGGCCAGTATATCCGGCAGCAACTTCCCCGGCTGCGATTCAACAGAGGAGGGCCAATTGGGATTAGACTGTTGTGGGGATGAGGAATTTGATCATTATTCATACACTTAGGTGAGCAGGTTCAGTGATTTTCTTTAGATTCCTATTGAGGATGGTTTGTTCTGTATAGATTCTGTATATGTTATTAGATTACATCTGTGTTGAGCCAATTGGAAATATTCATTGGAACGAGGATTCGGATTCATGATGAGCACATCGACATAGAGGTTGATTAGCTCGATCTACATTGGAGGCGGGTACCTCTTGACTTATCTTTTATGATATTGTCATTTGGATATGCATAGTATTTTATAACTACAAGCAATGAACATGTTTGCCTTTGGTATGTCACTATTTGATATTCATAACATGATAGGTTTGTCGCCTGTAATGTATTCGTGCTTATGTCTCGTGATTTGTTGCCATGAGTATCTTAGCTTCTAGAGTGACATACCATGCTTTACTGAGGTTAGGGTTAGGCTCTGGATTTTTGTTTCTGGCATGTGTATCCAAATTATCTGATACTTAGGTTTTTATGCCATGCTTGGATTGTGTATTTCTATTGGTATATCGTATATGATTCATGTACCTAGATCTTGTGGCTTTGATCTGTGCATATTGTTGGTACATATGCTATGGAAGGGGGATATGTTTAGGATCTAGGTTGTTATACCTTAGAGGACCTGTATACCCTAGATCCGTGGATTTGACCTACTGATACTGTGGTACCCATATTATGTATATATGGATTTTTCTATGCTGATCAGGATATTCCATACTTATTATGTTCAGGACATAGGTTTTTGATATTCTATCTGACCTGTGTACTCTAGATCTTGGAATGTGACCATCGATTTTATCGTACTCATTTTATATATATGGATATGGTTATGTTGATCAGTTTTGCTATGCTTAGTGTCATGCATCATGATTGCATGCTGTGCGATTGTCGGCTCCACTATGGTTGAGCCCATCGCCAGTTACATGTACTGCACACACCACCACTTATGGATTAGTGGTTTATCAGGCAGGTGTGTGGCGGTTCTGCTGTTGGCTCTGTGGGTCAGGTGACTCAGCGTGGTAGCCGGCAGACATTTCCGCTCTGTTTGGCTCCGCTGGCATTTAGTGTAGCAGCGTGGTAGCCGACAGACGGTGGACTCTGTTTGGCTCCGATGGTCAGGTGACTCAGCGTGGTAGCCGGCAGAGATACCTCCCCGTTATCGTGTACCGGGAGATGAGAGCATTGAGCTCCCCCATTTATGATTTGGGGTCAGGACAGGAGTACTCCGACAGCATCCCGTCCACTCGGTCACTCATCAGGAGTAGTGACGACAGAGTGCACGGTTGTCACAGCCCTACCCACTCGGTCTCACCATTTGTGTGTGAGATGACTGACTGGCATCAGGGGTGACCAGGACGCATCATTAGCATCATATGCATTGATGCATTTATATTCTTATGATTGTGTTTGCTGCATTTGGTTGCTGCATTTTGGTTGGATGCATACTTTTGACCTGCATACAGGATTATTGACACTTTCGATTTGATGACCCTTTTGTCTGGATAGGAGTTCCTGGTGAGTACAGCTTCCTCAGTTATCTTTCAGTTTTGCATATTCCCTATATATGATTAGGAAGCTGTATTCCATGTTTGTTGCTGTTAGATATATCTTACTACTCATGTCCATTGGTATTCGCTGAGTTGTTGAACTCACCCCCGTTGACACTATCTTTTCAGGTACCAGGTTATTTATGGTGTCGCTTGGAGCATCCTGTCTGCTGGTCCCCACGTCACATCAGAAGACATATCTCCGCGTTTTTGTTATTTTATCTTGGTATATGAGATGTGTGTATTTGGCTTTGTTCCGGTTTTGTGTTCGGAGTATTGTTTTGGTTGTCTGGTGTAAGCCTAGCCGGCTAGCAGTGTTTTATTTGGTTTTGTATGAGCTTGTATTTTATGTTTATCCGTTGTGTTGGTTTTGTTCCAGCCGTGTGGGCTAATGATATATATATAACTGCGTGGTTGTGTGTATATTCCAGCCGCCTGTGGCTGATGTATATTATGCCTGTAGAAATGCTTCAGATTGTCACCCATACAAGGGAGGTGCTGCCGAAATTTCTTCGGACAGGGGCTCCTCTGGGGCGTGACAAAACCCCAAGGTTGACTTACTATTGTCCCTTTCAGATTGGAAGTCGGAATCCGTGTAACCCACAGGGAGCAAATCATCTGCCTTGTAAGCTAGCATATAATCTCTAGTCCCTCTAAGGTACTTTAATATATACTTTACAGCAGTCTAGTGTCCCGGTCTTATGTTACTTTGATATCTACTAACCATGCCCATGGCAAAACAGATATCCGGTCTCGTTCATAACATACATTAGGCTTCCTACAGCTGAAGCATAAGGAACTGCCATCATTTCTTCTATCTCTTTTGATGTCTTCGGAGACATCTCTTTAGATAAAGATATTCCATGCCCAAAAGGTAGAAAAAACCTTTCATGGAGTCTTTCATGCTAAAACGAGCTAGGATCGTATCGATATATGAAGCTTGGAATAAGCACAATATTTTTTTCTTGCGATCCCTTATTACTTTGATCCCGAGAATATGTGCACATTCTCCCAAGTCCTTCAAATCGAATTGCTTGGACAACCATACTTTTACTTCCAACAACACTTTGATATTATTTCCAACTATAAAAAAATCATCTACGTATAGTACAAGAAATACCACCACATTTCCATCACACTTCTTGTATACACAAGACTCTGTTGGTGCGGTTAGCACTAACGGTCTAACTCAGGTTTTGATGAATGACAAATTAGGTTTGTCATTGTCTAACACTCTGATCGAGTGTGCAGACAAAGTCCAGACAGGTCGACGGGCTGACCGGATGTCTGGCACGAAGCCCAGCTAGGTCAACGGGCCGACCGGATAGCTGGCACGAAGTCCAAATGGGTCGAAGGGCTGACCGGACATTTGGCACGAAGCCCAGCTAGGTCAATGGGCTGACCGGATAGCTAGCTCGAAGTCCAAATAGGTTGAAGGGCTGACCCGACATTTGGCACGAAGTCCAGTTAGGTCGACGGGTTGACTAGATAGCTGGCGAGAAGTCTAGACGGGTCGAAGGGCTGACCAGCCGTCTGGCAGGTGAGTAAAGGTAAGTCACTGGAAGGGAGTGACTGAGAGGACACGTTCCCGGGAAGGGAACTTAGGCGCCGATCCGACTTAGAACCATTTTGGAACTCTAAGTTGAGATCTTGACTAGATTCCGATTTCGGAAAGACAGAATCTAAGTCATACTCTTTATGTTAAAATTATAAACTGTGCTAATACTTTGTTTTGCAGGATATAAATTATATATTTGTCTCGGACTAACCTTGTCTTGCAGGAGAAGGAGTTTCTGGAGAAAGGTGGTCTGGGCGCCCGGAGGGGATCCGGGCGCTCGGAGGTCCGAGCGCCCGGAGGCAAATTCTATCCAAGTCGCGGCGTCGACACATGGAGCTCGCTGGTTGGGACTGCTACGTCACACTAGGGCACCCAGAAGGGATCCAGGCGCCCCGAGCATCCTATAAAAGAAGGGTCAAGACTGGAGCTTCAAACACAACTCAGAATTAATGATCTGCTCTCCTGTGCTCCTGCGACGTTGCGACGCTACTCCGACAAAGCTCTGCTCCTTTCCAATTGTTTTATATTTTTCAGTATTTTATTTCTAGCTTTTCTGTACTTAATTATTCTAATCAATTATTCGAATTGCTAGTGGATTGCCCAACGAAAGTACTCAACGAGTACGGGCCTTGGAGTAGGAGTCAACACAAGCTCAGTGGATAGGCCTATTTGGAAAACCTCAAAGGCATGGTTACTCTAATGATGTCCAGGTGACTCACCATAGCCTAGAAGTTTATCCAAAAAATGCCTATTTGTTGAAAACAAAGCTAAACTTGAATCTAACACAAAGTTAAACTAAACCCTATAATTGAATTAAATTCATCTCACAAAAATATAAGATTCCCTGATTGAAAATTTAGATCCGGTGAGATGACTCAGGATCAAAAATAAATTTTGAATTAAAATTAAAATTAAAATTAAATTTAAGATTAAAATTAAATTTAAAATTAAAATTAAAATTAAAATTAAATATTGAAATTTAAAATTTTTTTAAATCTTAAAAATTTATTTTAAAACAAACTTTAAAAATTATTTCGACTTAAAAATTATTTTAAATAAATAAATTATTTTAAAAATTATTTTAATATAAAAATGATCTTAAAAATTATTTTAACTCAAAAATTATATTAAAAATTATTTCAACTCAAAAATTATTTTAACTCAAAAATTATATTAAAAATTATTTCAACTCAAAAATTATTTTAAAAATTATTTCAACTCAAAAATTATTTTAAAAATTATTTTAACTTTAAAAAAAAAACTTTTTCAAAATTTTTTTTAATTTAAATTTTTTTTTATTTGAAAACTTTCTAAAAAAAAAAACACATTTAAAAAAACATTTAAAAAATCCTTTTAAATTTTTTTTAAAAAAAATCATTTTAAATCCTTTAAAAAAATTATTTATTAAAAAAAATATTTTAAAAAAACTCTTAAAAATTATTTTAAAAACTCTTTAAAAAATTATTTTAAAAATTATTTAAAAATTCTTTTAAAAATCATTTTAAAAAAATATTTAAAATTTCTTTTAAAAATTCTTTTAAAAACTTTTAAAACTAATTTTAAAAATTCTTTTAAAAATTATTTAAAAATTATTTTTAAAATTTTTAAAACTCATTTTAAAAATTCTTTTAAAAATTATTTAAAAATTATTTTAAAAATTCTTTTAAAAATTCCTTAAAAAATTCTTTTAAAAATCATTTAAAAATTATTTTAAAAATTCCTTAAAAAATTCTTTTAAAAATCATTTTAAAAATTCTATGAAAAATTATTTTAAAATTCTTTTCAAAATTCTTTTAAAAAACTTTTAAAACTCATTTTACAAAATTCTTTTAAAAATCATTTAAAAATTCTTTTAAATATAATTTAAAAATTCTTTTAAAACTCATTTTAAAAATTCTTTTAAAAATTCTTTTAAAATTTATTTAAAAATTATTTAAAAATTCTTTTAAAGATTCCTTTAAAAATTCTTTTAATAATCTTTTAAAAATTATTTAAAAATTCTTTTAAAAATTCTTTTAAAAACTTTTTAAACTCATTTTAAAAATTCTTTTAAAAATCATTTAAAAATTTCTTTTTAGGGGTGTCAATTGGGGTGTGTCGGGTCGAGTCGGGTCGGGTTGAGTTTTTTTTTTTTAACCTAACCCGAACCCGACCCGAACCTGAGATCAACCCAAAACACCTCAACCCGAACCCGACCAACCCGATCAACCCGAACCCGACCCATATAACCCGAAAATCCTATTCAAAATGATTTTTTGGACTATTTTTCCTATAATTCTTCACTTTTATCTCAATTCTCCATTATTATCATACAAACATGATATTAATATACATAAAAACATCTAAATTTTTAAAATAAAATTTGATTTAACCCCAAAAAAAACCCACAAAATCCTATATTTAAGTCAACCCGAGTCAACCAGGGTCAACTCGAACCCGACCCAACTCGAAACTTTTTTACTCTCCAACCCTCCAACCCGAACCCGAACCCGACCCGAAAATGCCCAACCCGAACCTAATTTTTTTCGGGTCGACTCGGGTTGGGTCGTCGGATCGGGTTCATTTTTGACACCCCTAATTCTTTTAAAAATTATTTAAAAATTTTTTCAAAAAACTTTTAAAACTCATCTTAAAAAATTCTTTTAAAAATTATTTTAAAAACTTTTAAGACTCATTTTAAAAACTTTTAAGATGAGTTTTAAAAAATTCTTTTAAAAATCATTTAAACATTCTTTTTAAAATTTATTTAAAAATTCATTTAAAAATTCTTTGAAAAATCATTTTAAAAATTATTTTAAAAATTAATCTAAAATTCTTTCAAAAATTATTTTAAAAACTTTTAAAACTCAGTTTAAAAATTATTTTTTAAAAAAAAATTAAAATTCTTTTAAAAACCTTTAAAATCATTTTAAAAATTCTTTTAAAAAACTTTAAAAATTATTTTAAAAATTCTCTTAAAAATAATTTTAAAAACTTTTAAAACTCATTTTAAAAATTCTTTTAAAAATTATTTTATAACCTTTAAAAATCATTTTAAAAATTCTTTTAAAAATATTTTTAAAACTTTTAAAACTTATTTTAAAAATTCTTTAAAAAATTATTTTAAAATCATTTTAAAAATTCTTTTAAAAATTATTTTAAAAAAACTTTTAAAACTCATTTTAAAAATTATTTTAAAAATTATTTTAAAACCCTTAAAAATATAATTTTAAAAATTATTTATAAATTTATTTTAAAAATTCATTTTAAAAATCTTTTAAAATTTTTTTCTTTTAAAAATACATCTTACAAATCTTTTAAAAATTTATTTTAAAAATCTTTTAAAAATACATCTTAAAAATATTTTAAAATTTTATCTTCTTTTAAAAATACAATTTAAAAATTTATTTTAAAAAGATTTTAATAATTCTTTTAATAACTATTTAAAAATTATTTCAAAAATTATTTAATAAACTCTTTTAAAAATCATTTTAAAAAACTTTTAAAAGTTATTTAAAAATTCTTTTTAAATTTATTTTAAAATTAAAAGACATTAAAACTTAAAATTAAAATGACACTTTAAAACTTAAATTATAACTTAAAATTAAAACTTAAATTAACTTAAAATAAAATTTAAAACTTAAATTAAAAATGAAATTTAAAATTGATATTTTAACAAATAATTAATAAGTAAATAATTAAAGTAAAAACTTCTAACATTAACGGTAGTCGATTGTACTTTAAATTAGATATGACCTTATATTTAAAAAAACTAATTAAATCTTAATTTAACTCAATCAATCTTAATTTTGACGTTAGTCAAAATAAACGTAACTTAGGTAATCCTAATTAAACCTAACTTAGGTTACTTAATCAAAACTTAAAGATTAGGTAAATGAAAAACAAAAGATAAATTATAACTATTATCCATTGATATTAAGACAATTAATACGAAATTTAATCAGATAAGTCAAGTAAAATAAATTTAATCAATAAACTATTGATAATGATTAACTATTATTAAGTTTGTAATAAATTATTTATTACTTATTATTAAGAATAATTGATTATTCATTAATTTCAATAATATTATTCTTATCAAAAAACTATACAAGTATATAAAAATACTTATATAAATAATATACTCGATAAACATAAGTGTTACTAACACTGCATCCACCAAAACACTTAGATACAAAAATGTATTGAGGCTGTAAAATTTAATATAACCAAACCTTAGTATTAACTTAAGGGGAAGATATTAAATTAAGGGGAGTAACAAATTCAAGGGGAGGTTCAATTTTTTCTTTTTATCAAATTTCTATTTAAATCTCTTTAGAAAATCCTACCTCAATTTTTTTTTAAAAAAAAAATTATACATTAAAAATTAGCTTTCCTAAACTTAGCTTTCCTAAACTTATACTTGAAAATTAGCTTGTAAATTTTTTTTTTGAAAAATTCTTTTTGAGTTTGCAAATTCATTTAATTTTGAAAAAATTATCTTTAAAAATTACTCAAAATGTACTAACTCATTACTAAGTTATCTTGCTACAATTAACTACTTTTCAAAACTTAGCTACTTTCTAAAGGCTAATGCTTTAAACAAGTTTTCAAAAGTTTAAACTCCTAACTTGACATCATTTCTTACAATTTTTACTTTGTCTGAATTATGCATTGATTACTTAACTTATATCCTTATTTGATGAATGCCAAAGGGAGAGGGATAAGTGGTTAAGTTAGAGCAACAAAATGTCAAATTTAAAAAACTAACTTAAACCTTAAAAATCATGTTTGTTTTTTAGTTGCATATTTTTTCACTAACTTACCCAGGTTGTCATTCCATCAAAAAAGGGGAGATTGTTGGTGCTGTTAGCACTAACGGTCTAACTCAGGTTTTGATGAATGACAAATTAGGTTAAGTTAGGTTTGTCGTTATCTAACACTCTGATCGAGTGTACAGGCGAAGTCCAGACAGGTCGACAGGCTAACCGAATGTCTGGTACGAAGCTCAGCTAGGTCAACGAGCCGACCGGATAGCTGGCACGAAGTCCAAATGGGTCGAAGGGCTGACCGGACATTTGGCACGAAGCCTAGCTAGGTCAACGGGTCGACCAGATAGCTAGCACGAAGTCCAAATGGGTCGAAGGGCTGACCGGACATTTGGCACGAAGTCCAGCTAGGTCGACGGGTTGACCAGATAACTGGCGAGAAGTCCAAACGGGTCGAAGGGCTGACCGGACGTCTGGCAGGTGAGTAAAGGTAAGTCACTGGAAGGGAGTGACTGAGAGGACGTATTCCCGGGAAGGGAACTTAGGCGCCGATCCGACTTAAAACCATTTCGAAACTCTAAGTCGAGATCTTGACTAGATTCTGGTCTCGGAAAGATGAAATCTAAGTCATACTCTTTATGTTAAAATTATAAACTGTGCTAATACTTTGTTTTGCAGGATATAAATTATATATTTGCCTCGGACTAACCTTGTCTTACAGGAGAAGGAGTTTTTGGAGAAAGGTGGTCCGGGCGCTCGGAGGCAAATTCTATCCAAGTCGCGGCGTCGACACGTGGAGCTTGTTGGTTGGGACTGCTACGTCACACCAGGGCGCCTGGATCCCAGGCGCCTCGAGCATCCTATAAAAGAAGGGTCAAGGTTGGAGCTTCAAACACAACTCAGAATTGACGATTTGCTCTCCTGCGCTCCTGCGACGTTGCGATGCTACTTTGACAAAGCTCTGCTCCTTTCCGATTGTTTTATATTTGTCGGTATTTTATTTCTAGCTTTTCTGTACTTAATTATTGTAATCAATTATTCGAATTGCTAGTGGATTGTCCAATGAAAGTACTCAACGAATACGGGCCTTGGAGTAGGAGTCGACACAGGCTCCGAACCAAGTAAAAAAAACCTGTGTTAGCATTGTCTTTTTTTTTCTTATTCTTTTTCGCTGTGTTTATTCGACAAGTTTTTGTTATCGATATTCACCCCCCTCTATCGATTCATCACGATCCAACAGACTCATCCAGACACTTAATAAATCCATAGGTTTGGATAACTTCATTAAACCGGATGTTCCAAGACCTTGAAGCTTTGTTTCAGTCCATAAATAGACTGATTAAGCTTTCATACTAGATACTCTTTGCCTTTTGCAATAAACCCCTCTGGTTGCTTTATATGGATATTTTCTTCAAGACTTCCATTAAGGAAAACTGTCTTGACATCCATTTGCCAAATTTCATGGTCCATATCAACAGCAATAGATAAAAGAATCTGGATAGACTTAAGCATGGCTACCGGTGAAAAGGTTTCTTTATAATCGATACCCTTTTTCAATAAGTCTTGCTTTGAAAGTTTCTACCTTCCCGTCTATCACTCTTTTTCTATTGTAGACCTATTTACACCCAATGGCTTTTACACCATTGGGTAATTCTTCAAGCTCCCAGACATTATTACAATACGTAGATTCTATTTCTATATTTATTGTTCTTTGCCAAGATACTGCATCTTTATCTTGGAGTGCTTCATCATATGTACGGGGATCATGTTCATGTTTACCTGGGATCAAGTCTGACGACTCTCCTAAAAACATGAATCTTTCAGGTTGCCTAACAACCCTCCCACTACAACAAGGTACTATCTGTAATTGTGCATCATATGTGATACATGTTGCAGTTTATTGTGGTATCTCATCTTGTACTGTTGGTACTAGATTAGACGTGTCCTTTATTATTTCTTTAAGAACAATTTTACTCATGGTCTTGTGGTTCATTACATAGCCCTCTTCTAAAAATCGGGCATTGATGATAACAATGACCTTCTGATTTTTTTTAAGACTATAAAACCTCATTTTGTTTCTCTAGGATAACCCATAAACAAGTGAACTCCTATTCATAATTCCAACTTATCAATGTCTCCCTTCAGCACATGTGCTGGACTACCTCAAATCAGAATATGCTTCAGACTAGGCTTACGCCCATTCTACAATTCTATGGGAGTAGAGGGTTCTGACTTAGAAGGTACTATGTTCATTGTCGTTTCCAGTGTATATCCCCAAAATGAATTTAGTAATTCTGAATAACTCATCATTGATCTAACCATTTCCATAAGAGTCATGTTCTTTCGTTCTATCACACCATTCTGTTGGGGTGTACCCGGTGCAGACAATTGGGATTGAATCCCGACTTCTGATAAGTGACTCCTAAACTCTCCTAAGAGGTACTCGCCACTACGATCTCACCGTAGTGTCTTGATACTTTTACCTTGACATTTCTCCACATCAGCCTTGTATTCTTTGAACTTATCAAAGTACTTAGACTTGCGGTGTATCAAGTAAATATACCCGTATCTCGAATAGTCGTCTATAAAAGAGATGAAATATTCGAAACCACCTCTTGCCTGGATAGTCATATGTCCACACAAATCAGAATGAACAAATTCCTACACATCTTTGACTCTATACCCCTTAGACTTAAAAAGCCTCTTGGTCATTTTTCCTTACAAGTAAGATTTGTAGGTTGGAAAGTTTTCCAACACAAATGAACCCAAAAGTTCATCAGCTATTATCCTTTGAATCCTACTCAAGTTAATATGACCTAGCCTTAGATGCCAAAGATATGATTGATTCATTTATGAAGGTTGCTTTCTCTTATTAGTGTTAGAAGATGTGTTATTAATTTCTATTTGTTGCATCGTGGGAGTTTTTGGATTTAGAATATATAAATTGCCAACTAACGTACCAGAACAGATAATTTTCCTATTTTTCTTGATAACAACTCTGTTATCAAAAGAGACAGAATATCAAGTTTTTTTAATAGTTTAGAAACTGAAATCAAGTTCTTTCTAAACTTGGTACGTAAAGATAATTTCTCAAAATTCATGTTTTATTCCAATCAGAGGATAAACTTCTCCCACTGCAACAACTGCTACTTTTGCAGTAGTGCCCATGTGGACGGTGATTTCCCCTTCATATAGTTGTTGGGTTTCCTTGAACCCCTGCAATGAATTGCAGACATGATCAGTGGCTCCTGTATCTACACACTAGGTACCGGTAGATAATACCACTAAACATGTTTCAACAACTAATGAATAAAATACACCTTTATTGTTCTTAGTTCTGAGAGGACAGTCCACCTTATTATCCAAGTTTTGTTTTCAATCATTATAATTGGGACTACTAAGTCTATTCTATAGTATAACCGCTAGGGGATTCAAAAACATTTGAAATCCTAAGAATCACAAAAATATTTGGTCAAGACCAACACCTCAAAACCCCCGTGAATTTTGTATGCCACGTTAGTGTGGACGTATACAAATTCAAACAATTTTTTGAGGAGATTTTATCCATTAATTTTATTATCTTGTCAGGCTATCTTTATGACAAATAAAATTAATAGTTGGTATGTCTTTAATCAAATATTTGGTCAAAACTTTAAAATTTAAAATAATATTGATTTCTCAAAACAATATCATTTAAATTCACCAACACCTCAAACATCGTGATTTTGTATGCCACGTTAGTGTGGATGTATACAAATTCAGACATTTGTAAGAGGAGGGTATTATCCATTAATTTTCTTGTCAACCTTAAATTACCTCAAACACCATGAATTTTGTATGCCACGTTAATGTGGATGTATACAAATTCAAACATTTGTTAGAGGGGGTTTTACCTAGCTTTATGACAAATTAATAGTTGGTTTTCCTTTGGTCACACAAATAATAGCAGTGACTCCATTGGGGAGGATACTATTAAATACGTCTAAGTGTGTACCATTACTTAATACTTAGTCCATTAAATAGGATTGTGCCCCTTCAGTTGGAGAACATCACACGCTCCTAAATAATTTTCTATAATCATCCATAAAGAAAGTTTGATCTAGTGATCCGTAAACAAACTCATCCGTTGTGGAGGGAGGCACTCAGAGCCAACACGTAAGTTTGTTGCATCACTTACAAATCAGTAATGGAGACCGTAGAATTTATTTACTAATCCCTCTCCCACTTAGTTTTTTTTAAGATGAGGATTTTATCATGCAAGCACACATCACAGCAAATAAAAAGCAATAAATATGGAAAAATAATTTTCCAACAGTTATGGTCTCTTCCATCACTATCCTCCGTGTGTCGCCAACCCTAGCAGTCGTCAAACTTGCCGCCAGCCCTAGGGCTCATGTCGTCGCATCCATCGAGGTTCCTTTTCCGCTGCGCCCCTGGTCCTCAAATAGCACCACACCTCGCAAGGATAATCCGCGACAAAAATAGAATTTTACATATATCGATCCTATATTTCACAAGAAAATGTACATGTAATCTAGATCGAAACAAAAATGTAAAATCCTAAAACTAATACAGCTCCTGCTGTATTTAATATATATAATCATGCACACACATAAAATGCCCTTGACATGTCCGAGGGTCTAATCACACACAATCACATTAGGGTCATAATAGTTGGAACTAGGATGCCTACAACCACAGAGTTAAATCTATTTGCACATCCTACTATTATCCTGCCTAAAATATGTATGACATGTGCATAATTAAACTGAAAACCAAACACACAGAGACAAACCCTAGCTTTGATACCAATTGTTGGTTGCTACTCGGAATATCGTACTGGTTCCCCTGTATAAAAATTTTGTACAAGTCCTGAACCTTCCCTAACAACCTATTGTGTTCTTTAGAAATTAAATTTGGAATCGCAAACAGAACTTAACATTATTGATTTCAAATTCAACTTATCTGTTCTTAGAGGTTTAGACTTGGATCACAAACAATACTTAACATTATTAATCCAAATTCACCCATGTTACAAATTTGATTAAATATTTATTTCAGAGATAAACTTCCAGGTTAAACATAGCAAGGCACTAGGCCTTCTTGGTTATGAGAGCATCCACCACTTCCTAGATAAAGCCTTTTAACGAAATTCAATATTTAATCTCCTTATAGTAACCCTAGGTTTAACCACTAAGAACAATCGAATCACAAGATCAAAAAAAAACACAAAATCAAATCATAAATTTGAAACCTAGAATCCATAGCCTTTTGTGTTTGGTATTTCAAAATCCATACAAAGAAAACTAGTATGATGCGAAATAAGACAACTAGTTATACCTTTCTTTGTAGCTTATGGACCTCATGATCTTCCATCGTATACCTCTTCTTATCTTGGACGTCGTGCGGGTAACGATCTACCAAGACGAGACTCCACCAAAACCTTCTTCTTCCTTCCAAGTTTCAGCCACCAACAATCTCCTAGAGATGAAGAACTTTGGCCACCAACCAAGCTCCAAGGAATGCTAAGAAACAATGCCTCCTATCTCTCATTCCTCTAACAAGATCCGGCCACCATGAACTCCTTGAGATGAGATGCCGCCGGCCACCAAGGAAGAAGAATAGGAGGAAGAGGAGGGTCGGCCACCACCAAGGAAGAGAGGAGAGGAATAATAGATGTGTTGTAAGGTGAGACACCTCTACCCTCTCTTTTATATTCCTTAGTCTTGGAAAATAAGGAAAGTTTTAAACATAATTAAAACTTTCTTATATTCCTTGTCAATGTCTAAGAAGATAATTTTAATTAAAAACTTCCTTATAAACCTTTAATGGCCAGCCCCTACCTTGTCCTCCAAATAAGGAAAGTTTTAAACAAAAAATTAAAACTTCCATAATTGTTTCTGATAAGAAATTTTAATTAAAAAATTTCTTTCTTTAAATCCCTTCATGGTTGGTTATACAAGGAAAGTTCTATAAATTAAAATCTCTCTTTTAAAACATGTTGATGGTTTCAAAAAGGAAAGTTTTATAAAAAATTAAAATCTTCCTTTAAACACAAATAAGGAAAGATATCAAACCTTTCTCTTAATCCTTTGTAGAAAGCTATAAAAGGAAAGATTTATAATTTTAAACTCTCTTTTTAAACCATGGCTTCCATATAAGGAAAGATTTAAAATTTATCAAAAAATTAAAATTTTCCTTTTAACTACAAATAAGGAAAGATATTAAACCTTTCTCTTAATCCTTTGTAGAAAAATATAAAAGGAAATATTTATAATTTTAAACTCTCTTTCAATGTGAATGTGGTCGGCCACCCTTGTTTGAGCTCCAAGCTAGGGTCATCCACAACTTGAACCCATCTAACCTTGGTTTGGTCGGCCCTAGATTGGGCTCCAAGCTTGGCTTGGTCGGCCACCTTAAGGTGGGTAAGAAGTTGGGTTTGGTGGATATAAAATTTTATAAATAAAAGGCTACAATAGGGATCGAGAGGAGGAATTGGTTTTGGTCTCCCGATGAGCTTGAGCTTCCCGTGTTCGCACCGAACACCCAACTCAAGTTCATCAATAATATCTCATTCCATTAAAGAGTTATTATTGCACTACCACACCAATCTCATATTACTATATGAGCTCCTTCTTATCATGAGTGCGTTAGTCGCCCTGTGTTTAAGATATAGAATGCCCACTAATTAAATGAGTTACTGACAACTCACTTAATTAATATCTAGCTCCAAGAGTAGTACCACTCAACTTCATTGTCATGACAGACTAGGTCCACCTGCAAGGTTTACATGGCAATCCTTATGAGCTCTTCAAGGGGACATCATCAGCCCCCAGGGCGTAGCGCAGACGGTGGGCGCATGGTATCTCTGGCGTAATGGCCAGGGGTCGATTCTCAGGAACTGACGACCTGGGGTTTACCCCGCCATGCGCCTATGACCTGTGTACCTGCATGAACCTCCCTCCATATCCGTGGGGCCGGCACTAGGGGGGCCGCTAAGGTAGCGGATCTACCTTTTTTTTTTTCAAGGGGACATCATCAACCTAGATTACTATGACACAGTTTCATTCTATAATCAACAACACACCATATAAATAATATCATTTCCCAACTTATCGAGCCTATTGATTTAACAAGCTAAATCGCACCCTTTGATAAATTAAAAAAATAAATATTAAGTATATGTGCTTGTTATTATATCATGATTAAGAGTACACACTTCCATAATAACAGAGGTATTATTCTTTTATATAGTTAGTATAAAAAGAAACTACCTCAAATGGTCCTGCTCAATACACTCATAGTATATTAGTGTAATTTATTAGTCAAGATAAACTAATACCAAATTACACTACAACCACTCCAATAGTTTGTCCCATTCCATCTTGGTCGTGAGTAACTGTTTATAATTTATAAGAAACTGATAACATAAACTTCTGTGTGTGACACCACACACCATGTTATCTACAATACAAATTAACTGAACAACTACACTTAGCATAAATGTAGACATTTGACCAATGTGATTCTTATTTCTAAATAAATGTTTATACAAAGCTAGGCTTTTAATATACACTCTAACTGGAAACACATGGTGATTCTGAAGGATGAGAAGCCAGAGTGGAAGACTGCTCGAGAAGGCTAGAAAAGGGGTTGGTCTGAGCCCTATTCTGGATGGCCAAAATCAGGGGCGGAACTAGAAAAATTTTTACAGGGGAGCTGAATCCACCCTGTGCAGGTCATCCGTCACTGCCGCCATGATCGCATGCGCAGTCGCGCTTCAACGTGTCATTTGGGTGGGAAGAAGGACGGGGAGGAGACAGAAGGGGGAAGGCGTGGAGCTCAGGTTGCCTCCATTTCTCCACCAACACCACCCGTTTCATCACCTCCTACATAAAAATCTGTCGGAGAAGAAGATTGGGGGGCTGCAAAAGCAGCCCCCACAGTTCGGAACCGCCATACTAGGCGGTTCCAACGAACTCGGGGAAGGGGGGGGGGCTAAAGCCCCCCTTAGCCCCCTCTTTCGGTCCGCCCTTGGCCGAAATCACCTAGAGCGGAGCTGGAGTGGAAGACCTGGACAGGAAGTCAACTCTATGTTGACCCTGGTCCGGGCACCCAGAGCTATTTTGGGCGCTTGACCCATACCAGAAAACTTATCAAAACGTTTACTGTTTCAATTCGGTTCAACACGGATAAAATTCTATCCATGTCCAAGCGCCTAGAACCCTTCCAGGTGCTCCGATCAGGGCTATAAATACAGTTCTAATCCCACAAGAAAAAAAAAAATAACACTTGTAAATGATCTATTTTCAGTTTAGCTTTGTAATTAAGTGCGTTAACTACTGTAAGAGACTTCTTAGCCTAAAGGAGACTTTAGTGAACATTTTCAATGTCTTGGATTAGCAATCTTCTGATTGTAAACTAAGTAAAATCTCTGTGTCTCTCTTCTTGTAATTTGCTTACTATTGTTTGTACAAGTGTTTATGTTAATTAAGCTATAAAGTTGGAGAAAGGTATTTGTTTTTGATTTCAGGCTATTCAACCCCCTCTAGCCAGCCGCAAGGGACCTCAAAGTGGTATCAGAGTCATGATGCTTTAAAAGGACTAACCGTCGATGGAAGCAAAAGAGATGGTCGGACTAAGTATCTATCCACCGAAGTTTGAGGGGGAGTTCACAATTTGGAGAAGAAAGATGGATGTATTTTTCAAAATGGATTTTGATTTATTACTAATATTAAAATATGATTTTGAGCTCCAAAAGACAAAGAAGAATATCAATGGACCAAGAAGGAGCAAGCAGAATATTTGGAATAGGGCTCACCCGAACCTAATTTCAGGCCTTCTCCTTGAGCATCCTTCCTCCCTGGCTTCTCGTCCCTCGAACGTTGCATACGTTCTTCTCATCCATCAGTGTACTCTTTCGCGGCACCTCGTCCCTCGGAAGCACCGAGCTCGTCGGCTCTCTTCTGTGTCGTCCTTCTTGCTAGCCGCGTCTTCTGCTTGACTTCCTATGTTCCTAAGCTCCTACACACTTAGACATAGGGGTTAAACCAAACAGGACCTAACTTAACTTGTTTGATCACATCAAAACAACCTTGGAGTTCCAACACCTATGTTTCATGTTCCAAATCTTAGATTATTAGTTTTCCTATCATATTTGTTCTTATCCAATCTATGGTGTGAGAACTCTTGCCTATTTAACACTACACTCAAGTTCTCATGAAGATGTAGTGGGCCTTGCTGAGACGTTACAGTAGGACCATGTACCATGTAACGCGAACTCTTGCATATTTAGCACTACACCCGAGTTCAGGAGATGTAGCGGTACTTGTCGAGACATTACAGTCGGACTCTGCAACGCGTTCCTTCCGAGGAACAACCTAGCATTAGCACAATAGTTTAATGGATTCATTCGTTGAATTTTTGTCATAGTTTTAACACTGGATGGCAACCTAACGCAACCCTCATCCTTTATCCGAGCTTGGGACCGACCATGACCGATCGTCATGGGTGGAGTTTGACTCAGGGGGAATAAATAAGAAAATTATTCAACCAACTTGATTAATCAACTATGCATGCTTAAGATTAGGTTTACTTTTCTGCTTAGTTTAGAACTGTTAGTAAAAAAGGTTTACCAAGCCCTCATAACATAGTATCGGAATGGATTGGGATGATAGTATGTCAAGGAAGCTTTGTCGAAGGCATGTCTACGCTGAATCTTGTGTATTCTACCTGGTGCACTAGACTTAGTAGATCTGACCGAAGCTACCTCAGTCAAACATGGGCTAGTTAGACCAAAATCTAGTAATAAGTTTTTTAGGTAGGACTAATTTGGAAAGTATTCGCAAAGTGGTCCATTGTTGATATACAAGAAAGTTATATGTCTTGCCACTGACTAAAAACTTATCCTTAGGAAGTTTGATTGATTAACCAAAATTAAGTTTGAATCTAACATGGGCTAAACAATCTTTTTAATAAGTTTTTAAATTAAATTAAGTAAACCTAATCAAAACATTAATTCTATATTTAATCTAAATTAATTAAAACTTTTTAAAAATCTTTTTAAAACTTAATATTTTTTCTTTTTTTTAAAAAAAACTTAATTTAAAAACTTTTTTTTTAAAAAAAAATCTTAATTAAAAATATTTTTAAAAACTTAATTAAAAAATATTTTTTTAAAAAAATAATTAATTTTTTAACTTAATTAAAAATCTTTTAAAACTTAATTAAAATAAAAAATTATTTTAAAACTTAATGACAAATATTTTTTAAAAAGGGTAATTTAAAACTTAATATAGACATTGATAACTTAATAATTAACATAAAACATTAATACTTAAGAAAAAAATCGACTAAACCGACCGTACGCCCGATTCGGTCGACCAAACTCACCATTTAACTCTGAATCGTGTCCCGAATCGACTAAGCCGAGCAATTATTTGTTAGGTCGACCTAAAAATTTGTTTTGTCGACCGAAAACATAAGTTCACCGGTGAGAATTCAACCTATCTTTAATTGTTTGGTCAACCGAACACCATGTTCAGTTGACCAAAAACCTAAATTCAACCTCATCTAGAGCTCAAAAAAATCTACCATGATCAATTTATCAGTCGACTGAAAAATCGGATCGATCGATCGAAAACCAATCGCCTACATATGATTGGTCGGAAACGCGGCGTTTTAAGGGATCGATCAACCGAACCCCTTATTGGTTGACCAATCGAGGTCTATAAAACAAATACTTAGACAGAAGTCGAGTCTCATCTGAACCTCTTCTTACCTTCTTCTCCTTCTCCACCTTCCAAGCTTATTTCGCCGCCTACAACATTTCTCAGACCGCGATTATGCCTTAGTAATCTTTATCCAAACTTCCTTTCTTTTTTAAATTGTCATTTGTTTATTTCATGTCTTTAACTATAGTGAAAAGAGTCGTACAATTGTACAAAGGGAGACTAGCTCCTTAAATCTCAGCCAAGACCCTAAATGTTCAACTAAGGATCTAAGTTAATCATTTTCAAATAAAAAAAAAGTGATAGGAACTCGTTGTCTTGACCTTCAATTGTATCAAACATATTGTCCAAAGGACATCGACATTACGCAACATTTTTAACTTGACAATATTGTCTTCTGTCGACATGCACATAATCCTATTCTGTGTTCTAAGTTTTACCATAACTTATGTGAAATTGATCTTCATCACTATAGGACTAGAATCGCAACTAGAGAAATGTTATTTGACCTTGATATGTTTCTCAGATTTTTGTGAATTCGACCTTTTGTTAATCTCATCTTTTTTAGTGCTTCCCTTCCTGACTTCCTACCCACCCCTTTCGCTCATTTGACTTTTGATCTCATGTACGCTGACTTCTTTGAGGAGACGCGTCCTAAAAAGATGTCAACCGTACCACTAAGTCCACATGACAATGCCCTTTACAAGATGATTGTGTCTTGCATTTGCCCTCTATCTTCTAGAGATCAGGGGGTTCTACGTCCAGTGCATCTTTTTCTAGTGTATGCACTAAGGCATCGACTTGACTTTGACTTGAGTTACTGGATGTTCAAATATATTATCTATTATTCGGGGTACAACACTTCGAATAAAGTTCATATGATCTAGCGCCATGTCCTCACTGCTTACATTGCTTCTCTAGGGGCAGTTCATCGGCGTGAACTAATTGAGTTATCTAATTTTGATATTGTTGGGATTCGACAATTGTCCTTGGCTGGGATTAGGACTAGTGAAGAGGGACTTGTGTACAAGCAAACCCATCCACGATATGTTCCACCTATAGCCGAGGAAGATGAAGCTAAGGATGAGTCGATTGCAGTCGAGGAGCACCATCAACCGCCCTTTAATCAAGATTTGCATTAACACCTTTTTTCGATGTTGCTCAGGGCAGCTCTTACACACCTTCCTCCACCAACCAGTGATTTCTTTAGTCATCTTTGAGACAATATTTTTGGATGGTTCAACTCCTTAGAAACCAAGATAATCAATCAGTATAACTCCTCCAAGGACAAATTGCAAATTTTCGGCAAGAGATGACTGATCGAGCTGATGCTTTTGATAGGGAGCAGCGTAGAATGTTTGATTATCTTCATGCTACAGATGATGACGAGGACAAGTGACTTTTGGGACTAGATACCTATTTTGATACACTTATGACTATACATGTATTTGATACTTGTTAGTTATGGGTACTTTTTATTTATGTGACTTTTAATCTACTCTTCAATTGATTTATGCATATGCTTTATAGAATAAGTTTCTTTATTTTCGAAAATTTTTAATTAGTTTTTCAAAATTATGTTTTCAAAATTCTCATTTCAAAATTTATTTCCAAAATAGTGTTCAAAATATTTTATCTTTTCGGAGTAGCCTAGGACTTACCATAGAATTACATATTCCTATAGTCTTAGAAATTAGCATCTCACAAGCACAGTAGGGTACCTTGCTTGTGTTTGTTGAAACATAGAACGGTGTAAGATACTTAGGATTTAGCCTAAGATTTCAGATGCTTATGTCAATGCATCACTATAAATCTGGGCTTTAAACAAAACATATTGATCAATTTAAGTACTTTAGCTAGTAACAAACTAGTTAGACCAAACGCTCAAATTGACCATCTTAAATCAGCAATTGCCATATTGTGGTAGTTAGCTAAGTATGCTGATTAGATATTTCATCATAAGAATATTTTTTTTAATTTTAAAATCATGCTTGGACTTTTAGATATTCATCAATTTTAGGGGGAGATTTAATATCAATTTTAAAAATTCAAAGAATAAGAAAATTCAAACTTAATTTTTCAAAATTCTTCTTTTTTAAATTTTTTAAATTCCAAAATTATTTTTACCCTTTATCTTTATAAAAATTTTCAAAACTATTTTCAAATGATTTTTACCCTTTAAATTTCAAAATTATTTTTACCCTTTATTATATATTTAATATATATATATATAATAACCGAATAGAAGAAGTTAATAGATGATTAAATATATATCCTATTGAAATTGTATTATAAATCTTTTAGAATTTATCCTTATAGAAACAATTATCTTTTAGATAAAAATAAAATTAAGATTTTTATTTAAAGAGTTAAATAAACATTTAAAAATTAAAAATATTACTTTTCCTATAAATGGGCAATACTAATCTATAAAAATAGAAAAAAGATAACTAAAATCTAATAGAAGAAAACCTACATATCTCGATGATCATAGTGAAAAGTTTCGTCAATAAAATTTTAAATGTTGTCGGTACTTTGGACTTTTTCTTAAATGTTTACAATTGCCGAAACAATGTCGAGAATTTTAGAACTGCCCAAACAATGATTTACAACTAACCAAAGTATGAAACTTTAGTTTTAAGAATGTTTCACCCTATCGTATGATTTGAGCACTGACATAAAAAAAAGAACATACCTAAATTTCGCTCGACCGTTCCAATCGGAGATTGCCCGGAGGAAGGTTTTGTTTCGGCAGTTAGGACTTCGATGGTGGAGAGGGAAGGGTCGTTTGTCTTTGTTGAGTTGCTGCACCGTACTATGGACCAAAAACACGTCAATGTTGAAAATGACATGATATTTAAGTTTGTGTTTGACGAAGAAGTTGCACTGTTATCGACTGTTAGCATTGGTTCGAACGCAGTGATGGATCCAGAAATTCAAGTATGAAGGGATGATCACGATAAACAAGGGACGGTATCCTCCATCTCCATCAGTGGAACCCCATAATACTAGGAGTTCCACTGCCGGCAAGGAGGGACGACCGCCGATGCCGCCCCCCCCCCCCCCCCCCCCCCCCCCCCCCCCCCCCCCCCCCACTGGATCCGCCCTTGTTCGAACGCCCATCGTGAAGAGAAATTAAACATGATTCAGATTTCTCTTTTGATTCGGATACACGCGACAACCATAAGAGAAAAGACGGAGGGTAAAATTGTTATCCCATACATCAGTTGATAATTTTTAATACATGAAATGGACATTTGACAAACTTAGTTACGCAGTTAGGTAACAACCTGTTCTTTCAATGAAAGAGATCGTAAGCTAGAAATACTCTTCTTCTTTCCCCATGTCCCCTCATCATCATCATCCTCTCCAACAGCAACCTTCCCCCTCTCTTTCTACTCTCCTCTCCCTTTTCTGTCTCCTTCCCTGCACCCGCTGCTCGTCGTCGACCCTCTTCCCTGATGTGTGGCCAGATAGTCAACATCAAATACAGTCCAAGTTGAATATAAAATGCAACAGATCGATCGATTTCGACCATCTCCGAATCAAATCCCTCTTCGTCGTTTGCATCTTCGCCATGTCCTCGTTCCTGGTACACAACAGCGGCGTCGCCATCTTCGGCTTCTGCATGTTCCTCTGCCTTCTCTACGTTCTACTTTTCAGGAGCTGCGTCCGCCACCGGCGCAGCGCCTCCACCGGCGAGGTCGACGACTTGGCGCTTCGCGAAGCCGGACTCAGTCAGCCGACCATTGACGCGCTGCCGAGCTTCGTGTACCGCGGCCGCGGCGAAAGCAAAGACGGCGCCGCTTCCGCCACCGTCGACTGTGCGGTCTGCCTAGGCCAGGTGGCGGAGGGGGAGATGGTGAGGCAGCTGCCGACCTGCCGCCACGCCTTCCACATCGAGTGCATTGACAAGTGGCTGCGCTCCCACTCGCTCTGCCCGCTTTGCCGTGCCGACACAAAGCCGCCCCCGCCACCGCTGCCGGAATAAAAGACGGCGTCTCTTGGTTGTCGTGGAAGGCCAAACGACGGGACAAGGAGGCTACTTTGACCCCGCCTCAGGGAATTCTCATGTTAGCTCACAGAATTTGGGAAATTATATTTTAGTCCTGTAACTTTGTAAATCATGCCGTCTTATTTGTTAATATTAAATCCTGGGTATTTTTTTTAAATTCTGGGTAGAAATGTCAAATGTACAAACGACTTGAGAAAGAAATAACGTCGCTGTTGGTGATTGTGGCAGCTGTAGTGGAATTAAATAATTTCAGCTGAGTGATTTGCATGGGTTATTTTATTATTTTTCAAGTTAATCTTACGATCCACATCTTTTCAGTAATTCATCTATCAAATAAATTCAAAACATATTCAAAAGTCAATCTCTAAAACATTTATTTTAAAATTCAAACTTGATCCTCGCAATTCCATTAATTTTGGTTGAAATCTAGATTTAACGTAATGATAAAATTATTATGATGACTTCGAATTATGAAAATAATCATTATATATAATAGACTTACTATAACCTGATTTTTATGGATCTCATATTAACCAGAGCTTCATATAATGGATTGTTTTTTTTTAATTAGCATAATGAATCCAAGCCTTCAATCTGATTAATTCTGAACGATTTATCTCGTGAAAATTTTCTATCAACCATCAACTAAATAGAAAAAGTGCATAGATTGATCATCTTGACAGCCAATATTCTTATGTTGGCTATCCATTGAAAAGAAAATCCCTCGTAATAAACCACAACAACTGAATTTCAAACTGCATATGACCATATGCCTAATATATTGTTAGAGGATCTAACTGTACACCTTGCCCCAGGGGCAAAAGCAATAATGATCTATTTAGTAGGTTGGTAAATGATATTTCCTCTCAATTTATCTATTTAGTAAATTTAAAATAATATTTACAAGTTAATTTCTGAGATATTTATTTCATTTGCAATTCAATTTTTTTAATTATTATTATTCCTCTGAATACTTTGTCAACTATATATCCGACACGCCTGAGGGGTGTGATTGCATGTCTTACTAGATTCATATACAATAACATTTAAATTTACAGCAGGCTTAAATTCTGCCAGGTAACGATAACATATAGCTAAAAAGAACTCACAAAATGACTCAAGATTGATCTAAATTCAAATGGAATTGAGTTTAAGTGCACCTGCTGCCTGGAAGTGGTGAAGCATTTGCCTGCTTCGTTGCCTTCTTTACCGGTGTTTACTCTTCCCTGCAAGAATGGGCATGATATGCAATTGTCTGTTAAACGCCTGGTTGAATAGGACGCGAGTTTGTATCGCAGATATGACGGGCATCCATGCCAAGGCTGCTATGGGTGCGAAAAGAAGACAGCCCATTGCGTAGTCATAAGCATAAGCGACTACTTGGATAATGTTCCATAGACCTGAATACTCGAGTTTCGACCTGAATACATGAGAGATCTGCAACGAAAACAACCGCCACTATGAATGAACAAGAGGAAGATTTCATGAAGCAGAAGTTTGACTTGACTTACCAACAAGAGTCCCCAGCCAGTGGGTATAAATGCAAGACAGCATACAAAAAGATCCATAAAAGAGAGCTGGTTTATGGTTGAGAGAATGATAATGCAGCTTATGACGCTGAGGAACAAGAGCATTTTGAAAAGCCTGAAAAAAAGATGATGCTTCGCGCTGAGTTGGCTACGTCCTACATCGACCAACTGCAATGTAGCAATGCTGATGTGATTAATCAATTCAAGGATAGCTATGAATTTGGGATTGTGTATACCTTAACGAGTGAAAAGACGACGACGATGACAAACCAGGAAAGCACATAAACCAGGATGGTTTTGTTATCTTGTGAGATGTCTAGGTGATAGACAAGGCCATATTGATAGATGAAAAAGCGAAGGGAAATGAGAATTTCCATTATGGAAGAAGTCCACCCGGAATGCTTAAGATGACTGTATTCAGCATTCCACCATGATTCCCAGCACTTGTTTGGTTTTATGCCGATGCCGCCCTGATTCTTCATCCATTTGTTCCAGTCCATCCAGTCCTCGACGATCTTTCTCCAGGCAAATCCGGATGGATTGAAGAGGAAAGGTGTGAACAACCAAGTTCCTGCCATGAACCAGGAAGAGTATGTGATCATGAAGTAAGCCATTGTGCTCTGGTATGATTTCCTGAATAGGTTGTAGACAGTCAGGAGGCAAATTAACTCAAATCCTTTGACGAAATGACTCCGAGAGTACAATTGGTAGTTCTCCGAAAAGCTAGCATGGAAAACTACAAATTTACGGCCTGTCGGTCGATATTTGGCGCCACCATGGAGAATAGTTCTTCCAAAGAAATGTGCCTTTGTCCCAAGTGAAAACGTGAAGAAAATGGAGGCCAATTGCAATTGCATGAGGATGAAGTCACTCAAGGCAACACGGATCCCCTTCTCTAAGCCAAGCTCCACCACCATCGGCAACCCTGTAAGAAGTCCCAGTTGGAGGAAAGACTGGGATGCAAGTGCAGTTTCTAAGGACTTCACATTTCGCACTCGAGCCTCAGTGATGAGTGCCTTCTCCAGCCCACTGAGAACAAGGTATAGTTGCCCGTAGAGGAAAACATAAAGCCCAAAAATAGATATCTGCCAAATTGCAAAGTATATTAAACCAAATTGTTAAAATTTTCAGATATGTATTGTTACACCAGTTCAGTATCATTCTAACAAATATCAAATCTGTCAACCAACAAGATGTTTACAGAATATGATCTAAATAGCAAGAGGACATAGATCAACAATAATAATCAAGTCTTATTTCATTAGATGGATTGGTTATATGGATCCTTATATGTCATTGGGCTCTATCCCCTACTATATCATTATTTATATTTAAATAAATTGTATCTATTATTACTAATAGCCTTTTTTTTTTGTCTTCCTCTTCTTCCTCATTTGATGTGCATATTTATTATAATTTCATATCGTCTAACTGAGTATTTATTAGTGTATATGTTTGTACAATCTTAAACATATCTTCTGGAACTTTCTCTCAATAGATGCAATCTTTACTTTTTCTCTAATATTTTTATTTCTTATTTTGTCCATATATCTGCACATCCATCCTAACATCTTCATTTCTACGGCTCTCATCTCCTATTCATGTGCTCGAGTCGTAGCTCAACATTCAATTCCATATAACATAATAAGATTTTTTTAAAAACTTTGTTTTAAGTCTTAGAAGTACGATGAGCATGCATCATGGAAGACAAATATGAGGGACAGTAAACTACCAGTAGTAGAGCATATTGATATTGAGTATTTCACCAAAGCAATTGTCGAAATCTCAACAGAAGAAAAGGAAAAGGAAAAGGAAAAGGAAAAGGAAAAGATGGATTAAGCAGTAAAGTTATGACGTACCAAGCTATTGAAGTAAAACCCAACTGTTGTGAAATAACACGAAAGCATCCGGAAAAAGTCGAAGCGTCGTCCAAGCCGGTATATGTCACGGCTGAGAGATTGCTCACTGTTTCCATTTGCTACCTTAGCTTCAAATTTTGATATCTGATTAAGCCCAACGTCGCGTCCTTTGCCAACCTGCATATACTCTTTGTAAGTTATATAACCCCTGCGTAATGTGGAATTAAATCCTGCAAAGAAAGAACAGCAAATTAGTTATTAACGATCATTGGAGCAAGAACTTGACCGAGAAAAGAATTCAATTACCAGCAAAGACATCCTCGCTTAAGTTAATAGTTTTAGAAGCTTTGCTTACACCACCTCTCGTTAGATGAAACAACCGGTCAAACAGATCTGGGTGTCCATAGTGAAACCGTACCCTGAATAATATCAGATCCATTACGTGCTGACTGACAATCCGAGAAGATAAACTATGATCCTTACCTGAGCGGATTTGCAAGAAACCTCTGCCCGATAGTGACAAAGCTAGTCTCTTGATAAGACATAAAACCAGCAAGAGATGATACACTACAATTATTAAGAACAAACTATAAATATAGATACTTTTATGTTGAATTATTATTGCTCTCTGAGTTTTCTTTGACCTGCCAGTAAATATGTGCTCTCTGAGACCAACTATAGTTGGTGGATGTTTTCCACGACGTCTCAAAAATTCTTGAAGAACATTTCTAATTTTGTAAGCTTCTTCTAGGTAATTGTCCTGAGAAACAATAACATTCAGTGAATAGAAGAAATTGATAAGTAATATTGGAAAGTGTATATCACATACTTGGTTCATATCAATTGTTTGAAGTGCTTCCCCACGAGTGAAAATAATTGCATGGTTCTGATTCTCAGGTTTCCCTTCACCAATAATTGGAGGACCAGGAAGCTTGATGCGATAAATCTCCTATAGGTGTTAAAGCAAATGAAATCTTGTACTCAACAGGAAAAGAATCAAATGAAATCCATATTATAGTTATCACAGTTCTTAACAAATTATTAGCAGAGGTTAACATAAAGACACAAAAATCTTAAGGCCCTACATTTTGAAGCATCATTCTTAATGGTAGTCATAGTTGTAACTTAAGGACAAATACCTGATCCAGATTATTATCCGCCTTTACCAAGACAGAAGAATAAATTTTCTGAGCTTTATCAGCCAAAATATCTTCTTTCTCCTCAATGTAAGCAACCCGTAAGGATGAATATCTTGAAAATCAAATGTTTATCAGAAATAATGAGGGGAAGAAAAGGTAAACACTGGCTTTGCTGAAGGATACCTCATCATCAAATCTATTATATCCTGTGCATGTGGATCGCCACGAGATTTTTGTGCTCCAAAATTTTGACAAGAGACTACATAAGTGAATTTCAAATCAGCTAGAGCACCTAGTTGTGTTACGACATGCTGATTGGTTCTCTTATTCTGCTCTCCATCAAACGTAGTGTGTCTCTTATAAATGTCTGGTTAAAACAATTGGTGGGCAAGAAACTACGTTGATCAGAAGAGTCAGTTTATTTAATATCAAAATTAAATGAATAATTTGTTACATAAATAGAGAACATAGAGATCATTCACAAAATTTATTCATATAAAAAGATATAACATCTTCTCACCTTGATCATCTGCTCTGTCTAAAAATGCCTGTAGTTTCAAAGCTTTCCTATAATACATCATTCCACGAACTAGTTTGGTATAAAAGTAAAATAGCATATTAGCCAATGTTTTAGCAAAACAAACTGAAATAATGCACATTAAATTCAGAGAATTTGATTCTGTTCTCACACTACCTGTTCGACTCAAAGTTTGCCCACGAAAAGAAGCCCAATATCGAATCTCTTCATCCGACACATTAGGCCCGAGACGTTCAAGAAAGTTTTCCCATTCATCTATAGATTAAAGAAAATGAAAGTCCTTATCAACAAGGACATGGACATGGAGACATTGTTGTCTTGAAATACATTTTCAAATATACCTGGGTAAATTCTTTGCATATAAGAAAGAATGGAAGCTCCATCCTGACTAGAGTGAAGCTCTTCATGTGAAAATTTAATTTCTTCCAAGTAGTATGGAGTCATCGCACTAAAGTAAAGAGATAGAACTTAAATCATGAAATCTCACTCCAAGTTTCAGTTTATAGTTTAGTGGGAAAACAAAGCCATATGACACAAAACATAAAATGTTATTTGCAAACTATATTCACTTCCGTCATGAAGCCATTTTTTTTTCTTGAGCATAGAGTTGGAATAATGAAAAAAGAATAAAAGTGCACAATTAAGGAAGATTATCATCCTAGAATTTGATCGCTCTAACAAATTTTATAAGATAGGTTATCACCTTTAGTATTATAAGCTTCAATAGTTAACAAACAGTCATAAGCAAAATAGAATAACTAGCATAAGAGGATATGTTTGGACAAGACTAACTCTTATTCACTTGATAAGAGTTGCTCAATTCTAACCATAATCAAAACTGCAAAAGTCAATTACATGTCAGACTAAAGATAAGGATTCCTTTCCCCAAAAAGAATCCTTTCACATCATTTTTGGACAACTGTATTGAAGAAAGCATTTCAATATATATGAGACCAAATCATCAAATATTTCCTTTCACAAGTTTACATAATTCTAGCTTGTAGTTGTTTTGTAAATAATTTTGCATCCTATTACTTTCATCACTGTTATATGAAAAGGATAACCAGGTGCACGAAGCTCCCGTAAATATGGGGTCCCGGGCAAGGGTCTATTCTACATAGCCTTACCTACCTTGCAAGAGGTTATTTTTGAAACTCGAACCTGTGACCTATAGATCACACAACAATAATTTTACTGTTGCGCCAAGACTCCCCTTCTCATCACTATTATATCCATTTTGATAATTATTTCATTATCATTGGTGCTTTACAACTTCCCCCCCTATTGATCACATCTTTGTGCTCCTCAGCAACAAATTGCCTTGAAATCATCATTGTTACTTGTCGCATGGATTTGTAAATGGCCACATTCCTCTTTGGCTCAAAAGAC
This sequence comes from Zingiber officinale, assembly GCF_018446385.1. Classification (NCBI taxonomy): domain Eukaryota; kingdom Viridiplantae; phylum Streptophyta; class Magnoliopsida; order Zingiberales; family Zingiberaceae; genus Zingiber; species Zingiber officinale. The sequence continues at coordinate 103,466,572 of NC_055990.1, forward strand.
ACTATCATAGATTCAATCACATATCCATCCACATTCCTTTCTGACTTCCTAACTTTTATTATTTTAACACACCTACAACTGTATATGATCTTCAGTCAGTAACTGCATGCTTTTACCAGCTGAGATTGCTCATCAAAGCACTAGTACAGATCGTCTGTTGATCTATAGAACTACAATTCCACAACCATCTCACTGATCCATAAATTCTCTGATTTCAACATTTCTTCTTATAATCATCCAATAATCTGAGGTATCTATTTCACTATATTAGCAAATTACTCTCCTTATATCACTAATGAATGAGAAAGCACAACAACGACAACTTAGCAAAATCTTTCCTCATAACACTAATGACCAAGAAAGCAACAAGTCATCATATTCCTCTCCTGATACCAATAATGAACAAAAACTCAACAAGAACAAGATAGTGACTTGGAATTGTACTTCAATACATTTGAAACATCCATAAGAAAGTTGGGTTTTCTCACCATAAGGTACAGTCAAACTGATATTACTCAATACAAAAATCTTAAGGCCCTACATTTTGAAGCATCATTCTTAATGGTAGTCATAGTTGTAACTTAAGGACAAATACCTGATCCAGATTATTATCCGCCTTTACCAAGACAGAAGAATAAATTTTCTGAGCTTTATCAGCCAAAATATCTTCTTTCTCCTCAATGTAAGCAACCCGTAAGGATGAATATCTTGAAAATCAAATGTTTATCAGAAATAATGAGGGGAAGAAAAGGTAAACACTGGCTTTGCTGAAGGATACCTCATCATCAAATCTATTATATCCTGTGCATGTGGATCGCCACGAGATTTTTGTGTTCCAAAATTTTGACAAGAGACTACATAAGTGAATTTCAAATCAGCTAGAGCACCTAGTTGTGTTGACAGTGACTGCTGATTGGTTCTCTTATTCTGCTCTCCATCAAACGTAGTGTGTCTCTTATAAATGTCTGGTTAAAACAATTGGTGGGCAAGAAACTACGTTGATCAGAAGAGTCAGTTTATTTAATATCAAAATTAAATGAATAATTTGTTACATAAATAGAGAACATAGAGATCATTCACAAACTTTATTCATATAAAAGGATATAACATCTTCTCACCTTGATCATCTGCCCTGTCTAAAAATGCCTGTAGTTTCAAAGCTTTCCTATAATACATCATTCCACGAACTAGTTTGGTATAAAAGTAAAATAGCATATTAGCCAATGTTTTAGCAAAACAAACTGAAATAATGCACATTAAATTCAGAGAATTTGATTCTGTTCTCACACTACCTGTTCGACTCAAAGTTTGCCCACGAAAAGAAGCCCAATATCGAATCTCTTCATCCGACACATTAGGCCCGAGACGTTCAAGAAAGTTTTCCCATTCATCTATAGATTAAAGAAAATGAAAGTCCTTATCAACAAGGACATGGACATGGAGACATTGTTGTCTTGAAATAGATTTTCAAATATACCTGGGTAAATTCTTTGCATATAAGAAAGAATGGAAGCTCCATCCTGACTAGAGTGAAGCTCTTCATGTGAAAATTTAATTTCTTCCAAGTAGTATGGAGTCATCGCACTAAAGTAAAGAGATATAACTTAAATCATGAAATCTCACTCCAAGTTTCAGTTTATAGTTTAGTGGGAAAACAAAGCCGTATGACACAAAACATAAAATATTATTTGCAAACTATATTCACTTCCGTCATGAAGCCATTTTTTTTTTCTTGAGCATAGAGTTGGAATAATGAAAAAAGAATAAAAGTGCACAATTAAGGAAGATTATCATCCTAGAATTTGATCGCTCTAACAAATTTTATAAGATAGGTTATCACCTTTAGTATTATAAGCTTCAATAGTTAACAAACAGTCATAAGCAAAATAGAATAACTAGCATAAGAGGATATGTTTGGACAAGACTATACTCTTATTCACTTGATAAGAGTTGCTCAATTCTAACCATAATCAAAACTGCAAAAGTCAATTACATGTCAGACTAAAGATAAGGATTCCTTTCCCCAAAAAGAATGAGGATTAATGATTCATTATTTTTGGACAACTGTATTGAAGAAAGCATTTCAATATATATGAGACCAAATCATCAAATATTTCCTTTCACAAGTTTACATAATTCTAGCTTGTAGTTGTTTTGTAAATAATTTTGCATCCTATTACTTTCATCACTGTTATATGAAAAGGATAACCCGGTGCACGAAGCTCCCGTAAATACGGGGTCCCGGGCAAGGGTCTATTCTACATAGCCTTACCTACCTTGCAGGAGGTTATTTTTGAAACTCGAACCTGTGACCTATAGATCATACAACAACTTTACTGTTGTGCCAAGACTTCCCTTCTCATCACTATTATATCCATTTTGATAATTATTTCATTATCATTGGTGCTTTATCACTTCCCCCCCTATTGATCACATCTTTGTGCTCCTCAGCAACAAATTGCCTTGAAATCATCATTGTTACTTGTCGCATGGATTTGCAAATGGCCACATTCCTCTTTGGCTCAAAAGACACTATCATAGATTCAATCACATATCCATCCACATTCCTTTCTGACTTCCTAACTTTTATCATTGCAACACACCTACAACTGTATATGATCTTCAGTCAGTAACTGCATGCTTTTACCAGCTGAGATTGCTCATCAAAGCACTAGTACAGATCGTCTGTTGATTTATAGAACTACAATTTCACAACCATCTCACTGATCCATAAATTCTCTGATTTCAACATTTCTTCTTATAATCATCCAATAATCTGAGGTATCTATTTCACTATATTAGCAAATTACTCTCCTTATATCACTAATGAATGAGAAAGCACAACAACGACAACTTAGCAAAATCTTTCCTCATAACACTAATGACCAAGAAAGCAACAAGTCATCATATTCCTCTCCTGATACCAATAATGAACAAAAACTCAACAAGAACAAGATAGTGACTTGGAATTGTACTTCAATACATTTGAAACATCCATAAGAAAGTTGGGTTTTCTCACCATAAGGTACAGTCAAACTGATATTACTCTTAAATACAAATTGAAGATGGACATTGAACAACCAAATCAGTCCCAGTATCTATTATTTAGGACCACTTGCACTAATGGATCCCAAATGGAATGTTGACGCAAAACAATAATATAAATATCAAAATGAATCTTGGCTAGTAATTTTTTTAATGGATTCTCAGGATACCTTTGAGTTGCTTCCATCCTATGTAGATCTCTTCTTCCTATTGTAGATGTTAGTGTTGTAGAATTACTTGCTAAACAATCTCTGGTAAAATATTTGATCCATTAATTCTTATTGCATCAACCAAATCAGAAGAATTTCACAATTTTAATGTTACAATTGTAAGATATATGAACATGTTCGCAATTGTACCACAGGAAGGGCACCCCAATTTTAATGCAACAACTACAGGAAGGGAGCCTTAGAGCAATGATAAAGTTGTCATTGTGTGATCTTGTAATACAGAACAAGGTTGCATACAATAAACCCAATATGGTTCGCCCCTTCTCCGGGATCCTACATCGGCGGGAGTTTTGTGCACCGAGCCACTCTTTTTTTACTAGAGTTGGTTTGAATTTGGGATTTATTCTAAGAACCACTTGGCTTGAAATGATCTGTTTGAAGTTTTTGCTCCCAAGTGTTCCAGTAAAACCAAAATCTAGCAGCAAGGATGAAACTTTACCCAATCATATACCTCAACACTTAATAAATTATGTACTATCTAGTACATCACATACTGGAACACTTGCACAACGCAGGGTATATCTCAGTAGTATTTTGCCTTGAAGCATATTAATGCAGAACTATTTACTAGAAGTATCAACTCTCGGTGGCTAAATTATAACATAGCACATTGGAGGGAAATACAACATACTTTCCTAAAACAAAAGATGATTATAGCATAGATACCTGAATGACAACATATTACGAACTTTAGGAGCACAAGGCATATCCATAAATAGAGATGTTGCAAAGAATGAAATACGTCGTCTAGCCTCCAAATTAGTTGGAATGTCCATAGCTTTTTCTTTGACAGTGAGCAACAGATATATTCGTTTAACCTGGCAAAACAATGCTCTCAGAAAAAGTAATTACATAATGAAGATCAGATATGCAAATCAAAATTAACCTGTTCTTTTAATGCACCATTATCTGGAAGGGGAAAACATATTGCACACATAGGGAAGTTTGAAGCAAACAACTCTGGTGGATGATCTTGCAAAAATATGTTCCCATCTGAGACATCATTCTCAGAGCAATTGATCATATCTAAGATTCTGTCAATAAAAATCCATCAATAATAGTTCAACAAAATGACGGTAAAAACTACTGATGTACCTCACCTCGAACAATTTACCATCATATCTTTTGTCAATATATCTACAATATCTTGAAGTATTATGACCACTTTCTCTCGATCATCTGGTTTATTGTTAAACTTCACGAGGATAGGCAACAGATATAAGAAGCAACTTCTGATGAAGCATTAGAATCATGGTTAAAGAATTTAAGTACATGATGAAGTAGAATACCAGAAGTTCAACCAGATGGATAAACTTATCATGTAGAACAGGAAGCTCATTCATCTGAAAATCCACCAGAAGTCTTGATGTTTTAAGACTTGATTCGATCTCATCAAATATTGTCTCCAAAACCCTAAAAGAATAAGTATAGATGTTTTGGTAGATATAAGAATTTGTCAGACTGATAGTTGAGAGAAACATTAAGAGAAATAATGTGCAGAGCAAACTCCTTACCGTTTTTCTAGGTCACCAACAAGAAGGAACTTGAAGATAGTCTTGAGTGAATTGTAACACTCTTTAATAGCACTGACCATATATCTATCTTTGTTTATTTTCCAATGGAGTTGTTCGTATTCTCCCACAAACTCCTTAGTCATATTCACTGCAGTTGAAAACTAAAACAGAAAGGACTCCCAAGTCATAAATTGGATGTTAAAAGATATGCTATTCCAAAAACAAAGGTTACCTTACTTGTCAGAAGAAATAAAGGCCACCTAATGGATTGGGAAGTCAAGTTTGAAGAAAGTGGCATGATCATTAAATCCATGTCCCTATCATCACAAGTTAAACAGTGACAAAATGGGGTAATAATAATTTCAATTTTAACTGAATAAATTAACATGAACCTGTTGCTTATTAAATCCTCAGAACGGAAGCTAGTGACAATTTGATTCCACACAAAAGAAAATCTAGGAATGTCGGCCTTTACAAGTTTTAAATCCTAAGCAAAAGATAGATACAAGTAAAAAAAATGGAAAATCAAATTGATAATTAGTATGAAGAGAGTTGCAAAGAAGTCATTCACCTTGAAAATTTTGTTTTGCAAAAATTTTCGGAAACTTCCCTTATCTTCTTTTTGTGATTGTGATGAGTGAGGAACAAAAAAGGCATTGAACCTAGAGGGTAACAAGTGGAACCGACTTCTCACCATTCCCATTGTACGAATCTGAAATTAAATGACATAGGCAACGGGTAAGCATTAGGGCATTCAGAGTGAAAGAGAACCAGAATCTCACCTCGCCAAGATGATGGACAATGCCATAAACACCACCAAAGATTGTACAAAATATAGAATACCAAATCTGTGTATCCATAAAATAGACCTGAAATGATAATCAAAAACAGAGAATCAAGTTCAGAAATTCCAAGTGTTAGTTAGAGCCCTAGAGTCAATCATATGATGATTGTTGTATGGACTCATTGTATCATATTCCTATGTATATAAAGGCATTTGTTTTGGTTATTATACTTACTTATATTGGTGTCAAATAACTAAGTATAATAGCGTCATTGAGTAGAAGGTTCCTATCTATATCAATCGATTGATTGAATCGATAGTGAGATGATATAGAAAACACTACTATTAATCATTCTAATCAAGTATTAACATTCAGGGACAATGTTAATGCGACGAGACTAGTATGTAGGTCAACTCGATGACTTGATCTCACAAGTCATGGATATAGAGATATCAAGTTGACACATGGGTATGCATTGGAGAATGTATACTGAATGACCCGCCATGAGAAAGTATTATGGATCGTTATATGAGTGTCATATACTTTCTCATGTGGCTATTAGTATGACTATTAGTCCTGGACCTAAAGTTACCATGGTTCCCTACATAAGGAGTTACATACTTTGGCTTCGTCAAACGTCATCCGTAACTGAGTGGACTATAAAGGCGATTACTGGGTATGTAACAAATTATGCGGAGGGATGTGAGTGATGTAGATGAGATCTATCCCTCCTATATAACGGGAGTGACATCGTTATTCTTGATAGAGTGAGACTACTAAGTGCATGGTCATGCCGAAGTGAGTCAATATGAAATATTGAGCTCATTTGATTATAGTGAGTCTACTTGGAGTTCAAGATTTAAATTGATCAGAGGATGACACTGTCTATGCCTCAAATTGATCAATCTATATGTCAAGGATAGAAGGACACTTGTCATATATTGTGAAGAGTCACAATTAGTAGTCACAAGGTGATATTGGATCTCAACATTCTTGTAACTTGGGTAACAATGATGTATTGCTAGATGCCGCTCATTGTTTATGTTTCTAAATAAGATTTAGAAACATTGCCAACGTTACAAGAACCTATTGGGTCACACACAAAGAACAAGTGGATGGAGATTAGGTTCATATGATGAACCAATTGGATTAGGTTCATATGAACCAAAATTGGATTAACAGTAATCCGAATTAGACTTATTGGGTTAGACTCAATTGGATTCAATTGTTGAATAAGTCTAATTTATAGTTGATTCATTGAGTCAATTTATATTAATGAATTGTGATTCATTAAATTGAAATTGACTTGAATCAAAGATTGGATTTAACTCAACAAGGAAGATGTGTGGTCAAGTTTGACTTGACCAAATGGGAAGTTGAAACATCAAGTTTGACTTGACTAAATGCCACTTCATGAAGGATGACTCATCTTACATGGCATGCCAACAAATACATTCTTGCCACATCATCAAGGGAGAGCAAGAGGCATGGAATGTCCATGTGTGGTCGGCCATATGAATGCAAGATTCATTGGCATTGAATGTAATTTATTGGCATTCCATGTGTGGTCGGCCATATGTTAACATTGAATGTAATTTATTGACATTCCATGTGTGGCCGGCCAAATGAATATGAGATTCATTGGCATTGATTTGGGTGTGATGATTATTGTCTTCTTCCTCCTTAGCTCCTTCTTGTTCTCATTCTCTTCTTGGCCGAGAGTTTCAAGCAAGGGAGAATAAGGTGAGTGAGTTTAATCCAAGAAGAAAGGTAAGTGAAAGTCACATAGAGAGTTTTAGAGGAGTGTATCCTCTCTTCTTTTCCCCTCCTTTCTTCTTCCAATCCCACCCGAGAGCCCTAGGGAGTGCTAGCACACTTGTGGTGCTCTCTTCTCCATCCTTGAGTGTTAGAGAACACTTCTTGTTCGTGTGGATACTACTAGAGGTGTGTACGCTTGAACACACTCGAGATCCGAAGGACCTTGGACGAGCGGGATTTGCGAAGGGCTTCGCTTCAAAGGTATAACACTCACCATGTAGATCTAAAGTAGATCGATCTAGAGTAGGAAATAAGTACAAGAATTTTTAATTTTTCGCACGGATCCGTGGCTAGCATTCGGGGTTTCCGCAACGCAAAAAGCGATTTTTGCGGCTCGAATTGCTAACACCAAGTAAATTTATTGAGACAAATAATGAAAAAAAATTAAACAATAGATGGCATATATTTAATTTATAAAAGGGAAGATCTGTACAAGAAGTACTGGGGTCCAAACTGCAAGAATTGCACCGGCATTGCTTTTGGCTGCAAATGAAGAAAATTTTTAGTGTTAAACATAAGATTACGTTTTATGTACTCAAAATGAAATGACACCTTTTGGAAAAAGTTCATGCCAATCATAGTTATTAACGCTAACTTTCATTATTTGCTTTGTTGGTTGTACAAGAGGTTTTATCTGCATTGAACAATGTCACAATTAGATAGAGACTCAAATGATCATGGAAGCAAACTGAGTGAACTAGAAAAGAAAATAATAATAATAATAAAATCAGAGTTAATAGTAGTTGAAACAAGTTACTATGTTGACCATTAGTGCATTTATATAACATTGGCAATAATCCAAGACGTTGGTGCTCAAATAATCATTAATGTATTATATACCCCCCAAGTACTATGCCAAAAATATTTTGAAATTAAAAACTTTAATGAAGTAGAATTGAAATTGAATAAATGAAATGTAATTTTAATAATTAAAAGGAATAAAGAAAATAGCCAAGATGGATGGATATGAAATTCCCCTAAGAGTTTGGATATCATGATCTATTATTCAACAGGGAGATATTAATAAAGATCTAGTTAATAGGATAGAGTAAGGGGTAAAAATAGAGAGAAGATTATGAAGTCTTGTGAATTTTATATATCATGGTAAGACTCATCAGACCTTATAGATCAAAATGTTGCATATTTTAGGAAGCATGTAATAGAAAAGAGTGACTTACTAGGCAAAATTAAATAAAAAAATACTAATATTTGCAAGTGATATAATAAGTTTGACGGAATGTTAATATTATTTATCCATGTATCCATGAAGGAATGATATCCATGTACTATTCTATACCACCGAAATGCATACAAATCAACAACAAAAAATAGACAAGATTTTAGAAATCAATATCTAGTGGTTTTCAAAAAATTGAAACTAAAACAGATATTAACTGTGCTTTCTATTGTCACCATTTGATTATCAAGACAAAATGTGGGAAAAAAAAATTGCACTGAGGAAAGAATCTATTGACAACAAACATAAGTTGGACAGTTATTGTAAGACAAAAAGATGTCTTAACTTATCGTGTGCAGGAAAACATTAAATTCTACTTTTTTTAAAGAAATCCAAAGAGTTTTTTGGCCCCAGCCTTTCTGCTCAAAAATAAAGTTCAACAACAACTATTGTCAATAAACTTTCTTTGGCATTTTTTAAGAAAAATTTGATGATAAAATATTAAATTTTCCTGGAATATTCAAGATTTGGATTTGCTTCAAAAAAAAGATGATAACTGTAAGGTTCATATTAAAAAAATGATTCAATCAAATTGCATGCATCCAAAAGTAGAATTATTCAAAATATCTTGCAAGAATGAAAGCACACAGAATTTTTTATAATTGTACCTTCACCAACCTAACTTGTTTGGTAGATTTTTTCACTTTCATCGAAACATAATAACAACATTTTTATGCACATTCTTTTCTGCATGGAAATCTTGAATCTAATTTAAGTCAGCATGGGCATCAACAATTTAAGTGTGCACTTGACATCTAAAGAAATTTAGATGGAAATTCAATGTTAATTTTTCATCAAGTTGCAATAAGGATATAAATGAATTCCCTGATTTGACTCGATAAGAAAACAAAACCATGAAGGTATCACAATCTAGATTGCATAAAGCATAGTTACTTCTTAGTATTGCCGCATGAATAACTACTAAATTAAATGTTCAAACAATGGCATTCTTTAGATGTGTCAGTCAATCTCAGCCTCATATTTAATTACCTCAAAATGATAGCTGAATAAGAACTTGCTGAACAATAGAATAGACCAAAAGATTGTATACCTGTATGTGTGGGTGAAAGAGAGTTAGTTGATGGATCTAATACTGTTATATAAACTGATAGGTCAGAAAATTACTTCAGAAGAGACACTTGGCCCTCTTGCATCCCTCGTCCAACATATAATCGAGGCTACAAAAGAATATTTTCATCAGCATGAATAAATAGGCCAGTGGGATTGAACAACCAAGTCTAGTCATCATGATCTATTGAATGAAAATGTGGTGAAGAAAATAGGAGTAAAATGGTAGGTTAAGCAAAGGATTGTGCTGTAACAAACAAACCTTGTGAATATAAAACAAAAAGACTTGCCAAAAACTATTTAATATAACCGATGGTTTGAGTTACATAACCAATTAGGTTTTTATTTTGGCAATTATCATTTTTCTATCAAGTTCAAACATTAAGTTAAACTGACATGACAGAGCTCCCAAATTCTACTCAGAATCATAACTTTTATGTGGGAAACCTCCATCAAAATAATAGTTCCGAAAACAAAGAGCAAAATAATACTTGCCCATAAAGTTTGGAGTAGAGGATTTGTTATCTATAGCCAAAATAATTTTTTTATTTTAAATTAATAGTTCCAACCTCACCTAGTGGGATAAGACTTGGTTGTTGTTGTTGTAATATTTTAAATTAATAGTTATTTTTTATGGACAATGAAGATTTTATCCAATATGTAGGTATTCAAGTGAGGAAAATTACTAGGATCTAGTGCATGCAAATCCATCATGTGGATAAGAAACGAGCATGGTAAGACTAATGAATAAAGCTCAATATCGATTAGCATTGATCTAATACCACAAATAAAACTCATATAAATGTTCACTTAGCAACTTGAGCATGTCCTTTGAACAAAGACATTTTTTATTAGATATTGAGGAGAAATCATGCGTATTATATTAGATGGTGAACTTACTTGAGCCCACCAAGAAAGAAATTTGCAGATCCGCCAATTTGAGATTTCAATATAAGTAATTACAGCAGGAAAGAAAAATAATGTCATTCCTAGAACGTTGCTGATCAAATAAATTGCAACCACAATCATGTACGGTGATAAGCAGAATAGATAAAGATTGCTCTGAGATAGTTTTGTTGAGCAAACAGAATTTCTTTGAGAAGTAGAATAAGCAGTTGGAAGTGTTATCGTCCATATTCCACAAATACAGAATTTAAGAGCAAATCTTAGTTTCTGATAGAAGCCCAGTGTATGCCTTGCTTTCCATGTAAATGCAATGTCAAGAGTCACTGAAATTAAAATATGATTAACAGAACCAGTCAGCACAGCATCTCTGATATTGACAAAACTATTCAATCAATGGACAGTATTTTATTCAAAGTTAATTCAGAGAAGGAAAGCACAACCTTGCATAAGCCTAAGCACTGCATTTGTCACAAAAATACTTAATATATCCTCAAAAATTGAAGGATCAAGTAATTCTAGAGGAGTTTCTAAGTCATGCCACGCCATGATTATCATAACCTGCAAATAATGTCAAATGTGTATTGAGGAAAAAAAAAAATCTTTCTTCAAACAGCTAAATTTAGAAGTCACATAAAACCTGGAGAGCGAGTACAAGAAATGTCCACATTCGATCAAAACTTCTGAATAGATGCCAAAATGATCTAATCTCTACGAAGTTAGTCTTGCCCACCCATTTCTGTGTTGAAAATGTAGTTGGCATCTCCTGAATGACACATCAAACTTAATATTAATGTAGAATAGCATATTAATAACAAAAATCAAATATAATTCAAACCATCACTTAAGTCAAACTACAATGATATTTGTCCCATAATAAAGCAAAATTGAGTTTGTGAATAACTTCGGCGATTACCATCATCCCTAGCCAGAGCAAAGAATAATAAGTATAATTTATATTTGTCAAGTACTTCCAAGAAAAAAATATCTATAAAACTTTTTATTGTTGTCTATTGTAGTTGCCAGCCCAACTCACAGGTAAAGATGTAGAATATGAATTAAAGTGCATATTTTTTATTCAAGAATATGGAATTACCATTAAGAAACTAATGTTATATATTCCAAACTACAAAGCAGAATGCAAAAAACTATAGCATTTGATAAAATCTTAATGGCATGATAAAAAAAGGCCTACAACTCGATTTAGATAGAACATAGTCTTTGGGTAGTAAAACTTCAAATTGCCCAAATAGAGCAAGCAACTCTTGAACACTAAGTTAGAAGTGAAGTGGAAACTTTTGCAAGACCTCGGCAGTATTTTGACTAGAGAAATGTGGTGGTGTATAAAAAAAGTCATTATCAAGACGCATGGGCCAACCGATCTTAAAACAATCAACAGACCTGCAGTAGAGAAGAAAAGAGGATTAGCAATTTCTCCTAACACTCTTTTATGCACTGGATGAAAACTTTTACAAATATTGCTTACCAAAAGAATTCATTCAAATCATCATAGTTTCTCCATGTAGAATGATCAGCGTTCCCATTTTTACTATTCTTGGCTTCCTTAAATAATAAGGAAGATATAAGAATAATTAAAGGAGGACTAAATAACAAGGAACATGAGAACAGATATGTGAACCTCATATATGACTTTGTAAATAGGAGTGACTACGTTGCTGAGAAAAGATTCATGCTCTCCTCCATATGCAGGTATGGCTTTCTCTCCAGTATTCAAGTCAATAGCACCAGATAGCACCCCGTATAAATCATATGCCATCTGAAATGAAAAATTTATGAAATCATATAAATTAAAAAAACATATAAAAGTAACAAACGGATGTGTAAAGAAATAGGAACTTATTTGATCCAATGTTACACTTATTAAGCCCAAGTACTAGATACTATTGCTCTGCTCCATGTATTTTCAAAAACTGCATGATGTTAGTATTGCCACCCTAATTGTTAATGACTACTTTCTCATGTTAACATTTTTCTGTTTCCGAAGCTATAAACCATGAAAATTGAACAACTGAAAGAATTTACATGAAATTTGGACAACTTTAAAATGAGAATCTAGAACACTTATAGAACGTAGAAATACAAAATGAATAAAACGGATGTATGGAACATCTTGCCATATGAAATATGTAGCATAGGCACTCTGGCATTAGCCGCAAGTTAGCAGCTTCACCCCATATAAGCAGATAAAGAGCAATATATAACAATTTATATTGTTGTATTTCCTGCTTGACAGATGGCAACCTGAGGGCATCATGAAAGTAGAAGAGACATAATGTTAGCACAAGTAAAATAAGCTTATGAATATCTTAGTGTCAAGAAAGTCAACAGGAGAGGATTCAGAATGTCTTACAAAATGTTGCTCCGTCGCCCTAAAAACTTACACCATTTCCGATAATTTTCAAATATTTTCAACATAAGTTCATGTACTGCTCTATCATCAAGCTGAGAAAAAATATAAATATTGTAACAAATGCATATTCACGAAAATAAAATAGTTGAGAATTAGATTGAGAAGATGGTACCTTCAACATGGATGTTGGCTTTGGACTGAGCCTACCATGTATATTAGCAAGTAGTAAGATAAGATGTTCCCGCTGATTAGCTACATTGCCTTTCTAGAAAACAGATCAGCAATATAAGCTACAGCACATCGTTGAATTAAGATGTAAGGATACTTAAAAGAAACCTCAAACCATCCACATAATGCATGAACTAAACCTTGTGTTAGTATTCTACCTGAAAGCCAAACCAACATTGGAGCCACTCTAGTATATCTCTGCTGACACCCATCTCCTGAGAATCCTTTGCTATTGGAAGACCTCGAACATTAAGAACGGCAGAAACTGCAGCCTCAATCTATAAATATAAATATATGAGTTAAAAATGTATTCTGATAGGAGCAGAGGACATTAGATTAAAGGTTAAAGTGTTGGAAGTCAAAATGTATTTGTTAGTTGTAGCGCCCATGTGGCCATGTAAGATGTAGAGGTACATAGCCGCCGACACCTTCCTCTTCTTAACTTTCTCCCAACCCCTCTCCCGCGACGTTCTTTTCATCGTCTTTTCTCGAAGCCCACCGCAGAAGCCTGGTGCGAGCGTCTCCTTTGTTAGGAGCACCCGAACACCGCGAACTCTTCTGCGCGAGTATATCCTTCTTCCGCATATCATCGGCGAAGTTGAAGGTCCTTTTTGAGTCACACCCGGAACCTGCTCGCATGCATTTGCTCGTTTGTCGCCTCGCATTCGCGTCCTTCCTCATAATCGTGTTCCAGCAACATAGGGCAACCGTGACATTATCTGGACCTTAAGAAATAGCTTGACCTGTGTTCACACTCCATCCAACAACAATCTGCTTTCTCTACCGGCAGATTGTTGTGTCCGGATTGCTGTTAGGTTTTGGCCCAAAACAGTAAGTCCAGACCACAGCAACAGCCACTAGCACAATCTGAAGCCCGAATCTCTCTTTGTTGGACCAATTGTATTATTGGCGTGAGTAGTAATGTCAAATTTTTCAAGGAAGACAACACTAAGCTCATTGTGGTCAATCCAATGGACCATTTCTCCATGCCAAGTCCCTTCTTCTTATTCAATTCTAGTTATACCTCAATCTAGTTCCATCTGTTGAGTATTCAAGGCTCCTTTGGGTCCAAATGACTGTCAGTGTTCCAAGTATTTTATATCTAAAGTTTTCATCAAATCTATTGTTTATGAGCAAGCTTACTAGATTACTAAATTAACACTATTTTTGTTTCTATTCAGGTTTAAAGGACAGACAAGATAATTGGCATCGGAAATGAGTTAGCTACAATGTTAGAGGTTATTTCTCTATATTTCCCTCACAATTTGGCATTTTTATCAAATGTCTATACAGTAATAATACTAGAAAAAAGGTGTCTCATTCTTTTGAATAGTTTCTATTGTCATGGAATATAAAATAAACCTCAAACTGAATTGCTATCTAACCTCTGGAAGATGCATAATTGATTGTTGTCCGCTTCCAGGATCAATTGGAAGAATATTATATGGAGCGTAAGAGCCAATCTTTTCGTCAATGTCAATGGCAGCCACAAACTGCGAATTTGTAAGGTATAATTAACACAGAAAAAAAAATCTGAGTGTTCTTTCTAGTTTATCGTAGGCTAAGGTATTGAGGTTTTATAAAGGGCAAAGCTTGAAACCTCAGGGCCAGCTCCAGATACGACTGCCTTCAACACTTCATGCAACACAGATGAAACTTCACCTGCTTTCATGTTTTTCCTGGTGATGAAAAAGTTAATTGGAAATTAGAAAGATATTAACAAACAAGATACAACATAGAAAAATCACTGAGAATGGTGATCTTTTAGTCAACACTCAACAATAACTATATATATTCATACGTTTTGTAGAAAGATCTCAGTTCCCGAGCATCACTTTTCTCCTTCCTCAAAAATTTGGTGATTTTTTCATCCTGAAACGAAGAGCCAAAGATACATATTTTTTAAATTGAAACGGGTTAAAGGGGGAAAAGAGTTCAGAATATTGCAAACAAAGTGCCATCAGTTCCTCAAAATATGCACAAGAAAATCTAATAATGTGACGATCGTCTTTAAAAGTGAAGGATGTTGGAAAAATTTGAAAAAGAAACGAAATCTCCAATAATGTAATGTGAATTTATCAAATAGCTTCAGATCAAATCTAAAGATCCATTAATACGAGCACCTTGACCAATTGTTTTGAACAAAAGGGAAGTCTCAATCGCACCAAAGACAGACATCTTGTTAAGATAAATAAAAGATCATGAGCATCAAGGTCTTCCTCTGTAGATGTTGTTATTGCTTTCATTCCAAATCATCCAAATTCTTACAAAACTGAATATCTGTGATAATTTTCTTATTGCTTTCCTACCAACCAACCAAGCTTGGTTTCAGAAACAACCTACACTGGTCCTAAGTGACTGTGCTTCAATGGAAGGAGATGTGGACTGAGGTTCCTAAGTCTCTTTGGAAAAGGGTGATAGGTTAAGTCTTGAAGGAAGTTGATTTGGTGCAAAATCTCCATGCCAAACTCCAGTGCCTCCATCAGTAATACAATTGCAGTTACATTTAAAAGAGAATGAACCTGAGTTAGTCATATACCGAAAAAGAGGACAGAAATGGGAGACTAAATTTATTTTGTGAATCTAAAAATTCTATAGCAATTTATTAGAGTGAGCTTCCCAGGGATTGTCACCAACTAGTGCTAGATCGATTTATGATAACTAAATTTTGAGAAAACTTTAAGCAACTAAATCATTTTCCTGCAAATTTTAAGAACCTGTTCAAGTCTCTGAAGAAGTGCAGTTTTGAACTGTCGAACACCTCGACCGCTTGATTTGGGATCCAAATTGTGTGCTTTCTCAAACGCATGAAATCGGCCTGTTATGGAAATTCCAATGCCAATCTTTCATTATTTTCTTCAATTTTTTCAAAAATATCGAGAGAGAGAAAAAACTACGCCCAAATTATGGAGGCGGAAGAAAGAAGGTATCTGTTGCTTACAAATGTACGCGACGCGGGGGGACTCGGCCTCGATCTGGTTGGCCACTCGGAGGAAGCGGCGCACCTCAGAGACAAGAGTGGGAGGGATCTTCTCGCTGTCGAAAGGCTCAGGCGCGTAGTCTGCGAGCGACCTCGATCGGATCCTCGGCGGACGGTAGGACGGCCCTTCGGCGGGCACGATCTCGTCCGCCATGCCAAGTCGCAGGACGAGGAGGAGGAAGGAGCTGCTAATGGATTCCGACTGCGATCGATCCCCATGGATGCAGATCCGAGGAGGTAGATATATAGGAGGTGAATCGAGAAGGATATGCGTCGTCTACTGCTACTGCTACTGCTGCTGCTGCTTTTGGAGGGTGGAGTGCTTTTGCTTTTGCTTTTGATTTCTTAACGCTGTTGTTGTCGCAAGGGATGGGGGAAGAAGAAAAAGGGCGGAAAAAGGAAAGGTTTTTTTGAATGCCCGGATTTATTTTATTTTATTTATGAAAAATTTTAACGCATTAACAAATCACACCCTCAGATTTAAAAATCATTCAAAACAGGTACAAATTTTGGATGTTTATTAAATGATATACGTATTTTAAAAAATATCTCTATTATAAGTATATTGCAATGGTTTATTATTATTATTTTTTAACCAGATTTTCAGCTAGTGTGATATAATTAATTTTTGAGATGGACGATTCAGCTTTATAGATTGGTTATCGGATAAATTTAAAAATACAGATAGATCTTAATATGGAGGCTCAGTATCACGAATGATTCAAGTACCACAAATATATGATATGCCATGTATGAAAATCAAACCTTTGTTATATAAATATATCGTCCTACCACTTATCATTGCATCGTACCCCCCCAAGGGCTACAATGGTTTATTCTTGCTTGAATCAAATTGAATCATGGTAAAAAATTAAAATTATAATTATTTAATCAACCACTTAGTTTTAAAAGTATGGATTCATGTTTCATGAACCTAATTGTACTATGTTTATATTCATATATATTTTTACGATTTTGAGATTTTTAAAGCAACTAACTGTTGCATTATCCTCTAAATCTATCCATATTTAAAGTTTATTAAAATAATTAAAGATTTTTTTACTAAAAATGTTTAATTTTCCTTTTGGCTATCAGAAATCTTTAGGACCTTAAATTTTTTTTTTTTTTGATAAAAGTGTTTAATAAAATCACTAAAAATTATAATTTTTATGGAGATATGAGAGCATTTTAAATACATCCTTCAATAAATATCAAAGTTGCATGTAGATTTTAGGTATGTTTTAAAATTTAACGTATGATTTGATAAATTATCAATAAATTTATTTTTTAAATGTATATTTTAAAATTATTTTTTTTAGCTAATGGTCACTTATTCAAATTAAGAAAATAATTTTTATGATAATTTCATTAGCCTCATTGATTATTTCTGAAATGATTAGGAAATTAAGAAAATAGTCTTTTTAAATTGGGGAGTGCAAAAAAATTCTTGTAAATACATCATAGTTGAGATTCAAACCATGAATACTTGAATAATAACCTAGATATCCAGCACAATGGAAAAAAAAAATAGTCTTTTATGTACAAAGAATAGGTTGTATACAATAAATTCATTCAAGTGTGCTCAACCATTAGCACTTGTTTGGAAAAGGAAAAAAAAATAGTCCCTAATAATTCTCCAATATTATATACGCCAAGATGTCTTGCATGTGCCAAACCAATGGGACCGTTAAAAGGGAGAAAGAACTTGAATTGAATTGCTTTTGTAAATAAATGGCATTGCCACTATCCTCATTCTTTTACTCATGATCCCAATCCCATGAATCTTTTGATGCATGGAGGTAGATTGTGTGGGCCAAGGCATAACAAATGGGAGATTGTCTCTCTTTGCTTACTTTACTGTCTTTGGCCACTTCCTTAGCGCTTAAGTCATCAATTTTCATTGCGCTTCCATGGGTTGTTTGGTCTTTTCGCATGGGACTCATGAGGCGAACTAGCATGAAGAGGGCTTCGCGTGGGAAGGATTTGTTGTCGTCTCGCTGTAGGGATTCACGTAGGAAGGCAGCGTGGGAAACTCCAGGTAAACAAGGGCGACCTAGAGGGAAAACATCTAGACTTCTTGGCAAGGGCGAGGTTTCTTGACAAACGAGGAAGAACTATAGATGAGGTCTCCTGACAGACAAGGAAGATTCAGAGATAGACCATTTTTTGGGGGTTGTTGTCAATGATCTAATTGACTGGGGTCAAAGACAAGTCGATTTAAATGTTGGCCGACTAGGAGTCAAGCGAAGATATTTTGCTCACAAATAAAAGGATTATGTTTAGAGGGGAGGTTATTGAGATAGGCTTAGTTGACTAAAAACTTATGGATTACTTGATATTTGTCTAGGAGTTGATTAGGGCAGACGATTAAAGAATAAATTGAGTTAACTAAAGAATCTGCTATCAAGCATAAAGGATAAAGCTTACTTAATCGTCCTTATGGGATACTCAATTAGTTAGAGGATTATAGATTTATTATAATAAGATAGAGATCAATTTTTGATGAATACATATTCTAAAAAAAAACTCTTTTTTCATCCTTTAATCATTTAACGATCTATTATAAATTAATCATGTAATTTATCTTCCTCTATATAATCTTCATTAAAATAAGCATAGCCACCTTACTGTAATAAAACTTAATCATATAATACTAAATTGAAACTTGTTTAAAGCCAAGTTAAAGGCAATAAATAAAAGGTTAAGGGGAGATAGTCAAATTTGGCAAAAAGGCTTAAGAGAAGGAGAACGTGTTCATTGCTCTCTTTGTTTTATCTTTAGTTGTATTATTATTATTTGTTTTGTTGTTTCTTTGTTTGAAATTTTGTAAGTGTTGCTAGACAATTTATTTTCAGAGATATTAGGAAAATTATAAAATTAAAATTATATAAAAGTAATTCTAACTTATATGTTAAAATGACCTGAGTGAATAATCTTAGGGTGCTAGCGGGGTTGGTTCTGCCAAGCTTCTGGTGGTCCGAGTTGCAGAGTTGATGTGGTGCGTAGCAGAATTGAGAGTTAATCACCGAATCGAGAAGAAAATTCGTTGACTAAGATACCGAGGTATGCATTCAACACAATTTCCTTGAAACTGATTCGTCTGACCTCTAGTTGTGCTTTGGGTTCTCTCAGGTCCTCTGTTTTCCAGAATACAACGGTAAAACTACGCATGCAACCAAGTACCGGTTGTTCATAGCAAACTGAGGATGCACCCGAGTGCTATCACTAGTAGTTTAGCCAAACAGATGCACGACTAAGAAAAGAATCGGGAAATAAAGGTGGAGGAATTCTTTTACTTTCGCTTTCGCTCTCGCTCTTTCTTCGCTCAAGATCTAGTCTCCTTATAGAAGCTCTCACCTTATCTGCAATGAATGACCAAATTATGGTCATTTAAGGCTAGATTTGATGTCACCATTAATGAGTTTAATGTGTTCATTAATGTCGAGATATTAAGGAATCATTATTAATGAGTTTAATGACGTCATTAATGTCTAGACATTACAAAGTCACCATTAATGAGTTTAATATCACCATTAATGTCGAGACGTTATGGAATTACTATTAATTTTATATTAATATTTCCATTACACTCTTGAGCGGGTAGCAAAATGTTAGTTCATTCACTTGGGCAAATCTTGCCTCGACTGGTCCAACATTCAACATGCGTAGGTCATGCTCGCACATGAGTCAACCTTAGTTCAATACAATTCAGGCCTTGAATTTGCACCCACCCTGCATACCCATGCGTGAGAGAGTCTCTCTCCATGCATATGTTTACGACATTAATGTATGTACCATAATTTAAACCAATAATAAAGTCAAGTGACTTCTAATGTGGGACTAAGAACTCATGCACAATAGAGTCTCTTCATCTTCACCTCTTTATTTCATTCACATTTCCAACAATCCCCGATATGAATGCAATACATGGTATGTGATAGTATTCAACAGTTGAGTCAAGTATAGAATAGGTAAATTTTACCCTTTAAACCTTCCCTTATGAAGACTTGTTTACTTACTGGCTGACAGTAGACATGATGTCTTTAAACTGTTCTATCGTTTATGTAATCATTGACAAATCTCACCCAAGAATCTCTTATACAACTCAATTCTCATGAGTGTGTTCGTTCTTAGCCATGAACACGTCTGGTTCTGTGAGAAACTCTAAGAATTGTGACTCCAATTCTCTTCGAAGCGACCCCACTTCTTTCTCACATAGGTAATCCCTCGAGAGTAATCATCTACTCTTCTTGATCATTAAAAGTCCATCGGCTTACCCTAGTCTGGTCACTATTTTATTATATTATCCCCCACAATGTGTCTAGTCAATGTAAATTAGTTATCCCTTTGAACCTAGTTCTTGGGATCTCCAGTCAACATAGGTTGGGTGTCCTCTGCACTGATCGCTGACAACGGGATAATACCCATTCTTCGTGATGAGCTTCCAACTAACTCTTGATTTAATTCTTTGGTTACCAGATCCGCTAGATTATCCTTTGACTTCACATAGTCAACAGTGATAACTTCCATTGAGAGTAGTTGTCTAATGGTATTATGTCTACGACGTATATGTCTAGACTTACCTTATTGATTGACTATCACAATGTATGAAAATTGCCAACACAGGTATCGATCATCTTAGAATATCTTTTAAAAATTATCATAGGCATTTGGCCTTTTTACCACATTTGTCAAGAGCTATAAACTCAAATTTTATCGTGGATCTGGTTATTACTATTTGCTTAGAAGATTTCTAGGAAATGACTGCACCTCCCAGAGTGAATGCATATACACTCATAGACTTAGAGTCTTTTATATTAGATATCGAACTTGCATCGATGTATCCTTCGATCACAGTAGGATATCTAGTATAGTGCAGTCTATATTCACGAGTATACCTCAAGTATCTCAACACTCTTGCTATCTCTTTCTAGTGCTTAATACCTAGATTACTCATGTATTTACTCAGTTTACTTACTACGTAGGTCAAGTGTGGTCGTGTACAACTTATCAGGTACATCATATTGGTGCAATATCCCTAGGTTAAGGTTGACCTGGTTGACTAAGCTTGAGTTGGCTCAAACTTGAGTCTTGATGTTTGAGTTTCGATGTTTGATAATACATGGAGACTGGAGATGCAATCATCCGATTGGGGAGATTGGATACAATTCTCCTCTGGTCAAGGACTGACCAGTTAGGTGTGAAGAAGAGTTAAGTAGGTCAAAGGGTTGACCGAATACTTGACTGAGAAAGTCCTAACTGGAGGTTAGGTAAGGAAAAATCCTGGTGAGTGGAGCCAGGTGAAAGACCAGATGCTAGGCAGAAAGAGTCCCAATAGGTCACGGTTGACCAGATGTTAGATTTGGAAACCTTGAACTTGAGTTTAGGCCAGTCAAGGTTGGGGCAATCGATCGGTCGATTGATTGACCCAAGCCTAATCGATCAGCCGATCGATTGGGAGAGTATTGCGACAAGCAGCGACCCAATTGATCGGTCGATCGATTGGGAGCAATTGTCGCGAACACAGACAACTTCCCAATTGATCAGTTGATTGATTGGGCAACGCCAATCGATCAGTCGATCGATTAGGGCTGGGTTTATCGCGCAAGTCGCGATAAATGCTGAATCGATCGACCGATCGATTTAGGATTCTACAGTAGAGCACAAAGGCACTCTGAATTGATCAACCGATCAATTCAAGCCTCCCCAATTGATTGGGAGAGTGTTGCTACAAGCAGCGACCCAATTGATCGGTCGATCGATTGGGAGCAATTGTCGTGAGCACAGACAACTTCCCAATCGATCAGTTGATCGATTAGGCAACGCCAATCGATCGACCGATCGATTAGGGCTGGGTTTATTCCGTGAGTCACGATAAATGCTGAATCGATCCATCGATCGATTCAGGATTCTACAGTAGAGCACAAAGGTACTCTAAATCGATCAACCGATCAATTCAAGCCTCCCCAATTGATTGGATTGTGACCGTTGCAAAGAAGCGTCGGGTTTAAAGCCATCTTCCTCGCAATGATTCCACACCTCTTCCTCTCCACTTCTTGCGATCACTCTCACAAGTTCACGCCAGGTTTTTGAAGCTTTTTGGAGCAAAGTGTTGTTGCACTTCCAAGGTCAAGAGTCATTCCACATAAGGAGAAGCAAGCTAGGGTTTTGTAAATCTTGTAAGATTTGTATTGTATAAGCTTATTTTTCTTTCTTCTTGTATTGAGAGTTTGTAAAATGCTTCTCTGCCTTCAGTAGTTACCGTAAAGGAGTGTTTTCATAGTGGATGCGTGAGTGAGAATCGGATCCTTAGATTAGTTACCTCTTCTTGAGGTGGATACAAAGTAAATCCTCGTGTTAGCATTGTGAGTCTTGTTTCGAGTCTTTTCTCTGCATATCAACAACAACGAAGCAAGCAAACGAAGTGCGATGAGCTATTCAACCCCCCTGGCTATAAATCGATCCTAACACATCAGACTTCCAATCACTTGAAAGTACTCTATCTGAAAAATACTTTCACCTCGATTTTACGATAGATATTGACTCGTATCTATCGATATTCATACCAACGCAATATTATCTTTGGTGAATTTCTCAAGAATTTTATCCATATAATGGGACTAACTAAGAACAAGTCCTTCTGTCATTCTAAGAATTTTGATTTCTAGAATCACATCAGCTAGGCTCATGTCTTTCATGTCAAATTTTGAGTTTAACATATCTTTAGTGGATTTGATTATCTTATCATTACTTCCAATGATAAGTATGTCATCTACATATAGACACAAGATGAAGTAATAATTCTTTGTAACTTTCATGTAGACACATTATCACAATCATTGATCTTAAATCCACATTTTATCATGGCATTATCAAATTTCTCATGCCACTACTTTGGTGCTTGTTTCAAGCCATATAATGACTTCACCAATCTACAAACCTTATTTTCCTATCTTGGCATAGAAAACCCTTCAGGTTACTCCATGTAGATTTCTTCTTCTAAATCTCCATTTAGAAAAGTTATTTTTACATCCATCTGATGTATTTCATGATTCTATAGAGTCACTATAACCAACAATACTCTAATGGAAGTTATTCTCAACACCTGAGGATACATATCAAAGTAATCAAGGTCTTCTCATTGTCGATATTCTTTAATTATCAATCTAGTCTTATACTTATCAATTGTGCTATCTGACTTCATTTTCTTAAAAATCCACTTACAACCTAGTAGTTTACTTCCCGGAGGAAGATTTATAAGTTTTCAAGTGTGATTTTGCAAGATAAATTCTATCTCAGATGCAATTACTTCTCTCTAGTGAGATCTGTCAGAAAAGCTTACAACTCAGAGTAACTTCGAGGCTCACTTTCCAATATAAAAGTGATAAAATCTGATCCGTAAGATTTTTCTACCCGAGTTATTTTGCTCTGTCTAAGCTCAACCTCGACTGGTTCATCATCTTCTTCTTCACCTTGTATTTCATATGCCCATTTTGAGGAGCTAGCATCCTCTTAGGTCTTATACAAAAATACATACTCGAAGAATGAGACATTTCTTGATTCTATTATCGAGTTCTTATGTATATCTGACATTTGTGATTCATACACCAAATTGATACGTACTGCTATTATGTGCATATCCAATAAATATGCAATCAATAGTCTTTGGTCATATCTTAATCCTTTTCATATCAGACACCAACACTTTGGCAAGATACCCCCACATTCATAAATATTTATAGAACGGTTGTCTTTCATTCCACAACTCATAAAAGGCTCTTATCTATCTTCTTTCGGGGTACTTTATTTAAAAGATATTTGTTAACACAGCTTCCCTCCACATGAACTCTGTCAATCCAGAGCTCAATAGAAGAGCATTCATCATCTCCTTTAGAATTTGATTCTTCCACTCAGCAACTCTATTTTGTTGAGGAGTATAAGGAGTTGTTATTTCATGTCTGATCCCATGTTCAGCACACAACTCAGTGAATGGTGATACATATTCACCGCCTCAGTCACTTTAAACCACTTTGATCTTCTTATTAAGTTGGTTTTCAACCTCATTCTTATATAGAGTAAATTTCTCTATAGCTTCATCCTTACTTTTGAGAAGATACACATAACAATATTTTGTGTTATCATTTATAAAAGTGATGAAGTATTTATTTCCACCACGTGTTGGTGTACCTTTGAGGTCACATACGTCGGTGTGAATTAACTCAAGTGGTTCGTTGTTTCTCTCAACATGTTGAAATGATGACCTTGTCATTTTTGCTTCAACACAAATCTCACACTTATGTTTTGAGTCAAGCTGGAATGTAGGTATGCTTCACATATTTATTAATCTACGTAACATATTATAGTTAAGATGTCTTAGTCTACCATGCCACAAATAAGTGGAAGAGCTTTTATCTTTATTTATCTTAGGCTTAATGGACATTACATTGAGCTTAACAACTCATCAGATACACAACCCCTTCTACAAACGTTCCATTCTTTGACAGTACAACTCTATCTGAATTAAAAATAATGCGAAAGTCATGCTTGCTTAATAATGATATGGGCACTAGATTCTTCCAAATCTCCAGAACATACAACATATTGTTCAGAGTAAGGTACTTGCCCGAGGTTATGTTCAACTCTACTTTTCCTTGACCCATGATGTTTGAGGTTGCTGAGTTCTCCATGCACAGCTTGTCTCCATTGACTTCTTCAAAATTGTAGAGTAGTTCCTTATTGCAGCATACATGTGTAGTGACTCCAGTATCGATCCACCATTGTCATAAGTTTGAATCGACCAGGTTCAGTTTGGAGACCACATCATAGAGGTCGTCTATTTCTGGTCTCTCGTTCAGGTTGGCCTCCTACTTCTTCTTTGGATTTCTGCATTCCAAAGATTTGTGACCAACTCGACCATAGTTGAAGTACTTCCCAGAGAATTTCTTAATGCCTCATCTGGGTCCCATTTTGGAAGTCTTTGGGTTATTCTGCTTCGAGTTTTGATCGTGCTCAACCATGTTGGCTTTCACAGTAGCCTAAGAGAATAACTTTCTCTCTGAACTCTTATTGTCTTCTTCTATGCGAATGCTAACAATGAGTTCTTCCACATTCATCTCCTTCCGCTTATATTTTAGGTAGTTCTTGAAGTCCTAACCTAGAGGCAACTTCTCAATAATAGCAACCACTTGGAAGGTTTTCAGAATCATCCCTTCTAAGTGGATCTTGTGTAAGATCACCTAAAGCTCCTAGACTTGGCTGATCACGGTCTTGGAGTCAACCATCTTGTAGTCCAGGAATCGACCCATGATAAACTTCTTAGCCCCTGCATCCTCCGTCTTGTACTTCTTGTCCAGGGACTCCCACAGCTTCTTAGTCATTCCCTTCATGTTATACACAGCGTAGAATGAGTCAACAAGGTAGTTGAGGATCCATGCCTCCATTGCATTGATGGTCTGCTCATCAACATCCTTAGCACGCTTGGGAGGGTCATCGGTCAAGAATTGAGCTAAATTGAGCATGGTCAAGTAGAAGAACATCTTTTGTTGTCATCTCTTGAAGTTCACTCCAGTGAACTTCTCTGGCCTTTTCCCATAGTTGATTGGTACAGTTTCAATCAGGGCAGAGGGGGCCTTAAGGTGTTGTCTGTTGCACCTCAACACTTTTTTCTGTGGTAATCTCAACAGAACTCGAGTCTGTTGCACCTCATCACTAATGTCAATCACCACAGTGTCCTAAATCATAAGCATGGGCATAACGCTCAAACTTATTTTGTGGTAGAGTCTTTGTCAAAGGATCCGCTAGATTCCTTTCAGTGGAAATTTTCTTGAGTTGTATCTCTTTCCTATAAATGATCTCCTTAATTAGATGATAGCGGCGAAACACGTGTTTTGATCGCTGATGAGACCTAGGTTCCTTTGCTTGCGTAATAGCTCCAGTGTTGTCGTAGTAAACAGGTAATGCTTCAACAACGGACGGAACTACTCCAAGTTCGACAATGAACTTCTTGATCCAAATTGCTTCCTTTGCTATTTTTGAAGTTGCAATATATTCTACCTTACATGTAGAATCTGTAACGGTGTCTTGCTTGGAACTTTTCCAACTAACTATGCCTCCATTTAATATGAATATGAATCTAAACTGGGACTTGGAGTCATTTTTGTCCCTCTGAAAACTTGCATCTGTATATCTGCGTATGATCATATCACCATCTCCATATATTAAGAACATATCCTTAGTTCTTCTCAAGTACTTAAGGATCGTCATGACAGTCATCCAGTGATCCATTCCTAGATCAGATTAGTGTCTACTCGTAACACTCAGAACATACGATACATCGGGCCTAGTACATAACATAGCATACATGATAAATTCTATTGCGGATGCATAAGGTATCTTTTCCATGTAAATCATCTTGTCTTTTGTGTGTGGGCACATAGATTTTGAAAGTTGAATTCTATGCCTCATAGGTATGAAACATTTCTTGGATTCAGACATGCTAAACTGTTTTAGTACTCTGTCTATATATATCGACTGTGAAATACCAAGCAGCCTTTTCGATCTATCTCTATAGATTTTCATCCTGAAAATGTAAGTTACTTCTCCCATGTCTTTCATGGAGAATGTTTTGGACAACCAATATTAATTGACTGTAGAACTAGCATATCATTTCCTATAAACAATATGTCAGGAATATGACCACACTCTCACTAACCTTTTGATACACACAAAGGTCATCTGGATTTTATGAGAAATTAAATTCTTTAATTGCCTCATCAAAATGGATATTCCAACTCTTGGATGTTTGCTTTAGTCCATAAATAGACCGTTGAAGCTTACATACTTTATTTTTTGTCAACAGATGTGAAACCTTCGAGTAGTATTATATATATGTCCTTGAGCATATTTCCATTAAGGAAAGTTGTTTTCACATCCATTTGACATATCTCATAATCATGATGAGCTGATATGGTCAGGAGTATTTGAATGGATTTAAGCATGATCACAGGTGAGAAAGTTTCATCATAGTCAATGACTTGCCTTTGACGATAGTCTTTCACTACCAACCTTGCCTTGTAGGTAATTACATTACCATCGATGTCAGTTTTCTTCTTGAAAACTCACTTGCACCCTATAGCCGTTATACCCTCAGGAGGGTCCACCAAATTCTAAACTTGGTTTTCGTACATGGAATCCATTTATGACTTTATGGCTATAAGCCACTTATTCTTTTCTAAACTATTCAAAGCCTCTTTGTAATCAGTAGGTTCCTTATCCTCAATGAGTAACACGTCATTTGATTCTTTTACAAGAGATCCATATCTCTCAGGAATATTGCATGTCCTACCTGATCTATGAGGAGTTGTGTCATAATTGGTTGTGGTTCTTGACTAGGCATCTCATTAGTATTTATTAGAGTCTCTTGAACTTCATCAAGTTCAACCATACTTCCACTTCCTTCCTGTAAGAGAAATTATTTCTCTAGGAAGGTAGCATACCTTGAAAAAAACACGTTTTGTTCCAATATGTGATATAATTGGTAACCCTTAGTTTCCTTAGGATATCCAATAAATAAATACTTATCAGACTTAGCATCCAACTTATCTAATATAGTCCTCTTCACATAAGCAGGACATCCCCATATCTTCAAATAAGATATGAAGGGTTTCTTACTAGTCCATACCTTATATGGAGTAGTTGAGATTGCCTTCGTCGGAACTCTGTTTAGTAAGTAAACAACTGTCATGAGTGTATAACCCCAAAAGATTTTGGAAAGATTTGCATGATCCATCATTAACCAAACCATGCCCAACAATGTTCAGTTACGTTTTTCTGATACACCATTATGTTTTGGCATATATGGCGGAGTCCATTAAGATAATATACCATTGTCTCTTAAATAATCTTAAAACTCTTGGCTTAAATACTCATCACCTCGATCGGATTGAAGTATCTTGATATTTCTACCAAGTTGTTTCTCTAGTTTATTTCTAAATTATCTAAACTTTTTAAAGGCTTCAAACTTGTGTTTCATTAGATACACATACCCACAACGAGAGTGATCATCAATGAAAGTAATGAAGCAGCTATAACCTCCTAGTGCGTGAGTTGACACTAGTCCACATACATCGATATGTACGAGCCCAAGTAACTCATCAACTCGTTCATCCTTTCTAGAAAAAGGTAACTTTGTCATCTTGCCTTTTAAACATAAATCACATGTATCAAATGTATTTAATTCAAATGATTCGAGAACTACAATCTTTTATAATTTGGACATGTGTTTCTTGCTTATATGATCAAGGCGACAATGCCACAAGTAAGAGGTTAATTGATTATCAAATCGGGCGCGTTTATTGCTCGTATCGATATTGAATGCATCACTAGATGTATCTAATGCATAGATGTCATTCTATAAAGTTTAAATGTCATAAAGAACACCATTAAATGTTATATAACAATAATTGTTATTAAAAGTCAAATGGAAACCTTTTCTATTTAAGCAAGAAATAGAAACAATATTCTTTATTAATGTGGGAACAAAATAACAATTATCTAGTTCTAAGACAAGTCCACTAGAAAGTTGTAACAAGTATGTTCTGACGGTGATTGCAGCAACCTTTGCTCCATTCCCAACTCGCAGATTTGTTTCTCCCTTGACGAGTCTTCTACTATTCCTTAGTCCTGTATGTCATTACATATCTGTGAGCCACACCAAGTATCCAATATCCAAGTGTCTGAGGAAATAGCATGACAATTAATAACGAAAATACCTAAAGAGGATGGACTTCAGATGCCTTATTCTTCTTCATAGACTTAAGATAGATCTTGTGATTTCGTATCCAGTGTCCCATCTTGCCACAATGATGGAATGAACCCTTTTGTACCGATTCTACTTGTTGGTTGCTACTCGAAATACCGTACTAGTTCCCTTGTACAAAAATTTATACAAGCATAGAACTATCCTAGCTTCCCATGTGTTCTACTAAAGTTAAATTTGGATTGCAAACGATGCTTAACATTATTAATCCAAATTTTCCCTTTAGGAGTTAAACTTGAATTGGGAACAAAACTTAACATTCTTACTTCAAGTTCAACCGATGTGATCTTCCTAAGTTAAACCATATTACAGAAGTTGATCAAATATCTATTTCAAGGATCAACTTCCAGGTCAAACGTGGCGAGGCACTAGGCCTTCTTGGGTATGCGATCATCCACCACTGCCTAGACAAAGCCTTTCAAAGAAATCGGATATTTAAACTTCTCACAGTAAATAAAGTTTAACAATAGAGCCCTCAATAGAAACACACTATCGAAACATGAAATCAAAATGAAAATCGATAACAAAAGCAATAATTAAAATCGATAACCTCTTGTGTTTGGTTTTATAAGATCTATACAAAAGGATGCACTAGTTATGATGTGGAAACTTATAACTATTTATACCTATTGTAACTTATAGACCTCTTGATCTTCTATTGTATTCCTTCTTATCTCGGACGTCGTGTGGGCGATGATCTACGAAGACGAGAATCCACCCAAGCCTTCTTCTTCCTTTCAAGTTTCGGCCACCAACTTTCTCCAAGAGATGATGAAGTTAGGCCACCAACTTTCCTATAAGGGATGCTAGACAAGAGAACCTCTTTCTCTTCTTCTTCTCCTTTAAGGAGCCGACCATCAATGGATCTCCACACCAATATGTTGCCGGCCACCAAGAGAAAAAACAAAGGAGAAGAGAGAAAGAGTAAGGGCCGGCCACCACCAAGGAAGAGAGGAGAGGAATAGAAGATGTATTGTTGTGAGGTGAGACACCGCTACCCTCTCTTTAATATTCCTTTGTCTTGGCAAATAAGGAAAGTTTTAAACATAATTAAAACTTCCTTATATTCCTTGCCAATGACTAAAAAGGAAAGTTTTAAAACAAAAAATTAAAACTTCCTTTTCTTCTTGTCATGGCCGGCCACATGCTTGTTCTCCAAGCAAGGAAAGATTTTAAACAAAAAATTAAAATCTTTTTTTAAAAAATCCCTTTTGTGGATAGTTCTAAAAGGAATGTTTTATAAATTAAAATCTCTCTCTTTTAAATTCTTTTATGGATATCTATAAAAGATAAGATTTAAAATAAAACATGGTTTCAAGAAAGGAAAGTTTTATCAAAAAATTAAAATCTTTCTTTCACATTATAGATAACTACAAATAAGGAAAGATTTCAAATCTCTCTTTTTTCCTTTGTAGAAAGCTATAAAATGAAAGATTTTAAAATTTTAAAACTCTCTTTTAAAACCAACATAAAAGGAAAGTTTTCAACAAAATAAAAACTTCCTTTTATTTCCTTTTATGACCGATCTAAAAAAGGAAAGTTTTATATTAAAATTATCCTTTTAAATCTTTTTAATGGATCTCTATAAGAGGAAAGATTTTACAAAATAAAACTTCCTTTTGAATTCAATGTGGTCGGCCACCCTTGCTTGGGCTCCAAGCTAGGGCCGGCCACAACTTGAACCCATCTAACCTTGGTTTGGCCGACCCTAGCTTAGGCTCCAAGCTTGGCTTGGCCGGCCACCTTAAGGTGGGTAAGAAGTTGGGTTTGGGTGGATATAAGACTTTGTAAATAAGAGGCTACAATAGGGACCGAGAGGAGGGATTGGTTTTGGTCTCCCGATGAGCTTGAGCTTCCCGTGTTCACCCCAAACACCCAACTCAAGTTCATCAATAATATCTCATTCACTAAATAATTATTATTGCACTACCACACCAATCCCATATTACTATATGGGCTCCTTCTTATCATGAGTGTGTTAGTCTCCCTGTGTTTAAGATATTGAATGTCCATTAATTAAATGAGTTACTGACAACTCACTTAATTAATATCTAGCTCAAAGAGTAGTACCACTCAACTTCATTGTCATGCCGGACTAGGTCCACCTACAGGATTTACATGACAATCCTTATGAGCTCCTCAAGGGGCCATCATCAACCTATATTACTAAGACACAGTTTCATTCTATAATCAACAACACACCGTATAAATAATATCATTTTCCAACTCATCGTGCCTATTGATTTAACGAGCTAAATCACACCCTTTGATAAATCAAAGAAATAAATATTAAGTATACGTGCTTGTTATTATATCATGATTAAGAGTACGCACTTCCATAATAACAGAGGTATTATTCTTTTATATAGTTAGTATTAAAAGATACTACCTCAAATGGTCCTGTTCAATACACTCATAGTGTACTAGTATAATTTATTAGTCAAGATAAACTAATACCTAATTACACTACAACCACTCTAATAGTTTGTCTCATTCCATCTTGGTTGTGAATAACTGTTTATAATTTATAAGGAACTGATAACATGAACTTGTGTGTCTCCTCACACCATGTTATCTTCAATATAAATTCAATAGACAACTACACTTCGCATAAATGTAGACATTTGACCAATGTGATTCTTAAATGTTTATACAAAAATCTAGACTTTTAGTATACACTTTAACAATCTCCCACTTATACTAAAAGACTATGGTGCCATATACCCTGTCATACATCTTATTCTCAACCCTTCAACATGCCCATCAAAAGCTCTTACCTTAAGGGTCTTAGTGAAAGGATCTCACATATTATCATTTGATGCAATCTAGGCGGCAACAACTTCTCCTCGTTATATGATGTCTCGTATTGGGTGGTACTTGCGTTCTATGTGTTTACTTGCCTTATGGGCTCATGGTTCCTTCGAGTTTGCTACTGCACCACTTATTATCACAATACACTGTAATAATTTTTGGGCAAACCAGGAATTACATCTAAGTCCATCATGAAGTTTCTGAGTCATACAATTTCTATGGCTGCCTCAGAGGCTGCCACATACTCAGCTTCCATGGTGGAGTCCGAAAAGCATCTATGCTTATCACTCCTCCATTGTTATGACTTTACCTCCTAAAGTAAACACAAAACCCCGAGGTCGACTTACTATTGCCCCTATCTGATTGGAAGTCAAAATCCGTGTAACCCACACGGATCAAATCATCTACTTGGTAAACCAGCATATAATCTCTATGCTTTACGGTAGTCTAATGTCCCTGTCTTTGTTAGAGTGTATACTAAAAGCCTAGCTTTTTGTAAATATTTAATTTTGAAATAAAGAATCACATTGGTTAAATGTCTACATTTATATGCTAAGTGTAGTTGTTCAATTACTTTATATTATAGATAACATGGTGTGTGGTGTCATATACAAAAAATCATGTTATCAATTCATTATAAATTATAAACAGTAGCTTACGGCTAAGATGGAAAAGAACAAACCATTGGAATAGTCATAGTGAAATTTGGTATTAGTTTATTTTAACTATAAAATTACACTAGTACACTCTGAGTATATTGAGCAGGATCATTTAAGGTAAGTTCTTTTTATACTGACTGCATAAAAGAACAAGACCTTTGTTATTATGGAAGTGTATGCTCTTAATTCTAATATAATAACAAGCGCATATATCTAATATTTATTTCTTTGACTTATCAAAGGGTGTGATTTAGTTCGATAAATCAATAGGCCCGATAAGTTGGGAAATGATATTATTTATAGTGTGTGATGTTGATTATAGAAGGAAACTGTGTCTTAGTAATCTAGGTTGATGATGTCCCCAAGAGGAGCTCATAAGGATTGTCATGTAAACCCTGCAGGTGGACTTAGTCTGACATGACGATAAGGTTGAGTGGTACTACTCTTGGAGCTAGATATTAATTAAGTGAGTTGTCAGTAACTCATTTAATTAGTGGGCATTCTATATCTTAAACACAGGGAGACTAACACACTCATGATAAGAAGGAGCCCAAAATATAATTTGGGACTGGTGCGGTAGTTCAATAATAATTCTTTAGTGGTATGAATTATTATTGATGAAATTAAGTTGGGTGTTCGGGGCGAACGCGGGAAGCTTAATTTCATCAGGAGACCAAAACCAATTCCTCCTCTCAGTCCCTATCGTAGCCTCTTATTTATAAAGTATTATACCCACCCATACCCACCTTCTTACCCACCTTAAGGTGGCCGGCCAAGCCTAGCTTGGAGCCCAAGCTAGGGCCGACCAAACCAAGGTGAGTTGGTTTCATTAGGTGGTCGGCCCTAGCTTGAACCCAAGCTTGGTGTGGCTGGCCACAATAAATTAAAAAGGTTTTTATTTTTTAAAATCTTTCTTATGTGGAAGCCATGGTTTTAAAAGAGAGAGTTTAAAATTTAAATATTTCCTTTTATAGTTTTCTACAAAAGATTAAGTAATAGGTTTGATATCTTTCTTTATTTGTAGTTAAAAGGAAGATTTTAATTTTTGATAAAACTTTCTTTTTTTGTAACCATCCTCATGATTTAATAGAATTTTAAAATTAAATCTTTCCTTTTATAGTTTCTACAAAAGATTAAGAAAAGATTTGATATCTTTCCTTATTTGTAGATTGAAAGGAAGATTTTAATTTTAGAGAAAACTTTTCTTTTTGTAAATCATCCACATGTTTTAATAGAGAGATTTTAATTTATAAAAGTTTGCTTTTATGACCAACCATGAAGAAAATTTTCAAAAGAGAAATTTTTATTTAAAAATTTTCGAAAACAAATTAGGAAGTTTTAATTTTGTGTTTAAAACTTTCCTTTTTTGGAGGGATTAAGGTGGCCGACCATATATAGTTTGAAAAGGAAATTTTATTAAACTTTTCTTTCATTGGCAAAGAGAATAAGGAAGTTTTAATAAAACTTTTCTTATTTGCCAAGACCAAGGAATATAAAAGAGAGGGTAGAGGTGCCTCACCTCAGAACAATATCTCTTCTATTATTTCCTCTCTTCCTTGGTTGGTGGCCGACCCCTCTCTTCCTCTCCCTCTCCTATTCTTCTTCCTTGGCCGGCGACATCTCATCTCAAGGAGCTTGGTTGGTGGTCGGATCTTGCTAAAGGAAGAAGAAGAGATAGGAGGTCTTATTTCTTAGTATCCCTTGGAGCTTGGTGGTGGCCGAACCTCATTTTCTCTTGGAGTTCTTGTGGTGGCCGAAACTTGCTTGGAGAAGAAGGAAGCTTGGGTGGTTCTCGTCTCGGTAGATCGTCGCCCACACGACGTCCGAGATAAGAAGAGGAATACGATAGAAGATCAAGAGGTTGTTGCTTACAAAGAAAGGTATAACTAGTAATTCTATTCCACATCATACTAGTTTTTCTTTGTATAGATTTTGAAATACCAAACACAAGAGGCATATTATTCTAGGTTTCAAATTTGTGATTCAAGTTTGTGTTCTTTTATTTTTTTCAATCTTGTGATTTGATTGTTCCTTTTGGTTAAACCTAGGGTTACTATAAGGAAATTAAATATTAAATTTCGTTGAAAGACTTTGTCTAGGAAGTGGTGGATGCTCCTATACCCAAGAAGGCCTAGTGCCTCGCCATGTTTAACCTGGAAGTCAATCTCTGAAATTAATATTTAATTGAATTTGTAATATGGGTGGATTTGGATCAATAATGTTAAGTATCGTTTGCGATCCAAGTCTAAACCTCTAAGAACAGATAAGTTAAATTTGGAATCAACAATGTTAAGTTCCGCTTGCGATTCCTAATTTAATTTCTAAAGAACACAATAGGTTGTTAAGAATGGTTCAAGACTTGTACAAAATTTTTGTACAGGGGAACCGGTACGATATTCCGAGTATCAACCAACAGTCTTGGATTACTTTGATATATGCTAATCATGCCCACGACAAAATAGATATCCGGTTTCGTGCATAACATAGCATACATTAGGCTTCCTACAGCTGAAGCATAAGGAACTGCCTTCATATCTTCTATCTCTTTTGATGTCTTTGGAGACATCTCTTTAGATAAAGATACTCCATGCCTAAAAGGTAGAAAACCTTTCTTGGAGTCTTGCATGCTAAAATGAGCTAGGATCGTATCGATATATGAAGCTTGGGATAAGCACAACATTCTTTTCTTGCGATCCCTTATTACCTTGATCCCGAGAAAATGTGCGCATTCTCCCAAGTCCTTCATATCGAATTGCTTGGACAACAATACTCTTACTTCCGACAACACTTTGATATTGTTTCCAACTAACAAAATGTCATCTACGTATAGTACAAGAAATCCACCACGTTTCCATCACACTTCTTCTATACACAAGACTCATCCGGATACTGAATAAATCTATACGACTGATTACTTCATTAAACCGGATGTTCCAAGACCTTGAAGCTTACTTTAGTCCATAAATAGACCGATTGAGCTTACATACTAGATGCTCTTTGCTTTTTGCAATAAACCCCTCTAGTTGCTACATATGTATGTTTTCTTCAAGACTTCCATTAAGGAAAGCTGTCTTGACATCCATTTACCAAACCTCATAATTCATATGAGCAACAATAGATAAGAGTATCCGGATAGACTTAAGTATAACTACTGACAAAAAGGTTTCCTCATAATCAATTGCCTCTTTCTGAGTATACCCCTTCGTAACAAGCCTTGCTTTGAAGGTTTCCACCTTCCCGTTTGTCCCTCTTTTCCTTTTATAGATCCATTTACATCTAATAGCTTTTACACTTTTTGAAGGTTCTACTAGCTCCCAGACTTTGTTAGAATACATAGATTCTTTTTCTGAATTCATTGCTCTTTGCCAAGATGCTGTATCTTTATCTTGAGTGCTTCGTCATATGTACGGGGATCAGGTTCATGTTTACATGGGATCAAGTCTGACGACTCTTCAAAAAATATGAATCTTTCAGGTTGCCTAACAACCCTTCCACTACGACGAGGCACTGTCTGTAGTTGTGTATCATTTGTGACACGTGTTGCAGTTTCTTGTGGTATCTCATCTTGTACTGTTGGTACTAGATTAGACATATCCTTTATTATTTTCTTAAGAACAAATTTACTTATGGGCTTATGGTTCATTACATAGTCCTCTTCTAAAAATCGGACATTAGTGCTAACAATGACCTTCTGATTTTTAGGACTATAACCTCCTTTCGTTTCTCTAGGATAACCCACAAACAAGTGAACTCCTGTTCAGTGTCTCCCTTCAGCATATATGCTGAACTACCCCAAATCCGAATATGCTTCAGACTAGGCTTACGCCCATTCTATAATTATTTGGGAGTAGAGGGTTCTCACTTAGAAGGTACTATGTTCACTTCCGTTTCCAGAGTATATTCTCAAAATGAATTTGGTAATTCTGAATAACTCATCATTGATTTCTATAAGAGTCTTATTCCTTCGTTCTACTACACCATTCTGTTGGGGTGTACCAGGTGCAGTTAGTTGGGATTGAATCCCGACTTCTGATAAGTGACTCCTGAACTCTCCTAAGAGGTACTCGCCACTATGATCTCACTGTAGTGTCTTGATACTTTTACCATGACGTTTCTCCACATTAGCCTTGTACTCTTTGAACTTATCAAAGCACTCAGACTTGTGACACATCCAGTAAATGTACCCGTATCTCGAATAGTCATATATAAAAGAGACGAAATATTCGAAACCACCTCTTACCTGGATAGTCATAGGTCCACACAAATCAGAATGAACCAATTCCAACACATCTTTGGCTCTATATCCCTTAGACTTAAAAGGGCTTTTGGTCATTTTTCCTTCCAAGTAAGACTCGCAGGTTGGAAAGTTTTCCACCACCAATGAACCTAAAAGTTCATCAGCTATTATCCTTTGAATCCTACTCAAGTTAATATGACCTAGCCTTAGATGCCAAAGATATGATTGGTTCATTTCCGAAGGTTGCTTTCACTTATTAGAGTTAGAAGATGTGTTATTAATTTCCATTTGTTGCATCGTGGGAGTTTTTGGATTTATAAATTGTTAACCAACGTACCAGAATAAATAATTTTCCTATTTTTCTTGATAACAACTTTGTTATCAAAAGAGTCAGAATATTAAGTTCTTTGAATAGTTTAGAAACTGAAATCAAGTTTTTTCTAAACTTGATACGTAAAGATAATTTCTCAAAATCCATGTTTTATTCCTATCAGAGGATAAACATCTCCCACTGCAATAGCTGCTACTTTTGCAGCAGTACCCATGTAGACAGTGATTTCCCCTTCATGTAGTTGTCGGGTTTTCTGGAACCCCTGCAATGAATTGCAAACATGATCAGTAGCTCCCGTATATACACACCAGGTACCGGTAGATAACACCACTAGACATGTTTCAACAACTAATGAATAAAATATACCTTTATTGTTCTTAATTCTAAGAGGACAGTCCACCTTAGTGTCCATGTTTTGTTTCCAATCATTATAATTGGGACTACTATGTCTATTCTATAGTATAATGGCTAGGGGATTGAAAAACATTTGAAATCCTAAGAATCACAAAAATATTTGGTCAAGACCAACACCTCAAAATCTCCGTGAATTTTGTATGCCACGTTAGTGTGGACATATACAAATTCAAACATTTGTAAGAGTATTTTATCCATTAATTTTATTATCTTGTCAATCTATCTTTATGACAAATAAAATTAATAGTTGGTCTGTTTTCGATCAAATATTTTGGTCAAAACTTTAGAATTTAAAATAATATTGATTCCTCAAAACAATATCATTTAAATTCACCAACACCTCAAACACCGTGAATTTTGTATGTCATGTTAGTGTGGGCGTATACAAATTCAGACATTTGTAAGAGGAGGGTCTTACCCATTAATTCTTGTCAACCTTAAATTACCTCAAACACCATGAATTTTGTATGCTACGTTAGTGTGGACGTATACAAATTTAATTGTTTGTAAGAGGAGGTTTTACCCATTTTATTTTATCAAGCAAACTTTATGACAAATAAAATTACTTCAAACACCGTGAATTTTGTATGCCACGTTAGTGTGGACGTATACTAATTCAGACATTTGTAAGAGGGGGTTTTACCTAGCTTTATGACAAATTAATAGGTAATATTCCTTTGGTCACACAAATAATAGCAGTGACTCCGTTGGGGAGGATACTATTAAATGCGCCTAAGTGTTTACCATTACTTGATACTTAGTCCATTAAATAGGATTGTGCCTCTTCAGTTGGAGAAGATCACACGCTCCTAAATAATTTCCTATAATCATCCATTTAGGAAGTTTGATCTAGTGATCTGCAAACAAACTCATCCGTTGTGGAGGGAGGCACTCAGAGCCAACACGCAAGTTTGTTTGCATCACTTACAAACTAGTAATGGAGACCGTGGAATTTATTTACTAATCCCTCTCCCACTTGGTTGTTTTAAGATGAGGATTTTAACATGCACACACACACATCACAGCAAATAAAAGCAATAAATATGGAAAAATAATTTTCCAACTATTATGACCTTTACCATCACTGTCCTCCATGTGCTGCCAACCTTATCTGCTGCCATCTTTAGCCACCGCAATCAGGTCTAGTTGCCGCATCTATCTTGCTTCTTTTTTTGCTGCACCTCTAGTCCTCAAATAGCACCTTGTCTTGCAAAGATACGATCAGTGACAAAAATAGAATTTTACATTTATCGATCCTATATTCCACGAAGGAATGTACATAGAGTCTAGATCGAACAATAATGTAAAATCCTAAAACTAATACAGCTACTGCTGTATTTAATACATACAATCATGCACACACATAAAATGCCCTCGACATGCCCGAGGGTCCAATCACACACAATCATAATAGGCCATAATAGTTAGAGCCTGCAACCACAGAGTTAATCTATTTGCACATCCTACTATTATCCTGCCTAAAATATGTATGACATGTGCATAATTAAACTAAAACCAAACACATAGAGGTTAAAACCTAGCTCTGATACCAATTATTGGTTGCTACTCGGAATACCATCCTAGTTCCCCTATACAAAAATTTGTACAAGCATAGAACTATCCTAGCTACCCATGTGTTCTACTAAAGTTAAATTTGGATTGCAAATGATGCTTAACATTATTAATCCAAATTTTTCCTTTAGGAGTTAAACTTGAATTGGGAACGAAACTTAACATTCTTACTTCAAGTTCAACCGATGTGATCTTCCTAAGTTAAACCATATTACAGAAGTTGATCAAATATCTATTTCAAGGATCAGCTTCCAGGTCAAATGTGGCAAGACACTAGGCCTTCTTGGGTATGCGATCATCCACCACTGCCTAGACAAAGCCTTTCAAAGAAATCGAATATTTAAACTTCTCACAGTAAACAAAGTTTAACAATAGAGACCTCAATAGAAACACATTATCGAAACATGAAATCAAAACGAAAATTGATAACAAAAATGATAATCAATAACCTCTTGTGTTTGGTTTTACAAGATCTATACAAAAGGATGCACTAGTTATGATGCGGAAACTTATAACTATTTATACCTCTTGTAACTTATAGACCTCTTGATCTTCTATTGTATTCCTCTTCTTATCTCGGACGTCGTGTGGGCGACGATCTACCAAAATGAGAATCCACCCAAGCCTTCTTCTTCCTTTCAAATTCAGCCACCAACTTTCTCCAAGAGATGATGAAGTTCAGCCACTAACTTTCCTCCAAGGGATGCTAGACTAGAGAACCTCCTTTTCTTCTTCTTCTCCTTTAAGTAACCGGCCATCAATGGATCTCCACACCAATATGCTGCCGACCACCAAGAGGGAAAACAAAGGAGAAGAGAGAAAGAGTAAGGGTCGGCCACCACCAAGGAAGAGAGGAGAGGAATAGAAGATGTATTGTTGTGAGGTGAGACACCGCTACCCTCTCTTTTATATTCCTTGATTTTGGCAAATAAGGAAAGTTTTAAACATAATTAAAACTTCCTTATATTCCTTGCCAATGACTAAAAAGAAAAGTTTTAAAACAAAAAATTAAAACTTCCTTTTCTTCTTGTCATGGCCAGTCACATGCTTGTTCTCCAAGCAAGGAAAGATTTTAAACAAAAAATTAAAATCTCTCTTTTAAAAATCTCTTTTGTGGATAGTTCTAAAAGGAATGTTTTATAAATTAAAATCTCTCTCTTTTAAATTCTTTTATTCTATAAAAGATAAGATTTAAAATAAAACATGGTTTCAAGAAAGGAAAGTTTTATCAAAAAATTTAAATCTTTCTTTCACATTATAAATAATTACAAATAAGGAAAGATTTCAAATTTCTCTTTTTTTCCTTTGTAGAAAGCTATAAAATGAAAGATTTTAAAATTTTAAAACTCTCTTTTAAAACCAACATAAAAGGAAAGTTTTTAACAAAATAAAAACTTCCTTTTATTTCCTTTTATGACCGATCTAAAAAAGGAAAGTTTTATATTAAAATCATCATTTTAAATCCTTTTAATGGATCTCTATAAAAGGAAAGATTTTACAAAATAAAGCTTCCTTTTGAATTCAATGTGGTCGGCCACCCTTGCTTGGGCTCCAAGCTAGGGCCGGCCACAACTTGAACCCATCTAACCTTGGTTTGGCTGGCCCTAGCTTAGACTCCAAGCTTGGCTTGGCCGGCCACCTTAAGGTGGGTAAGAAGTTGGGTTTCGGTAGATATAAGACTTTATAAATAAGAGGCTACAATAGGGACCGAGAGGAGGAATTGGTTTTGGTCTCCCGATGAGCTTGAGCTTCCCGTGTTCACCCCGAACACCCAACTCAAGTTCATCAATAATATCTCATTCCACTAAACAGTTATTATTGCACTACTGCACCAATCTCATATTACTATATGGGATCCTTCTTATCATGAGTGTGTTAGTCTCCCTATGATTAAGATATCGAATGTCCATTAATTAAATGAGTTACTAACAACTCACTTAATTAATATCTACCTCAAAGAGTAGTACCACTCAACTTCATTGTCATGCCGGACTAGGTCCACCTATAGGGTTTACATGGCAATCCTTATGAGCTCCTCAAGGGGACATCATCAACCTAGAATACTAGGACACAGTTTCATTCTATAATCAATAACACACCATATAAATAATATCA
This sequence comes from Zingiber officinale, assembly GCF_018446385.1. Taxonomy (NCBI): domain Eukaryota; kingdom Viridiplantae; phylum Streptophyta; class Magnoliopsida; order Zingiberales; family Zingiberaceae; genus Zingiber; species Zingiber officinale. Next base: position 103,507,707 of record NC_055990.1, read on the forward strand.
TTTTCCAACTTATCGTGCCTATTGATTTAACGAGCTAAATCACACCCTTTGATAAATCAAAGAAATAAATATTAAGTATACGTGCTTGTTATTATATCATGATTAAGAGTACACACTTCTATAATAACAGAGGTATTGTTCTTTTATATAGTCAGTATAAAAAGATACTTTCTCAAATGGTCCTGCTCAATACACTCATAGTGTACTAGTGTAATTTATTAGTCAAGATAAACTAATACCTAATTGCACTACAACCACTCTAATGGTTTGTCCCATTCCATCCTGATTGTGAATAACTGTTTATAATTTATAAGGAACTGATAACATGAACTTCTGTGTGTCTCATCACACCATGTTATCTTCAATATAAATTCAATGGACAACTACACTTCGCATAAATGTAGACATTTGACCAATGTGATTCTTAAATATTTATACAAAAATCTAGACTTTTAGTATACACTCTAACACTACCGTCTTGGCCTTTTTGCTCTTACCCTTAGCCTGATGTTTTGGTTTCCTCTTAGAACCTTTCTTGGAGGAGTATACTAACATCATAATTTTTTGTTCACCTTTAACAGAAGGCTCTACAATCTTGAGCATATTAATCATCTTGGGAATGGTTGATTCTAAATTATTCATCTGATAGTTCATTACAAATTGTGAATGACTTTTTGGTAAACTATATAGATTTAAGTTAATACTTAACTCATGATTCATTATAAAACTGAGTGATGCTAAACGCTCTATGTAGCCATTCATCTTTAGTACATATTGTACTACGGATGAAGCCTCCTACATCTTTGAGCAAAAGAGAAGCTTAAAGACCTTAAACCTTTTAGATCTAGCTTGCTCATCAAATAGCTCATGAAGATGATAGACAATATCATAAACATCCAAATGCTCATGTTGTTTTTGTAGTTCAAGAGTCATAGCAGTTAGCATGATACAACTTGCAAGTTCAGAATCATCCTTATATTTTTGAAGGATCAACAATTTGTCCGCAGTTGCATCGACATCAAGACTTGTGAGAAGAGGTTGATCAAGGACATAAGTTAGTTCCTTAGCTTTGAGAATAATTCTCAAATTTCGAAATCAGTCCAAGAAGTTCGGCCTAGTTAGTTTATTCGAGTCCAAAATCGAACACAAATTAACAAAGTCATAATTAAGTGATTAACCTAGAAATACAAAAATGAAAATGTATGAGAGACATGATATTATTTATATAAACAATTTACATAAAAGTCTACTTATTTATCAAATTCAAATACTCTTATTTTGAATTCGGGAGATCGTAAGTTTTCTTCAAGTGGATTAATATCCATTACAGATAGGAATAACCTTGACTTTGGCTAACAAGTCATTCTTAGTTATAACGGTAGGTAACAAGTTTACCGATTGCATATCACTTATATGCAACTATCACATTATGCTAGTAACTGATTGATCTTCACATAAACATCGGGTTGTTAACACATTAACAAGTATACATCAAATACATATCACCCAACTTCACATCTATCCACATTGATCATGGCTTTGGCACAACAAATCAACGCTTCAAGTTTAAAACGAACCCGTTAATTATGAGATTGCATCTCTATGGTTTGAACGTATTTAATTTTAAGTTTGAACTTGAATTTGGCCAACAACTCAAATAAGAACTTAAACTCTAGTTCTTACCATATTAACGGAAGGTATAGGTTTAAATATTAAGTAAGGGATTTGGTCTCATCTACATCATACAAATATTTTATCTACATGACATTACACGCATGACATAAATGATGACATGGCAAGTCGCACACATGGAATAAATGATGACATGACACATCGCATGCATGTCATAACATGACACATCACACATATGGTAAGATATAATCACATCACATGCATGACAAAATCTAATTATGACATAATTAATGCATCTACATGATATACAATATAGTATGAACATGAAATTAATTTACATATATTATAATTCTATTTTGGAAATAAAAATATGTAATAAATCTGATTTTAATAAATCAAGATTTTTCTAATCAAATTAGGAAACCAATTTCTAAATTTAATTAACATATTCATCTAAAATATTTCTATCAATCGAGAATCTTTAATTATTTTGGAAACAAATTTCTAAATTAATTTCCTAATAATTTATTAAATAAATAAATGATATTTCTTAATTTATTATATAATAATTCAAATCTAGATTTTTTATGATTTTCTAAATCTTTCTAAATTTAGTATTTTCTAACAATTTAGGAAACTTTCCAAAAATAGAATATTTTAATAAATCTAAAAATTCTAGAAAAGATTAATTATGTAATTTAATTTAGAATATCTCAAATCTGGATTTTTAATAATTTTTCAAATCTTTCTAAATTTAGTATTTCCTAACAATTTAGAAAACTTTCCAAAAATAGAATATTTTAATAAATATGAAAATTCTAGAAAAGATAATTTCTAAATTAATAGAATATTTCTAAATTTAATTTTTCAAAATTATATAGAAACTTTTTAAATATAGAATTTCCTAACAATTTAGGAAACTTCCAAAAATAGAAAAGTCTTAATAGTTCAGAAAAATTTTAAAATTATTTATGTCACGCCGCCAAAGGAGTCCCTGCCAGACAAAAATCCGACAGCATCTCCCCTGTACCGGTGACAATCTACAGCATAAATACATACAAATATACATCAGCCACATACGGCTGGAATATTTACACAACCACGCAGTATATATCATCAGCCTACTCGGCTGGAATAAAAGAGACAACAACCACGCATTTATATAAATATTTAACAGCCCACTCGGCCATACAAAAAAAAAAAACAACACAGTGGAAAAACAATACAGGAAAGCCCACACAAACCAAATAAATACAATGCATGCCGGCACGGCTTAAACATGAATACAACACCAAAACCTGAAGATAGCCACATGGCTAAACACAAATACAATGCCAGAAATAATAAAAAGATATACAAAAGAAAACAAGTACGGTCTTCGGATGTGACGTAGGACCCGGCAGACAGGATACTCCGAGCGACACTCCAACCATCTACCTGAAAACATAAGGATATACATGCGGTGGTGAGTATAGGTAACTCAGCGGGTAATAGAAAAGATAGTGCATGGTCTATAAACAACATGGAGATCACAAGTATACAGTCTCAGTAGGGAATAAAGAACATGATCATACTATCATAATCAATGCACATAACTACCAGTACTATTCTACCTCACATGGTATAACGATCATAACTGACAAAATGATAAACACATACCCAATCTGGAAATGACACCTGGTACAATGATCAGTAAACTCACCGGATCTGCAACAGATATACCCGTGACACCTGTGCAATATAAATACGACTGCATATACATGTAAAATAAATGACATGTATGCAGCATGACAACCATATGCAACAACCATAGCTCAATCAAATGCAACTAGTATCTACTAGGCATGTATGCAAATATAACTCCAAAGATGCACCGTACATCAAATGCAAATGTGCATGCATGCTCCATGGTCACCCCGCCACCTCTCTAGACACCACGACCCCTGTATGGCCGAAAGGCTTGGGTCCGTGACAAACCGTACTAGCCTCCAGTACATGCACCGCTATAGGCAGCCGAAGCGGATGGTCAGCTAAGTAGTTATATAACTACATAGCTAAGGGTTGATGACATGATATATATATATATATATATATATATATATAATCATGATACGAACACCGTCATCATCCATGCAACTCTAAATCCACCTAAATACCCCACAACATGAGTTTAATCATCATGATACCTCCATATATCCCACCAAACATATGTATATATCTACACATGTATAGTCAACCAAAAATCTCCAATAACCCCAACAGACACACATACACAACCCCACGTGTACAATCAACATGTACCCTCCAGTAAAAACACATCAAATACGTGTATAAACCACAGACATACAATCAACACAACTCCAATCATCACACCAGACAGAAGTATACACGACATACGAATGGACAAACCTCATATGAATACCGCCAACGAAGTATCCCCTACCATACATACTTTACATGTAAAAATACCACAGAGTATAAATAACCAAAGTGCAAACTGTATAAGAATTAAATAAATTATCACAAGGGTCAAGCATCAGTATCAAGCAGGAAAGCAACAAACGAACACGATATAAGGTAAATCATCCTAAACCATCACATAACACCATGCACTAAGTTCAATAAAAATCAACATAGAGCCAAGGAAGAAATACCCGCCTTAAAATATAGATCGTGCCAAGTAATCCCGCGTCGAGACACTCATCCCGAATCCAAGTCCTGCAACAATCAATATGTTTATATTCTATTTAGCTAAATTCATAAGAAATAAATTAGCTAAATAAAATCTCTACCCAATTAGGATAACTCCACTCCAATCTAATCTTTGATAAATCCTCCAATTAATCCTCAATCATACAACCTTATTAGCATGGGTTTATACACGATTCATCTCCAAAAAGTCACCCAAATCAATAAATCACAATACTTCCAAATATGATAATCATCCAATCATTTAATCCATTAAATCAACCACTAAACATCATGAATCCAACATGCATAATTCTTCCACATAATCAATCCCTAACCCCCCACATCTGATAATCCAACCTCAATCAATCCAATGATCCTAAGAATAATCACATAACCAACTATATCAACCAATCATCATCAACAACTAATTAACCAAAACGCAACAACTTACAACTAGAAGTAAAACCTTAATCCTTCTTTCAACCTTCCATGATCATCCAAAATGAAGCAAACCTAAACATTCCGAATAAATTTCAGATTAGGTTTACACTCTTAAAACTCCCAACTACCCATAGTTTCCAATCCAAAATTCCTAACCTAATGTCAACCAGAAATATAACAATACATACCAATACATCTACATCCCTTACCTTAAGAGGTAGCAATAGATCAATACTCGCAACCTCATAAGAACCCCTGCTGAATACTACCAAGATCCCTACACCACTTCTTCCCCAAAATAAATCCAGAACCCAGCTGTAGAGGAATTAGTTTACTGAAATTCTTAACCAACATAGCTCTACTCACCTCAAACAACCTCCACCTCTTCATCCGAGACTCTAACAGTGTAGAAGGTTGTGATCGGCTCAAGAGAAATCCACCCCTATTTTGATCCGATGCATCCTCCATACCATATCAGGAAGAGCACTACAAAAAGAAACAATTCACATAATATTCTTGAATTCCAAAGCATTACCCGACACTACCCTTACCTCGATCGATCAACTCCAATGGCGTCGTGTGATCCACTCCCACTGGTGATGACCCGATTTGCACTCCAATGCACAGATCGAAGAGGAGAAGCGAAAGGGGCTCGATCAATCTATGACGACGCAAATCAAATCCCTCACCGTGCCCTAGAGTCGATCTCCCATCGACCACGCACAAGAAATGGCCGAAGGGCCAACCGCTCAGTCGAAGATGATCTGGACAAAACTGGTATCGTCAAGGTCCGGCGGCTCTTCCTCAGGGACTCAACGAGGACAATCGTGGGCAGAAAGAGCTCTCCGTCGGCGATCCAGAGCAGAGACAAGAGAAAGAGAAAAGGAGAGGGCGTCGGTAAAGCACACAGAGGGAAGGACGAGGGGAGGACTGCTGCTGCTGACGATGAGCCCGTGGCGATCGGCGTCGGGGAATCGCGAGAAGAAATCGCCGGAGAGGGAAAAAGGGTTTTCGGAGAGAAGGAATCGGGGAAGGAAGGAGAGGAAGGATCGACGTCGGGTTTGGGGGAAACGACGTTTGGGAAGGGAATTAAAGGAAAAGAAAACAATTTATAATTATAAACATTTCCTCACCTAAACGGGTATCCCAAACAGGCCTTATCTGTACCCGAAGTTGATCCCCTCAAAACTCGTCTTACGAACTCTGAAAAATTCTCAGAAAATTTCTAAAAATTCCGAAAAAATTCTATAAGGCTATTTCCCAAATAACCCTATCTATTTTAATTTTTCCGATATCTTACATTCTCCCCCACTAATAAAAATTTTGTCCCCAAATTTACTGGTCAAGTCAGGGATCTTCATCCAATGATAACCTCCAAGCAACATACTCGCATACCACTCTATCCAAGTATGATGAACAAATCTTCAACCATAAAGAATGACTCTGTGGGTTATGAGTCCACCCTACTTCCGCTACCCCCACTCTGTAATCTACCCAATTACGGAAAAAACAACTACCTCTGAAATCCAAAATCCACTATCCTCATATCCTCCAACATCTATATAGGGCGCTCAAACTATCAACCAGTCTGAGGGTGAAAATCTATACTAAAACAAAGTTCCAAACCCAAAGTCTGCTATACTCTCGGTCAGAACCAAAATGTGAAATCGCATATCTCCATCTGATACACCACTCAGAGATATACCATAAGGTCCAGTAATCTCTCCACAGTATAATCCTGCTACTCAATCCAACATAATCCGCCTTACTAATCGACAGCTAGGGATCCAAGTTGTCATCCAATAATGATTACCCAAACCATCATATCCTCTCCATGTCCTGGGTAATCCTACAACAAAATCCATCAAACATGCTCCCAACTCCACTCTAGTACCTGAATCAACAGAGACAATCCTGCTAGTCTCTGATATTCAGCCTCCACGTGCTGACACACTAGACATCAAGCTACAAAATCCGCGATGTCTTCCTTCATGTCAATCCACCAATAAGAACGCTCCAAATCTCTATACAACATATACCACAAATCCAGAACGAGTTGTTTCCTGCAGAAACTTCTCCCGGATAAGAAGTGACACCGAAAACACACATAATCTCCCATAGAGATAAAGAATCTAATTCTCATTATACGAGAATTCTAACTACTAGCACGAGACTACTCTGCTCATGCTATAACAGAACTGCACCAAACCCCAAGTACGATACATCTGTGTAGAGTGCAAATCCGTCTACACTAGAAAGTACTACTAAGAATGGTGCAGCTATCTAAACTGATCTCACAAGCATCTATCTAAGAAAATTCCATACCCTTCCTAAACAGTCCAATCAACGACATAATGCTGGAGAAACCCTCAACCAAACTCTGATAATATCTAGATCGACCAAGAAAGCTGCGAGTCTCCTGTATAGACTACGACTTCTCCCCAATGGTAACAATCTCAATCTCCTGCAGATCTACGGTATACTCCTACTGATCACCACGTGTCCTAGTAATCTCACAGAAGACAATTAAAATACATACTGCTAAACTTCACATATAGATGTTCCCGTCGAAACATCTCTAGAACTATGCGAAAATAGTGTACGTAATCGATCTCGGATCGGAAATAGATCACAACATCATCAATGAAGACAATGAAAACTGATCCAATCACTCTAGGAATACCAAGTACATCGAGTCCATAAAAACATCCAGGTCACTGTAACCTAAATGATAAAACCAAGGATTCATGATATCCATACAACAGACATTTTCAACCGTAAGATCCCCGACAAATCTGTGATCTGATCACGCACTACAAATCAACAAATCCATATATATCACAGACACACCACACTCCATGTCATTATCAACCTTAAACACCAAATCATAGATCATCAAATCAAATATCCACTAATAAATCATAAAAAGACCACCTATCACCACACCTGATCTCCTAACATCCACCAATCACCAATCAATCATACCAGATAGTCTCCTAAATAATGATAGAGAAAAATGAAAGCATCCAACCCTCAACACCTACTGCCAACAAACTAAATGTATCCTAAAAAGTCTGTCAAATCTCATCATCTTATCCTTTCTGATAATCAAATATGTAACACCCACTAAGCTTTTAAGATAAACATATGAATATGGGATTTTGCCTTAGAAAAATAATAAGAAGTGAGTTGAAGCAAAAAAAGAAATAAAATGAAATAAAAAGAAGAGGAAGTCAAGGATTGAACCTTGAACCTCTTATATTATATTTCATAGAATTAATTAGTAGAAACCAATTGGGATAGAGAGAAGATGTTGATAGCAAAGGAGGGAAACTCATGATAAAGGTAAGAGTAAAAGCTAGCCAAAAGAAAACAAGAAAGGAGTAAGAGAAAGGCAACTTGCCTTCCTCCCTTTCTCTCCCTCTTCCTCTTTGCTTTTGCTGAAAATTTAAAGAGGGAATTAAGAGGATTCAATCCCCCTTGTTTCATCATGAATGGTAAGAATAAATGAATAAATAAAATAAATAAGAAATAGAAAAAAAAAAGGCTAAGGGAGAAGGAAAGCAAAAATCAACTTTGCTACCTCTTCCCCCTTAACATAAAAGGGAGCAAGAAAAGAGAAGTTTATTTTTCTCTCATTTTCTCTCATTCTTCCTCTCCCTCACCGAAACCATCAGTCCCCTCTCCTCCATCTTCGGCCCCAAAGTCAAGGTTTTTTCCCCTAAGAAAGCCTAAGATACAAGGAGGACTTAGCAAGGGAATCAAGGGAAAGGAATTAGAAGAAGAGGCTACTTCTTCCATCACCATACCTTAGATCCACAAGCGAAAAGGATGTAAGCTTCCCCTCACCTATGGTACAAGGCTTTTTATATGATTTTTGGATTTTATGAGGATTAGAAAACCTATAAAAGAATTTAAGAAAATTCGGCTAAAGAAGAGTTTTCAAATCTAGGAAGGTTTAAACAAGTCTTTATTTTATGATATGTTTTCTATGCTATGTAGGAAGGATTTTCTTCATGTTTTTATACCTAATTGATGCTTGATCAGAGGAGTGCCTAACCCTATAATTTCAGCCAAAAATATTTTAAGGAGGTTAGGGAAAACATGGTGTAACCAAACTAGTACAAGATTCCCTCCATGAACTACTAAGGGTCTTTTATTGGTTTTCTTGCTTGAAAGTTACTTGGAACCAAAAGAAATCCATTTATATGTTTCGGCCAAGAAAAGGGCTTAGGGTTAGGAAGACCTTTAAATTTAAGTAACCATGTTTGTATGATAGAATATAGAGTTCTCTTAAAGAATTGCATGTTGAACATTGCTAGAAATTCATGAACTCTTATTTTAGATTTTCGGCCATGATAAGATGGATAGTTTAGAAAAGCTTGAACAAAATTCTAATATGCTCAAGACCTCTGTGATATTATGATATGAAAGTTATTTAATGCTCTCATGTTTAATTGGAGTATAGAAAATTAGTTACATGATATATGACATGTAAGATCACAAGGGTCCTAGCTTGTTTATGAACCAACTTTGTATATGATGTTCTTAGTAATTTTTGCCATGAAACTTACTTAGGTTTTCCATGATTTAGGCCACTTAAAACCTAGTTTAAAGATTGGTAGGTTTCGGCCATGAGGAAAAATAAAAGAAAAAGGGAAAGAAACCTAGGAAGCCTAAGACACAATTCACATGTATGTTTATTATGCTTGTCTTTATACATGCTATGAAACTTGTATGATTTCTTATGCTTTTAGGCTATTTGAAGCAAGTTTATATACTGTTGAGTTTCGGCCAAGTAGGGTTTAAAAGACCTAGAGGCCTTAGAAATGAAACCAAATGTGTTAAAAGTGCTTCTTATGAAAATAGGGTAATGTGTTGATTGTGTCACATGCTTGTATAATTTTTCCATGACCTAAATGGACCATTGTATGTTTCAGCCATGAAGGGATAGATGCCCTAGAGACCCTAGAACAAAAATTAAATATGCTTATGTCACTCTACATGAAATATGATAAGTAGAAAGACAAAGTTCCCATGCAATATGTTGTTTAATGACCTAATTGAGGCTAGGGTAAGTTTCGGCCATACATATTGTATAATATCTTATTATGAATTTATACATGATGTTAGTTCAAGTTCACATGCTTGTATGTTTGTTTTTTTAGCCCTAATGAACACTTATTAAAAGTTTGACCATGACATATGTTAAGGGCTTGAAGGACTTAGGAACTAGCTCAATATGCTTACTATGTTACTTGGAAAAAAAATGCTATAAATGTGGTTTAAGGTTTTCATGCTTTCATGACATTTGAGACCTTGTTTCACACCTGATAGGGTTCGGCCACATGAAGTTTAGGGACTTGGAGAACTTAGAAACCAAGTTAATCATGCTTATAATGCTTCCTATGAAATTGATGTAATGATAATTTAGGTCCCACATGCTTGGAGGTTATTTCTACCGAAATTGAGATCTAAGGGGGTTCGGCCATGATAAGAACCCAAGGGATTAGGAAGCTTAGAACCCAAGTTAACTATGTTAACATGTTTCTTATGATAGTATAATCACATGATACACCCTTATGCTTAAATATGTATGCTTGTGATTTATACTTTTTATGATATGATATGTGTTTAGAAATATGCATGCTTTGATGATATGTTATGTGCTTAGAATATGCATGCTTGATGATATGCTATATGCTTAGAATATGCATGTTTTTATGATATGATATGTGTTTAGAAATATGCATGCTTTGATGATATGTTATGTGCTTAGAATATGCATGCTTGATGATATGCTATATGCTTAGAATATGCATGCTTTTTATGATATGCTATGTGGATAGAAATGTGCATGCTTTGATGATATGCTATGTACCTAAAATATGCATGCTTTTATGACATGAGGTATGCCTAAGTGATGCATATTTTTATGACATGATGTATGCCTAAGTGATGCATACTTTTATATGATGTATGCCTAAGTGATGCATACTTTTATGACATGATGTATGCCTAAGTGATGCATACTTTTATATGATGTATGCCTAAGTGATGCATACTTTTATGACATGATGTATGCCTAAGTGATGCATACTTTTATATGATGTATGCCTAAGTGATGCATGCTTGTATGATGTATGATATGTATAAGTATGACATGTATTTTACTTTGAATGACTTGTACCAAAAGGGTGAGCTCCTTATGCGCCCCTAGGTCGAATTACGGGCCTAGTAAAGGGTGGGCTCCTTACGTGCCCCTAGGTCGAGCTACGGGCCTAGTTTCCTAGTAGGTTCAAGACTAGCTACCTTGGATCTACTTAGGATGCACGCATTATGTATGTATGTGGTACTAAGCCGGGCCCCTTTATGTTGAGATTATGTTCAAGTATATATGTAAGAAGAAATGGTTTTAAAAGATCATGAGACATACACATGTTTTTCGGATACATGTTTTCAAAATCATATTGCATATAATTTATGATCATGTTGTGATGATGCTATGATTTATGATATGCCATGATTGAATATGAATATGTTATGTTTCATGCTATGCTTTAAGAGCTTGATATGTTATGTGATCTTATGATGATAATATGACATGCCATGATTAGATATGATTATGTTATGTTTCATGCTATGCTTTAAGAACTTGATATGCTATGCTACCTTAAAATGATATTAGGATATGCCATGATTAGATATGATTATGTTATGTTCCATGCTATGCTTTAAGAGATGATATGCCATGACTAGTCATGATGTTGTTATATTGCAGGATATGCTTAAAGAGTATGATATGTTATGCCATGACTAGTTGAGATTATGTTATGTTAAGATATTCTTTGATTATGTGATGATTTTCGGTTTTAGTGAGTAGGAAAGGAACTTACTGAGCCATGAGTGCTCATAGCTTACTTTCCTTGTACCACAGATAAAGGAAAAAGCTGGATGAGCTAAAGGAGCAGCAGGAGAGGTAAGGAGATGTGTGTGGCTGTGGCTAGGCAACCAAATAAGAACCTGCTTTAAGAACTTTTAAGAATTACGCTTTGGTTTCATAAATTGTAGTACTAAATGGGTGACTTGATGTTATGTTTCTATTTATCTTGTTATCATGTTATGGAAACCATATTAGTGTAGTTCGGGTATGCAAACAAAAGAAAAGTTTTATTAATCTAAGAAAAATTATTTAAGTCTTCCACTGTAATATGTACGTAGAGTATCGTAGCCCCGTCCCTTAGGGTTAGCAGGGAGGGCGGGCGGTACAAAATATCCGTAGTAAAAGGATGTCAATCCAAAGTCAAAGGGTCACACAACCTGCTGACTAAGAGTCTACCTATCAAGGAGATATCTCCACCACCCTCATCATCATCCTATATCTGTCCCTCGACAAATACCGATAAAAGGCCAAACCCTCTAATCTGCGATATAAACTACAATATCTGGTAAAATGATCATGTGGTTAGGGTCATTGAGTCACCTGATATAGACAATGTTACCTGAGTCGTCTAATCATTGTCTTGTACCCCATCATACTGTGATTGCTCCACCTTGAGGTTCAACAACCTCCAGTATCGAGCAATGCACACAAAGGTAAAGAAGCACTATCACCAAATAGGTAGTCGAAATAACTGTCAATCGACGCTCTGCTCCTCGAAGATCATCCTCTGAAATCATACCTAGTTACGATCGGAACTCCTAGGTATTACTCAATTAATACCACTTCCTCCGTATCATTACAAGTCGTAGATGACTAGATACATCAAGGATATCTAACTACATCAGATAGGTCTATGAGTCAGGATCTCCCATGGAGACACTTTAGGCGAGTCTACTAGTCATCGCCTTAAAACCCATCCTGCTATCAAAAGAAGTAGAGAATTACTCTCTCTCCAAACACCTCAAGGAAATCGCTAAGTGATGACCTGATCTCCAAAAAGCATTCTCTACTTCTTCCTTCACGTGGTACCGGGTCACGTAAAAGTTAAGAAGCTCACTTCAACTCTCTCATGTCAGTACAAATCATATATCCGAATGTACTCTCCAAGTTATACCCTAGTAACAGTTGTATTTCAAAGTGTTAAGCAAGTAACTTTACAATTTTTCACACCATGGGGTATCCTATCTGAATGTACCTTCTAAGTCATCCTATCAGGTACAATCAGTCCATGGTCAAAGTCCCCATGAAATAGAATACATCAATCCTCTATAGACTGACTAAGTCGACAATGGTATACCGCTAATTCAGTCTTTTCCACGATGGTACAAGTCATGTACTCAAATGTATCTTCCCAAAATATCTAACCAAGCACAAGTAACCCCAAATATCAGAATATCTAAAAATAGAGTATGACGATACCCTAATGATCGAACTGCTAAATAAATCGGTCGTCAACTAACTGATCTAATAAGGGTAAATCAATCCTCGTCAAAAGCAACTAAGGTAAAATCAATCCACCACTACCCAAATCAACGAGGGTAATCTACTAACCTAACCAACAGGAGTAAATCAATACTCTACTAATCAAAACAATCGGAGTACAAAACCAACTAAGATATATCAAACCCCCCTGCCCAAGTCAAACAGGTAAATCAATCCCAAAACTAAACAAACCAATAAGAGTACACCAGTACTCTACTAACTATGTCATCATGAGTATACATATATCATTCACTACTCAGCTAATAATAATAGAGACTGGTATGTGACTAACTCTCAACCACTAATAGCAACAGACACTAAAACTACTGGTAGTATGATATGAAGAATCCCCTGAGACTGTAAAACCTTGATCTCTAGTAGGGTCAACCGTGATCAGTGACTGACCCAACACATGAAATGCATGATACAATCAACTAGACAAGTACTAACAAGGGAGTATTAACACACATCACAACTATGCATGAACTAACAACAAGATAACAATATGCAAACATACCTCCTAAAGCTTGGAGATGTCCTGCTGCTGCCTAGTCCCAAAACCGAAAAAGTCACATAAAAAAAAGTCGAATCACGAAATCCAAAACACGAATAACAGGCATCGTACCTGCTCTGATACCACTAAATTGTCACGCTCCCAAAGGAGTCCCTGCCAGACAAAAATCTGACAGCATCTCCCCTGTACCGGTGACAATCTACAGCATAAATACATACAAATATACATTAGCCACATACGGCTGGAATATTTACACAACCACGCAGTATATATCATCAGCCTACTCGGCTGGAATAAAAGAGACAACAACCACGCAATTATATAAATATTTAACAGCCCACTCGGCCATACAAAAAAAAACAACAGCGGAAAAACAATACAGGAAAGCCCACACAAACCAAATTAATACAATGCATGTCGGCACGTCTTAAACACGAATACAACACCAAAACATGAAGATAGCCACATGGCTAAACACAAATATAATGCTAGAAATAATAAAAAGATATACAAAAGAAAACAAGTACGGTCTTCGGATGTGACGTAGGACCCGGCAGACAGGATACTCCGAGCGACACTCCAACCATCTACCTGAAAACATAAGGATATACATGCGGTGGTGAGTATAGGTAACTCAGCGGGTAATAAAAAGATAGTGCATGGTCCATAAACAACATGGAGATCACAAGTATACAGTCTCAGTAGGGAATAAAGAACATGATCATACTATCATAATCAATGCACATAACTACCAGTACCAGTCTACCTCACATGGTATAACGATCATAACTGACAAAATGATAAACACATACCCAATCTGGAAACGACACCTGGTACAATGATCAGTAAACTCACCAGATCTGCAACAGATATACCCGTGACACCTGTGCAATATAAATACGACTGCATATACATGTAAAATAAATGACATGTATGCAGCATGGCAACCACATGCAACAACCATAGTTCAATCAAATGCAACAAATCACAATCACATGCAACTAGTATCTACTAGGCATGTATGCAAATATAACTCCAAAGATGCACCGTGCATCAAATGCAAATGTGCATGCATGCTCCATGGTCACCCCCGCCACCTCTCTAGACACCACGACCCCTGTATGGCCGAGAGGCTTGGGTCCGTGACAAACCGTACTAGCCTCCAGTACATGCACCGCTATAGGCGGCCGAAGCGGACGGTCAACTAAGTAGTTATATAACTACATAGCTAAGGGTCCCTGACCACTCATAACTCAAACCCTCTGACTACAGTACCCTCAAGACCCACTACTCCAGAGTGGTCGAGGCTGACAGAACACTGAGCGGCTGAATGAGCACGACAGGACTAGCTCCACTCCTAGCTACCACTCTCCAACAGTGGCCGAATGGGCAGCTATAAACAACCGACGACTCTCTCACCACAAGGGAGACAATAGTCGTCAGTATGCAATGAATGATGACATGATATATATATATATATATATATATATATATATATATATATATATATATATATATAATCATGATACGAACACCGTCATCATCCATGCAACTCTAAATCCACCTAAATACACCACAACATGAGTATAATCATCATGATACCTCCATATATCCCACCAAACATATGTATATAACTACACATGTATAGTCAACCAAAAATCTCCAATAACCCCAACAGACATACATACACAACCCCATGTGTACAATCAACATGTACCCTCCAGTAAAAACACATCAAATACGTGTATAAACCACAGACATACAATCAACACAACTCCAATCATCACACCAGACAGAAGTATACACGACATACGAATGGACAAACCTCATATGAATACCGCCAACAAAGTATCCCCTACCATACATACTCTACATGTAAAAATACCACAGAGTATAGATAACCAAAATGCAGACTGTATAAGAATTAAATAGATCATCATAAGGGTCAAGCATCAGTATCAAGCAGGAAAGCAACAAACGAACATGATATAAGGTAAAGCATCCTAAACCATCACATAACACCATGCACTAAGTTCAATAAAAATCTACATAGAGCCAAGGAAGAAATACCCACCTTAAAATGTAGATCGTGCCAAGTAATCCCGCGTCGAGACACTCATCCCGAATCCAAGTCCTGCAGTAATCAATATGTTTATATTCTATTTAGCTAAATTCATAAGAAATAAATTAGCTAAATAAAATCTCTACCCAATTAGGATAACTCCACTCCAATCTAATCTCTGATAAATCCTCCAATTAATCCTCAATCATATAACCTTATTAGCATGGGTTTATACACGATTCATCTCCAAAAAGTCACCCAAATCAATAAATCATAATACTTCCAAATATGATAATCATCCAATCATTTAATCCATTAAATCAACCACTAAACATCATGAATCCAACATGCATAATTCTTCCACATAATCAATCCCTAACCCCCCACATCTGATAATCCAACCTCAATCAATCCAATGATCCTAAGAATAATCACATAACCAACTATATCAACCAATCATCATCAACAACTAATTAACCAAAACGCAACAACTTACAACTAGAAGTAAAACCTTAATCCTTCTTTCAACCTTCCATGATCACCCAAAATGAAGCAAACCTAAACATTCCGAATAAATTTCAGATTAGGTTTACACTCTAAAAACTCCCAACTACCCATAGTTTCAAATCTAAAATTCCTAACCTAATGTTAACCAGAAATATAACAATACATACCAATACATCTACATCCCTTACCTTAAGAGGTAGCAATAGATCAATACTCGCAACCTCACAAGAACCCCTGCTGAATACTACCAAGATCCCTACACCACTTCTTCCCCAAAATTAATCCAGAACCCAGCTGTAGAGGAATTAGTTTACTGAAATTCTTAACCAACATAGCTCTACTAACCTCAAACAACCTCCACCTCTTCATCCGAGACTCTAATAGTGTAGAAGGTTGTGATCGGCTCAAGAGAAATCCACCCCTATTTTGATCCGATGCATCCTCCATACCATATCAGGAAGAGCACTACAAAAAGAAACAATTCACACAATATTCTTGAATTCCAAAGCATTACCCGACACTGCCCTTACCTCGATCGATCAACTCCAATGGCGTCGTGTGATCCACTCCCACTGGTGATGACCCGATTTGCACTCCAATGCATAGATCGAAGAGGAGAAGCGAAAGGGGCTCGATCAATCCGTGACGACGCAAATCAAATCCCTCACCGTGCCCTAGAGTCGATCTCCCATCGACCACACACAAGAAATGGCCGAAGGGCCAACCACTCAGCCGAAGATGATCTGGACAAAACTGGTATCGTCAAGGTCCGGCGGCTCTTCCTTAGGGACTCGACGAGGACAATCGTGGGCAGAAAGAGCTCTCCGTCGGCGATCCAGAGCAGAGACAAGAGAAAGAGAAAAGGAGAGGGCGTCGGTAAAGCACACAGAGGGAAGTACGAGGGGAGGACTGCTGCTGCCGGCGATGAGCCCGTGGCGATCGGCGTTGGGGAATCGCGAGAAGAAATCTCCAGAGAGGGAAAAAGGGTTTTCGGAGAGAAGGAATCAGGGAAGGAAGGAGAGGAAGGATCGGCGTCGGGTTTGGGGGAAACGACGTTTGGGAAGGGAATTAAAGGAAAAGAAAATAATTTATAATTATAAACATTTCCTCACCTAAACGGGTATCCCAAACAGGCCTTATCTGTACCCGAAGTTGATCCCCTCAAAACTCGTCTTACGAACTCTGAAAAATTCCTAAAAAATTTCTAAAAATTATTAAAAAATTCTATAAGGCTATTTCCCAAATAACCCTATCTATTTTAATTTTTCCGATATCTTACAATTTATAACACTAATTATGAACCGTAAAGCAATTTTACGATCTTGTCAAAGTACGATCAGGCTCTGATACTACTATTGGGTTATGCTCGATGCAAGTGTGTGCTAGAACATGTTTCGTAAACATGCGCAGTACAAAATAAAACAATAATAATTCTTAATTATTACATCACACACACCACACGCATATAAGGATATAACATGCCAACATGATCGCATAATTAAAATTTTTATGGAAAGTAAATTTATGCTAGGTATACCTTACAGATGACCTATAACGAGAAGGGCATCTAAACCCTCAACCATAGCGACGTTGTTGAACCTCGCCTCTATTCGTATCCACGCCGATCTCCTCAAAAAATTCCTTGAGTACAAGTCTCTCCTTCAGAAGTTACTAGCTACGAACGAAGAAGAGGATCGAGAGGAAGAAGAAGAAAACTATTTAATTATAGAATGATCATGAGTGACACTTAGTAGTACATCATGATCCCCAATTAACTGAAAAATCATGGTTAATCTTAGAACTAATTATAAATGCTTCGGCAGCTACAGTGAGCCATGCCTTGTTCCTTTCACTCATCTTATACCCACTTGGTTTAGGACTTGGTCTATGTATCTGTCTCCACTAGACTGACTACGTCACACCTAGCCCAAGTAATACTTTCTCGTTCTACAAATTCAAATTACTCATACATGTGTACAAGAGTCTCATACTCTTAACATATGATGTATTGGCCAAAGACTTTGAGTAATAATCTTAATAAGTGGTCATAGGGTATACGTCTCTTCGCAAGGAGCGGTGAATCCTCTGTGGGTTATCCAAACATCTTCAGACATTTTGACTTATACCCAATCATCCCAGGTCCACACCTCAGTGAGGTGCTTGCTTAACATATCAAAGTATATGTCTTCATGACCAAGATGACTTGCATACTTCAAGTCGAAGAAAACTTACACTTGAGCTACAGTAAGAGCTTTACAGACATATTATATATATATATATATATATATATATATATATATATATATAGTCATATGAAGTCTTATAGTGAGTCACTCCAATGAACTAGTTACCATAACTAGCATCCACGTTTAACTCTCGACATCCCAATGTCTCTAGCTAGTGAGAAAATAACTGCTTAGTGAACCAAGGAGTATAACTCGTGTTAGTCTTATAGAATTGATGATGTCCGAATGCATCAATTCGACGACTAGGGAAATTCCAATACGTTCATAATTGCACATGTAGAGATAATCACTAGTTGTGATCCAATCATAATTTCTCTCATACTATGAATTGTATTGCGATCATTTAGTAAATGAGTTTAAGGCAATCAAACATATAATATGCACTCAAATAGTGAATCTATATTTAGTAAAAATTGTAAGGTGATTGCCTTAGGGCATCCCTCAAAATTTAACAGGTGCAACCAGCACCAATGGTAAAACCTGAGTTTTGATGAATAATAAATAGGTTAAAGTTAGATGTATTGCTATCTAACCTTGCTACCGAGTGTGCAGGGTTGACTAACTCTAGTCAAGATGTTCAATTCCTGATAGGTGAAATTCTAGATGTGGGATTCTAGCAAGGATTGGGATGTGCGATTCCTGATGGGTGAAAACTGGATGTGTGAGTTTGGCAAGTCGGGATGTGCAATTCCCGTGTGGAGAAGACCAGATGTGTGATTTTGGTAGGTCGAGATGTCTGATTCCCGATGGGTGAAGATCAGATATGCAATTTCGATAAGTCAGGATGTTTGATTCCTAAAGTCTGGATGTGTAATTTTCGAAGGTAACTCTACACTTGGTAAGTAGAGATAAGTCACTGGAGAAGAGTGACTAAGTGAGGGTGTGTCTCCATTCGAAGGGACAATAGGCGTCGGTCCAATTTAGGTTCATTTTGGAAACCTAAATTGAGAACTTGACTAGATCCTAGTCTCGAGAACACAGGATCTAATTACTACTCCTTATTATTACTATGCTAACACAGAAAAAAACCTAAATTTTTGGTTTATTAGACTAACAAGTTTTGCAGAGCAAGTGGAGCATAAAAGGCCTCGGGTGAATAGTATCCGAGGCGCCTTCCATGCTATAGAAGGCGTCTTCTACACTGTTCATGGAAGGCTTCTTTAGTTCTATGGAAGGTGCCTTCCAATGAATAAAATTCAAAATTCATCATCAATAAGAGTCGGATTGATCAGGATCAAATTTGGGGTATTGAAGGTGTCTTCAAGGCTATGGAAGACGCCTTCCACCTTCTATAAAAGAGCATTCAACCTCTTTATTCAATATCAACTTCTACACGAACTCGTACTCGCCCGATTTGGCTTTCTGACTACTTCGGCTTCCTGTTGTTGCCTTGTTGCGACTCTACTATGCTTGACTACTACCGAGAAGCTGTCCAAACACCGAGCTCAAGCAGACTGTCTATGAAAGTGTTTGGTGACATAATTTAATTTCTGTTCTTAATTTCAGCTAACAGAAAGTTTAGTCTGTTACACCGTTCTGATTCTTTTATACTCGATCCCCTCTTCTGGTGATTCTAGAAGAGACTTAGTGAATTATCCATTGATAGGTGCACGGAACCTGAGTCTTGGAGTAAGAGTCATCGAAGGCTCTGAACCAAGTAAAACCGCTTGCGTTCGTGCCTTTTACTTGCTTTTACTTTTCTATTTTTGTTTGTTTTTCTGCTGCGCACTTTGTTTTCAAAATGGAAAAGAATAAGTTTTTCAAAATGACGTGATTCATCCCCCCTCTCTCACATGCGTCTCGATCTAACAAGTGGTATCAGAGTAGGTTCTACTCTGAATTGGTGCAACCACAAATCAAGCAAGAGGAACGATTTTAATTCTTTGTCGAATTTCTATTTTTCGTAGCTTATTTGAATTGGTAAAATTTACCTCTTCAAATAATTCTTTCTCGCTCAGTTTTTACTCAAAATTGGCGCAACACCATTCAAGTTGTCAAAATATCTCTTTTCTCAAACACTACTAATCCAAGACCAAGTTTTGGTATCTCCTTTTAGTTTTTTTCAACAATCAAATGGATCAATTTAAGGAATTCATCACCGCTCGTCCTCCTCTCTTCAATGAAAATGACTTCCCATATTGGAAGAAAAGGATGGAATCATATTTAAAGATGGGCATCGAGCAATGGTTCACCATCCAACGAGGGTACCGGGCACCTGTAGATGAAGCAACAAAAGTATTACTTGATTTAGAAAGATAGAGTCCAGAAGATAAAAAGAAAGCTCAGATCAACTCTAAAGCATTGAATGCGGTCCAGTGCAGACTCACAAAAGAAAAACTCAACCGAGTTGGCCCGCATGAGAATGCAAAGAAACTATTGGATAAACTCATCGAGCTACACGAAAGAACTCCCGATTCAAAGGTAATGAAATGCAACCTACTTCTTAATTCATTATTCAATATTAAAATATAAGATGGTGAGACTGCGAATCAGCTCCACGCTCAAATCAAGGACATCCTCAACGGTCTTCACCTAATCAGACACCAGATCGAAAACCGAGACATAATAAAATACGCCCTTAACTCATTTTCTCGAAACACACTATGGGCATCGATCATAGATGCCTATAAAGTTTTGAGGAACCTCTCAAAATTAAAACTAGATTTTGTGAATTAGAGTTACATGAATAAACTAATTTCCCGAAGGTTGAAAAAGAAATTGCTTTTCTTGCAAGTACATCAAAGGGAACTAAACCCAAAGCTGAAACTGAATCCGAATTAGAATCAGAAAAAGAAGAGAAACTAGTGAATCTGGTAAGGAAGATGTTCACTAAACATAAGAAAAGCTTCACCAAACTCGACATGAAGAAGACGTCTAAGTCTGCAATCAACATCTCAAAGGAAAATGTCATAAGCTACGGCTGCAACAAGAAGGGGCACTTCAAACATGAATGTCCGAATAAAGACCAAGTAAAGAAGAGAAAGAAAAAGAAAGCACTAAAAGCAACTTGGGATGAGTCTTCGGATGGATTGGGAGCAGGCGAACCGAAGTAAGCAAGCTACCTCGCACTGATGGCAACCGGAGGCAAATTGAACGAAGAAGACAAGTTTAAATACGAGTCAAGCCACGAATCTTCATCCGGGTCAAACCGACCCATGGTAAAATTATATATCAATGTAAATTCTTTTAAAATAATTATTTGCCTAAATAACTCCTAAAGGAAAATAACATCCTTAAGGCACAACTGAGCATGAACTCGGTGACTAGCCAAGTTCAAGACAAAGAAAGGCTCAATTCAAGTTGCAAAACTTGAGGAAGAAAACTCTATCCTAAAAAGTCAAGTCAATGAGCTCAAAGGGCAGTTGAAAAAGTTGAAAAAGTCTATCTAAATATGATACTTAGATCTCAAAGAGCTATGTACAATAAAACTAAACTTGGATACAAGTCCAACTTTATAATTAAATCATTTTTAGCCATAACTCAAAATTCAAAATTTACTAAAGCTTGGGTTCTAAAAGGGTGTCTAACCATGCAAGTAGGACTCAATCAATACTATATACCAAAATTCACTATATAAATCCAAATAAACCAAATAAATCACTCTCAACCTTAAAAATTAAACCTCCAAAAATAAATTCAAACCTAAAATCAGATAAACATAAATTAAAAAAAAACAAAATCAATGTAAACTCAAACTATGACCAAGATCTATTATAACTATAAAGCAAATCAACACAAACCTAAAACCTAAACCCAAAGTCTAATAATTCAGGGGAGGCTCTAAACTAGTTGACACCTCCAAAGTAATAATTTACCCAGTTGGGTAATTAGGACTAGCATAAATAGGGATAAAAGTTTAACTTGATAAACGGTACTAGAGAAGTTTTGATGATAGTAGGTTAAGGAAGCTCTACCTATGCATGTCTAGGAAGTTATGACTTCGACCTAGTGCATTTGGCTTAGTAGAACTAACTGAAGCTACCACTTACTAATCCTAACTAGGTAGATCAAAATTTTTTATTAAGTTCAGTAGATATGACTATTTGAAAATTTTTAAAGGCGTGGTTACTCTAATGATGTCCAGGTGACTCACCATAGCTTAGAAGTTTATTCAAAGAATCTGTGTTTGTTAAACTCAAAGCTAAACTTGAATCTAACACAAGTTAAATTAAATGCTAAAATTAAACCTAACTCATCTTACAAAATTATAAGATTTTTTGATTGAAAATATAAATCGGGTGAGATGAATAAGGATAAAATCAAATTCAGATTAATTAAATGAAAATCAAATTCAAATTAATTAAATGAAAATCAAATTTAAATTAATTAAATTAAAATAAAATTCAATTAAATTCAAAACTTAATAATCAAAATTAAACATAACTTAAAATAAAATTTTAACTTTAAACTTAATAATTAAAATTAGACTTAACTTAAAATTAAAATTAGAGCACCTCCTAAACATTTGGAGGTGCCCTTGGAAGGGCAGGAAAATTCCTACCCTAATTAACTAAAGGCGCTTTCAGTCGGTTGAAGGCATCCTCCATAACACATGGAAGATGCCTTCTATCAGGCGGAAGATGCCTTCAACCTGACTTCTCACAGTGAATAGAGGCAAGCTCTGTTCACATTTTCTTCTTATTCAAGGCACCTTCCAGCAGCTAAACTTCACCATTTTCTTCCTCTTTTCCTCCCAAACATCAATAATGCCTCCTAGGTACCTTCTAACTAGATCTACACAGTCATTTTCCTTATATCTTTGTTTTTGAATGTTTATGTGTATACATTATGTTAGGAAATGACGTAATGTTATTCTGTCATAGCCTAGTTCCAGCAGTACCCCATCTGCCATGCTAGATTTCCCACTGAGTGACTTAGGCTAGATTTTTTATAGTATTCATATATTGCACTTAAATCTAGGTTTTTGAGTATGTCATTCTTCACCCGATAATGTGCCCTGATCATAAAGGTTATTAACTATTATTAGTTAGATAGGCTAGTTTATTGTAGTCATTCAGTAAACCTAGATTTGTGTGCCCAATTCTACAACAATCTAGTAAAGATCGACGACCTGACATACTCTACTAGAGTTAGTAGGAAAGACTTTAGCTTCTCCTCTACTCTATTGTATGATAACTTAGGATTTATGAGGTCTGTCTGTCCATTTTTGTGTTACCTTAGTAGGGATTTTCTATTTGATGAACTCTACTCTCACATTACATTCGATACTATCGACATATACTTTTTTGGGGAGGAGGGACTACCTATTGTGACTGACTTTAGGTCCCTCTCTCTTAGGGTTTAGGATTATGTCCTATATCGAGTCTCGACCACTAGTATTTTGCCGATCATATCTCGTGATATTACTATGATGTGATCCTCCCACTCCTTCCTGTATGCATTATGCCAACGTCTAGACATCGATATTGTATTACACATGTTTCAGAATGTCATTCATGCATCCAGTCTCGTCACTAGGCGACAGGTTCATATGTCTTATTGTCATATTTTGATGTACATATTTTTGACCATAGGGGTGGATATGACCTAAGGTACGTCCACTTCCCTTAGCACATATAACGAGATTGGTCAGAGTTAGATTGCATTAGTGCATTGATGTACGCAAACATTTTGATCATTTACGCATGTTTTAGCGCACATTCATGTACTTTATGCATATATATTTGTTGCATGATTGCCTCTTTCATCGTGTATTCATTATATATACTCTTTTGTTTGGATATATGCTCTCTATTTGGTTTTGTGTTGACAGGGATAACTTTCGGAGCGAAAATGCCGATTATCAACGCACCGGAACAAGCCGAAGAACACAATCGTGCACTCCTTGCATGACCGTGTGACCAAACAGAAGGGGAGCAGTGAACGGCCGTGCAATCCTTGCACGGCCGTGCGGCCGAGACTGAGGCAAATCAACACACGGCTGTGCAACCCTGCACAGCCGTGCCACCCCAAGACCGAGACCAGGAAGTGCTCGGCCGTGCATCCTTGCACGGCCGTGTGGCAGGGACCAAGGCCAAACACCACACGACCGTGCAGCACCATCAGAGAAGGAAATGAACACGGTCGTGCCATCTTGGCACGATCATGTCGCCGCAGTGGAACCCTAGTCTATATAAGGGTTTTAACCCTTTTTCTCGAGGGAGAGAGCGCCGGCAAGCGAGCCGTCAGTTTGGGAAGCATCTTGGAGTCATCCCACGCTGTCTTGGACCTCCGTCCAGTGATCTTCCACCATTGCATCGACTCCAGAAGCAGAGGATTGGACCTGAAGGCCACTCGTCGACATAGGATAAGCATATTCTTTCCTTCTTTCCCCGTGTCTGAAGATTGTATGTTTATCTACGTTATGTTTTTGGGTATTTCTCCGACACTTATGGAGTAGATCCTTTGTTCTAGGATTAGGGAGTAGTTGTGGCTCGGTTTGATGTAAAACTAATATTATACTTACACTCGTTGGATGATCTTTTATGATTTGTCTCAATTGCATGTTGCTTGATTGCGTAGAACTTGTTAACCTTGTAGAGGGATTATTCCTAGATCGTACACCCGAGGAGCCCTAGTGACAGGGGTAACCCGTTCACGGACGTCTAGGATACTTCCTTGAAAGGAGAGTCAAATTCTCCTTAAGGAAGTGAGAGACCAAACCTAATTCTTAACCACTATTCTTAACTTATTAGTAAGAGTCGTGTCCCCAAGATTTACCTAGGTGCCCTAGTGACAGGGGTAAACCATGACAGGACTCCTTAGGGGCCTTCTTTACTCTGATATTTAAGAATAACCGCTTTAGCTTCCGGCAATTGCATGTTAAAGGACAACGAGTGTAGGATAAAGCGTGACACATCAATACCACCATAACGAAACCGACCTCCTAGAGCTCCTCATAACCAAAAGAACACTTTGCCTCACTAGCTCTCGACTCTTCTCCCCAACCTTTCTTCCCTATATTATTCACAACCATTGGTAGTCTAGCTAACCCTTAGTGAACAATTGCTAGTGCTTATAATCAATCCCTGTGGGATCGATATTTTTATTACTGACGATGAATCTGTGCACTTAAGGAAATGTAACAAGTTTTTGGCGTCGTTGCCGGGGATTGCGTCTATAACATTAGCAAAATTATATTGGATTAGACTAGGCTTTCTTACCTTCTTATTGCATTTCATTTTTTTGTTCCACTTAATATTCCATATCCTATTCTTGCATGCAAACTAGTCTCACAGGAGATTTAATCGCACATATGACTGTTTGTTTCACGTTTTTGGTTGGCCCAGATAGGACATGATGTTTAAACCGCTGAAGGATTACGGAGCCCCGAAGTCTATAAAAGAATTGGGACTGATTGTGCTCCCAGAAATCCCGACGAGGAATTTTATGCTCAGACCCTCGTTCATCTCGAAGGCTTAGGAAAATCAGTTTGGGGGATCAGATTTGGAGAATCCTTGCTTACATCTATTGGATTTCCATAGTTATTGCAACACACTGAGAGTAGAGGGGGTTCCGGATGACTCAATACAACTCATAATTTTTCCATTCAGTCTAAAAGGCAACACAAAAGTCTGGTTCAACACTCTGCAGCCGAGAAGCATCACGATATGGGATGAATTAGAAAAAAGGTTTCTAGACAGATATTTCCCCCCAAAAAGGACTGCTCATTTGAGGAATTAGATTTTGCACTTCAAGCAATGAGAAGGAGAGGCATTGCATCAAGCTTGGGATAGATACTTGTCAATCCTATATCAGTGCCCACATCATGGTATTCAGAGTTGGTTGATTCTTCACATATTCTACATTGGACTATCACTCCAAGACAAAAGCCTTCTGGATGCAGCGGCTGGGGAAACACTCATGAAAAAAGATCTGGTCGAAGCACAAGAAATAATTCATACAGTGGCATCAAATCTCAACGAGTGGTCAGGACAAGATGTGCTGAACTTATCTCTACACCCGATCACAGCAGGAGAAGACGTAGGAATGTGGACAGATGAAAGCAAGTTAAGACACGTAGGAAACGAGGTTAAGGAAGGATTAGAGGAACCCATCAGGGTGCAGTGCAAGGATGCGAAAATGATCTTTCCTTGGTGCGGAGAGGCCTTGTTAAAATCCCCAGGAGGATTGATATTTGGTGTGGAAACATCCGACGATCGAACATGAGTTTTGATAATGGCAAAGGATTCAAAGTTAAGGTTATGTTGTGATCTAACAAGTCTGTTTAAGTGTTTCAGAAAAAGTCCTGGCTGTGGTTAGGCAAGTGAAAACCCTAGGGGGTGGTAACCCTAGGTCATAGGGGGTGGTAACCCTATGCGGAAAGTCTTGGTGGGTCGAGTGCTTCAGGCAAAAGTCCTAGGGGGGGTAACCCTAGGTGGAAAGTCCTGGTGTCGCGAACCAGGTGAAAGACTGGACCAGCCGGGAAGCGGACGTCCAGCAGAAAGTCTGGAAGCATCGAGCACCGAGCAAAAGTCCAGTCGATCTGGAGGATCGCACTGACAATAGGTAAATCTCCTGAGTGGAGTAGGTGAGGATGCGTTCCCCATAGAGGGAATAGTAGGCATTGGGTCGACCTAGGGTTTCCGGTCAGAAATCCGAAATCAGACCTGGACAGTCCGACGACTGTCAAGTTTATCTATAATATTATCCATGTGCTAACTTTTTTTTGCAGTGTTTGTGTTTGGGACTAACACAATTTGCAGGAACAAAGGAGCATCTTTAACCTCGGATGAACAGTGTCCGAGGCGCCTCCATGGGGCTTGGAGGCGCCTCAGGTGCTAGCCGAAGCCAGCTGTCCAGAAGAGTTGGAGGCGCCTCGGAGGAAGCTGGAGGCGCCTTGGACCAGGCGTTGGAGGCGCCTTGGAGCAGCTTGGAGGCACCTTCAGAGGGATGAGATGCGACCAGGTTTGCGCTGATCCACCCGTAAGACTCGGCGGCCTGGAGGCGCCTCGGACAGGCTTGGAGGCGCCTCCAACACTGTTTATAAGGGGACTTCGAACAACAACTCTTAACAACTTCGCACAAGCAATCTTTCTGCAACCTGCTGCTAACGAGACGTTCCGACAAAGCCTCAACTCGATGCCGACTACCTGGAGCTCCAGATTTAGTCTTTTGTTGTCGGTATAAGTTTTATTATTACTGCTTTGAATTGTACTTAGTTTGTAATAGTTTTTACGAACTATAGTTGTTGGCCACCGAAAGCGGTCAGCGACTGCGGGCCTTCGAGTAGGAGTCGAGATAGGCTCTGAACGAAGTAACTTCTCGAGTCTTCTGTGTGTTTGTGCATTTTACTATTTCCGCTGCGTTATAACTCGATATTTTTATGAAATCGACTGTGAAAGCCATGAGCGCTATTCACCCCCTCTCTAGCGCTTCTCGATCCAACAATTGGTATCAGAGCGGGGTCATTTTGAATCAGTGCAACCACTATTCAAAAAATATTTTTTTTCATGGTATTTTCAGATTTTTCGGAGTCAAATTAGAATTAGCTTAATAGCTACATTCTAATTGTTTTATCGAATCAGTTTTGCTCGAGGTTGGTACAATACCACTCGAGCTCGTTTTTTTCTTCTTTCTCCCGCACTACTAATCCAAGACCTAGTCTTGGAACCGATTTTGTTGTTTTTGTCGTTCAGGATTTTAAATGGCACAACAAGAAGGTTTCAACACCGTTCACCCCCCACTTTTCTCTGGAGAAGACTTCGGATATTGGAAGGGGCGAATGGAAACCTTCCTCAAGACACAGTTCGACACGTGGATGATAATCAAGACCGGACTACAACTGCCATCCGACGAAGACGGCAAGCCAACACCCTGCGAAAAATGGGAACCGACCCTAATCAAGAAGGTGGAAGCTGATGCCAGAGCAACCTGCACCCTCCAATGCGGACTGACCAAGGAGGAACTCAACAGAGTTGGACCATTCTCCAGTGCAAAAGAGCTTTGGGAGAAGCTGATTGAACTCCACGAGGGAACCTCCGACACAAAAGTAAGTAAACGTGCCTTGTTGCTTAATAAATTGTATAACCTAAAAATGCAGGAAGATGAGACGACCTGTCAACTCCATGCACGTATACAAGACATCCTAAACTCCCTCCACGTAATCGGTCAAAAGGTCGAGAATAGGGACATCATAAGGTATGCACTCAACTCTTTTCCTAGGAGTACATTATGGGCATCAATGGTAGATGCCTACAAAGTCTCCAAAGATTTATTTTCAATTAGATTAGACGAGCTATTTTCAGAATTCGAACTTCATGAGCAGATTAATACACAGCCTTCCGAGAAAGGAATTGCTTTGCTTGCAGGTACCGATGGAGCTCGCGAATCAAGATCACGACAAAAAATCGAACAGGAGCTGGAAGCAGAAACCGACTAAGATGAAGAAGACAATGAACTAACCATTGAACTCATGAACCTTGTGAAAAGACTCTACAAGAAGAAGAAAGGCTTCAACAAGAGGGACCTAAAGAAGGCAGTCCAATCCAAGGAGGTCCAACCGAATTCTAAGGTAAAATTTGAGGTGATCTGCTACGGATACAACCAGAAGGGGCACATCAAGGCCAACTGCCCTAACCCAAAGGAAGCAAAGAAGCAGAGAAGGAAGAAGGCCTTGAAGGCAATATGGGATGAATCTTCCTCAGAAGACGACGACGATGAACTCGATCAGACAAGTTTACTGGCACTGATGGCCCGGGACCAAATCAACCTGTCCGAGAGTGAAAGCGAGTCGGAGGCCAAGTCCGAGCGAAGCCACGGATCCGTATCCATTTCCGAAGGGTCCGATCCCTCTGTAAGTATCTCTCGACTCAATAATTTAGTTAATTATTTGTTACGAAAATTAGCTAAATCAAACCTTAGAGTCAAGTCACTTCTAAAGGAAGTAGAAGTCCTTAAAGAAGTGACTAACTCCGAATCTTTGACTGAACAAGTTCAGACTGGAAATTCAACTCAAGTCTAAAAACTTGTAGAAGAGAATTCCAGCCTGAAAATTCAAGTCAAGGATATGGAGAAAACACTAGAACGGTTTTCTTTAGGTTCCAAGAATCTTGACCTAATTCTTGGGACACAAAGAGTTGTTTACAATAGAACTGGTCTAGGATTTAAACCAAAGAAAAAATATAAATCTTATTTATCTCTTGTACAAAGAGCAAATAGAAAAACAGTCCAAGCATGGGCCCCCAAGTCCAAATTGATTAATCAAGTTGGACTTGGTCAATATTGGATCCCGAAGGATCAAATACACTACCTCGATAGACCATATCGAGGCTATGATTCAGGGGAAGCAAAAAGGAAGATGATATTAATAAAACGAACATAATTCAAAATTCAAAATTAAATTAAAAATTTAAAATTAAATTCAATAAAAAATAAAAAATTAAATTAAAAATTAAAAATTCAAAATTCAATTAAAAATTTGAAATTAAATTAAAAATGTAAAATTCAAAATTCAATTAAAAATTCGAAATTAAATTAAAAATTAAAAATTCAAAATTCAATTAAAAAATTTGAAATTAAATTAAAAACTCAAAATTCGAAATTCAATTCGAAATTAATTCAAAATTAAAAGTAAAATTCAACTTAAATCAAATAAAAATAGAAGGAGGATCCAGAATAGCTGGCACCCCCAACTAAACTACCCGACTGGGTAACTGAACTTAATCTACCCGACAGGGTAATCGAACTTTACCTACCCGGCAGGGTAAATAGGGTTAGATTAAAATGGGCTAGGTTTAACATGACCCATGGTACTGGTGAAGTATTGGATGATAGTA
The DNA here is from genome assembly GCF_018446385.1 of Zingiber officinale. Classification (NCBI taxonomy): domain Eukaryota; kingdom Viridiplantae; phylum Streptophyta; class Magnoliopsida; order Zingiberales; family Zingiberaceae; genus Zingiber; species Zingiber officinale. The sequence continues at coordinate 103,538,002 of NC_055990.1, forward strand.
CGTTGGGGAAACTTAGTCATCGCATGTCTAGGAAGATATGGCTTCGACCTGGTGTATTTGGCTAAGTGGAACTGATCGAAGCTACCCTTTATGGATCCTAACCAGTTAGACCAAGGTTTTGTACTAAGTTCATGTTGGGTTTTTCGGGCCGTAAAAACCGCTTTTTCGCGTCGTGGAAACCCCGAAACTCCCTAGCCAACGGATCCGTGCGAAGAGTATAGAACAAAATTTTACATGTACGAGTTTACTAACTAGATCTACTCTTAGATCTATATGTTTAGAAAATTACCCTTGATGCATGCCCTTTTCGAATCACGCTCGTCCAAGGAAGTGCCGGATCTCAAGATTGTCAACGTAGACAATCCTCTAGAAGTATCCACACGAACAAGATGTGTTCTCTAACACACAAGGATGGAGAAGAGAACACCACAAGTGTGCTAGCACTTCTTGATGCTCTCGGATGGGATTGGAAGAAGAAGAAAGGAAAAGAAGAGAACACACTCCTCTAAAAATATCTCTATGTGACTTTCACTAACCTTTCTTCTTGGATTAGACTCACTCTCCTTTCTTCTCCCTTGCTTGAAACCCACGACCAAGAGAAGAGAAGGAGCAAAAAAAGAGCTTGAGGAAGAAGATGATGTGAATGTGAGTGAATGAAAAATTTATTCTCATTCAAAACCAAAAAGGTAACCCCCATTCTCATTAAATGTGGCCATTAAAGAGAATAGATTTGTAACCCCCATGAGGTGACACACTTTGATGATGTGGCACATCATCATTAGTCTTCCTAATGCCAAATCACTAATGATGTGGCAAATAGTCAAGTCAAACTTGACTCTTCCTCTTCCTCTCAAGTCAAGTCAAACTTGACTTAATCTCTCTCATGGTTGATCTAATCCAACCATTTAATTCAAGCCAATTTAATATAATGAATCTAATTCATTTAATTAAATTGATTCAATGAGTCATAATCTAAATTAGACTCATTGAACACATGAATCAACTTTTGTCCAACTCAATTAGCCCAATTAGGATTACTCTTAATCCAATTTGATTCATCACATGAATCTAATCCTCTTGGTTCATCATATGAACCTAATCTCCATCCACTTGTTCTTTGTGTGTGACCCAATAGGTTCTTGTAACGTTGGCAATGCCCCTAAACCCATTTAGGACCATAAGTAATGAGCGGTATCTAGAATACATCATTACTACCCAAGTTACAAGAATGTTGAGATCCAACATCACCTTGTGACTACTAATTGTGACTCCTCACAAAATATAACAAGTGTCCTTCTATCCTAGACATCTAGATTGATCAATGTGAGGCATAGACCGTGTCATCCTCTGATCAATCTAAATCCTGAACTCCAAGTAGACTCACTAAATCAAATGAGCTCAATATCTCATATTGACTCATTTGGGCATGACCATGCACTTCGTGGTCTCACTCTATCAAGAATACCGATGTCTCTCCCGTCATATAGGAGGGATAGATCCCATCTACATCACTCATATCCCTCCGCATAATTTGTTACATACCCAGTAATCGCCTTTATAGTCCACCCAGTTACGGGTAACGTTTGACGAAACCAAAGTACATAACTCCTTATGTAGGGATCCATGGTGACTTCAGGTCCAAGGACTAGTAGTCATACTAATAGCCACATGAGAAAGTATATGACACTCATATAACGATCCATGATACTTTCTCATGGCGGGTCATTCAGTATACATTCTCCAATGCATACCCATGTGTCAACTTAATATCTCTATATCCATGAATTGTGAGATCAAGTCATCGAGTTGACCTACATGCTAGTCTTATTGCATTAACATTGTCCCTGAATGTTAATACTCGACTAGGAATGATTAAGAGTAGTGTTCCCTATATCATCTCACTATCGGTTCAACTAACCGATTGATATAGGTGAGAACCTTCTACTCAAGGACGCTATTATACTTAGTTTATTTGGCACCAATACAAGTAAGTATAATAACCAAAACAAATGTCTTTTATTTATATAGAATATGATACAACAAGTCTATAATACAATCATCAAATGATTGGCTCTAGGGCTCTAGCTAACAATCTCCCACTAGCACTAGTGCCAATCAGTGTAGGCTCTAGGCCCCAATGACCTAGTGTGACCATCATGCTTCCTCTGTGCCAAAGCCTTGGTCAAGGGATCTACGATGTTAGCCTCTGTGGGTACTCTGCAAATCTTCACATCTCCTCTCTCGATAATCTCTCGAATGAGATAGAAGCGCCGTAGTATGTGTTTGGTCCGCTGGTGTGAGCGAGGCTCCTTCACCTGTGCTATAGCTCTATTGTTGTCACAATAAAGCTCAATAGGGTCAGAAATGCTAGGAACCACCCCAAGTCCAGTGACGAACTTGCGAATCCAAACTGCCTCCTTTGTTGCCTCTGATGCAGCAATATACTCGGCCTCTGTCGTAGAATCAGCTATTGTGTCCTGCTTCGAACTCTTCCAGCTCACAGCACCACCATTTATGCAAAACACGAACCCTGACTGCGATCGATAATCATCCTGGTCGGTCTGGAAGCTAGCATCACTGTAACCCTTTACAGCTAGCTCATCATTGCCTCCATATATCAAGAAATATTCTTTAGTCCTTTTTAAGTACTTAAGAATATTCTTGACAGCTATCCATGCTGGTTGCTACTCGGAAAACCTAATGGTTCCACTGTACAAAAATTTTGTACAAAGGTTTGAACCTTTTCCTCGCTACCATGTGTTCTTTTAAATTAAACTTGGATCGCCTGCGGAACTTAACACGTTTGATCCTAAGTTTAATTTATTTGTTCTTTTAAGTTTAGAGTTGGATCTTCTGCGGAACTTAACACGTTCGATCCAAATCACCTAGGTTATTAATTTCATTAAATATTAATTTCTAAAATTGGCTTCCAGGACTGCATGGCGAGGCACATGACCTTCTTGGATATGGGAACAACAACCACCGCCTAGACAAAGCCTTTTAAGGAAAGCTAATATTTAATTTCCTTAAATAACTTTAGGTCAACCAAAAAGAACAATCAAATCACAAGGAAAAGAAAAATAAAAGAACACAACATCGAAAACTAATTCGAAATACTAGAATTGCATGCCTCTTGTATTTGGTATTTTTACATGGAGATAAAACTAACATGATGCGGAAAACTATATTAGTTATACCTTACTTAGTAGATAATGACCTCTTGATCTTCTACCGTATTCCTCTTCTAATCCCGGACGTTGTGTGGGCAACGATCTTCCGAGACGAAAACCACCAAGGCACCTTCTTCTTCTTTGCAAGGTTCGGCCACCACATGACTCCAAGAAAGGATGAGGTTCGACCACTACCACCAAGCTCCAAGGGATGCAAGAGCGAAGCCTCCTTTCTCTCCTTTTCTCCAAGCTAGATCCGGCCACCACAAGGACTCCAAGAGAACAAGATGGTTCGGCCACAAGAAGGAGAAGAGAGAAGAGGAAGAGGCCGGCCACCAAGGAAGAGAGGGAGGAAAAGAATAATAGAGTTGTCTTCCATAAAGCCTCCTCTACCCCCTCTTTTATAATCCTTGATCTTGGCAAATAAGAAAATTTAAATAAAAACTTCCTTAATTCTTTTGCCATGAAAAGGAAAAGTTTATTTAATTAAAAATAATTTTGCTTTTCATTATAACATGGCCGGCCACTTATTTCCCCAAATCAAGGAGAGTTTTAATTAAACAAGAATTAAAACTTCCTAATTTGTTTCCGGAAATTTATAAAAATTTCTCCAATAATTTTATCCCTTCATGATTGGTTTATAAAAAGGAAATTTAATAAATTAAAATCTTTTTTTTAAACATGTGGATAAAAAAGAAAGTTATCTCTAAAAATTAAAATCTCTTTTAATCTACAAATAAGGAAAGATATCAAATCTTTTCTTAATCTTTTGTAGAAACTTATAAAAGAGAATATTTAATTTTTAAATTCTCTTTTAAATCATGAACATGGTTAAAAAAGAAAGTTTTCTTAAAATTTAAAATCCACCTTTTAATCAACAAATAAGGAAATATTTCAAATTTTAAACTCTTTTTTAAACATGTAGATGATTTACAAATAAGGAAAGTTTTTACCAAAAATTAAAACCATCCTTTTAATCTACAAATAAGGAAAGAGATTAATCTCTTCTCTTAATCTTTTGTAGAAAGTTATAAAAGGAAATTTTTAATTTTTAACTCTCTTTTAAAACCATGATATCCACATAAGAAATAATTTTAATAAAAATCCTTTTTAATATTTTAGTGGCCGGCCACCTAACCTTGGGACCCAAGCTTTGGCCGGCCACCAACTTGGCTCATCCACTTGGTCTTGGCCGGCCCTAGCTTGGGTTCCAAGCTAGCTTGGCCGGCCCCATTGGATGGGTAAGAAGGTGGGTATGTGGTGGGTATAAATCTCTATATACAAGAGGATACGGTAGGGACTGAGAGGAGGAATTAGTTTTGGTCTCCTGATAAAATTAAGCATCTCGTGTTCGTCCTGAACACACAACTTAATTTTATCAATAATAATTCATTCCACTAGAGAACTATTATTGAACTACCGTACCAATCCCAAATTACATTTTGGGCTCCTTCTTATTATGAGTGTGTTAGTCTCCTTGTGTTTAAGATGTCGAATGCTCACTAATTAAGTGAGTTACTGACAACTCATTTAATTAATATCTTAGTCCAAAAGTAGTACCACTCAACCTTATTGTCATGTTGGACTAAGTCCACCTGCATGGTTTAACATGACAATCCTTATGAGCTCCTCTTGGGGGACATTCTCAACCTAGATTACTAGGACACAGTTTCCTTCTATAATCAACAACACACACTATAAGTGATATCATTTCCCAACTTATCGGGCTTATTGATTTATCGAACTAAATCTCACCCATTGATAAATTAAAGAAATAAATATCAAATATATGTGCTTGTTATTATATTAGGATTAAGAGCACACACTTCCATAATAACTGAGGTCTTTGTTCCTTTATAAAGTCAGTATAAAAGAAACGACCTCTAATGGTCCTACTCAATACACTCTAAGTGTACTAGTGTAATTATATAGTTAAGATAAACTAATACCTAATTACACTACGACCTTCCAATGGTTTGTTCCTTTCCATTTTGGTCGTGAGATACTGTTTATAATTTACAAGGTACTGATAACATGATCCTCTATGTGTGACACCACACACCATGTTATCTACAATATAAATTAATTGAACAACTACATTTATCATAAATGTAGACATTTGACCAATGTGATTCTTATTTCTAGATAAATGTTTATACCAAAAGCTAGACTTTTAGTATACATCCTAACAATCACCCACTTATACTAAAAGACTAAGCTGCTATATCTGCTGCCATACATCTGATTCTCAACCCTTCAACATGCCCATCAAAAGATCTTGCCTTAAGGGCCTTAGTGAAAATATCTATAGATCATCATCTGATGCAATCTAGGCAGCAACAACTTTTCCTCGTTTATACGATTTCTCGTATTGGGTGGTACTTGCGCTCTATTGTGTTTACTTACCTTATAGACTCATGGTTTCTTCGAGTTTGCTACCGCACCACTATAATTACAATAAATTGTAATAATCTTTGGACAAACCAGAAATCATATCTAAGTCTATCTTGAGGTTATTGAGTCATTCAGCTTTTATGACTACCTCAGAGGTTTGCCATATACTCAGCTTCTATGGTGGAGTCCAGAAAAACACCTATGCTTATCACTCTTCCATAGTTTTGACTTTACCTCCTAAAGTAAACACAAAACCCCGAGGTTGACTTACTATTGTCCCTATCCGACTAGAAGTCAAAATTCGTGCAACCCACAGGGACCAAATTAACTACCTTGTAAGCTAGCATATAATCTCTAGCGCCTCTAAGGTACTTCAATATATGTTTTACTGTAGTCCAATGTCTTGTCCAGGATTACTTTGATATCTGCTAACTATGCCCTTGGCAAAACAGATTTCTAATCTCGTGCATAGCATACATTAGGCTTCCGACAGCCGAAGCATGAAGAACTGCCTTCATTTCCTCTATCTCCTTTGATGTCTACGGAGACATTTCTTTAGATAAAGTTACTCCATGCTAAAAAGGTAAGAAACCTTTCTTGGAGTTTTGCATGCTTAAAACGAGCAAGGATTTTTTCGATATATGAAGCTTGGGATAAGTAAAATATTCTTTTCTTGCGATCCCTTATCACTTTGATCCCAAGAATATATACATTCTCCCAAGTCCTTCATATCGAATTGTTTGGACAACCATACCCTTACTTCTGACAACATTTTGATATTGTTTCCAACTACCAAAAATGTTATCTATGTATAGTACAAGAAATACCACCACGTTTCCATCACACTTTTTGTATACACAAGACTTATCCGGTTACTAAATAAATCCATAGGTCTGGATTATTTTGATAAACCGGATGTTTCAAGACCTTGAAGCTTGGCTTCAGTCCATAGACTGATTGAGCTTGCACACAAGATGCTCTTTGCCCTTTGCAATGAACTCTTCTGGTTACTTTATATGGATGCTTTCTTCAAGACTTCCATTTTTTATTAGAATACATATATTCTAATTCTGTATTCATTGCTCTTTGCCAAGATGCTGCATCTTTATCTTGGAGTGCTTCATCATATGTCCAGGATCAGACTCATGTTCATTTGGGATCAAGTCCAAAAACTCTCCCAAAACATGAATTTTTTAGGTTTGCTGGACAACCCTCCCACTACGATGAGCCACTGTCTATGTATCATTTATGATACGTGTTGCAATTTCTTGTGATATTTAATCTTGTACAGTTGGTACTAGATTAGACATGTCCTTTATAATTTCTTTAAGAACAAATTTACTTATGGGCTTGTGGTTTATTACATAGTTCTTTTCTAAAAATCGGTCAATGATTCTAACAATGACCTTCTAATTTTTAAGACTATAAGCCTACTTTCGTTTCTTTAGGATAACTCACAAATAAGTGAACTCCTGCCCAACTTATCAGTGTCTCTCATGTGCTAGACCACCCAAATCTGAATATGGTTCTGACTAGGCTTACGCCCATTCTGCAATTCTATGGGAGTAGAGAGTTCTGACTTTAGAAGGTATTATGTTCACTTCTGTTTCTAGTGTATATCCTTAAAATGAATTTGGTAATCATCAATCTACTTATTTCCATAAGAGTCTTATACCTTCTTTCTACTACACCATTCTGTTGGGGTGTACTAGGTGCAGTTAGTTGGGATTGAGTCCCGACTTCTGATAAGTGACTCCTAAATTATCCCAAGAGGTACTTGCCACTATGATCTTACCATAGTGAATTGATACTTTTACTTTAACATTTCTCCGCATCAGCCTTGTACTCTTTGAACTAATCAAAGCACTTAGTCTTGTAGCACATCTAGTAAATGTATTTGTATCTTGAATAGTTGTCTATAAAATAGATGAAATATTCGATACTACCTCTTGTCTGGATAGTCATAGGATCACACAAATCAGAATGAACCAATTCTAACATATCTTTGGCTTCATACCCTTAGACTTAAAAGCTTCTTGGTTATTTTTCCTTCCAAGTAAGACTCGCAGGTTGGAAAGATTTCCAATACTAATGAACCCAAAAGTTCATCAACTACCAATGAATCCTACTCAAGTTAATATAACCTAGCCTTAGATGCCAAAGATATAAATGATTCATTTCCGAAGGTTGCTTTCTCTTATTAAAGTTAGAAGATGTGTTATAATTTTCATTTATTGCATCGTGGGAGTTATTGGATTATAAATTGTCAACCAACATACCAGAATAGATAACTTCTCTATTTTTCTTGATAACAACTTTGTTATCAAAATAGACACAATATCTATTCTATAATAGTTTAGAAACTGAAATCAGGTTCTTTCTAAACTTAGTACGTAAAGACAATTTCTAATAATCCATATTTTATTCATATTAAAGGATAAACATCTCTCACTGCAACAGCTGCCACTTTTACAGCAGTGCCCATGTGGGCGGTGTTTTTATTTTCATTTAGTTGTCGGGTTTCCTGGAACTCTGCAATGAATTACGGACATGATTAATGGCATCTGTATCTACACTCCAGGTTCTGGTAGATAACACCACTAAACATGTTTCAACTAATGAATTAAATACACCTATATTGTTCTTAATTCTAAGAAGACAGTCTTCCTTAATGTCCAAGTCCTATTTCCAATTATTACAATTGGGACTACTAAGTCTTTTCTATAGTATAACATCTAGGGAATTGACAAACATTTTAAATCCTAAGAATCACAAAAATATTTGATCAAGATCAATTCCTTAAAATCCCCATGAATTTTGTATGCCACGATAGTGTGGACGTATACAAAATCAAAGAAGAGATTTTATCCATTAATTTTATTATCTCATCAACTTTACTTTATGACGAATAAAATTAATAGTTGATATGTCTTTGATCAAATATTTGGTCAAACTTTTGAATTTAAAATAACATTGATTCCTCAAACAATATTATTTAAATTCACCAACACCTCAAACATCGTTGATCCTGTCTGAGAAGCTGACCACAACGGAGATCCGGAAGAAAGAAACCCACCGTGCTGATGAAGAACAACGCGGATAGAACCTCGATCCGAGAAACCCAAAGCGGATCGGGAGAAAACCAGAATCACCTAAGGAAATCCGATAAGTAGGAGGGAATCCCAGTCCGAAGGGGAGAAAGTGGGACTCCCAAGCTTCCAAGGCCCCCTGCACACAAGAGACCAGCCAACACTATCGTCAGTGACCCAAGACCGGGGTGGGAATCCCTGGCTAGGCCCTCCGACGCTCAAGTTAGTGATCTCTCTTGATGTGAAGGAAGAAGAAAGAAGATGAACAGTAGCCAGGAAATTAGGGTTGTGAAAGTACACGATGTTGTGAACTCACCTTGCCAACGGAGAGGATTCCCCCTTTTATACCACTTCATATAACCTCCGTAATCATGAAGTGGACCCCGGTTTGTTAGAATTCGTTATGAGATGATGTCAGGTGCGTACTTGCGGAAGATGATTTTTAAGGAATCTTTTTTGTACCCCAGATGTACCTTCTTTGTCGTTTAGCACCTGCAAGATAACCTGAAAGCATATTTCCCACAAAAATATATAACATGAATTATTTTATATAATACCTATCATGAATTATTTTATTTGACACCTCCTTGTTATGTTACAAGATAACAATAAGCTGCCTTTTATTCAACATGTTTCTAAGACATTGATTGAATGATCTTTGTTAGCTATCTACTTGAAAGAACATTCCCGACCGATATTAATCTATCCTTATCCTAAGGGTATGTCACGACCGATGTTGACCTAACTTTATCTTGAAGACATGTCCTGGCCGATATTATTCTACCTTCATCCGGAAGGTATGTCTCGACCGATATTGGCCTACCTTTACCTTGACGGCACGTTCTGGCCGATATTATCCTACCTTTATTCAGAAAGTATTCCCTGACCAATATTAGCCTATCTTTGTTCTGAAGATATGTACCGGCCGATATTGGCCTGTCCTCCTTCGGCAAGGTATATTCCGACCGATATTAGCCTATCTTTGTTCTGAAGGCATGTCCCGGCCGATATTGGCTTATTTTCATCCATAAGGTATGTCCTGATCGATATTATCCTACATTTATTCGAAAAGTATTCCCTGACCAATATTAGCCTATCTTTATTCTGAAGATATGTACCGGCCGATATTGGCCTGTCCTCCTTCGGCAAGGTATATCCCGACCGATATTAGCCTATCTTTGTTCTGAAGGCATGTCCCGGCCGATATTGGCTTATTTTCATCCATAAGGTATGTCCTGATCGACATTATCCTACCTTTATTCAGAAGGTATTCCCTGACCAATATTAGCCTATCTTTGTTCTGAAGATATGTACTGGCCGATATTGGCATGTCCTCCTTCGGCAAGGTATATTCCGACCGATATTAGCCTATCTTTGTTCTGAAGGCATGTCCCGGCCGATATTGGCTTGTCTCCTTTGATTCTTTCTTCCTTTTCTTTCCTCATCGGGAGACCCACAAAACCTAACCCATATCACTAGCCTTCCCTTCAAGTCTAGTCGAAGGAGGTGTAGACGACTGACTAGACATAAATATGGTCCTGTCTTTTCCTACCCGTGACTCTGCTCCAGATTTTGAAATGACCTCACAGATTTTGTGTACCACTGTCCTAATAAATTAAGTATAGCAATCCTGTGAGCCTTTTGCTCCTTTAAATAGGGCTATAACCTTCTCTTCATCCACAACCCATCTCAATTCTTTTCCTTCCTTGCCACCTTTTATTGTTAAGGCTATGGTCTCGGATCCTCCCCTTTGGGGGCGATTTTTGTTGGACCAGGTGAGATCTATGTATGAGTTTGTTGGGATTTTTGTTCCGACTATTTCAGGGGTTCAAGGGATCGTCTTAAGAGATGAAGCTTCACAGTCTAGATCTTTTATCCAAAGATGCAGGTGCTCTAAAGGACCCAAGAAACTTCAAAGAAATTTTTACTACTTATAGAGGGGCAGCCAAATGACCCATGGGTGTTGTGTGAAGGGCACAACACATGTTACCCTTGGGCTAAGATTGGTTGCTCCACTTGTTGAGCTCATACGGCTTGAGAGGGGAAGTGGTTTCTACATTTATTTTTCCGTTATGGAATGAATCAATGTTTCCCCTTCTCATCGCCCTTGAGCTTTTGTCTTTTGTGGCTTTCTTCGTCCAGGGCAAAATATTGCCTCTTATGTGCCTTGGCAAGCTCGGACGAAGTGGGCTGTTTCCATCTCTGCTCCATGGTAAGTTTGAATCCAGTGGGACTAAAATTTTCTGAGTGCTCTAAGAGTTTATGCTTGTAATATTTGTTATCTATTTGAGGTTTGCTATTCCTGGGGGAAATGTAATGCTATGTATTTGATCAGATTCTAAGTATAAAAACAATTTTTTGTATCTAATCAAAGGCTTTTACTGACTCCTTCTATTATTTACAATGTGGTGTTGTGTTCATCATTTCTTCATGTATCCTATGTGTCATTTATCATAGCTAAGGTTATCTTAACTGTTAGTATAGTTTGATATTATAACCAATGTTATACCAACTGATGTTGTCTTATTGACTAAAGTCAATATCATACTTATTTAGCATAACCACAGTTTCCCCCGTCAATATAAATTTATTTCGACAAACACTAAGTCGTGTTTTATAAGGATAATTTAAAAATTTATTATTCTCCTAAATTTCTATCCTTAAAATGTTTTTGTCTATAGCCTGGGTTTGGTCAAAAAGTTCAGTCCTTTTTATTATGCCCAGTCGATCACGTCTTCTTTCGAGGTTTCTGAACTGGTGATCACCCCTTAAGAGAGCCTGTTTGGCCACCCCTTAAGGACGCCGATCAACTAAATAGAGGTTTAAATTCTCCGATCGCCCCTTAAGAGAGCTTATCCGGTCACCCCTTAAGGTTGTTGATCGATTGAATGGAGGTTTAAAGTCTCCGGTCACCCCTTAAGAGAGCATGTCTAGTCACCCCTTAAGGTCACCGATCGACTAAATGGAGGCTAAAGTCTTCAGTTGCCTCTTAAGAGGGCATGTTTGATCACCCCTTAAGGTCGGTAATCGACTGAATGGAGGTTTAAAGTCTCCGTTCGTCCCTTAAGAGAGCCTGTTCGGTCATGCCTTAAGGTCGTCGATCGACTAAATGTTCAAGAAACCAATATATCTATTGTGGAAAATGTGTATGTTTCTAGATAATATTGCTTGTGCTTTCCATTAATTACACCAGAAAGCTTAACACAATGTATAAATGAATCTAGGAATAACCCTTTGTTACAATTTTGTCTCATCCTCTGATGGTATGATACAAGCTAAGTCACTGTCTTGTCCCGCACTTCTTCTATCAGATCGAGCTCCATAAGGTGTCGTCCTGCATTATCTTCATCATACAAACGTCTTCTATTGGACTCAACTCCGATTTCAATTGGGACTACTGCCTCACCACCATATACTAAATGAAAAGGAGTTATCCCTGTTGATTCTCAAGGGATCGTACGATATGCCCATAATACACTAGGTAACTCATCTACCCAGCTACCACCAACATGATCTAATTTAATTTTGAGCCCTTTGATAATCTCTCTATTAGTTACTTCAGCTTAATCATTGCTCTGTGGATATGCCACAAAGGTGAAAGCCTTTGTAATACCATACTCCAAGAACCACTCTCTAATTCTAATGCCTTGAAATTGTCTCCCATTATCTGAAAATAACTTGTGCGGAATACCAAATATACAGATAATATGTTGCTATAGGAACTTGATGACTGCTTGTTCAGTAATTCTTGCCAACGGCTCAGCCTCCACCCATTTTAAAAAATAATCTACAACCACTAATAAAAACCTCCTTTGAGTAGGTACAATAGGAAATTGTCTCACTATATCCATCCCTCATTGATCAAAGGGACAAGATACAATGGAAGTCTTCAACAATTCAATAGAGTGATGAGGGATATTCTGATGCTTTTGATAAGACAAACATGTTCTTACAAGCTGAGCGGCATCCGCTTGTAAAGTAGGCCAAAAATATCCAACTAATAATATTTTTATGGCAAGAGATCTCCCCCCCCCACATGACTACCACAAGAACCTTGATGCACTTTATGTAGAATATACTACACATCATCTGGTCCGATACACTTAGTAGAGGACTAGAAAAAGCCCTTTTATATAATTGATTAACCACCATGGTATATCGACTAGCTCTCTTCTTAAACACACGTGCTTATTCTTCGTTAGCTGGAAAGATACCTTGCTATAAGAACATGATGATTGATGCCCTCCAATCACCTTATATTTCCACATCAGCCTGTCATTCAATACAAGACACCAACACTGCTTGCTCCACAAGTCTATCTAAGTTCCATGGTATTATAAAGGAAGTCAATTTAGCTAATTCATCTGCTACTTGATTATCCGATTGGATAATCTTCTGTATGCTTACTTCTTAGAATCCAGGCTTTAACTTCTCAAATGCTTCTGCATTTAATTTGAGTCACTCATTATTGATCTTAAAATTACCTATTAATTGTTGTGCTGCTAACTGAGAATCAGAATAAATCAAAATCTAAGTGGCCCCTACGTGCCTTGCAGCTTGCAGTCCTACTATTAACGCATCATATTCTGCTTCATTATTAGTAGCTCTATAATTTAATCGAACAGATAGTTGCATTCAATCATCCCTTAGTGATATGAGAAGAATTCATATTCCACTGCCTTGCCGAGTGGAAGATCCATCAATATATATTTTCCAAGTTCCCTCTTCCTTTGGACCTTATATTTCTATTATAAAATCGGCTAAGGCAATTGGGCTTTGATTGCTGCTCGAGGTTGATACTGTATATCATATTCATTAAGTTCAGTTGTCCATTTGATTAGTCACCCGAACGCTTCCGGGTTAATGAGTACTTGACCCAAAGTACTATTAGTTAGTTCTATGATTGGATGTGATAAGAAGTAAGGGTGTAATCTCTGAGCGGCCAGAATCAATCCATAAGCCAATTTCTCGAGTGCAGTGTAGCGGCACTTGGCTTCCTTTAATAAGTGACTTAAAAAATACACAGGTTGCTGTTCTTTCCCCTCTTGTCTCAGCAAAACTGAGCCAACAACATGCTCGGTAGCTGACAGATATACCCATAAATTTTCCCCCATTATTGGTTTAGCTAATACAGGCAGAGTAGAAAAATAATTTTTTAACTATTCAAATGCATTATCACAATCTTCATCCCATTAGAATTTAGTAGCCTAGCAGAGTATCTTAAAGAAAGGGAGATTTCGGTCGTCCGATTGAGAGATAAAGCACGATAGAGTGGTGATCTGGCCGATTAACCTCTGCGCTTCCTTCATATTACATGGTGGTGCCATATCTTGGAGTGCTCACACTTTGCTGGGATTAGGTTCTATTCCCCGTTCGGTCACCATGTATCCTAAAATTTTTTCACTTTTAGCTCCAAACAAACACTTACAAGGGTTGAGCTTAAGTCCATACTGCCTTAGAGTGCTGCAAGTTTCTTCTATGTCTGCACATAAATCCGAGGCTCGCAGAGATTTGATAAGGATGTCGTCCACATAAACTTCCATCTTTCTCCTGATCTGCTTTTGAAAGACTTTATTCATGAGCCTTTGATAAGTAGCCCCTGCATTCTTTAGTCTGAAAGGTAAAACATTATAATAATAAGTACCCTCGGTAGTTATAAAACTAACCTTTTCTTGATCCTCCTTAGCAAGAGGGACTTGATGATATCCCTGATAAGCATCTAACATGCAGGTAAACTCACATCCAGCAGTAGAATCCACCACTTGGTCGATGCGAGGTAAGGGATAAAAATCCTTTGGGCAAGCTTTATTGAGATTCCGAAAGTCTATGCACACTCGCCATTTGTTTCCAAGCTTGGAAACCAGGACCACATTAGCCAACCAGCTTGGGAATTGCACCTCTTGGATATAACCAGCTTCTAGTAACTTATCCACCTCTTCCTTGATGATTTTGTTCTGATCAGCTCCAAAATTTCGCTTCCTCTGTTTGGTCGGTCGAGCATCAGGATGGCTCGCTTTCGGGTGAGAGAATGTTCGAGGCACTACCAACCCCATCACAATCCGATTCGTCACATCTGATATAAATACCCCTCCTTTTTTTATGATGACCTGACACATACCTTTTCTGATCACCACGTCACATAGGCCTTTTGCCTTTCTATTGCGGTCCTCAGCGTCTGCTGAGCTACCAACGTCCTAATCTGACGACCGTCGTGTGTTTTTCAAACCCTAAACCCTTCGTCTCCTCTTTAAACCTTGTCCTTCCTTTTTTCTTCTTTAGAGTTCTTTTCCTATTGCTGCCTTCGACCAGTCCTCGTGCTCACCGTTTCACGACGATCCCCTTTCTTGTCTCCAGTAAGTAATCCCTTGTTTCCCTAGCCTATACCTTTGTTCATGGCTGAGGAAGCAATTGCTCCTTGGTATGTCCATATGTCTTCTGTCTTTGATAAGAATGCTAGATTATCCATCCGTCGTCAATATGAAATTCCTAAGGAATATAAAACCATACTCCCAACACCGAATGATCGACCTCATCATCCTCCTGATAACTGCGTGACTTTTTTCAAGGATCAATTGATAGGGGCTTAAGCTTCCCCATTCCCCCTTTCTTGATTGAGATAAATAGGTATTTTAATATTCCTTTGCAGCAGTTTGCTCCTAATGCATTTCGCTATTTGTGTGGTACTTACATGTTGTTTCGTCTGCGAGATATTCCTCCTACTCCTCAAAATTTCTTCATGTTTTCCTATCCCAAGTACTCAGAACCTGGTGTCTTCTTATTTCAGTCGCGCACTAAAATGGTCCTTTTTGGAGATATGCCGTCGTCTCTCAAAGCCTGGAAATCTCATTTTTTCTTTTTAAAATTTCCGGGGCCTATTCCTTGGTCTCATGCTTGGAAATCTTTCTTGCCTTCTCTGCCCGACGTTAAAGAGTTTCATCTTCTTCCCTCTTTCCCTATTTATTATGAGAAATTATTGGGTCACCGACTCTCGATCCCGAAATGGTTGAAGGTCGAGCTTCTATACCTATTTGGTTTAAGCCCCGTCAAACCTGATACCCACATTTCCTTAGGTAACATCTTGCTCTTTTCTTCTCGCTTTTAACTGCTTAAACTGTTTTTCTTTTCTATACAGTGAAGAGTTTTTATGATGCTTTGATTGATGAAGAAATACGTGTGGAAGAAGACTTGCTTCGCGCCAAGGAGGCCGAATTTCTGGTAGCTATTGCCCCTCCACCCTCGATTGAAGTGCCGGCTTCCTTAGCCGAAGTACCTAGCTCGTCAGGGGCTTGTGAGGTTCCTGAAGGTTCTCCTGAGGATCCTGCTGTGGAGATCATTCCCCATCCTATACCCACTGTTACCTCTCCAGTGGTTGCTGCTGTCTCCTCAACTACCTCTCTTCCTTTAATTGAGCTCACGTCTCCCGGTAGCTCGGGTAAATTGATAGCTGAAGTCTCTGCAGGCAAGCGTCCAGGACGCAAACTAACCAGGGCTCCTCCCTCAAAAAGGAGGCTCATTCTTCCTGCTGACGAGTTGGTTTCAGAAGGCTTTGCTCCGGGTAGCCTTCCTTCTGATGAGTCGACGCTGGCGGAGCTCTATCCTTCTCTCAACTTTCCTGCCTCACCTTTCTCTAGTGTCGGCGCCTCTGGAGATGTTTCTTTTACTTTTCCCTTATCCATACCAACTTCGGGGTCTTTGCCTTCCTCGCCTTCCTCTTACTTAGTCTTTGCTCCCCCCTCTATTTCTACTTCTTCCTTCTCGGCCGGTTCTTCTGCCATTCCTGTTCTTCCTATATTATTAGGGGGTTCTTTTGCCAGCTCTTGGGATGAAGTTCGTCCCCTTTTTGAAGAGATTTCTATTGCTGAGGCAATTGATCGCTTCTCTCACAAGGAGAATCAGGTATGCTTATTAACGCCTGTTTTTTATTTCTCAACTATTATCTTATGACTTTTTATTGCATTTCCAGCGATGACTAGAAAATATGGGTATCTCTCGACTACTGCACAACCTATATACTGAGAACCAGAGGTTGAGATCAGAGAATGACAAGCTAAAGCAAGAGGTTGTTGAATTGTCTTCCACTGCGTTTTCTGCTGCCGCCAGGGAACAGTTCGAAGTACAAATTGAAAACCTTCAGGCAAAATTTAAATCGATTACGGACCTCAATCAAGAATTGACTTCCAAGCTTGGAGAGCTAAAGGCTAATTATGAAGCGGAATTGACTGAGAAGCTCAAAGCCTTACAGCTGAAAGAGGATGAGGTAGCCTCTTTGACCACCTCTCTTGATTCGGCTAAAACCGAGGCTTCTGCCAAAAAAGATGAATTAAAAACCTCTCAGATGGCGTTGGTAGTCTACAAAGGGGGCGAGGATGTTCGTTATAAGGAGCGAGCCACGGCCATGATTGAATCTCCCGAGTTCAATAGACCGATCGTGAGGTCCATTCTATCCGCTTTTACTGCAGGAGCTCAAGGGGCGATTCAGCAATTAAAAGAAGAGCATTATTTATCTCGCGATCCTCCTCCTAATTTCTTAAACAAACGTAAACTAATTGAAAACAAACCTCCTGATCTGTACCCCAAGCTGACTCTAACTTAGGTTCGAGTTATTGCGATTCAGTACTGATAAGCTCGTGTGACTTTGATTACTCCTCTTGGGTTGTAAATTTTACTCCTTCTCAGGATAAATATCTGTTTTCTGCAAATGTATCTAATGTTATGACGCAAGATTTCCCTATGAGTCTTTTCTTAATGATCGCCCGATATATATTAAGATTGATAAATACCGCCCGATATTTTATAGCTTAGTTACATCTCGTCTGATTTAACACGGCTTCGTCATGCTATCCTTGATATTGGTCGATTTGTTCTGTTCGACCGGTTTATCATTGTATCCTCATATGTCCTTTTCCACATAGTAATTGAGTCTCACTGGGTTTTATCATAACGTATATTATTTGCCTTACTATAATAAGCCTTTGGCCAATATATTTTGCATGATCTTTAGTTCGGCCGGTTTGTCAAAACCGTCCGATTTTCATCTACGGATTTTGTCTATTAACTACTATCCGACACTTGACTTCCATTTTATTAACTACTATCCGACGCTTGACTTCCTTATAGTTTATCGTACTAATTTCTATCTGTCCTTGTCAGGGTTTCCTAAGAATACTTCTGAGGAAACTTACACCTGTTTCCGAGGTAGCTTTTTTAACTTCACTTTTTTTTCCTGATTTTATTCTTTAATATTATCACCTATTTATGGCGATCGATATTCCAAGCGCCTCTTTCCCCTTTTGTTGTTTCATCTTAAGGGTTTTAGCATAAGGCAACAAGAAAGATAAGGGCTTACGAAATTTTCCCTTGTTTTTCTTTATCTTCCGTCTTCTTCCTTGATTCCTTTTTCTGTGATTGCTTTTCCCTATGGCGGTTTCCTCTCCTGCGTGGTTTCTCTCATGCTCTTCCGACCTCACAGATACAGAAGAAGTGGACTTACAGGCAACCTATGGTTTTCCTTCCTATATCATTCGTCCTGCTTCTCACGAGGGTCCACATCTTCCCCCCCGGGATGTATTTCCATCTTCAGGGACCAAGTCTTACAAGGTTTTAGATTTCCCCTTCATCCTTTTTTCTGCAATGTCAGCCGTTATTTTGATATCCCGCTAAACCAACTCGTCCCTCAATCTTTTTCTATCCTAATGGGTTTCATTGGGGTATCGAAACTGTTGGATTTCCCCTTGTCTCCCCGCCTTTTTCATCACTTATTCATTCCTCGCCGAGTAGATGTGGGCGTTTTCAAGTTTCAGTCTCGTCCCAAGGCCATTCTTTTTAACCGCATTCCTCCTCAAGGCGATTGGTATCGTAAATTTTTCTACATGCGTCTCCCTTCTCCCCCTCCGTTTCCTATCCAATGGATACATGATTTACCTCCACTTCCGGACAGCCATGATCTTCTTAACGATCCCTCTGTTGCTTCTGCTTTACCTAAACTACGAGGAGCAAAATTCAGTTTGCCACATCTAATTGAAGAGGGCTTAAGGTTTCCCTTCGGGATAGGCAACATTAACACTCCTTTGGATAGTTCCTTTGGTGAGTATAATTATTTTACTTCGCCTTTGCTGATTAATATATCTCTATAATAATGATGTTCATCCTCTGTTTTCAACCGATGCTATTCTTCCGGCTTTTATGTATAGGAACTCTGCTATGACCAAGTCCTTTATCAATAATCTTGGAGAAAAATGGTTGTTGGCTTGCCGATCCGATCCTAATCCCTCTACTTTGGGTTTGCTTTCTGAAGAAGAACGACGAGCAGAGGGTGTCGCACTCATGGAAGAGGAAGAAGAAGAGCCTTTTGTTACTTTAGTTAAAAAGCCAAATCTCACCAAGAATTCTCCCTTTGGTGATTTCTTTGGTACTTTTGTGCAAGCTCCTCTTGTTCCGGTGCCTATTTCTTTTGAGAGAGGTAAGGCACCGATGACCCCCACTAATATCATCTTCAATTCTTCTCTTCGGATGATGAGGCCCGGTCTGCTTATCTCTTCTTCTTCTATTGTTTCAGCTCCTCCTGCTTCTGCCTCTGAGATGGCCGCTATCCTTCCTGTACCTTCTACATTCTTGGCATTAGCCTTACCTCCCTTGGCTTATAGGTCTCGAGCAAAACGAACACCTTGCCAGAGATCTTCTCCCAGTGTCAGCCCTTCAGCCGTTAGTGTTTCCACAATTGCAACAACCCCTCCTACACTGCTACCTTCTATTCCATCTAGTTCCTACCCCGCTCCTCCTGCTTCTACTATCCCTTTTCCTTCCATTGCCTCCTCTTCTTCTCCGTCTCTGGCTTCCTCTAATCCCCCTCCTTTATTTAAAGTGGCTGTGGGCTTACCTTCTCAATTGGGACAGCCTTCTAGTCCTCCTAGCCATGGCACTTTGCAACTGCAAGGTTTATTGGCCGAATCTTGGATGTAGGGTTATGAACAACTACAAGGCCTTAGTCTTCCACATCAAGCGGATCGCCATAGTCGTCAGGCAGTGGCTGTAAGTATTCCTAGTTATGTGTTATTAGCTTTGTAACTTCATCTCTAACCTACATTATCTTCTTGTTTAGTTTCTCGCCACAAGTCTACATATCGATCAACTACTTACAGCTAAAGATCATGAGAACAATAAGTTGAAAGCTCAACTGGAGACATTGAGGACGTTGATTTGAAGATGGTTGATTGAAGACGGTTGACACGATTTACATATAAAGGCGGGTACTTCTTGCTTTGTTTTCTTTTAGTAATTTGACCTTAGTGCATGAATTATTTTGGATAAGGACTGTGTACCTTGACTCCACTCTTATTTTTCCTGTGCTTGATACTTCCACGTGATCTTTGAGATATTCGTTTCCATATCTATACAGTCTCTAGTTGTTGTCCATGATAAGTAGCAGATATTAGATACCATATTTGTATGCTTGACTGTTGTTTATTATGTACTATACTGAGCATGCTGGCTTCATGTAGCATACCTGTTTCTGCTTATATATATATGATGACTATTGCATTGTTTGCATCATGTCATTGTATGCATGCCGCATCCTCGGCCACTCGAGAGAGTGGTAGCTGGAGTTGATGCCGCTTGTCCTGCCGTGCCGCACTCGGCCATTCGTGCGAGTGGTAGCTGGAGTACGAGCAGCAGGGACCCCGTCGCAGATGTAGCTAGTTAGCTACTATGCAACTGTCCCCTCGGCCATTCGTGTGAGTGGTAGCTGGAGTGGTGTACAGTCTGTCACTGACCCGGCCTCTCGACCATACAGGGGTCATGGTGCAGAGAGGTGGGCGGGAGTGACCATCCATGCATACGCTGTTATTATATTTGCTTGGGCTGCTGTTGTTTATATATGCTGTTATTGCTTATTTACTGCTGTCGTATACATACGCTGTTATTGCTTGTATATACCTAGCTTGTTGTCTCTGTAGTTATGAGTAGTACTGTAGCAGATTAGTACTAGTTCTGTCTTGCTATACCTAGCCTAGGATATGGTTTCAGGTATGAGTGCTTATTTTGGTCCTATTGTAGTATCTGCTATTTATTTTATGAGACTGTATACTCTTGGCTCACTTTCTAGTTATATGTTATGTTCATGCACTATATCTTTCCTTACCCGCTGAGTTCCAATACTCACCACCCCGTAAAAATGATTTTCTTTCGCCAGGTAGCAGTAGATGATTCATGGATGCTTGGAGAGATGCCGGCTGCCAGTCCTGGGTCCCGCGTCATATTCGAAAATTGATTTTGGTTCTGTTCCTCTTTACTTGCATTTCATATTCGTTGGATTTGGTGTTGTGAGAACTATGTTTTGATACTTGTTGTGTGGACTTGGTATTTGTGATGTTTTGATAACTTTCCAATTTGTGGGGTTTCTCTTCATGGTATGTTGATTTTGTGTATTTTGCTTTTCAATGAGTCGATGTGAATTTGTGGAGTCTAGTCTGGTGGTTGCAGGTAATTTAGTTAGTGACTTTGTCGGTCATATATTTGTTTTCTTTTTGTGATTTCCGCTGCGTTTACATCCAGCCATGTAGGCTGAGTATTTATCGTTCTGTCTTCCGCTGTGTGTGTTTCTATTTTGTTCCAGCCGTTTAGGCTGATGGTTATAGATAGTGGTTATGTGTTATTTCATTTTGTCCAGCCGGGTAGGCTGAGTACATTAAACTGCGTGTTATGTTGTTTCTATTTGTGCATATATTCCAGCCGAGTGTGGCTGATGTATATTTTGTATGTAGTAATGTTTCAGATTGTCACCCGTACAGGGGAGATGCTGTCGAAATTTCTTCTGGCAGGGACCCCTCTGGGGGCGTGACACATTGAGGGCTACTTCGCCTTCTTCTAGTAGTGATAGGGCTCAGTTGCAAGAGAAGGTGGCCTTGCAAAGTCAACAATTGGGAACCTTGAAGCAAGAATTGGAGGAATGTCAACAACTGTTGAAAGACAAAGAGCTTGCTAGGAGGACGTTAGAATTACAGGTGGAGAGGTTACACTCTGGTCTTCGACTAGAGATTGCTTTGAAAGAGAAAGCTCTTTCAGATGCTTCTCAAAAAAGCCTTATTCTAGAGAAAGTAGAAAAACTCCATAATGCCTGTCTTTATGACCAAGCTCAAGACTTAGCCTCTCATGATTTCGCTCTCCTACAGGAACAAGAGCAAAGGAAAGCTCAAGAGGTTGAATTGTCATTGCTTCAAAAGGAATTGGAGCAGCTTAAATCAGAGAATAATGCTTTGAAAGATCAGAACGCCGATCTACAAGCTGATTTTCAAAGTTACAAGGTGCAAGAGAAGAACCGGTGGGAGGAATGGCGTCAGGCTTATTTGAAGTCTTCAGCCTTTGCTCGAGAATTTGCTCGTAGGATAGTAGGTGCTCTAAACCATTCTGTATCGGAAGTTCTTCAACAATTAAGAGAGGGTGGTTATTTACCCCAAGAACCTCCCCTTTCTTTCATAAATCGCCGCAGGCTTAATGAAGAGCTGCCCGCGGATTTAAAAGGCCCCTTTCCAAATGTTTAAAGAAATTATTTATAAAAGACTTGTACTATAGGAGCTACTAATGAAAAAAAAACAAGTATAATTAAAGCTTGTGTAATTAAGTACTTGCAGTGTATAAGAAAATTTTGATACTTACTTGCTTCTTCATCATGCTGATTTGAGGATATTCCTTCTGAAATATTTTTGATTTGTTGAGTATAAGCTTTATGCGAGAATTTCTGGTTTGTCTTGTGAAGTTAAGCCCTGTCCCGATGAATTCCCCTGCGGACCACATCTGGTATATTTCATAATTCCAAAAGAATGCATAATTTCAACTGATCTTTGGATAGAAAGATGTATAAGATTCTTGAGTTCCGAGCTGAATGTATTATTCCAGGTGAATTTTAAATAAAGACTTCTAAATGGACAGACCTCCAAATGAATAATGCACCATATGTATAGCATCCCTTTTGAATTCCAGCCTCAGGTCCACGTAATCTTGGTTGATTAGGTCTTGAAATTATAAGATCGCTTACTTGTGATTTGTGATGGTTTAGAAGACCCGTTCGAGTTGAAGACAATTTTGCTCAGAGATAGTTTAGAGTCTCCGGTTCCTCCTATAAAGACCCGACCGAGTTACTTCATAGAATTTCCCAATCGACTTTTGCTTTGGAATAGTTTAGAGTCTCCGGTTCCTCCTATGAAGACCCGACCGAGTTACTTCATAGAATTTCCCGATCGACTTTTGCTCTGAAATAGTTTAGAGTCTCCGGTTCCTCCTATGAAGACCCGACCGAGTTACTTCATAGAATTTCCCGATCGACTTTTTCTTTGGAATGGTTTAGAGTCTCCGGTTCCTCTTATGAAGACCCGACCGAGTTACTTCATAGAATTTCCCAATCGACTTTTGCTCTGGAATGGTTTAGAGTCTCCGGTTCCTCCTATGAAGACCCGACCGAGTTACTTCATAGAATTTCCCGATCGACTTTTGCTCTGAAATAGTTTAGAGTCTCCGGTTCCTCCTATGAAGACCCGACCGAGTTACTTCATAGAATTTTCCTATCGACTTTTTCTCTGGAATGGTTTAGAGTCTCCAGTTCCTCCTATGAAGACCCGACCGAGTTACTTCATAGAATTTCCCGATCGACTTTTGCTCTGAAATAGTTTAGATTCTCCGGTTCCTCCTATGAAGACCCGATCGAGTTACTTCATAGAATTTCCCGATCGACTTTTTCTCTGGAATGGTTTAGAGTCTCCGGTTCCTCCTATGAAGACCCAACCGAGTTACTTCATAGAATTTCCCGATCGACTTTTGCTCTGAAATAGATTAGAGTCTCTGGTTCCTCTTATGAAGACCCGACCGAGTTACTTCATAGAATTTCCCGATTGACTTTTGCTCTGGAATGGTTTAGAGTCTCCGGTTCGTCCTATGAAGACCCGACCGAGTTACTTCATAGAATTTCCCGATCGACTTTTGCTCTGGAATGGTTTAGAGTCTCTGGTTCCTCCTATGAAGACTCGACCGAGTTACTTCATAGAATTTCCCGATCGACTTTTGCTCTATGCAGAAAATATGACTTTGGTACTAACCTCTTTACCGTTTTTCTTGACCTCGCGGGGAGCTACATAGGCTGGTTAGGATTTCCTCCTATTGATTGCCCCAAAATAGAAAATGAAGATTCTCTTGATATCTGTCAATCTGTATGAACCACACTTATTTCCAATGATGATATTCGTCTTGCCTGGTTTTTATTAAAAGAAATAGGGTACATAAACTATAGGTATATTTGTCCTCAGTTTCCCAAGGACCTCAAATAATTGTGAACATTTTCTTAAATAGTGTGATCTGGTCAGGTTCGATAAGGCTGTAAATGATTAGCGCTCCAAGGGCGTTCCAAAATTCTCCCTTCCACATCTTGAAGATAATATGAACCTGATGCAAGCTTTTCTACCACTTTGTAAGGTCCTCCCCATTGTGGTGCCAGCTTACTGACATCCCCAACAGGTTTAATTCGTTTCCATACCAAATCCCCTACTTGGAAAAATCTGGGTATCACTCTCTTGTTATAGTTTTGCCTTATCCGCTGTCGATATGATACAAGATGGGTAGCAGCTTTATCTCTTATTTCCTCTATCAAATCTAGCTCCATAAGTCGTCGACCTTCGTTGCCCTCATTATATAATCGCCGTCTATCAGATTCTACCCCCACTTCAATGGGAATTATTGCTTCTCCTCCATAAACTAACTGAAAAGGCGTGATTCCTGTAGCTTCGCGGGGTGTAGTGCGGTAAGCCCAAAGAACACTGGGTAATTCGTCTACCCAGCTACCTCCAACATGATCCAATTTGGTTTTTAGACCTCTAATGATCTCCCTATTAGTTACCTCTGCTTGGCCATTGCTTTGTGGGTAAGCGACAGAGGTGAAGGCCTGAACAATGCCGTAACTGTCGCACCAGTCTAAAATCCTATCCCCTTGAAATTACCTTCCATTATCAGAGACCAATTTATGAGGAATGTCAAACCTGCAGATTATATTTTTCCACAAAAATTTAATAACTGCATCTTCAGTAATTCGAGCAAGTGGTTCTGCCTCCACCCATTTAGAAAAATAATCCACTGCTACCAATAAGAATTTTCTCTGTGCAGCTGCCATAGGAAACAGTCCTACTATGTCCATACCCCACTGATCAAAGGGACATGCAACTATAGAGGTTCTCAATAACTGTGTAGGATGATGTGAGACATTCTGATGCTTTTGACAAGAAACACAAGTTCTCACCAGCTTGTTAGCATCTTCATGTAGAGTGGGCCAAAAATATCGCGCTAACAGAATTTTACGGGCCAAAGATCTTCCCCCTATATGACTACCACACGAACCTTGATGAACTTCTCGTAAAATAAACTGTATATCTTCTGTGCCAATACATTTAAGCAAAGGTCTGGAAAAAGCCCTTTTATATAACTGTTCTCCCACCATAGTGTATTGAGCGGCCCTTTTCTTAAATACTCTCGCCTGTTCTACATCACTAGGAAGAATACCTTGCTGCAAGTATAAGATAATCTGAGCCCTCCAATCACTTTGAATCTCTGCTTCAGCATGTCTTTCAATACAAGATACTAACAGAGTTTGTTCCACGGGTCTGTCTAAACTCCATGGTACTATAGCAGAAGCCAATTTGGCCAATTTATCTGCTACTTGATTTTCAGATCTGGGAACCTTTTGTATATCTACTTCTTGAAACTGAGACTTCAACTTATCAAACGCTTCAACATATAACTTAAGCCTATCATTATTGATTTCAAAATTACCTGATAGTTGTTGAGCTGCTAATTGAGAATCGGAATAAATAAGGACTCGAGCTGCCCCTATATGCCGAGCAACTTGCAAACCGGCTATTAAGGCTTCATATTCTGCTTTGTTGTTGGTAGCTCTATAGTTCAACCTGATAGAGAGTTGCAATCTGTCTTCCCTTGGTGATATAAGAAGAACACCAATTCCGCTACCTTGCCTAGTCGAAGAACCATCTACATAAACCCTCCAGGTGTTTTCTTCCTCGGGGCCTTGAACTTCTGTGATGAAGTCTGCCAGAGCTTGTGCCTTAATGGCCGAGCGAGGTTGATACTGGATATCATACTCTCCAAGTTCAGTGGTCCACTTAATCAACCGTCCCGATGCCTCTGGGTTGAGTAATACTCGCCCAAGAGTGCTGTTAGTTAATACAATAATCTCATGTGCTAAGAAATATGGGCGCAACCTCCGAGCAGTCAGTGCTAGGACATAAGCCAATTTTTCTAATGTGGTATATCTACACTCGGCTCCTTTTAATAAATGGCTAGAAAAATATACAGGTTGTTGCTCCTTTCCCTCTTGTCTAACTAGTACAGAACCTACGACGTTCTCATTAGCCGACAAGTATACCCACGGAGTTTCTCCTACTATAGGTTTAGCCAACACAGGGAGAGTAGCTAAATAATCTTTCAATTCTTGGAAAGCCTTATCACACTCCTCATTCCATTGAAACTTATTAGTCTTTCTGAGTATTTTAAAGAAGTGAAAACTACGATCAGCCGATCTAGAAATAAATCTAGACAAAGCTGTGATTCGGCCTGTCAATCTTTGAGCTTCCCTCATGTTGCGTGGTGGCTCCATGTTCTGCAGTGCCTTGACCTTGCTTGGGTTGGCCTCTATCCCCCATTCGGACACCATATATCCCAGGAATTTTCCTCCCTTCGTGCCAAATAAACATTTGCTGGGATTCAACTTGAGCCCATATTGTCTTAGAGTCTTGCAAGTTTCCTCTACATCCCTTTTCTTGATCCTCTTTGGCCAAAGGAACTTGATGATAACCTTGATAAGCATCCAACATAGAGATATATTCGCATCCGGCGGTGGAGTCAACAAGCTGATCAATCCTGGGTAACGGATAATAATCCTTCGGGCAAGCTTTGTTGAGATCCCGGAAGTCTATGCAGACTCGCCATTTATTTCCTGGTTTAGAGACTAACACCACATTAGCCAACTAGCTTGGGAACTGTACTTCTCTAATGTATCCTTCCTCCATAAGTTTAGTAATCTCTTCTCTGATGATTTGATTTTGTTCTGCACTAAAACTTCTTTTTCTTTGCATGACTGGGCGGGCATCTGGGAAGACATGCAAGGAATGTTCCATGACGGCAGGAGAAACGCCCGAAACTTCTTTGGGAGTCCAAGCAAATACATCATTATTCTTCTTCAGACATTGCACCAATTCAGCTTTAAGATTAGGATCAAGATCGGCCGCAACATAGGTGGTAGCTTCTGGTCGTCCGGTTTGGATCTGAACTTCTTCCTTTTCTTCATAAATCAGGACGGGCTGCTTTTCCCGAATGGCATTAACTTCCATTCTTTGAATTTTCCGGGCGGTGTTAGCCTCAGTCCGAATGATTTCTACGTAACATTTCTGGGCTGTCTTCTGATCGCCCCGCACCTCTCCGACTTGGTCCTCCACGGGAAACTTAATCTTCTGACAAAAAGTAGAAACGACCGCCCTAAACTCATTCAAGGCAGGCCGGCCCAGTATTACATTATAAGAGGATGGAGCGTCCACCACCATGAAATAAGATCTCCTGGTTCTCATCAAGGGTTCCTCCCCTAGAGAAATGACTAACTTCATTTGACCTAAAGGTTGTACCTCATTGCCTGTGAATCCATACAGAGGAGTAGCAATCGGTTGAAGCTCGCTTGGATCAATTTGTAGCTGATCAAAAGACTTTTTGAATATAATGTTGACGGAGCTGCCCGTGTCTATGAAGGTACGAGCGATGGCGTAGTTGGCTATCACAGCTTTGATGATCAATGCGTCGTCATGGGGTATCTCTACCCCCTCAAGATCTTTGGGCCCGAAGCTTATTTCAGGACCGGCAGCTCGTTCCATGCTGCACCCTACTGCATGAATCTCCAATCTTCGGGCATGTGCTTTTCTGGCTCTGTTAGAATCCCCATCAGTGGGTCCGCCCGTAATCATGTTAATATTGCCCCGAGCAGCATTGTTTCTATTCTCTTCCTGACGGGTCATTGTGGTTTCCGAAGGTGCTTTCTCTGATACTTGGCTAGTACCAACCGGGACTGGTATTGCTTCTTGACGATTTCCGTCCGGGCGATACTCCGGTTTGGGTGGACTTTGCTGTCTGGGGTATTGTTGTCGATAGTAGTTCTGCCTCTGATATCGATCTCTATTGACCCATCTATTTCTTAAAACAAAATAGTCTTCAGCATGATGACTGCTAGTTTTATGATAAGTGCACCACCTCCTAGGTGCCTCTGGCTGTATCTCTACATGCTGTACAGCTTGTGGGCGATACTCGGGTTGTCGATGGGGTGGATGAGTTATTCTAGGACCTCTTGGTGGAGGCACAGGAGCTGGAGCTTTCTCTTTAACTTGGGTAGGAGAAGAGGGAACACCTTCTTTCCTACTAGCAGCTTGGGCTTCTTCTACGTTAATGAACTCAGTAGCCCGTTCAATCAAGGAATCAAAATTAACAGGAGGATTTCTCACCAAATCTTTAAAGAAATCATTATCATTTAAACCCTGAGAGAAAGCACTTACTAAGATTTCAGTAGTAGCATTAGGTACATCTATAGCTACCTGATTGAACCATTTGATATATGCCCAGATGGATTCCTTAGACGTTTGCTTAATTGAAAATAGACTCCATGGGGTCTTATGATACCTTTTGTTGCTGGAAAAATGATGTAGAAAGACTTTCTTGAAATCCTTAAATTTTTGAATAGACTTCTCAGGTAACCTTTTGAACCAGCGTTGTGCTGCTCCCCCAAGAGTAGTGAGAAACATCCGACACTTCACTCCATCAGAGAATTGTTGTAACAATGCTACGTTTTCAAATTTCAACAGATGATCTTCTGGATCTGTTGTTCCAGTATATTCCCCGATTTGCAGATTTTGATACCACTTGGGAAGAGGATCATCCAATACACTTTGAGAAAATAGGGAGATGACCTTCTCAGGTGAGCTATCGCTAGTTATCATTTTGATCTTACGCTTTTCTTTATCGGGTGCTTCACCCGAGGATTCTTGGAACACCGGTCTTCTGCCCCCTGCTCCATAGGAGTACGAAGGAAGGCTCGAGGATGCCTCGTCGGAGAAACAGCAGTTGGAGGAAAGTATGCATGTTCCTCTTCTTCTAATTCCTTTCCTTTCCGCTGCTCAGTAGTCGATATTGCCGGATTATGAGCTGTCGGCAGAGTAGCTCCAGTATGAGCTTGAAGTTGTTGTTGTTGTTGCTGCAAGGCTTTCTGGACATGGGAGTTGATGAGAAAATCCAAATCCTCCCGACTGATAGTAAGTAGGTTTGATTTCCCGGCCTCTTCCATCATGTAGTCTCAGATTCAGGTGAGATTTCCCACAGACGACGCCAAATTTGATTCTGTCTGAGAAGCTGACCACAACGGAGATTCGGAAGAAAGAAACCCACCATGCTGATGAAGAACAATGCGGATAGAACCTTGATCCGAGAAACCCAAAGCGGATCGAGAGAAAACCAGAATCACCTAAGGAAATCCGATAAGTAGGAGGGAATCCCAGTCCGAAGGGGAGAAAGTGGGACTCCCAAGCTTCCAAGGCCCCCTGCACACAAGAGACCAGCCAACACTATCGTCAGTGACCCAAGACCGGGGTGGGAATCCCTGGCTAGGCCCTCCGACGCTCAAGTTAGTGATCTCTCTTGATGTGAAGGAAGAAGAAAGAAGATGAACAGTAGCCAGGAAATTAGGGTTGTGAAAGTACACGATGTTGTGAACTCACCTTGCCAACGGAGAGGATTCCCCCTTTTATACCACTTCATATAACCTCCTTAATCATGAAGTGGACCCCAGTTTGTTAGAATTCGTTATGAGATGATGTCAGGTGTGTACTTGCGGAAGATGATTTTTAAGGAATCTTTTTTGTACCCCAGATGTACCTTCTTTGTCGTTTAGCACCTGCAAGATAACCTGAAAGCATATTTCCCTCCGAAAAATATATAACACCTGTCATGAATTATTTTATATAACACCTGTCATGAATTATTTTATTTGACACCTCCTTGTTATGTTACAAGATAACAATAAGCTGCCTTTTATTCAACATGTTTCTAAGGCATTGATTGAATGATCTTTGTTAGCTATCTACTTGAAAGAACATTCCCGACCGATATTAATCTATCCTTATCCTAAGGGTATGTCACGACCGATGTTGACCTACCTTTATCTTGAAGACATGTCCTGACCGATATTATTCTACCTTCATCCGGAAGGTATGTCTCGACCGATATTGGCCTACCTTTACCTTGACGGCACGTTCTGGCTGATATTATCCTACCTTTATTCGGAAAGTATTCCCTGACCAATATTAGCCTATCTTTGTTCTGAAGATATGTACCGGCCGATATTGGCCTGTCCTCCTTCGGCAAGGTATATTCCGACCGATATTAGCCTATCTTTGTTCTGAAGGCATGTCCCGGCCGATATTGGCTTATTTTCATCCATAAGGTATGTCCTGATCGATATTATCCTACCTTTATTCAGAAAGTATTCCCTGACCAATATTAGCCTATCTTTGTTCTGAAGATATGTACCGGCCGATATTGGCCTGTCCTCCTTCGGCAAGGTATATCTCGACCGATATTAGCCTATCTTTGTTCTGAAGGCATGTCCCGGCCGATATTGGCTTATTTTCATCCATAAGGTATGTCCTGATCGACATTATCCTACCTTTATTCGGAAGGTATTCCCTGACCAATATTAGCCTATCTTTGTTCTGAAGATATGTACCGGCCGATATTGGCCTGTCCTCCTTCGGCAAGGTATATTCCGACCAATATTAGCCTATCTTTGTTCTGAAGGCATGTCCCGGCTGATATTGGCTTGTCT
Organism: Zingiber officinale; assembly: GCF_018446385.1. Taxonomy (NCBI): domain Eukaryota; kingdom Viridiplantae; phylum Streptophyta; class Magnoliopsida; order Zingiberales; family Zingiberaceae; genus Zingiber; species Zingiber officinale. Next base: position 103,568,559 of record NC_055990.1, read on the forward strand.
CCTTTGATTCTTTCTTCCTTTTCTTTCCTCATCGGGAGATCCACAAAACCTAACCCATATCAACCATGAATTTTACATGCCACGATAGTGTGGACGTATATAAAATTTAAACATTTGTAAGAGGAGGGTTTTACCCATTAATTATCTTGTCAATAAATCTTTATGACAAATAAAATTACCTCAAACACCGTGAATTTTGTATGCCACGATAGTGTGGACGTATACAAAATCAAACATTTGTAAGAGGAGTTTTTAATTTTATTATCTTGTCAACCTATTTATTTGACAAATTAATAGTTGGTTTTCTTCGGTCACACAAATAATAGCAGTGACTCCGATGGGAAGGATACTATTAGACGTGCCTAAGTGTATACCATTACTTGACACTAAGTCCATTAATAAGATTGTGCCCCTTCCGATGGGGAAGATCACACGCTCTTAATCAACTTCCTATAGTCATCCAAAATGGAAGTTTAATCTAGTGATCCACAAATAAGCTCATCCGATATGGAGGAAGGCACTCAGAGACAACGCGCAAGCTTGTTGCATCACTTATAAACCAGTAATGGAGACTGTGGAATTTATTTAAAAAATAAACCCTCTCCCACTTAGTTATTTAAAGTGAGGAATTTTGACTATGCTAGCCTACTTAGCATGCATACTAACAAGCACACACAACACAGCATAAAAAGCAATAAATAGAAAAACTAATTTTCAACTATTATGGTTTTTATCTATTGCTGTCCTCCATGTGTCGCCAACCCTAGCTGCTGCCATCTTTGGCCACCGTCACCGGGTCTAGTTGTCGCATCCATCTTGCTCCTTGTTCCGCTGCGCCTCTGGTCCTCAAAAGGTTCCATGCCTTGCAAGATTCGATCCGCGACATAAATAGAATTTTACATTTTCGATCCTATATTCCTCGAAGGAATGTACATGTAACTAGATCAAAAATAAAATCCTAATAAAACTAAATACAACTCCTGCTGTATTTTATAATACAATCATGCACACACAATAAATGCCCTTGACATGTCCAAGGGTCAAATCACACACATAATAACTCTAAGCCATAATAGTTGGATCCTGCATCCACAAAGTTAGCACATCCAACTATTAACCTGCCTAAATTATGTATGACATGTGCATAATTAAACTAATACCAAATACACAGAAGCAAAACCCTAGCTCTGATACCAATTGCTGGTTGCTACTCAGAAAACCTAATGGTTTCACTGTACAAAAATTTTGTACAAAGGTCTGAACCTTTTCCTAGCAACCATGTGTTCTTTTAAATTAAACTTGGATCACCTGCGGAACTTAACACGTTTGATCCTAAGTTTAATTTATTTGTTCTTTTAAGTTTAGACTTGGATCTCCTGCGGAAATTAACACGTTCGATCCAAATCACCTAGGTTATTAATTCCATTAAATATTAATTTCTAAAATTGGCTTCCAGGACTGCATGGCGAGGCACATGACCTTCTTGGATATGGGAACAATCACCACCGCCTAGACAAAGCCTTTTAAGGAAAGCTAATATTTAATTTCCTTAAATAACTTTAGGTCAACCAAAAAGAACAATCAAATCACAAGGAAAAGAAAAATAAAAGAACACAACATCGAAAACTAATTCGAAATACTAGAATCGCATGCCTCTTGTATTTGGTATTTTTACATGGAGATAAAACTAACATGATGCGGAAAACTATATTAGTTATACCTTACTTAGTAGATAATGACCTCTTGATCTTCTACCGTATTCCTCTTCTAATCCCGGACGTTGTGTGGGCAACGATCTTCCGAGACGAGAACCACCAAGGCACCTTCTTCTTCTTTGCAAGGTTCGGCCACCACATGACTCCAAGAAAGGATGAGGTTCGACCACCACCACCAAGCTCCAAGGGATGCAAGAGCGAAGCCTCCTTTCTCTCCTTTTCTCCAAGCTAGATCCGGCCACCACAAGAACTCCAAGAGAACAAGATGGTTCGGCCACAAGAAGGAGAAGAGAGAAGAGGAAGAGGCCGGCCACCAAGGAAGAGAGGGAGGAAAAGAATAATAGAGTTGTTTTCCATAAAGCCTCCTCTACCCCCTCTTTTATAATCCTTGATCTTGGCAAATAAGGAAATTTAAATAAAAACTTCCTTAATTCTTTTGCCATGAAAAGGAAAAATTTATTTAATTAAAAATAATTTTTCTTTTCATTATAACATGACCGGCCACTTATTTCCCCAAATCAAGGAGAGTTTTAATTAAACAAGAATTAAAACTTCCTAATTTGTTTCCGGAAATTTATAAAAATTTCTCCAATAATTTTATCCCTTCATGATTGGTTTATAAAAAGGAAATTTAATAAATTAAAATATTTCTTTTAAACATGTGGATAAAAAGAAAGTTATCTCTAAAAATTAAAATCTCTTTTAATTTACAAATAAGGAAAGATATCAAATCTTTTCTTAATCTTTTGTAGAAACTTATAAAAGAGAATATTTAATTTTTAAACTCTCTTTTAAATCATGAACATGGTTAAAAAGGAAAGTTTTCTTAAAATTTAAAATCCACCTTTTAATCAACAAATAAGGAAATATTTCAAATTTTAAACTCTTTTTTAAACATGTAGATGATTTACAAATAAGGAAAGTTTTTACCAAAAATTAAAACCATCCTTTTAATCTACAAATAAGGAAAGAGATTAATCTCTTCTCTTAATCTTTTGTAGAAAGCTATAAAAGGAAATTTTTAATTTTAAACTCTCTTTTAAAACCATGATATCCACATAAGAAATAATTTTAATAAAAATCCTTTTTAATATTTTAGTGGTCGGCCACCTAACCTTGGGACCCAAGCTTTGGCCGGCCACCAACTTGGCTTATCCACTTGGTCTTGGTCGGCCCTAGCTTGGGTTCCAAGCTAGCTTGGCCGGCCACATTGGATGGGTAAGAAGGTGGGTATGTGGTGGGTATAAATCTCTATATACAAGAGGCTACGGTAGGGACCGAGAGGAGGAATTAGTTTTGGTCTCCTGATAAAATTAAGCATCCCGTGTTCGCCCCGAAAACAACTTAATTTTATCAATAATAATTCATTCCACTAGAGAACTATTATTGAACTACCATACCAATCCCAAATTACATTTTGGGCTCCTTCTTATTATGAGTGTGTTAGTCTCCCTGTGTTTAAGATGTCGAATGTCCACTAATTAAGTGAGTTACTGACAACTCATTTAATTAATATCTTAATCCAAAAGTAGTACCACTCAACCTTATCGTCATGTCGGACTAAGTCCACCTGCAGGGTTTAACATGACAATCCTTATGAGCTCCTCTTGGGGACATTCTCAACCTAGATTATTAGGACGCAGTTTCCTTTTATAATCAACAACACACACCATAAGTGATATCATTTCCCAACTTATCGGGCTTATTGATTTATCGAACTAAATCTCACCCATTGATAAATTAAAGAAATAAATATCAAATATATGTGCTTGTTATTATATTAGGATTAAGAGCACACACTTCTATAATAACTGAGGTCTTTGTTCCTTTATAAAGTCAGTATAAAAGAAACGACCTCTAATGGTCCTACTCAATACACTCTAAGTGTACTAGTGTAATTATATAGTTAAGATAAACTAATACCTAATTACACTATGACCTTCCAATGGTTTGTTCCTTTCCATTTTGGTCGTGAGCTACTGTTTATAATTTATAAGGTACTGATAGCATGATCCTCTATGTGTGACACCACACACCATGTTATCTATAATATAAATTAATTGAACAACTACATTTATCATAAATGTAGACATTTGACCAATGTGATTCTTATTTCTAGATAAATGTTTATACCAAAAGCTATACTTTTAGTATACATCCTAACAATCCAGTGACTTTCACCTGGATCTGACTGGTATCTGCTCGTCATGCTCATAGCATACGAGACATCAGGTCGAGTACATAGCATGGCGTACATGATCGATCCTATGGCTGAGGCATAAGGGATCTGATCCATGCGGTCTCTCTCCTCTCTAGAAGAGGGACTTTGAGTCTTCGAAAGACTCACGCCATGTGACATCGGCAGAAATCCCTTCTTGGAGTTCTGCATGGCAAACCGAAGGAGTACCTTGTCAATGTATGTACTCTGACTTAGGCCAAGCAATCTCTTAGATCTATCTCTATAGATCTGTATCCCTAGAATGCGGGATGCTTCACCTAAGTCCTTCATTGAGAAACATGTCCCTAGCCAAGTCTTCACAGACTGTAGCAAAGGGATGTCTTTCTCAATGAGCAGTATGTCATCCACATACAATATGAGGAAGACAACTATGTCCCCTACAATCTTCTTATAGACACAAGGTTCATCTTCGTTCTTGATGAAACCAAACTGTTTGATTGCATCATCGAATCGAAGATTCCAGCTTCGAGAAGCTTGCTTTAGTCCATAAATGGACCTATGCAGCTTGCATACTCTGCTAGTATGCTTTGGATCTACAAAACCCTCAGGTTGTGTCATGTACAAATCCTCGAGTAGGTTTCCATTTAGAAACGCGGTTTTGACATCCATCTACCTGATCTCGTAATCGTGGTAAGTTGCAATAGCAAGCATGATCCGAATGGACTTAAACATCGCTACTGGAGAAAAGGTTTCATCATAGTCAATACCATGAATCTGCTTGAAACCTTTAGCTACCAAGCGACCCTTATAGATAAGTCCATCCATGTCAGTCTTTCTCTTAAAGACCCACTTACACCCTATGGGTTTTACCCCTTCAGGTGGATCAACCAAAGTCCATACTTGGTTGGTGTACATGGATTCCATTTCGGATCTCATGGCCTCTAGCCATTTCTCAGAATCTGGTCTCATCACAGCTTCCTGTTAGGTGATAGGCTCATCCTCTATGAGCACAACGTCATCATGGTCAGACAAGATAAATGAGTATCTCTCAGGCTGACGACGTACCCTATCAGACCTGCGAAGAGGTAGGTCTACTTGAACTGGTTGTTGTTCCTCAACTCTTTGTGGAACAACATGATCCACAACACTTTGTGGTTCCAGTTCAACTTCCATCGAGGCTTCAGTTCTATTGTTCGCATCTTGAACTTCTTCAAGATCGAACATGCTCACACTAGTCTTTCTAGAAACAAAGTCCCTTTCTAGAAAGACCCCAGTTTTTGCCACAACTATCTTGTGCTGACTGGGAATATAGAAGTAATATCTCTTTGTTTCCTTGGGATATCCTATAAAGTAGCACTTGTCAGATTTGGGTCCTAACTTGTCTGAGACTTGACGTCGAACGTAAGCCTCACAACCCCAAATCCTCATGAAATACACCTGGGCATCTCTCTCAGTCCATATCCTATATGGTGTCTTTATCACGGCCTTAGATGGAACTCGGTTGAGTATAAAGCTGCCGTGTCTAGAGCATAGCCCCAAAGGTATGTCGGAAGATCTGTGTGACTCATCATAGATCGTACCATATCTAATAGGGTACGATTCCTCCTTTCGGATACACCATTCCACTATGGTGTTCCAGGAGGAGTGAGTTGGGATAGAATCCCACACTCAGCTAGGTAGTCACGAAACTCATGGCTAAGGTATTCTCTACCTCGATCTGATCGAAGTATCTTAATACTCTTGCCAAGTTGGTTCTGTACTTCATTCTTGAATTCTTTGAACTTTTCAAAGGATTCAGATTTATGTGTCATCAAGTACACATAACCATATCTACTGAAGTCATCAGTAAATGTGATGAAGTACCTATAACCGCCTTTAGCAGCGACATTGAAAGGGACACATACATCACTATGTATTGTTGGGACCTTAGATGGCTAGAGGGGGGTGAATAGCCTCTTTGAAAAACACTAAACACAAATTTCTTCAAGAACTTTGTTAGCACAGCGGAATTAGAAAACTAAAACAAGAAAGCACAGCACACTAACTCAGAGATTTACGAGGTTCGGGGATAACTTGCCCCTACTCCTCGGCGTGTCCGTAAGGTGGACGAATCCTCTTGATCTTTCGGTAGATCACACCCCGGAAGCTATCCGGCTAAAGGATTCTCCTTCTCGGTGGAGTAACCTCTCCACAAAGTCTTTAACAGCAGTAAGAAATTAAGCACAAGACTTACAGTAGTGGCTCAAGTGAAATGATCAAAGGAAGCTCACAGCCACAATCAGCGAAGAACAAGCACACTGCTTCAATCTTCCAGAGAGTTTTTCTCCACAGTGTTTTTCACAGCAAGAGCACAAAAAGCATTATCACGAGAGCCTCTCCTCTCCACCTTCATATGCCTCTCTGCTCTGTAACGGATCTCTGCCAAACCTGCAGCAAATCCCTGCAACCGTCCACGACGTCGCCAATCACGCTTCTTCCTTGTCTGATTGTCTCAGCTCCCACCAATGGCATCCTCGTTTCCACTGGTACCTCTGAGCTTGAACCTATCAGCACAAGTCAAGCTGATTTCGACCAAACGGCTGCCAGCAGATCGCAAACGAGACGTTGCTACCAAAACTGGTTTGTCCGCAGCGAGACACAGCAAAAGCTTTTTCGTCGCCTTCTACTAATGATCCTTAATTTGAATTCACCCAACATCAAGTAATCTGTAACCTGTAACTTCGAGAAAGCTTACAGCAGATGGTTAGAAACGAAATAGGTAAAAGCAATTGCGAATCAGAAACAATAAGAGAAAGCGCATGCAAAACAAGCCATACTGTGGATCGGTCAGCAGACCGATCCACGCTTCTATTTATCGTCACTGATCGGTCTGGTGACCGATCAGGTGCTTGTCTGATCGGTCCCAAGACCGATCCACCCTTCACGCGAATCGCCATCGCCCGATCGGTCCGTGGACCGATCAGACTCACCGATCGGTCCGTAAAACCGATCAAGATCCACCCGCCATCGAGATCATCCGATCGGTCCGGACCGATCAAGATTCCTCGGTGCTATCGAGTGTTATCTGATCGGTCCCCGGACCGACAAGATACACTCGAAGCATCGAAGTTTTGATCGGTCCCGACCGATCAAGATACACTCGAGTGTTATCGAGTGTTGCCCGATCGGTCCGCAGATCGATCAGCGATGATCCAGAAAGCGTGGATCAGTCTGCAGACCGATCCTGCAGACCGATCCAAAGCTGTGAGTCTCGAGTCAAGCTTCCAAGCTTGCTGCCCTCACCCCTGACGGTCCAAAGAGCGTGCTACCGAACCCTCTCCGACCATACATGCCAAGCTTCCACACTTGGACTTCCCAATTGCCTGGTTTCACTCACCAGGACTTTCCAATTGCCTGACTTCACTCACCAGGACTTTCCAACTGCCTAACATCCCAGTTAGGACTTTCCCACTGCCTGGCTTCACTCACCAGGACTTTCCCGTGCCAAGCTCCTCGCTTGGACTTTTCCCAATCAGGTCAATCAGGTTAACCAAGTCAACCTTGATTAGTAATTAATCTGAGTTAATTTAATATCTGATTCAAACTTAAATCAGTGTCAACATCAAAACAACATCCAGGTCAGACTGTATCAACAATCTCCCCCTTTTTGTTGTTTGACAACACAATTTAAGTTTAGATCAGAAAAACTCTCATATCCATAATTTCAGGGAAATTAAGATCTCCCCCTAAGATGGATATAACTCAGTTACCTTCTCCTCTTTTTTTATATTGATTCAAAGAGGTCAAATCGTCTCTAAACTTAATTATTCTCTCCCCCTTTGTCAAACACCGAAAAGGTGTAAAATAATGAATAAGACTGACAAGCACCTCCCCCTTTTAACCAATAACGCCTCAATCTTAATCCACATAAAAAAACGGTATATGAAAAACAATGGCATATGAAACATCATAAGTGTATCATGAATAGTGAAGCATCATAAATAGCATGAATATAAGAAACACAGCTAACATCCAGTTCAGATAAATGTATCAAAGACATAGTATCAACAAAACAATCAAAACATAGAGAATGTCAGCCAACATCCTCATCAAGAGGATCATCCGCAACATCAGCTGGAAGAGTGGAATCCTGAAGAGGCATGCTGCTGCCTGAGGGTAGCTCGCCCGCGGAGTGCTGAGGAGGTGGATGGCCGGCCATCCATCCTAGAAATGCCTGATGTGTCGCCAACTGCTGTCTCTGTAGAGTATCGAAGCGCTGATCAATCTGGAGGCGCAGGCCATCGAACTCTGCAGCCACCATCTCCTCGTGGCGGTCAAACCGGCTCTCCAGCTCAGCGATCTGCCAGCGCAGATCTGGATCCTCCTCGCCATATGCAGCAGCAGCAGGAGGACGAGCAACCTGTCGTGGAAGTGGTAGCTCACCCAGTGCCCTCCCATCCTTCCACCTAACCGGCCCATCCTGACTTAGGATTCCGGACTTGGAAAATGCACGTTTCCCAAGTCGACAATCCTGCCTGACCATCTTCACTATCCTCCCCCTAGAGACGTCAATACCCATGGACTCGAGCCAACCAGTAATTATATGCCCAAAAGGCATATAGATGTTGTCGCCGCTCGGTTCGCTATGGGATATGATAGACATATAGACACTCGACATAATATCAAAATCTAGACGTCGACGTAACCCATAAAGCATCAGACAGTGATATGGTCGAATTTCTGCCAACGGTTTAGAGGTGATAGGTAGAAGACATTGTGTGACAACTTTGAAAAGGATGTAGTCAGGAGCAGAGAGTCTAAGGGCTGCAAATGTAGGAAAGTCGTCATCTAACTCATCTAAACCATCCAGTCTCGGATGACCAAAGAAGTACTCATGGATTGAGTCAGAAGAGACATTAAGAGGATGAGGTACGGGTTCAGGCAAAACAGGATAGATGGAGAACACCGTCCCCGAACACAAACGACAACCTAAATACTCAAAGAAGGCAATTATGTTGAGATCAACGTTTTGCTTAGCCACTCTTGTTCTATAACTACCATCAGGAGTCCGATGAAGGTTGTTATAGAATTCAGATACTAGATCAAAGTTGATGTCCCTTTCTAGAAAAACCAAAGAATCGAGCTTGTAGTAGGCAATGGTTTCTAAAATAGAGGGACAAGATTCCTGCATGAACTTCTTATCAACAGATCGACAAGGGAGTAATTTGAAAGTCCTCTCCTTAAATGATTTTTCAAATTGTTGGTTGGGGAATCTCCCCGAACTAGCCGGTTGAGGTCGGGAGGTAGCAGGAGCTTTGGACTTGGATTTGGATTTCTCGGTTGGTTCCTTAGAGGTACCCTCACCACTAGTGGGTTTCTTCCTAACCATTTGGACAATGGGAAACAAAAAGAGAGCACCGGCCATGGGCAAACCACCAAACACAAACCACAGTCACCGTAAGAAACATGATAACGTGAACTGCCAAAGACAATAACAGTAGAGATTAGAGATCGAGAGATTACCTCGGTGCCATTTTGACCTTCGGCTTTTAGAAGACGATGGGTCAAGAATACGGGAGGAAGAAAAGGGCGTCGGGGCGTCGGTCGGCTAGGGTTGTGAGAAAGAAGAAGATCGAGAAGAGAGGAGGTCAGGAGGATTTAATGAGGGGTAGCGCACAGTGTAATCTGATCGGACGGCTGTCCGATCAGGATCGATTTTAACGCACACAAAAAGGGTCTGATCGGTCCCCTTGACCGATCAGGAAACCCTCTGATCGGTGCTCGGATCGATCAGGGGCCTTCCTGCGAACCATAGAGAGCTGATCGGTCCTTGGACCGATCAGAGATCGAACAGAGAGGTTGAAGAGGTTGAGACTCTCCTGATCGGTCCCTGGACCGATCAGATGTGAATCGTCGCGTGAGATCCTCCTGATCGGTCCCTGGACCGATCATTTGTGAATGTCGCGTGGGATCCTCCTGATCGGTCTCTGGACCGATCAGTGAGCCAACAGAAAGCACGAAGATATCTGGAGGACCCCTGATCGGACTGTGGACCGATCAGAGAGTCTCCTGATCGGTCGTGAGACCGATCAGTGTCTGATAATTCAGATTTCTGATATCTGAATTCGAGCAACTGATTTCGCAGTCGTTTCTCTCGAGAATTCTGAAAATTCAGAACTTCTCAAATTCAGAACACAGAACTTAAACATCTACGAACAAGAACATTTCCTAATTGCAAGCTCTGAAAGTCCTAACATTCTAGGTTTTTTTTTTATTAAGTTACAAGTTAGTTTCAAACATTTCAGAGTTTCAAAACCTGAAATATCCAACCCTGTCATGTTTAGTTTCAAATTTGTCAAAATATATCCTAAATTACTATTCTTACATTATCAACTCATCTTATCATTAAAGATACCAATCCAAAGTATCAATCAACACATCAATCATGATTAGATAATTTCTAGACAAAAGTCCAACCAAGATTCCTTGGTTGGAATATATGAGTAAGATCTAGGAGTCAAATACACATGAATTATGTAATGACCTTCCCCATACTCAATTTATGTCTCTTCAACCTACTTATTCAAGGGATGCATAGTACATTTTGAATAAATTGGTTGTTCCTAGCATCTCACCCCATTTCTAGCAAACAAAAACAATTTGTTAAACCTTATCGTTTGTGTGAGATGTCCCCAAATTGCCCAAATCAGTTTCCCAATTACTCTTGTCATTTTAATAGTCCTTATTGATCATGGTGAAGTTCTAATGACCTAAGGAGCCAAACACATTCCCAACTCCCTCCTTAAATGACTAAATTCATTCTCCGGAAGGGGTTTTGTGAAGATATCGGCTAGGTTTGACTTTGACTCAACATATGTGAGCACAATGTCTCCCCTAGCTACGTGATCTCTTATGAAGTGATGACGCACTTCAATGTGTTTGGTCCTCGAATGATGGACTGGATTTTTAGTTAGGTTGATTGTGCTAATGTTGTCGCATAGCACTTGTACACCCTTATAAGAGAGTCCATAATCCTCTAGGGTGTGTATCATCCACAACAACTGTGATACACTCTCTCCCATGGCAATATATTCAGCCTCGGTGGAGAGAGCAACACAATGTTGCTTCCGACTTGACCAACTAACTAAACATGAACCTAAAAATTGGCAACCCCCACTCGTACTTTTCCGATCCAATTTGCACCCAGCATAATCGGAGTCGGTATAACCTATCAAGTCAAATGATTCAGTACGAGGGTACCAAAGACCTACTCTAATTGTGCCTTTAAGGTATCTCAGAATTCTCTTAACTGCAATTAAGTGAGATTCCTTGGCACAGACTTGATACCTAGCGCACATGCCCACAGCAAAGAGTATGTCCGGTCGACTAGCTGTGAGATATAGAAGACTACCGATCATGCTTCTATATTGCGTTAGATCAACTGATTTTCCACTCTCATCATTGTCAAGATGAGTGCTCGTCGCCATAGGAGTGGATACTTCCTTAGAATCACTCATTTTGAATTTCTTAAGCATCTCTTGAGTGTATTTTACTTGATGGACATAAATGTCATCTCTAGTTTGTTTGATTTCTAGTCCAAGGAAGAATGTCAATTCTCCCACAAGACTCATTTCAAACTCACTTTCCATGTGAGTGATAAATTCATTTAAATAGCCCTTGTTATTTGAGCCACAAATTATGTCATCGACATATACTTGGGCTACAAAAATATTTTCACCATCTCGACGAAGAAACAGTGTTGGGTCTATTTGACCCCTTACAAAACCCTTTTCTAATAGATAAGTCGACAACCTTTCGTACCAAGCTCGAGGTGCTTGTTTTAGCCCATAAAGAGCTTTCTTGAGCTTGAACACGTGGTTTGGAGCTTCGGTATTCACAAACCCCGGTGGTTGTTCAACGTAGACTTCTTCTTTAATGAAACCATTTAAGAAGGCCGATTTAACGTCCATTTGATAGAGCTTGAAACCTCTATGTGCAGCAAAAGCTAGCATTGAACGAATGGACTCTAATCGTGCCACAGGAGCATAGGTCTCATCATAATCGAGGCCTTCAACTTGACTATAGCCCTTGGCTACTAGTCTTGCCTTGTTTCTTACTACCTCTCCCTTTTGGTTTAACTTATTTTTGAAGACCCATTTAGTTCCAATAATGGTGGTCTTCTTAGGTCTAGGAACCAAGTCCCACACTTGGCTTCTTTCAAATTGACCTAACTCATCTTGCATAGCTATGACCCAATCAGGATCATGCAATGCCTCATCAACTAGTTTAGGTTCGATTTCTGAGATCAAAGCAACCTCATTCGACTCATTTATGAAGAATGATCTAGTCCTAACCCCTTGTTGGATGTCTCCCACAATCTGGTCTTGTGGATGACTAGAGACTATCCTAGATTGCCTTGGAGTTGGCGGTGCCTCATGAGTGGTCTCACTCGGCACAGGCAAGAGATCAGATTGAGCCCTTTCTTGCCTTTGCTCATCATCTTCAGAGTCAACTTCGACTCTTCCAATGTTTTGATCATTCAAACTTAGATTTCTAAGTTCGAATTGAATTTCTCCTACATCCCTTGATTGATCATTTGATTTAGGAATTTCTTCAAATGCTACGTCTGAGGACTCTTCAATCAATTTAGTCCTCTCATTGTAGACTCGATAGGCTTTGCTGGTAAGAGAGTACCCGACCAGTATCCCTTGATCAGCCTTAGCCGTGAACTTCCCAAGATGGTCCTTGGTGTTTAAGATAAACACTTTACAACCAAACACCCTAAGATGTTTAATTGTAGGCGGTTTCCCAAACCAAAGTTCATGGGGAGTCTTTCCTAAAAACCTATGTATTAAAACTCGATTTTGCACATAGCAAGCTGTATTCACAGCTTCAGCCCATAAGTAGCTCGGTAGTGAGTACTCATGAAGCATGCTTCGTGCAGCCTCTTGTAGGACTCGGTTCTTTCTCTCCACAACCCCATTTTGCTGTGGGGTCCTTGGAGTAGAGAACTCATGCCTATATACCCTTCCTTGACAAAACTCTAAAAACCTATGATTTTGAAATTCCCCACCATGATCACTTCTAATGGTTTTAATTGTTGTCGATTTTTCATTTTCAGTTCTTCTACAAAAGGAAATAAAAATATCTATAGTTTGGTCCTTATGTTTCAAGAAGAAAGTCCATGTGTATCTAGTAAAATCATCAACGATTACCAAACAATATCTACTTCCATTCAATGATATTACACTACTGCAATCAAATAGGTCCATGTGCAATAAATCTAAAGCAGTAGATGTACTTACATTGCTTTTACCTTTATGGACAGCTTTTGTTTGCTTACCCTTTTGACATGCATCACATAGTTTGGTCTTGTGGAACTTGATGCTTGGTAAGCCTCGCACTAATCCTTGGTTGGCCAACTTCCAGATGTTCTTCATGTTTACATGTGCCAATCTTCTATGCCATAACCAAGACTCTTCTTCTTTCGACATGAAACACTTAATCAAAGCATTAGTAGCACTTTTAAATGATACTTGATAAATATTGTCAACCCTTGTGCCTACTAGTACCGTGTCAAGTGTGTTAATGTGTTTAACCAAACATTGACTTGAATGAAATTCAATTGTGTAACCCGTATCACACAATTGACTGACACTTAGGAGATTAAAAGTCATCCCCTTGACTAGAAGGACATTCTTGATATGAAGACATTCGGATATATGAATGTCTCCAATTCCTACAACCTTAAGGCTACCATTATTACCAAAAGACACGTTACCTCTACTTTTGTTTTGAATGGTAGTAAACAGTGATTTGTTCCCAGTCATGTGCTTGGAGCATCCACTATCAACAAACCAAGTTGATAGATGCTCCCCCTCGACCAATGCCTACAATACACGAAAAATAGAGGTTTTAGGTACCCAAATCTTGGGACCTAATGCTTCTACAACGAAAGACCTAGGAACCCATGCCTTGGTCATACCTTTCCTAGTTCCATGAACTCTAGAAACATGTGATCTACTATTTTGAGTTCTAGACATTAGAGAAATGAAACTCGACTCCTTGGGTTGATACCCTAACCCGGCTTTGTTGTAAACTGCCCTTTGGGCATTTAGAATCATGTCTAGAGTCTTAGAGCTAGTTGAGAATTTCTCAAGCATTTTCTTGAGTTTCTTAACCTCACCCTTTAAGGCCTTGTTCTCATCCTCAAGGACTTCTAGATGTAGGTCATCGACCTCATCTTCCCTAAGGGTCCTTAAGGTTTTTACTTCTTCTTTCAACAATTTATTTTTTGTTTTTGACTTTTTAAGCAATGTAGATAAGTGAGTGATAGTTTTATAACACTTTTCTATATGAGAAGAGGTTACCTCTTCATCATCCGAAGATGATGAAGCCGTGGTTGAAGCGCTTGAGTCATCACTCTCGGATTCTGACTCTTCCCTTGCCATGAGTGCCAATTGCCGAGTGCTCTTTTCCATCTTCTCTTCTTCCTCCGATGAGCTTGATGGGGACTCATCCCAAGTGGCCTTGAGAGCCTTCTTCTTCTTGGCTCTTTCCTCCTTCCTTTTGGCTCGTTCCTCCTTCCTCTTTAGTTTCGGACACTCGCTCCGAATGTGTCCTTTCTTGCTACACTCATAACATGTAACATTAGATTTATCAAAATTTTGATCATTAGTTTTACCTTTTCCTTTGTATCTTCGGCCTCTTCTCATAATCCTCCTTACGAAGTTCGCCATCTCGCTTGATGATGATCCACTTTCATCATCGGATTCGGAAGAAGAGGTGGATGAGGAAATCTCCTTTTCTTTCTTCTTTTCCTTCTTCCTTCTTCCATCCTTGCTCTTTGGTCCTGCAAATAAAGCAATACCCTTCTCTTTTTGACCTTTGTTAGCAAGCTCATGAAGTTCCATCTCACAGAAAAATTCATCTAGTTTAACAATGGAAATATCCTTGGATACCTTGTAGGCATCTACCATGGATGACCACAAGGCATTCCTAGGAAAAGATTTAAGAGCGTACCTTACTAGGTCACGGTTTTCTACCCGTTCATCCACGGAGTGGAGACCATTGATGATCTCCTTGAATCTCCGATGAAGTTCACTCACCGTTTCATTGTCCTTCATGGTTAGATTTTGGAGCTGATTCAAGAATAGGTCCCTCTTGGCAATCCGAGAATCTCGAGTTCCCTCTTGGAGCTCGATGAGTTTGTTCCATAGGTCTCTTGCACTTGAGAACGGACCTACCTTGACGAGTTAGTCCTTGGCGATTCCACATTGCAAGGTGACCATAGCCTTGGCATCCGCTTGTGCTTTGCGGAGTTGTTCGGTAGACCACTTTGACGACTCGAGTTCCTTACCTTCTTCATCCTTTGGTGGTGTGAAACCTTCCTTGACTGAGAACCACATGGCTATGTCGGTTTTGAGGTAGTACTCCATGCGGCCCTTCCAATATTGAAAATCTGCTCCTTCGAAGTAAGGTGGACGGTTGGTGCTAAATCCCTCCTTCATGGCCATTGTTTTGCTCTTCGGGTTGTTAAGCCGAAATGAAGAGCACCAGGCTCTGATACCACTTGTTGGGACCTTAGATGGCTAGAGGGGGGTGAATAGCCTCTTTGAAAAACACTAAACACAAATTTCTTCAAGAACTTTGTTAGCACAGCGGAATTAGAAAACTAAAACAAGAAAGCACAGCACACTAACTCAGAGATTTACGAGGTTCGGGGATAACTTGCCCCTACTCCTCGGCGTGTCCGTAAGGTGGACGAATCCTCTTGATCTTTCGGTAGATCACACCCCGGAAGCTATCCGGCTAAAGGATTCTCCTTCTCGGTGGAGTAACCTCTCCACAAAGTCTTTAACAGCAGTAAGAAATTAAGCACAAGACTTACAGTAGTGGCTCAAGTGAAATGATCAAAGGAAGCTCACAGCCACAATCAGCGAAGAACAAGCACACTGCTTCAATCTTCTAGAGAGTTTTTCTCCACAGTGTTTTTTACAGCAAGAGCACAAAAAGCATTATCACGAGAGCCTCTCCTCTCCACCTTCATATGCCTCTCTACTCTGTAACGGATCTCTGCCAAACCTGCAGCAAATCCTTGCAAATCCCTGCAACCGTCCACGACGTCGCCAATCACGCTTCTTCCTTGTCTGATTGTCTCAGCTCCCACCAATGGCATCCTCGATTCCACTGGTACCTCTGAGCTTGAACCTATCAACACAAGTCAAGCTAATTTCGACCAAACGGTTGCCAGCAGATCGCAAACGAGACGTTGCTACCAAAACTGGTTTGTCCGCAGCGAGACACAGCAAAAGCTTTTTCGTCGCCTTCTACTAATGATCCTTAATTTGAATTCACCCAACATCAAGTAATCTGTAACCTGTAACTTCGAGAAAGCTTACAGCAGATGGTTAGAAACGAAATAGGTAAAAGCAATTGCGAATCAGAAACAATAAGAGAAAGCGCATGCAAAACAAGCCATACTGTGGATCGGTCAGCAGACCGATCCACGCTTCTATTTATCGTCACTGATCGGTCTGGTGACCGATCAGGTGCTTGTCTGATCGGTCCCAAGACCGATCCACCCCTTCACGTGAATCGCCACGAAGCCCTGATCGGCCTGCGGACCGATCAGACTCAGCGGATCGGTCCGTAAGACCGATCGATCCACCCGCCATCGAGATCATCGATCGGTCCGGACGATCAAGGTATCCTCGATGTGCTCGAGTGTTATCGATCGGTCCCGGACGATCGATACACCGATGTGCTATCGAGTTTTGCCTGATCGGTCCCGGACGATCAAGATACACTCGATGTGCTCGAGTTTCGATCGGTCCCCGATCGATACACTCGATGTGCTTATCGAGTGTTGCCGATCGATCGCAGATCGATCAGAACCGGATCGGCCCATGCACCGATCAGTACATGCCGGATCGGTGCACCGATCCAAAGCCGTGAGTCTCGAGTCAAGCTTCCAAGCTTGCTGCCCTCACCCCTGACGGTCCAGAGAGCGTGCTACCGAACCCTCTCCGACCATACATGCCAAGCTTCCACACTTGGACTTCCCAATTGCCTGGTTTCACTCACCAGGACTTTCCAATTGCCTGGCTTCACTCACCAGGACTTTCCAACTGCCTAACATCCCAGTTAAGACTTTCCCACTGCCTGGCTTCACTCACCAGGACTTTCCAACTGCCTAACATCCCAGTTAGGACTTTCCCACTGCCTGGCTTCACTCACCAGGACTTTCCCGTGCCAAGCTCCTCGCTTGGACTTTTCCCAATCAGGTCAATCAGGTTAACCAAGTCAACCTTGATTAGTAATTAATCTGAGTTAATTTAATATCTGATTCAAACTTAAATCAGTGTCAACATCAAAACAACATCCAGGTCAGACTGTATCAACATGTATGAGTCCTAACAAATCAGTCGCTCTTTCGCTGTGCCACTAAAGGGAGTCTTGGTCATCTTACCTAGTAGGCATGACTCGCACGTCTCATAAGATTCAAAATCAAATGAGTCCAGCAAACCATCCTTATGGAGCTGGGATAAGCGCTTGTCATTTATATGACCTAAGCGACTGTGCCAGAGGTAGGTTTGGTTCATGTCATTTGACTTGAACCTCTTGGTATTTATGTTATAGATAGGGCTCTCAAGGTCTAGAATATAGAGTCCGTTCATCAGAGGTGCACTACAATAGAACATATCGTTTAAATAGACGGAACAACATTTGTTCTTTATTGTAAACGAAAATCCTTTCTTGTCCAAACAAGAAACTGAAATTATGTTCTTAGTTAATGCAGGCACATAACAACAATCATCTAATTCTAGTACAAGCCCAGAGGGCAGAGATAGATGATAAGTTCCTACAGCAACAACAGCAACCCGTGCTCCATTGCCTACTCGTAGGTCTATCTCACCCTTCGTCAATGCCCTGCTATTTCTCAGTGCTTGTACATTAGTACAAATGTGCGAAGCACATCCGATATCTAATACCCACGATGAAGAAATAGAGAGGTTGACTTCTATAACATGTATACCTGAAATAGAAATCTTATTTCTCTTCTTCTTAAGATCTTCCAGGTATTCTTTAGAGTTCCTCTTCCAATGCCTTGCTTGTTCTTGATATAGGTGACAAAGATGTTCAACCATATCATAAGCACTCATCAACTCATGTTGCTTTTAAAGCTCAGAGTTCATGGTCGTGAGCATAAGACAGGACACATCTAATGCGTCATCTTGATGTTTCTTATAAGCATCTTTGTCAGCTCGCGTGGCAGTGGTAGGAGGTGCCTCCGGAATGGGCTGCTCCAGAACGTACAGTTTACGTTCCTGAGTGAGAACTATTCTCAGATTCCTGTACCAGTCCAGGAAATTTGCTCCGTTGAGCTTGTCCTTCTTAAGGACAGAACGCAGAGAGAAGATGTTCGTGTTTGACATCATGGAAATTCTACAACAGAAATAAATGCAGAAATAAATATCATATTCTTTTAAATCATTTAATTAGGCCTTCAACTAAATGATGCTCCTACTGAATTCTATAATTCATGTGGGATAAGATCCACATCATACTAACCCTTGAGTTAGCTTTGGCTAATACGCCCAAGATTTAGTATGATCCGTAGGTAACGATTACCAATTACATCTCTATGCAACTCTTGTTTATAGGATCATTATCCGCAGTTATATTAAAACTTGAGTTAGCTTTGGCTAATACGCCCAAGAATTAATATAAATGTAATTTATGTCCTATCTTTCCAACCGTTGGAAGAATGTCTATAGTTGTACTTGATCCAACCGAGTTAACTAGTTACTCAATCTAATTGAGTTGTACTCACCCATGCGTTGATAGGCGGGACCAATATTGTCCCTCCGTACCCTACCAAGATAATATGTGTTGCTCTGCTTTGACAGATTCAATAACACATGTGATCGAGGTAGTGATAGGTATCACGGCACAGTAGGCATTAGAGTTGACGTGATTTAGATCTAATCTAAACGTCGATGTTGTATCATATACTCGATATAGATCTAATCTAATCGATAGGGTGCATCTTGTACATGATGTAGATCTAATCTAATCGTAAGGGTGCATCATGTGCACAATTTAGATCTAATCTTAATTGTTAGGCACTAATTAATTACTTAATTAAACATGCATCACATACACAAGTAATTAACTAAATTTTGTGATTATGTCATGGCCCTACTAAGATCTTCTCAAGCCAATGAGAAGATCGGATGGTCAACCTAAGGTCAACAGCTTCTCAAGCGCCTTCCTTTTGACCACCTTGTGTTGCTCGCGCCTTCCTCGTAACTCCGTCTCGAGTGGACCTTCCATCGCTCCAATTTTGAAACTCGAGTTACATTCGAGTCTAAACTAATTTACAACAAGAATAAATAGAGAAAGGCACGACACGCAGGTCGCGTTTCAAAAATACAGCACACTCAATCACATGACGGCACGCAGGCCGTATTATGAATTACAACACAAAATATATCAATCCAATTGGGTCTTTTTGGGCCATGACTATCAAAAAAATAATATGTAATTCTAAATTATATATTTTTCATAATTTTCTATAATTTTTCATAATTTTCTGTAATTTTTCATAATTTTTTACAATTTTTATGAGTAAATTTTTCCCAGCGGTCGCAATCGCGGAGCAAATCCCCTTGCGAGGTTAGGGGAAGTACCCCTACCCGTGATCTAACCATCGCGAGTTGCTCCTAAGCGATCCTACAGCGCCTTAGCCCGCTATCCCAAAAAGTTTTAGGTCGAAACATTGCCGTAACGGAAAAATCTTCTCAGTAGTCGAAGCCTACAAGTGTCTAAACACTTGTGCTTCACTTCTACGAGAAAAATACCCTTTAAAACTATAAAAATCATGAAATTATAGAAATTCACAGAATGTTTATTTTTCATAAAAATCAAAATAAACTCGTACATGCCTTCGCACGTGGCTTTGATACCACTGTTGGGTTTTTCGGGCCGCGAAAACCGCTTTTTCGCGTCGCAGAAACCCCGAAACTCCCTAGCCAACGGATCCGTGCGAAGAGTATCGAACAAAATTTTACATGTATGAGTTTACTAACTAGATCTACTCTTAGATCTATATGTTTAGAAAATTACCCTTGATGCGTGCCCTTTTCGAATCCCGCTCGTCCAAGGAAGTACCGGATCTCAAGATTGTCAACGTAGACAATCCTCTAGAAGTATCCACACGAACAAGATGTGTTCTCTAACATACAAGGATGGAGAAGAGAACACTATAAGTGTGCTAGCACTTCTTGATGCTCTCGGATGGGATTGGAAGAAGAAGAAAGGAAAAGAAGAGAACACACTCCTCAAAAAAAATCTCTATGTGACTTTCACTAACCTTTCTTCTTGGATTAGACTCACTCTCCTTTCTTCTCCCTTGCTTGAAACCCACGACCAAGAGAAGAGAAGGAGCAAAAAAAGAGCTTGAGGAAGAAGATGATGTGAATGTGAGTGAATGAAAAATTCATTCTCATTCAAAACCAAAAAGATAACCCCCATTCTCATTAAATGTGGCCATTAAAGAGAATAGATTTGTAACCCCCATGAGGTGGCACACTTTGATGATGTGGCACATCATCATTAGTCCTCCTAATGCCAAATCACTAATGATGTGGTAAATAGTCAAGTCAAACTTGACTCTTCCTCTTCCTCTTCCTCTCAAGTCAAGTCAAACTTGACTTAATCTCTCTCATGGTTGATCTAATCCAACCATTTAATTCAAGCCAATTTAATATAATGAATCTAATTCATATAATTAAATTGATTCAATGAGTCATAATCTAAATTAGACTCATTGAACACATGAATCAACTTATGTCCAACTAAATTAGCCCAATTAGGATTACTCTTAATCCAATTTGATTCATCACATGAATCTAATCCTCTTGGTTCATCATATGAACCTAATCTCCATCCACTTGTTCTTTGTGTGTGACCCAATAGGTTCTTGTAACGTTGGCAATGCCCCTAAACCCATTTAGGACCATAAGTAATGAGTGGTATCTAGCAATACATCATTACTACCCAAGTTACAAGAATGTTGAGATCCAACATCATCTTGTGACTACTAATTGTGACTCCTCACAAAATATGACAAGTGTCCTTCTATCCTAGACATCTAGATTGATCAATGTGAGGCATAGACCATGTCATCCTCTGATCAATCTAAATCTTGAACTCCAAGTAGACTCACTAAATCAAATGAACTCAATATCTCATATTGACTCATTTGGGCATGGCCATGCACTTTGTGGTCTCACTCTATCAAGAATACCGATGTCTCTCCCGTCATATAGGAGGGATAGATCTCATCTACATCACTCACATCCCTTCGCATAATTTGTTACATACCCAGTAATCGCCTTTATAGTCCACCCAGTTACGGGTGACGTTTGACGAAACCAAAGTACATAACTCTTTATGTAGGGATCCATGGTGACTTCAGGTCCAAGGACTAGTAGTCATACTAATAGCCACATGAGAAAGTATATGACACTCATATAACGATCCATGATACTTTCTCATGGCGGGTCATTCAGTATACATTCTCCAATGCATACCCATGTGTCAACTTGATATCTCTATATCCATGACTTGTGAGATCAAGTCATCGAGTTGACCTACATGCTAGTCTTATTGCATTAACATTGTCCCTGAATGTTAATACTCGACTAGGAATGATTAAGAGTAGTGTTCCCTATATCATCTCACTATCGGTTCAACTAACCGATTGATATAGGTGAGAACCTTCTACTCAAGGACGCTATTATACTTTGTTTATTTGGCACCAATACAAGTAAGGATAATAACCAAAACAAATACCTTTTATTTATATAGAATATGATACAACAAGTCCATAATACAATCATCAAATGATTGGCTCTAGGGCTCTAGCTAACAGTTCAATGGGTAGGACTATTTGGAAAACCTCGAAGACATGGTTACTTTAATGATGTCCTTGTGATTCACCATTGCCTAGAAGTTTATCCAAAGAACGTCTGCTTGTTGAACCCAAAACTAAATCTAAATTTAACACAAAGTTAAACAAAACCTTTAAATTGAAACTAAATCATCTCACAAAATGATATGATTCCCTGATTGAAAATTTAGATCAGGTGAGATGACTAAGTAATTAAAATTAATTCGAAATTAAATTTGTAATAAAAATTAATTCAAAATTAAACTCGTAATTAATTCAAATTCAAAATTAAATTTGTAACTAATTTAAACTCAAATCCAAAATCAGAATTAAATTTGAAATTAAATTATTATCTTTCAAAATTAATTAACTTAAATTATTTCTTTCAAAATTAATTAACTTAAATTATTTTTTTTCAAAATTAAGTAACTTAAATTATTCTTTCAAAATTAATTTAAATTATTCTTTCACAATTAAAGATAACTTAAATTATTCTTTAAAAATTAATCAAACTTAAATTAATTTTCAAAATAAAGTTAAAACTTTTGTTTCAACCAACACAAAGCTCAAACTAAAGAATTTAGGGTCTGTTGCATTCGGCAATGACGACAAACCTTAGGTAATCGGAAGAGGTAACATCGAACTTAGTTTCGATTTTATTATTCAAAAAGTTCTATTAGTTGAAAACTTCAATTTTAATCTTTTAAGTATAAGCCAATTGTGTGATAGTGGATACTTAGTTACCTTTGACAAATCTAGTTGTTTAGTTAAAAATATTGAAAACCCTGAAATCACACTTAAGGGGCTTAGGAAAAATAATATGTACTCAATTGATCTACCTACTTCCTTAATAAAGTGTTTTCTAACACAAGAAGAGGAAATTGAGTTATGGCACAGAAGATTGGGTCACACTCACACCAGCCTCATTTCAAAAATGAGTCAAAATGGTCTAGTTAAAGGTTTGCCCAAATTAAAATTTATTGAAAAATCAATCTGTAATGCTTGTCAACAAGGAAAACAAACCAAGTCAACCCACAAATCAACTAATCTAGAAAGAACTACCTCATTACTTGAGCTCCTTCACCTTGACCTATTTGATTCACATGGAGCCAAGTCACTAAGCAAGAACCAGTATTGCTTAGTTATAATTGATGACTACTCTAGGTTCACCTGGGTAAAATTTCTAAAAACAAAAGATGAAACTTTTGAAGAGTTTAGTAATTTTTGCAAGTTAACAGAAAATGAAAAAGATACTAAAATTAAAATAATAAGAAGTGATCATGGGGGGGAATTTGAAAATCATAGGTTTACCCAATTCTGTAAAATCAATGGATACCTGTAACACCCAAAGGGTACTTAGCAAGATTTTAGATATTTTTATCATGAATAAATATAAATAGGCCTTATATGTAAAATTAAAAAAAAAACAATAAAATAAGAGAACCAAAAAGAGATGATCAAGGTTTGAACCTTGGATCTCCTACTAGATACATGTATGTGTTAACCAATAGACCAAGAGTAATTATTGTTAGAAAGGAGAGGGAAATCATAGTTAAAGGTAAGGAAGTGAAGGCTCTTTTCACTTAGAAGGAGAAATTGGAGTTGCCTTCTTCCTCTCAAATGAAAAGAGGAGCCTTGCTTCTTCTTTTCATTTAGAGTGAGTAAAAGAAAGGAGAAGGAAAAATGTAATTTCCCTTCCTCCTCTCATGTAGAATAAAAGGAGAAATGAAGGAAAATCCTCATTTTTCTCCCTTCCTCTTTTCTCTCCACTGTGACCAAGTTTCTTCTCCCCACCTTCATTGCCGAAACCCAAGCAAAGGAAAATTTCTCTCTAGGAAAGCTCCACAAATCAAGGTTACTTCCCTAAGGAAATCAAGCGAAAGATGTGAGTATCCCCTCACTACAGTACAAGTAGTTGTCGATCGTTTTATATGTAGATGTTCTTATTTTTTTTTGAGAAGGAAATATGTAGTTCATGCCTCTTCATGATGTATACATATTTGTATATGTTGATAGCTTAGGTTTTTATGCTACATGTGGTAACAAAAAAATGATGAAAACCTCCATGTAAGTCTCGGCCAAGTTGAGTTACAAGAGTTAGAGCAAGAATTTTGAAAAGGGAATATGTTATTTATGCTTCTACACGATATATGAATTTTTATATGTTGATAGCTTAGGTTTTTATGCTTCATGTGATAACAAAAATGATGAAAACCTCCATGTAAGTTTCGGCCAAGTTGAGTTACAAGAGTTAGAGCAAGAATTTTGAAAAGGGAATATGTTATTTATGCTTCTACATGATATATGAATTTTTATATGTTGATAGC
The DNA here is from genome assembly GCF_018446385.1 of Zingiber officinale. Lineage (NCBI taxonomy): Eukaryota > Viridiplantae > Streptophyta > Magnoliopsida > Zingiberales > Zingiberaceae > Zingiber > Zingiber officinale. The sequence continues at coordinate 103,592,718 of NC_055990.1, forward strand.
TTAGGTTTTTATGCTTCATGTGATAACAAAAATGATGAAAACCTCCATGTAAGTTTCGGCCAAGATGAGTTACAAGAGTTAGAGCAAAAATTTTAAAAAGGGAATATGTTATTTATGCTTCTACATGATATATGAATTTTTATATGTTGATAGCTTAGATTTTTATGCTTCATGTGGTAACAAAAATGATGAAAAACCCTAATGTAAGTTTCAGCCAAGATGGGTTACAAGGGTTAGGGTAAAATTTTTGTAAAGGAAATATGTTGTTTATGCTTCTTCATGATATAGGAATTTTTAATATTGATAGCTTAGATTGTTATGCTTCATGTGGTAACAAAAATGATGGAAACCCTAATGTGAAGTTTCAGCCAAGACATGATACCAAGCTTAGGGTTAAAAATTTTAAATCCAATCATGCTTATTTATGCTTGTTCATGAAGTATGATATCTTGTATGTGGTTAGGTTAAGTCATTATGTTACATTTTGCATTAGAAAACCTAAAACCCTAAATGAAGGTCTCGGCCAAGAAGGAATGCCAAGCCTAGGGTAAAGTTTTGAAACCTAATCATGATCTTTTGTATATGGTTAGATAAGTTTTATGCTACATGTAACTCTAATGAAACCTAGAACTTCACCTTAAGGTTCGGCCAAGAAAGTGTTGAGATTTAAAGCCATGCCTTGCAACAAACCATGCTTGTTTATGCTTATATGATATTTGGTTATTTATCTATGGGTGGCTTAGTTTCATACTTCTTATAAAAAAAAAAAGGGGAAAATCCATTTAGCAAGGTTTCGGCCAAGGTGGATAATTGGGTTTAGAGTGAATCTAACCAAGCATGCTTATGTTTTCTCATGATGTATAGTCTTTGATATGTGATTTGTTAAGTTCTATGCTCATAATATGTTATGCTATGTTCATGATATGGTATGTTATGCCTTATGTTATGAGATGAATTATGTTTTATGATATGATATGCTATGCTCATGATATGATATGCTATGCTCACGATATGATATGCTATGCTCATGATAGGATATGATATGTTATGCCTTATGTTATGAGATGAGTTATGTTGTATGATATGATATGCTATGCTCATGACATGATATACTATGCTCACAATATGATATGCTATGCTCATGATATGATATGTCATACTTGATGATATGAAGATCACATGTTATATGTTGTGATACACACATGTTATGTTTATGATATATGTATGAAAGGCTTATGTAAGAAGAAAAGCCTAAAGAGTTGCTTCCCTTAAGTTGGGATCAAGAGCACTCTTCATGGTATGACAAAGAGATGCTTCCCTTAAGATGGGATCAAGAGCTCTCTTCATGATATGACAAGAAATTGTGACATGTATGATAAGCTATGATATGCATGATGACATGATATGTATGACATGATATTTTATTTTGTATGGCTTGTACCAAGGGTGGGCTCCATAAGCGCCCCTAGGTCGATGGTCTATGAAACGGGCCTCGTAAAAAGGGATGGGCTCCTTAGTACGCCCCTAGCTCGACGGACTATGAACGGACCTACATCCCTAGTAGGTTCGGGGCTAGCTACCCTGTCCTAGGGATTGCGCGCATTATGTATGTATGTGGTACAAGCCGGGCCCTCATGATGATTATGTTATGTTCAAGTATGTATAAGATATGTTTTAAAAGAGACATGATGCATATGTGCATTCCATGATACATGTTTTGAAAATATACATCTTGCATTTACATGCATATGTTTTATGAATTATTGGTTATGCATTATTATTATGAATAGGTATGAGTTATGATACATGCTTACAGGATATGATATGTTCCCATGATATGTACTCACATGCTATGCCATGCTATGTTATGGTTCTCATATGACAAACTATATTCTATGTTATGATTCTCCATGCTATGTTATGCTATGCTATGTTTTACATGCTATGTGGTATTACATGCCTTATGTTTTATGAGTAGGAAAGGAGCTCATTAAGCCTTTGGGCTTATAGTTTTACGTTTCCTTGTACTGCAGATAAGGACAAGGAATGGATGAACTAAGGGGAGTAGCAGGAAGGGCGATGATGATGTGTGTGGAAGTGGCATGGTGGATAGATCAAATTAAGTTTAAATTTATATTGACTAAATTGTGCATGTGAACTAAGTTTGGACCCTATGTTTATGATGATGGTTGAGCTAGTATGTTATGCTCTCATAATAGGTTGCCATATTAGACTTATTATGATATGGTAAAAAAAGTTTAATAAGTTATGATTCACATGCCATGTTTAAGACAATCAAATGCATATGATAAAATTTTTAAGTATGTCTTCCGCTGCCATGAGTTCATATGCATTAGTATGTTAGGTGAATGTAAGTAACCCCGTCCCTCTAAGGGCAGTCAGAGTGTCCTTGGAAGGGCGGGCGTTACAGGTTGGTATCAGAGCCAAGTTCTACCTTCCACTACACACACATCAAGCCTACTTCCTGCCGCTCCAAGTAAGAATTTCTATGCTTAGTATGTTTCTTTTTATGATGCTTATGCTTAGTTATTTTTATTTATGATGCTGTAGTAGTATACATGCTTACTTTATTCTTTTAAGTCACAATTTTAGTTTAGGTTGCATGATGGTAGGTTAGGTACGATAACAAAACAACTTTACAATAGTTAGAAATGATGATAACCTTACGTTAGTCTGGTCAGAAATGATAATAACTTACAATAGCTCTATTGTCATTAATGAAAATAAGGATGGCTAGAAGACGTAATACCAGAGCAGAGGAGACAACACCTCCACCTGATCTGATGCATGTAGTCACCGAGCTCCAACGTCAGGTTACGGAACAGCAGTAGATGATCACTGCTCTGCTGAATCAACAGGGGAATCCTGCTACCCCGCTAGGACACCAAAACGTAGTACCAGTAATACCTACAACTGTACCAGTACCACCGGCACCTGCACCATCGGTAGGCCCTGCTCCAGTGGTTCGTCAGGAGGCATATCTGATTCAGTGGCAGAGACTGAAGCCGGAAGCTTTCTCCGGTAACTGTGAACCATGGGACGCACAGGCCTGGTTCAAAACTGTGGAGAGCATAGTGGAGTTACTGGACTGGCCTGAGCACGAGAAAGTCAAATGCGCATCGTTCTGCCTTATGGGCGATGCCAGAATGTGGTGGGACCGAGTCAAAGCAAAACGACAGATAAATCAGATGAGATGGGCAGACTTTGAGACAGAATTTTTCGAGGAATTCTTCTATATGAGGGTGACAAACAGGCATTATGACGAGTTCACCGAGTTCCGACAAGGCGATCTGTCAGTTAATGAAGCGATCAAGAAATTCAACCGTTTAGCGCGCTTATGTCCAGAATTGGTCAGCATTGAAAGAGAAAGGGTCAGACTTATGCTGAAAATGCTCATACCTGAGATAGCTTTGAACGTGGCCGGCGGAGTTAATAGACCGTAGACCGCCGAAGAATTAATCAGCAATGCTCTGATCACCTAACACTATCAGAAAGCAATGAGCGATGGCAAGAGTCAAACTCAGCCGGGAGGACAGAAATCCCAGAATACCCGAACCAACTGGAAAGGGAATCACAGTGGCAAGCGGAAGCAATGGACTGACTCCAAGGGTGGACCAGCAAGCAAGCAACTCATGTTTCCTCAGTGTACCACCTGCGGAAAGAAGCACCCGGGAGTATGCCGGATAGGCACAAATAGATGCTACAACTGTGGAATGGAAGGGCATATGGCTCGGAACTGCCCTACTCAGATTCAGGCACCTCCTCCACAGCATGTCCAGAGCAGAGGTGTACCCCCACAGCTACACCTGCTGCAAGCCGCATTAGAAGGCCCTCAGATAAGTCAAGGGAGATTGGAAGCTCCGCCAGTGACGACGAATGCCAGAATTTTCTCCCTCACCAAGGAAGAAGTGGCGAATGCTTCTACTGCTGTCACAGGTCAGATATTTATTTTCAGTCAGCATGCTACTATATTATTTGACACTGGGGCAACACACTCGTTTATCTCTACACCTTTCACAAAAAAAGATAGACATACCATCCCAAGTCTTAGATTGAAAGTTTCTAACAACTTTACCTTCGGGAGAGGTGATTCCATCCACTCATATGCTGTGAGCCACACCCATCAGGATCGCAGAAAGAGAGCTCTACTGTGACCTGATAGTGCTTGATATGCAAGATTATGATATTATATTGGGCATGGATTCTTGAGCAAGTACGGTGCTGCAATAGAATGCCGAAATAGAAGAGTAATTTTCCGGCCTGAAGCAGAACCGACTTTCGAATTTATCGGAGAGACCAAGAAAGAAGTTAAGAGGTTTTTATCAACTTTGAAGGCACAAAAGATGTTAGACAATGGATGCACTGGGTTTCTAGCTCATGTGGTTGATACAAATCAGGCAGGGGAACTGAAGTCGAAAGATGTCAAAGTCGTATGCAATTACCCAGAGGTATTTCCTAATGAACTACCAGGGTTAGCACCTGACCGAGAAATTGAGTTTGAGATTGAATTGATTCCTGGTACGAAGCCGATTTCTAAAGTACCTTACCATATGGCGCTGGCTGAATTAAAGGAACTTCAAGAACAACTACGGGAGTTACTCGACAAGGGACTTATCCGCCCTAGTCACTCTCCATGGGGAGCTCCGGTACTTTTTGTGAAAAAGAAAGATGGGTCTATGCGAATGTACATAGACTATCGAGCGCTAAATAAGGTTACAATCAAGAACAGATATCCTTTACCACGGATTGACGACATGTTTGATCAGTTGAAGGGTGCCACCGTCTTCTCTAAGATAGATTTACGATCCGGCTATCATCAAGTAAAGGTGAAACAAGATGATATACCGAAGACGGCGTTCCGGACAAGATACGGGCATTATGAATTCGTAGTAATGCCCTTCGGAGTAACAAATGCTCCTGCTCTATTCATGGACCTGATGAACCGGATGTTCTCAACATATCTCGACAAATTTGTGATAGTTTTTATCGATGATATTCTCATCTATTCGAGAACCCAGGAAGAGCATGCCAAACACCTGGAAATAGTATTACAATTCTTCGGGAAAAGCAACTGTATGCAAAATTCTCCAAATGCGAATTTTGGCTCGACCAAGTATCGTTTTTGGGTCATGTTATCTCTAGGGATGGAGTAATGGTAGACCCAATCAAGATTGAGGCCGTCAGTAACTGGAATAGGCCAAGGAATGCCAGCGAAATCAGGAGTTTCCTCGGACTAGCAGGTTATTACCGGAAGTTTGTGGAGGGTTTCTCCAGAATTGCAGCACCGATGACAGCCCTCACTCAGAAAAATAAGAAGTACGAATGGACAGATGACTGCGAGAAGAGTTTCACAGAACTGAAAAGGAGACTGACCAGTGCTCCAATTCTTACTCTTCCGGAAGGCAACGAGGGATTTGATATGTACAGCGACGCTTCTAAATCAGGACTCGGAGCTGTACTCATGCAGAATGGCAAAGTCATTGACTATGCCTCCAGGCAACTCAAGGAACACGAGAAAAAATTATCCCACACACGATTTAGAGCTAGCAACCGTCGTCTTTGCTCTTAAGATATGGAGACATTATCTATATGGGGCATAGTGTAAGATTTATACAGATCACTAGAGTCTGAAATACTTCTTCACACAGAAGGACCTGAACATGAGACAACGAAGATGGCTTGAGCTAGTCAAGGACTATGACTGCGAGATCTTTTATCATCCGGGAAAAGCGAACAAAGTGGCTGATGCACTCAGCAGGAAGTCGTAGGCCACCGTAGCACCCGGAACTATTTTAAGTTCGAGGACGAACTTTTATGAGGTATGGGGGACTGTAACACTCATAGGGTACTTAGCAAGATTTTAGATATTTTTATCATGAATAAAAATAAATAGGCCTTATATGTAAAATTAAAAAAAATAATAATAAAATAAGAGAACCAAAAAGAGATGACCAAGGTTTGAACCTTGGATCTCCTACTACATACATGTATGTGTTAACCAATAGACCAAGAATAATTATTGTTAGAAAGGAGAGGGAAATCATAGTTAAAGATAAGGAAGTGAAGGCTCTTTGCACTTAGAAGGAGAAATTGGAGTTGCCTTCTTCCTCTCAAATGAAAAGAGGAGCCTTGCTTCTTCTTTTCATTTAGAGTGAGTAAAAGAAAGGAGAAGGAAAAATGTAATTTCCCTTCCTCCTCTCATGTAGAATAAAAGGAGAAATGAAGGAAAATCCTCATTTTTCTCCCTTCCTCTTTTCTCTCCACCATGACCAAGTTTCTTCTCCCCACCTTCATTGCCGAAACCCAAGCAAAGGAAAATTTCTCTCTAGGAAAGATCCACAAATCAAGGTTACTTCCCTAAGGAAATCAAGCGAAAGATGTGAGTATCCTCTCACTGCAGTACAAGTAGTTGTCGATCGTTTTATATGTAGATGTTCTTGTTTTTTTTTTGAGAAGGAAATATGTAGTTCATGCCTCTTCATGATATATACATATTTGTATATGTTGATAGCTTAGGTTTTTATGCTACATGTGGTAACAAAAAAATGATGAAAACCTCCATGTAAGTCTCGACCAAGTTGAGTTACAAGAGTTAGAGCAAGAATTTTGAAAAGGGAATATGTTATTTATGCTTCTACATGATATATGAATTTTTATATGTTGATAGCTTAGGTTTTTAAGCTTCATGTGATAACAAAAATGATGAAAACCTCCATGTAAGTTTCGGCCAAGTTGAGTTACAAGAGTTAGAGCAAGAATTTTGAAAAGGGAATATGTTATTTATGCTTCTACATGATATATGAATTTTTATATGTTGATAGCTTAGGTTTTTATGCTTCATGTGATAACAAAAATGATGAAAACCTCCATGTAAGTTTCGGCCAAGATGAGTTACAAGAGTTAGAGCAAAAATTTTAAAAAGGGAATATGTTATTTATGCTTCTACATGATATATGAATTTTTATATGTTGATAGCTTAGATTTTTATGCTTCATGTGGTAACAAAAATGATGAAAACCCCTAATGTAAGTTTTGGCCAAGATGGGTTACAAGGGTTAGGGTAAAATTTTTGTAAAGGAAATATGTTGTTTATGCTTCTTCATGATATAGGAATTTTTAATATTGATAGCTTAGATTTTTATGCTTCATGTGGTAACAAAAATGATGGAAACCCTAATGTGAAGTTTCGGCCAAGACATGATACCAAGCTTAGGGTTAAAAATTTGAAATCCAATCATGCTTATTTATGCTTGTTCATGAAGTATGATATCTTGTATGTGGTTAGGTTAAGTCATTATGTTACATGTTGCATTAGAAAACCTAAAACCCTAAATGAAGGTCTCGGCCAAGAAGGAATGTCAAGCCTAGGGTAAAGTTTTGAAACCTAATCATGATCTTTTGTATATGGTTAGATAAGTTTTATGCTACATGTTACTCTAATGAAACCTAGAACTTCACCTTAAGGTTCGGCCAAGAAAGTGTTGAGATTTAAAGCCATGCCTTGCAACAAACCATGCTTGTTTATGCCTATATGATATTTGGTTATTTATCTATGGGTGGCTTAGTTTCATACTTCTTATAAAAAAAAAAGGGGAAAATCCATTTAGCAAGGTTTCGGCCAAGGTGGATAATTGGGTTTAGAGTGAATCTAACCAAGCATGCTTATGTTTTCTCATGATGTATAGTCTTTGATATGTGATTTGTTAAGTTCTATGCTCATAATATGTTATGCTATGTTCATGATATGATATGTTATGCCTTATGTTATGAGATGAATTATGTTTTATGATATGATATGCTATGCTCATGATATGATATGCTATGCTCACGATATGTTATGTTATGCTCATGATATGATATCCTATGCTCATGATATAATTTGCTATGCTCACGATATGATATGCTATGCTCATGATAGGATATGCTATGGTCATGATATGATATGTTATGCCTTATGTTATGAGATGAGTTATGTTGTATGATATGATATGCTATGCTCATGACATGAAATACTATACTCACAATATGATATGCTATGCTCATGATATGATATGCCATACTTGATGATATGAAGATCACATGTTATATGTTGTGATACGAACATGTTATGTTTAAGATATATGTATGAAAGGCTTATGTAAGAAGAAAAGCCTAAAGAGTTGCTTCCCTTAAGTTGGGATCAAGAGCACTCTTCATGGTATGACAAAGAGATGCTTCCCTTAAGATGGGATCAAGAGCTCTCTTCATGATATGACAAGAAATTGTGACATGTATGATAAGCTATGATATGCATGATGACATGATATGTATGACATGATATTTTATTTTGTATGGCTTGCACCAAGGGTGGGCTCCATAAGTGCCCCGAGGTCGATGGTCTATGAAACGGACCTCGTAAAAAGGGATGAGCTCCTTAGTACGCCCCTAGGTCGACGGACTATGAACGGACCTAGATCCCTAGTAGGTTCGGGGCTAGCTACCCTGTCCTAGGGATTGCGCGCATTATGTATGTATGTGGTACAAGCCGGTCCCTCATGATGATTGTGTTATGTTCAAGTATGTATAAGATATGTTTTAAAAGAGACATGATGCATATGTGCATTCCATGATACATGTTTTGAAAATATACATCTTGCATTTACATGCATATGTTTTATGAATTATTGGTTATGCATTATTATTATGAACATGTATGAGTTATGATACATGCTTACAGGATATGATATGTTCCCATGATATGTACTCACATGCTATGTCATGCTATGTTATGGTTCTCATATGACAAACTATGTTCTATGTTATGATTCTCCATGCTATGTTATGCTATGCTATGTTTTACATGCTATGTGGTATTACGTGCCTTATGTTTTATGAGTAGGAAAGGAGCTCATTAAGCCTTTGGGCTTATAGTTTTACGTTTCCTTGTACTGCAGATAAGGGCAAGGAATGGATGAATGAAGGGGAGCAGCAGGAAGGGCGATGATGATGTGTGTGGAAGTGGCATGGTGTATAGATCAAATTAAGTTTAAATTTATATTGACTAAATTGTGCATGTGAACTAAGTTTGGACCCTATGTTTATGATGATGGTTGAGCTAGTATGTTATGCTCTCATGATAGGTTGCCATGTTAGACTTATTATGATATGGTAAAAAAAGTTTAATAAGTTATGATTCACATGCCATGTTTAAGACAATCAAATGCATATGATAAAATTTTTAAGTATGTCTTCCGCTGCCATGAGTTCATATGCATTAGTATGTTAGGTGAATGTAAGTAACCCCGTCCCTCTAAGGGCAGTCAGAATGTCCTTGGAAGGGCGGGCGTTACAATACCAACATGAATTTTCATGTCCTAGAACCCCCCAACAAAACGGTCTAGTGGAACGTAAAAATAGAACTCTACAAGAAGCCGCTAGAACCATACTAAATGAATATAACTTAAATTATCAATTTTGGGCCGAAGCCATAAATACAGCAAATTATATTCAAAATAGAATTCTAATTAACAAATTTCACAATAAAACTCCTTATGAAATGTATTATAATAAAATTCCCAACCTAAACTATTCAAAAGTTTTTGGATGTAAAGTTCATATTTTAAATACTAAAGATTACTTAGGAAAATTTACACCCAAATCAAACCAAGGAATCTTTTTAGGGTACTCCACAACCAGTAGGGCCTATAGAGTCTATAACCAAAATACCCTAATGTTGGAACCCCAAGGTTGTTTTGGTGTGATCAACAAGTTAAGTTAGGTCCTATGTATTTAACCTTGTGTCTAAGTGTGCAGGAGCTTAGGAACACAGGTACTCGAGTGGAAGACGCAGCTAGCGAGAAGGACGGCACGCTGTGCGTCCGAGGGACGAGGCGCTGCGGAAGAGTACACCGGCGGACGAGAAGGAAGCGCGCGGTGGTTCCGAGGGACGAAAGCCGGAGCGGAAGATTGCTCGGGGAGCAAGAGACGCAGCTAGCGAGAAGGTCGACGACCGAGGGACGAAGACTGCGGATGAGTATGCTGGCGGACGAGAAGGAAACACGCGGCAATTCCGAGGGACGAGAAGCTGGAGGGAAGCACGCTCGAGAAGACCGGAAGTTGGGTTCGGGTGAGCCCTTTTCCGGAAGGCAGAGATCACCCAAACGAGCGGATCCGGAGCGGAAGAACCGGACCGAAGCGGGACTGAACCAGAGAAGCGGTCCCGGATGAAAAAGTCAACTATGTTGACTTTCGGGGTCCGGGGCGCCCGGAACTGACCGGGGCGCCCGGAACAGTAATGTTGACCAGATCGAGAATTATCTCGATCTGAACGTTGGGGGATAAATTTTATCCCCCCCAGGGCGCCCGGAACCTTTCCAGGCGCCCCGACCAAGGCTATAAATACAGCCTTGGTCCAGAAGCTTTAAATCAGTTCAGAAATTGTAAACAACACTTGTGTGCTTCCATTTCTTTGATTAGCTTCTTTCTTTTTGTGCCTACACTGCTGTAAACGAGGCTTCTCCGCCTGAAGGAGTTTTTAGTGCAACAATCTTCCTTGGATTAACAACCTCCCCGGTTGTAACCAAGTCAAAACCGGTGCCTCGTTTTTATGCTTTATTTTCTGCTTAATCTATTCTTTTTCAAGTGTTAGCTTAATTGTCCGAGAAAGGGTTGTGTTTTACTCAGGGCTATTCAACCCCCCCTTCTAGCCGGCCGCATCGGTCCTACAAGTGGTATCAGAGCCGAGGCGCTTCAGGAGGACTAACCGCCGAACGAAGCAACAAGATGGCCGGATCCAACATCCACGCACCAAAATTCGAAGGGGACTTCGCTAGCTGGAAAAAGCGAATGGAGGTATTTCTTGAAACAGATTATGATTTATTACTAACAATGGAATTTGGCTATGAAGCACCAGAGGGCAAAGCAAGAAATCAATGGTCAAAGAAGGAGCAGGCTGACCACGTGGCAAACAAGAAAGCAGAATTTCATCTGCTAAGTGTACTTCCAACACAAGAAGTCAATCGAGTTGGTACCTACAACTTGGCAAAGGAGCTTTGGGATAAATTCCTTGAGTTACACGAAGGAACATCCGAAGCCAAACTTGCAAGACGGGATTTACTTCGTAACCAGCTTACAAACCTCCGATTTGAAGAAGGTGAAACAATTGCACATCTACACTCGAGGATTCAGGAACTCATCACCAGACTTACGAATCTCGGAGAAGAGGTAAGTAACCGAGATTCGCTAAGGTATGCCCTAAATTCCTTTCCTAGAAACTCAAAATGGGCATCACTAGTAGATGCCTTTTACATTTCAAAAAATCTAGAAAAAATTTCATTAGATGAATTATTTTCAACTTTTGAAGTGCATGAGTCAAGATGTGCAGGTCCGAAGGAGCCCAAGAATAATGTCGCCCTTAAAGCTTCGAGAGACGAACCTGAGTCAGAATCTTCTCTCGACGACGAGGAAATGGTAATGATGGTAAGACGATTTAAAAATATTTGTAAATCTAGGAAATCTAACCATCCGCAGGGAAGAAAGAAAAGAACCATCCGCTGCTACCATTGCGATGAAGAAGGGCACGTCAAGGACAATTGCCCTAAACTGAAGAACAACGGGAAGGACAAGGGTAAGAAGCCTATCCAAAATCGCAAGGCCCTAAAAGCGACGTGGGACGATACGTCGTCGGAATCAGAAGTCAAGGAGTTCTCCGGGCTCGCGTTAATGGCGAGTCATCAAGACGACGACTGCGAATCAAGCTCTTCCGAAATGAGCATCGAAAGCATCAATGAAGGGGGAGCCACGTCCGAAGAGAGCAGCAGTTCAGGGGGAGATACCGACAACGAGATCGACAAGGTAAGTGAGGTACGATCTCTTCCTCCTAATAAAATGTTTAAATTCATTAAAATTTTAACAAAAGATTGCTGCAAATTAGAAAATGAAAATAAAAATTTAAAAGCAATATTAGCTACATCTTGTCCGTTAGAAATGCTAGATAAATCAAATTTAGAAAATGAAAAATTAAAATTAGAAATTCAAAATTTAATTTTTCAAGTAGAAAATTTGAAAAACTCTGCTTGCTCATCTAAAACCAATTTTAGAAGGTTCAATAATTTGAATTGGTATTATAGATATCACCAGGGACAAATTAAAAATATCTCTAGAAAATATGTCCCTAAAAACTTTTTAGTTAATCCAGTAGGTTGGAACCTATATTGGGTTCCTAAATCATGCTTAAATTAATTTTAAAAGTAAAATTAGCGCTTTAAGTGAGAAAATTAAATAAAGAATTTCTTTATGAGGCTTTGTCCAAGGAAGTGGTTGTTGCTCCAATAACCAAGAAGGCCTAGTGCCTCGCCACGACCTGGAAGCCAAAATATTGAAATAAATGTTTAATTAACTTACTAATGAAGCATTAATACAAGAATTAATTAGTGCTTAAAAAAGGTTATTCAAAACATTTTATTTCAATTTACCTACTTAGAATTTTGTTATTTTTATATTCTCAAAAATTATTTTTTCCTAAGTTAAGAATTTTTTTTTGAAACTAGAAATCTCAGCTTTAATTACTTAGAAAATTTTCTAAATTTCTTAAAAACTTAGATTTTTTTTGAAATATTTTTTCTAAGTCTTTAACCCTTAGATTATTTTTCTTGGAACCCCATTTTTTTTGTGATCAAAGGGGGAGAAGGGAAAGTATAAGTCTAGGGGGAGGTAGGGGGAGGTAGATAGAATTTAATTTTTTTTCTATCTTTTTGCACTTAAATTGCAATTTAAGTTAATTTACTTAATTCAATTTTATGTATATTTTAACCCTAGCTTAACTTGGGTTGATCACACCAAAAAGGGGGAGATTGTTGGAACCCCAAGGTTGTTTTGGTGTGATCAACAAGTTAAGTTAGGTCCTGTGTATTTAACCTTGTGTCTAAGTGTGCAGGAGCTTAGGAACACAGGTACTCGAGTGGAAGACGCAGCTAGCGAGAAGGACGGCACGCTGTGCGTCCGAGGGACGAGGCGCTGCGGAAGAGTACACCGGCGGACGAGAAGGAAGCGCGCGGTGGTTCCGAGGGACGAAAGCCGGAGCGGAAGATTGCTCGGGGAGCAAGAGACGCAGCTAGCGAGAAGGTCGACGACCGAGGGACGAAGACTGCGGATGAGTACGCTGGCGGACGAGAAGGAAACACGCGGCAATTCCGAGGGACGAGGGAGGGAAGCACGCTCGAGAAGACCGGAAGTTGAGTTCGGGTGAGCCCTTTTCAGGCGAGATCACCCAAACGAGCGGATCCGGAGCGGAAGAACCGGACCGAAGCGGGACTGAACCAGAGAAGCGGTCCCGGATGAAAAAGTCAACTATGTTGACTTTCGGGGACCGGGGCGCCCGGACCCATCCGGGGCGCCCGGAACCCTTCCGGGCGCCCGGAACAGTAATGTTGACCAGATCGAGAATTATCTCGATCTGAACGTTGGGGGATAAAATTTTATCCCCCCAGGGCGCCCGGAACCTTTCCAGGCGCCCCGACCAAGGCTATAAATACAGCCTTGGTCCAGAAGCTTTAGATCAGTTCAGAAATTGTAAACAACACTTGTGTGCTTCCATTTCTTTGATTAGCTTCTTTCTTTTTGTGCCTACACTGCTGTAAACGAGGCTTCTCCGCCTGAAGGAGTTTTTAGTGCAACAATCTTCCTTGGATTAACAACCTCCCCGGTTGTAACCAAGTCAAAACCGGTGCCTCGTTTTTATGCTTTATTTTCTGCTTAATCTATTCTTTTTCAAGTGTTAGCTTAATTGTCCGAGAAAGGGTTGTGTTTTACTCAGGGCTATTCAACCCCCCCTTTTAGCCGGCCGCATCGGTCCTACACCTAAAAGTTGAAGAAACAACTAATATAATATTTGATGAAGAAAATAATCTACCTAACTTAAATGAAAATGTTGACATTAATCCAAGAATTATTGAAGACGATGAAATTCATCCCAACACTAATAAACCAGAGGAACTAATTTCTGACACAAACATAAGACCAATTAGAGCAAGTACCTCTCACCGACCTGACCAAATTTTGGGTGATCCAAACCTAGGAGTCAGAACTAGATCCTCTTATAGAAACTTTAGTCAGATTGCCCTTATTTCTAAAATTGAACCTAAGACTATAGAAGAAGCCCTACCTGACCCAGACTGGATCATTGCTATGCAAGAAGAGTTAGCCCAATTTGATAGAAACCAAGTCTGACAACTTGTACCTAAACCCTTAGATAAATCAATAATAGATACCAAATGGATATTTAGAAACAAGTTGGATGATCAGGGTGAAATAATTAGAAATAAGGCTAGACTAGTAGCCAAAGGATTTAGTCAAGTTGAGGGTTTAGACTATGACGAAACCTATGCACCAGTAGCTAGACTTGAATCCATTAGGATGTTATTAGCATATGCAGCACATAAAAGATTTAGGTTATACCAAATGGATGTAAAATATGCGTTCCTAAATGGGTTCATTAAGGAAGAGGTCTATGTAAACAAACCCCCAGGATTTGAGGACTTAGACTACCCTAATCATGTATTTAAATTGAAAAAGGCCTTATATGGACTTAAATAAGCTCCTAGAGCATGGTATGAACGGTTATCCAATTACTTAACATCCAAAGGCTTTAACCAAGGTCACATAGATCCGACCCTATTTGTAAAAACTATAGAAAAAGACATCTTCATAGCCCAAATCTATGTTGATGATATAATTTTTGGCTCAACTAACTCTAAATTTCTAAAAGAATTCGTTAAATTAATGGAAAATGAATTTGAAATGAGTATGGTTGGGGAACTAAATTTTTTCTTAGGTTTACAAATTAAACAAAAGAAAGATGGAATCTATATTTACCAAACTAAATATGCTAAAGAACTAATTAAAAGTTTGGCATGTGGATCCTTCTTTAAAAAAATATATATAAAATAAAAAGAACCAAAAAGAGGCATGACAAGGATTGAACCTTAGACCTCTTAATAAGTGGTTCCATGTTATAACCAGTAGCCCCAGCAGGGGTGTGCTGTTAGAAAGAGGAGGGAAATGATAGTTAAAGGTAGGAAAGGTGAAGGCCCTCTTCACTTAAGAAGAAAAGTTTGAGTTTTCTTCTTCTTCCTCCAATGAAAATTTCATTTGTCTTCTTCTTTTCATGAATGAGAGTAAGAGAGCTAAGGGAAGAAAAGACCATTTTTCCTTCTTCTTCTCATTATGAATAAATAAGAAAAATGAGTAGGAAAACTTCATTTGTTCTCTCTTCCTCCTCCTCCTTCTCTCCACCGAAAACCAACCTCTTCTTCCTCACCATTGCCGAACCAAGCAAAGGAGCTTCTCTCTAGGAAAAAAAAGTTTCACCAAGCAAGGTTACTTTCCTTAGTAAATCAAGCGAGAGGATGTAAGTATCCCCCTCACCTGCAGTACAAGTAGCCTCCTACGATTTCTATGTTTGAAAATGTTTTGAAAAAAATTTAGGATGTTATCTTGTAGGGTTTGGCCATGATAAGAAAGATGGAAACATGCTATCTATTAGTTTTTGGTTATCTATGGTTGTTAAATAGTTTTATGGACTCATGTTGTTTAAAACTTGGAATCGCACTCTTGAAGTTTCGGCCATGAAAAGATAAAGTGGTTATTAGAAAGTTTAAGATATAAACTATGCTTGTTCATGATTTCTTATGGTTTGTACCTCACTACATGATGTTATGTTAAGGTTTTTCATGTTGATATTGCTTAGATTTTTGGAACCTTGCTCTTTAGGGTTCGGCCATGTATAGATAAAGAGGTTTAGGGAAAGTTTAAGATATAAACTATGCTTATATATGACCCCTTATGGTTTATAACTCACTACATGATGTTAGCCTAAAGTTCTCATGCTTAGGTTGCATAAAAGGGTAGATCCATAATTTAGGGTTTCGGCCAAGAAAGAAACAAAGGCATAAGAGGAAGTTTAAAAATTCAACTAAGCTTGTTATGATTCCTCATGATAAATAACCCATTGTATGATATTTGCTTAAAAGGTTTTTTGCTTCAAGTTGTTAAAAACCTAGATGTATGTTCCTAGGGTTTTGGCCAAGAAGGAATAAGGAGACTAGAGGAAGTTTAGAAACTTAACTATGTTACTAATGATTTCCTCATGATGTGTACCCACTATATGATGATTGGTTTAAAAGTTTCTAGTTTCATATTGTTTAAAAAAAAAAAGAAAGAAAAGAGAATCCAAAACCAAGACATGTATGTTTTGGCCAAGTAAGAAAATTAGGGTTAAGGGACTTTCCATAATATCTAAAGGCCTAACATGTATGCTATGTATCATGAGATATTAGGTTAAAGATCCATGCTTAAAATGTTGCTTGAAAAACCTAAGAATCATGTCGACAAGTTTCGGCCAAGGTTGAACACTAGGGTTAGAAACCTAATTATGCTTATTAAGAACCTCACTTGCTATGCTATAGTGGTTAAAAGTTTCATGCTACATGTTGATTTAAAAGTTAGAAACCATCTCCTTAGGTTTCGGCCAAGAGGAAAAAAAGGGTTTAGAGTAAACTTTTGAAACCTAACTATGTTTGTTCATGATTCCTTATGATGAAGGGTTCTCCTATATGATGTTAGTTTAAATCTTTCATGCTTATGTTGCTAAAAAAAAACAAAAAACCTAGAACCATGACATGTAGGTTTCGGCCAAACCAAGAAAACTAGCGTTTATATTTGCTAAAGGTCCTCTATGTTATGATAAGTACCATGTGATGTTAATATAATGCTTTCCTTATTTAAAGTTGCTTAAGATCCAAGACCAAAACCCTTGCAAGTTTCGGCCAAGTATGATTAGGGTTTGTAGAAGGCTCAAAACCCCTAACTATGCATGAAAATGATATGTTTTATATGAGAAGAACATGCTATGCTTCCTTATATGACAAGAACATGCCATGCTTCATGATACGATAAAAATATGCTATGCTTCATGATATGACAAGAACATGCCATGCTTCATGATACGATAAAAATATGCTATGCTTCATGATATGATAGGAATATGCTATGCTTCATGATATGATGAGAATATGCCATGCTTCATGATATGATAGGAACATGTTATGCTTCATGATAAGACAAGAACATGCTATGCTTCATGATATGTTTATGAAAGGCTTATGTAAGATGAAAAGCCTAAGAGATGCTTCCCTTAAGTTGGGATCAAGAGCACTCTTCATGATATGACAAAGAGATGCTTCGCTTAAGTTGGGATTAAGAGCACTCTTCATGATATGACAAGAAACATGATATGCTATAATATGATAACATGATATGCTATTTTACTTTTGTATGGCTTGTACCAAGGGTGGGCTCCATAAGAGCCCCTAGGTCGATGGTCTATGAAACGGGCCTAGTAAAAAGGGATGGGCTCCTAAGTTGCCCCTAGGTCGATGGTCTATGAAACGGGCCTAGTTCCTAGTAGGTTCAAGATTTGCTACCTTGGATCTACTTAGGATGCGCGCATTCATGTATGTATGTGGTACAAGCCGGACCCTCATGATGAGATTATGTTTAAGCATGTATATGATATATGTTTTCAAAAAGGACATTTTGCATATGTATTCATCTCATGACACATGTTTTCAAAAGAACATCTTGCATCTACAAGTTCATGTTATGTGTTTTCCTTTATGCTTATGTAGGATGCTTTTGAAATTATGTCTATGATGCTTATATGATCATGTTGCTATTTTATGTTTATGCTCTCACATGATATGATATGATGTTATGTTATGCTCTCACATGTTATGATATGACTCGATGCTTATGTATGATTTGTGGTTTTAGTGAGTAGGAAAGGGACTTACTAAGCCTATGGGCTTATAGTTTTTTTTATGTTTTCTTGTACTGCAGAAAAAGGAAAGGAATGGCTAAACTAAGAGGAGCAGCAGGAAGGGCCAGAGTGTGTGTGGCAGTGGCATGGTGGAAGAAAACTACCTTGTGCTTATATGTTATAAGTTTTGCATATGAACCATGTGTTGTCTTTATGCTTGATAGTACTTGAACTAGTATGGATAGTTATGCACTTATGTTCTCCTGGTTTCATGTTAGTATGCTTATGATATCATGAACCATGTTTCAAGTAGTTGATATTAATCAAGTTTTATGCATGAATATTTGCATGTCTACAAGTTCAGTTGATAAGCATGATGATTAGTTTAGTTACAAATAAATAATTGTTTCCGCTGCCATGATTTTATATGTATGCATGCACGTATGATTCAAGTAACCCCGTCCCTTCCTAGGCAGTGGGAGGGCGGGCGTTACAGTATGGTATCAGAGCGGGTCTACCTTTCCACTACACACACACATCAAGCCTACATCCTGCCGCTCCAAGTAAGAATTTCTATGCCTACTCTATTTTTTTTTTATGTATGATAAGGAATGCTTTAATTTAAGTATGCATGTTTACTCTATTTTGATTTTGATAAGTCACAATTTTAGTCTAAGTATGCATGATGGTAGATTAGGAATAATAATAACTTATGCTAGCCTTGTTGTCATTATGAAGATAAGCATGGCTAGAAGACACAATACCAGAGTTGATGAGACAGTATCTCCACCTGATCTGATGCATGTAGTCACCGAACTTCAGTGTCAGGTCACGGAACAGCAGCAAATAATAAATACTTTGATGAATCAGCAAGGGAACCCTACTACCCCACCAGGGAATCAGAATGCAATGCCAGTTATACCTACAGCTGCACCAGTACCACCAGCACCGGTACCACCGGTAGGCCCAGCTCCAGTGGTTCGATAGGAGGCGTACCTGATTCAGTGGCAGAGGCTGAAGCCGGAAGCTTTCTCTGGTAACTGCGAGCCATGGGACGCCCAAGCCTGGTTCAATACTGTGGAGAGCATAGTAGAGCTATTAGACTGGCATGAACACGAGAAAGTCAAGTGTGCATCGTTCTGCCTTACGGGCGATGCCAGAATGTGGTGGGACAGAGTTAAAGCGAAGAGACAAGTAAATCAAATGAGATGGACAAACTTCGAGACTGAATTCTTCAAGGAATTCTTCCACATGTGTGTGACCAACAAGCACTACGACGAGTTCACCGAGTTCCGACAATGTGACCTCTCAGTTAATGAAGCTGTGAAGAGATTCAACCGTCTAGCGCGCCTATGCCCAGAGTTGGTCAGCACAGAAAGAGAAAGGGTCAGACTTATGCTGAAGATGCTCAGACCCGAGATAGCTCTGAATGTGGCCGGCGGAGTTAATAAACCGCAAACTGTCGAAGAGCTAATCAGTAGTGCCTTGATCACCGAACACTATTTGAAGGCACTGCACGAAGGCAAGAGCCAAGCCCAATCAAGAGGACAGAAACCTCAAAATACCAGAGCCAGCTGGAAAGGAAACCACAGTGGCAAGAGAAAGCAATGGAATGACTCTAAGGGTGGTCCAGCAAGCAAGCAACCTACGTTCCCTCAGTGTACCATATGTGGGAAGAAGCATCCAGGAATATGCCGTATAGGCACAAATAGGTGCTACAACTGTGGATTGGAAGGACATATGGCCAGAAACTGTCCTACCCAGATTCAGATACCTCCTCAGCAGCATGTCCAGAACAGAGGTGCTCCCCCATAGCTACACCTGATGCAAGCTGCGATAGAAGGCCCTCAGATAAGCCAAGGGAGATTGGAAGCTCCACCTGTTACGACGAATGCCAGAATCTTCTCCCTCACCAAGGAAGATGCGGCGAATGCTTCTACCGTTGTCACAGGTCAGATATTTATTTTCAGTCAGCATGCTATTGTATTATTTGATACTGGGGCAACGTACTTGTTTGTCTCTACACCTTTCACAAGGAAGATAGACATACCATCACAAGCCTTGGATCGCAAATTCTTAACAACCCTACCTTCGGGAGAAGTAATGCCATCTACTCATATGTTGCGAGCTGCACCCATCAGAATCGCAGACAGGGAACTCTACTGTAATATGATAGTGCTTGACATGTGGGATTATGATATTATTTTAGGCATGGATTTCCTGAGCAAGTATAGTGCTTCGATAGAGTGTCGTAAGAGAAAAGTGGTTTTCCAGCCTGAAGCAGAACCGATGTTTAAATTTATTGGGAAGCCAAGAGAAATTTGGTGCTACGGGGTCGAAAATGTGTCCGGACAGCTCTCTACCCTGACTATAGCACCGACGCTGTTCGACGATATATTGGGGAAGCAAACCCGTGACCGAAGCATCCAAAGGATCAAGCAAGAAGTCTTAGAGGGAAAGAATGATGGATTCCGTATCGCTGACAGTGGAATATTATACCTCAAGGATCGCTTATGTATTCCCGACGACCCAGAGTTGCGAAAGAAGATACTGGAAGAAGCCCATGCAACACCCTATGCGATGCATCCTGGATCCACCAAGATGTACCAAGACCTGAAAAAGAAATTCTGGTGGTTCAGTATGAAAAGAGACGTGGCTCAGTATGTCAGTACTTGTCTGACCTGCCAGAGGGTTAAAGCAGAACACCAGAGACCTGGAGGAGTACTGTAGCCAATCCAAATTCCGGAATGGAAATGGAAAGATATCTCTATGAACTTTATTTCAGGATTACCCAAAACGACAAACGACTACGACGTTATATGGGTAATCGTGGACAGATTAACAAAATCCACCCACTTCTTAGCAATCAAGATGACCTATTCGATTGAGCAACTGGCTCAATTATATGTCAAGGAAATTATTATAGTACATGGGATTCCTAAGACCATTATTTCTGACAGAGATGGTCGCTTCATTTCACATTTTTGGGAATGTGTTCAGAAGGCTCTTGGCATGAAGCTATTATTCAGTACTGCCTTCCACCCTTAGACCGACGGACAAACAGAAAGGGTGAACCAAGTACTAGAAGATATGTTACGAGCTTGCGCCTTGGACTTCAAGGGGAGCTGGTGTCGGTATCTATGCTTAGCGGAATTCGCCTACAACAATAGCTACCAAGCTACTATTGGAATGACGCCTTATGAGGCGTTGTACGGGAGGAAATGTAGATCCCCTATATGCTGGTACGAAGGTGGTGAAAAGAAGGAGATGGGATTCCGAACAGATTTTATTGACAACACCACTCGTGCGATACAGAATATCCGCCAAAGAATAGAGACTGCTCAAAGTCGGCAAAAGAACTATGTAGATAAGCGGCGTAGGCCATTGGAATTCAGTGTCGGAGATTCAGTATTCCTCAAAGTAGCTCCTATGAAAGGAGTGATGAGGTTCGGAAAGAAGGGAAAGCTAAGCCCGCGCTACGTGGGACCCTATCAAGTTCTGAAAAGAGTTGGCAAGGTAGCTTATGAGATAGAGCTGCCTCAAGAGATGTCATCTATCCATAACGTCTTCCATGTTTCGATGCTCAAGAAATGTATTCCTAGTACAGAACAAGTGATCGAGCTGCAGACAGTGCAAGTCCAAGAGGACCTAAGTTATGAGAGCCGACCGGTCCAGATATTAGACCGAGATATCAAAAGACTAAGGAACAAAGAGGTGCCCTTAGTAAAGGTCCTGTGGCAAAATCAACGGTTCGAAGAGGCCACTTGGGAACGCGAAGATGATATGAAACGGAAGTACCCAGAGCTATTTTAAGTTCGAGGATGAACTTTTATAAGGTATGGGGGACTGTAACACCCATAGGATCCCTAGAAATTTTACATAAATTATGCATGATTAAATGGGTTTCATGTGGATCCTTTTTTAAAAAATATATATATATAATAAAAAGAACCAAAAAGAGGCATGACAAGGATTGAACCTTAGACCTCTTAATAAGTGGTTCCATGTTATAACCAGTAGCCCCAGCAGGGGTGTGCTGTTAGAAAGAGGAGGGAAATGATAGTTAAAGGTAGGAAAGGTGAAGGCCCCCTTCACTTAAGAAGAAAAGTTTGAGTTTTCTTCTTCTTCCTCCAATGAAAATTTCATTTGTCTTCTTCTTTTCATGAATGAGAGTAAGAGAGCTAAGGGAAGAAAAGACCATTTTTCCTTCTTCTTCTCATTATGAATGATCCTGTCCGAACCAGGGGTCAACGAACGCTGGGGATGTGGCGCTCCCTGCTAGATCCTCGAGTGCTCCGACGAACCTGCAACAAAACCGAGCCGGGAGGGGTGTCCCGGCGACGGCCCTCCGACGCTCAAGTCAGGCGAGGAATAACAAAGAGGTGGCTTAGAAATAGAAGACTTGTGTACCTCCGGTGAAGAAATGGAGACCTTATATAGACCTCTCGAAGGAGCCTGGGCACGCCAATCAAAGCAATCACCTGCTTTCGACCATGCCCAGGTATGGGTCTGTCAGAAGGGCATCCATAAGGCCATACCGCTACTGTATCAACCTCTCCATGATGTGACAGCTAGATCCTCTATCGTGAAATCTTGTGTACGGCATAATCATTAGGCATGCCTTTGCTGACATCCCATATCCCGAGCCGAACGAATAGGCTGTTCGGCTAACCTTTGTATCCTCGCCCTTATCCTGGCCGAACGGACCACCCGCTCGGCCCTTCGGTTCCAGCCGGGCAGACACCCGCCTTGGCGTCGGAAACCCAAGCCTATGGCTGGGTTATATCTGGCTCCGCTTGGACCTGCTCAACTGCTCGACGCGGCCCTTACCCGCTTAGTCAGCCCTCCATCTGTCCTCAGGCTGGGACCCTTCAGGAAGTGGGTCCCCCATTCTCACCGCCGGATCACTTGCCTCCCCTTCAAGTCTAGTCGAAGGAGGCAGTGAGTCCGACTGACTGGACTATGTGTCCGAGCGGGCGGTCGTCGCCTTACCGTCGCTTATAATATCCCTTGAGCCGTTCGGCCCTTATGCCAAATTCAGCCGCTCGGATCTTCGTTTTGAATGTCTTGGCGCTCCACGTAGATGTTTGCTTGTCTAAATCTTCTCGAAAATCACGCAAATCCTTTTCATTAAGTCGAAGCATGCGCGGTATGGGCGCATTAATTGCGCCTGGTGACAGAGCGCCACGTGGCTCTTCTCGCGTGACGGTGATGATCCGTACGATGGGACGCTGATTGTTTTGAAATGGACGGCCCGATGACGTCCTTGTTTCTCGTGACCTGGATCGGACAATGGAGGCCAATCGACTTCGGCCGTATAAAGCCTTAGTCCTCCTCCTCTGCCGCATCTTTGCTCGTGCTTTGTCCTTCTGACTCCTCTGTTGCTGCGGCCTCTGCCGCATCTTTGCTCGTGCTTTGTCCTTCTGACTCCTCTGTTGCTGCGGCCTTCGGCGATCCAGTTCCCGTTTTTCGGCGGCTATCATCTCACCGGCGATCTTCTCCGCCCATCTCCTTCTTAGTGAGCCTTCTTTCCTCGCTTACCAGGTCTTTCCTAATCGTTTCACCTCTCTTTCGTTGCTATACTTTTGTCTCTTCGAGATGGCAAGCTCTTCCGAACCCGCTACCCATGTTCACGGTCCATGGTATATGAGTATGGAAAGTAAATTGACGAGGAGGGCGCTCGGCGTCTTGTTCGGACGTACGGGATCCCGGACGACCATGAAATAGTTATAGCCGACCCGACCGATCGGCCCCATAACCCGCCGATCGGTACCATTTGCTTTTTTCTAGACCAATTCCAGGGCGGCCTTAGATTTCCTACCCATCCATTTATTTTGGAAGTTTGTAATTATTTTCGCATCCCGCTCGGCCAACTTGTGCCGAATTCCTTTAGGCTGCTGAGTGGGGTGGTCGTCCTCTTTAGGCTGCATAGTATTCCACTTGACCCCAAAATATTCCACTTCTTCTTCTACCCCAAACAATCCGAGTTGGGCACCTTTATTTTCCAAAGTAGAATAGGCTTCAAATTTTTTGATAGTATGCCGACCTCCAACAAGCACTGGAAGGAGTTTTTCTTCTATATACGACTTCCCGAGCGGCCAGCATTCCGAACTAAATGGCAGACCGCTGTGCCGACCCAGCCGGAGCTCGGCAAATTCAGAAGCAATCCAGCCTACCTTCATGCGGCAAACTGGTTGTCCGGTCAGCGGTACAAAATCGACCAGTTGCTTCTCAAGGGGGTGTTGTACATTTTGGATTATCCCGTTCGGACCAATCTTCCCTACCGCATGGGTAAGGACTCTTTACTCACTTCGCCTTTTTTGTCTAACTGATTTTAATTTTTTCTACTGCAGCTGAAGTCATGTGGCGCTCCAAGGCTACTGATCATCTGAAATTGAAAGCCGTGGAAATTGAGGCGGCTACCAAAAAAGAACTCGCCGAGCGGGGTCTAATCCCCAGCCGCCCGGCAGCTACAGGAGAGGGGGGGACGCAGTCCGCCCCTGAAACAGAAGTTACTCCATCCGCTTC
This sequence comes from Zingiber officinale, assembly GCF_018446385.1. NCBI lineage: Eukaryota > Viridiplantae > Streptophyta > Magnoliopsida > Zingiberales > Zingiberaceae > Zingiber > Zingiber officinale. Next base: position 103,617,061 of record NC_055990.1, read on the forward strand.
AACAGAGGTTGAGGCGGATCCTGTTTCCTCTGCCCCAGCCGAGCTGGGAGTCCCCCAGGCCGGGGATTCACCACGGGAAGTTCGGCGGAAACGTCGAAGAGACCCCAGCCTTCCGCCGACCCAAGGCGAACCACAGGCGCCGATCGAGGTCGCTTCGCCAGATCGCACGCCATCGCAGATCGGGACCTCAGTGGCCTCGCCCACCGCACAGCCCTCTGGCTCTCCTCCACTGACTCGTCGTCGCTTACGACGGTTGGGCGAAACTTCAACCATTGGGGAGTCCTCGGGCCAGGCGACTGAGGCTGAGGAAGTGCCGGCCGGCCACCCGACCGTCAAGACTACCCTTCGATTCCCATCGGAGGAATATTTATTGTCTGCCGATCGGCCTTCAAGCCCCGTTCATGAGATAACCTTGAGGGGTCCGCTCGCCAAGCTTTTTGAGGACGCTCAGATTAGGGTGGCCCTCATGACGCCCAAGCAGCTTGGTGATAACCACATGCAGCAGGCCACTCAGGTAGGTTCATTTTTCTTCTTGTGTCCTGCTACTGTTTGGTTTCTGATTTTATTGTTTCCCTTACAGCATTGGGCCGAGCAAATCGCCACTAGCCATCGGCTGGCCGAGCTGGAGGATCTCATGGAAAAACTCCAAGTCTCGGGGGGTCCATCGGCCGAGCGGGAGAAACAAGCCCGTGAGGCCGAACAGAAGAAGGTCGCCGACCTGGCTACAGAGGTGGCTCGACTTGAAGGCCTGATGAAGAAACGCGACGCAGACGTGAAGCGTGCCAGTAGCCGGAAGAAGCGGGCGATTGCTGATCTGGACAAGATGAAAGTTGAAGTCCGAGCCCTAGATCAGCAATCTAAAAATCTGGAAGCCCAGCTAGCTGCCGAACGGGATGGGCGCTCCGCTGAACGCACTAAAGCGGAGGTGGACCAGAAAGTTCTCCAGGACTCGCTAATTGCCTCCCGAGTGGCTTTCAGAAAGTACAAGGAAGGGGAGCCGAGTCGCCTAGCAGCAGCGCGCTAAGAATACCTCCGCTCGGAGCGGTTCGGCGAGAAGTTCGGTGGCAATGTCTCCTCAACTTTCGCCGAGGCGGTCAAGGTCACCATGGCGTATTTGAAGAAGGGGGGGCACCTTCCTGCTGACCTGAGCATTCCCTCTTCAGATTTGGCGGCTATGATTGACGATATCCCGGACGCCTTTTTTAATTTTGAGGACCCAGAGTGAAGCGAGTTCTTCCCAGTACTTTCTGTATTTCATCTGCTGATGTAAAATTTTTGCATGTGCCGATCGGCGTAATTGTCTTCTTTTGTCTCTATTTTTGCTTGCCCTTCATTGCCGTTTTTTGTCTGTTTGGTGCTTATTCGTAGAATCAGTTAAGCTCCACGTGTTCCACACTAGACGACCGATCGGGTTAATCAGTTGACTTGTTTTCCTCAAAATCGTTTAGCGCTTGGCTATGCTGTTTGCATTCAGTGAATGCGAAGTATTGGCAAACTGATGGCCGATCGGACTTAATCAATTTAGTACTTGCGAACGCTCGTTATTTGGCGTCCTTAGTTTCGTCCAGTAAGCTCACAGTCGCGGGTTTGACTCTCGATCTTTAACGTCGGATCTCGACGGCGCGGTTATTTATAGCCGGTCGGCGCGGCTCTCGATTTTTAACGACGGGACTCGTCGGCCTTCCGCTCGGACGTTTATAGACGCCGGCTCGTCTCTCAATTTTTAACGTCGGAGCTCGACGGCCTTCCGCTCGGACGTTTATAGACGCCGGCTCGTCTCTCGATTTTTAACGTCGGAGCTCGACGGCGCGGATATTTATAGCCGGTCGGCGCGGCTCTCGATTTTTAACGACGGGACTCGTCGGCCTTCCGCTCGGACGTTTATAGACGCCGGCTCGTCTCTCGATTTTTAACGTTGGAGCTCGACGGTCTTCTGCTCGGACGTTTATAGACGCCGGCTCGTCTCTCGATCTTTAACGTCGGTGCTCGACGGTCTTCCGCTCGGACGTTTATAGACGCCGGCTCGTCTCTCGATTTTTAACGTCGGAGCTCGACGGTCTTCCGCTCGGACGTTTATAGACGCCGGCTCGTCTCTCGATTTTTAACGTCGGAGCTCGACGGTCTTCTGCTCGGACGTTTATAGATGCCGGCTAGTCTCTCGATCTTTAACGTCGGTGCTCGACGGCGCGGTTATTTATAGCCGATCGGCGTGGCTCTCGATTTTTAACGACGGGGCTCGTCGGTCTTCTGCTCGGACGTTTATAGACGCCGGCTCGTCTCTCGATCTTTAACGTCGGTGCTCGAGGGCGCGGTTATTTATAGCCGGTCGGCGCGGCTCTCGATTTTTAATGACGGGGCTCGTCGGTCTTCCGCTCGAACGTTTATAGACGCCGGCTCGTCTCTCGATCTTTAACGTCGGTGCTCGACGGCGCGGTTATTTATAGCCGGTCGGCGCGGCTCTCGATTTTTAACGACGGGGCTCGTCGGTCTTCCGCTCGGACGTTTATAGACGCCGGCTCGTCTCTCGATCTTTAACGTCGGTGCTCGACGGCGCGGTTATTTATAGCCGGTCGGAGCGGCTCTCGATTTTTAACGACGGAGCTCGTCGGTCTTCCGCTCGGACGTTTATAGACGCCGGCTCGTCTCTCGATCTTTAACGTCGGTGCTTGACGGCGCGGTTATTTATAGCCGGTCGGCGCGGCTCTCGATTTTTAACGACGGGGCTCGTCGGTCTTCCGCTCGGACGTTTATAGACGCCGACTCGTCTCTCGATCTTTAACGTCGGTGCTCGACAGCCTTCAAGGCTAACTCCTTACCAGGTCGAGCGACCTTGGCCTTCATAACTTATCTCGCGCTTGAACAGTCTTTGTGCCCGGCCGAACAACACGGGTCATTTGCTTGCGAATCCAATCGGCTGGGAGGCCTTCGCTATTCGGGCACTTGGCTCGGATAATCCATATGCCCCTTTCACCCAGCTTGGAGAACGTACTCCTGGCCGAATGGCTCAGGGTCTGCTTCGTCGAGCATTTTGGCTCGGATAATTTACCTCCGTCCGGAAGGTACTGGGTCTTCGATCCTCGAGCGCTTGGCTCGACCCATTTACCTCCGGCCGAACGACGCGGGGCCTTCGTTCCTCGAGCGCTTGGCTCGACCCATTTACCTCCGGCCGAACGGCGCGGGGCCTTTGTTCCTCGAGCGCTTGGCTCGACCCATTTACCTCCGGCCGAACGGCGTGGGGCCTTCGTTATTCGTTGACGATGCCTTGTATTTGTTCTCTTGATTTTTCATTTCTGCATTTCAAGTATTCAGTCGAAAAAAGTACACAGGATGATTTACATTGGCACACCTTTCACCCCGCCCGGTAAGGCTGGAGGTGGTTCGCGCTCCACGACCTATCTAGCTGTCGGTCGTCCTCATCCTCCAAATAATACGCGCCCGAGCGGAGCTTTTCGATGATTTTGAAGGGGCCTGCCCACGGAGCTTCAAGCTTGCCGACGTCGCCGACCGGCTTGACTTTCTTCCAGACAAGATCGCCTACCTGGAATGATCTGGGAATGACGCGCCGGTTGTAGTTTTGCTTCATCCGTTGACGGTACGCCATCAGCCGAACGGATGCCTTGGCCCGCTCCTCATCAACCAAATCCAGCTCCATGTTCCTCCGCTCGGCGTTGCTTCCATCGTAACATTGGACCCAGACGGACTCGACGCCGACTTCTACCGGAATGACTGCTTCGCCGCCGTACACCAGATGAAAAGGTGTGACGCCCGTTCCTTCCTTAGGAGTCGTCCGGATGGCCCATAAAACGCCCGGCACTTCATCTGGCCAACTTCCTCCCAAGTGGTCGAGCCGAGCGCGCAGAATACGGAGAATTTTCCGATTGGCTACTTCAGCTTGACCGTTGCTTTGGGGGTAAGCCACGGATGTAAAGTGTTGCTCGATGCCATAGCTTTTGCACCAATCTTCTAGCACTTTCCCTGTGAATTGCTGCCCATTGTCGGAAACCAATCGGCGAGGGATACCGAACCTACAGATGATGTGTTTCCAGATGAATTTTTTGACCATCTGTTCGGTGATCCTGGCTAGTGGCTCGGCCTCCACCCACTTGGAAAAATAATCGACCGCCACCAGCAAAAATTTCCTCTGCCCGGTCGCCATCGGAAATGGACCCACAATATCCATTCCCCATTGATCGAACGGACATGAAACGGCTGATGTCTTCATCTCCTCTGCCGGTCGGTGCGAGAAGTTGTGATACTTCTGGCATGAAAGGCACGTAGATACTGTCCGAGCGGCGTCCATTTGTAAGGTCGGCCAAAAGTATCCAGCTAGCAAAATCTTCTTGGCTAGTGATCGTCCGCCCGGATGTCCTCCGCACGATCCTTGATGTACCTCTTGGAGGATGTAAGCCGAGTCTTCCGAGCTCACACACTTCAACAGCGGGCGAGAGAAAGCCTTCTTGTAGAGCTGATCGCCGATGAGTGTGAACCGACCGGCCCTCCTCCTGAGCAGCTGGGCTTCATCCCGATCGGCAGGAGTGATGCCCGAGCGCAAAAACTCCATGATGGGTGTCCTCCAGTCGTCCGGAAACATGAGGCCTTCCATCCGGTCAACATGTGCCACCAAAGATACTTGTTCAATTGGCTTCGGGATAATGACCGGCGTTATAGAACTTGCTAGTTTGGCCAACTCATCGGCTGCCTGGTTCTCCGTTCGGGGAATCTTCTGAATAAGAACCTCGCGGAAATTAGCTTTGAGTTTTTCAAAGGCCTCAGCGTAGAGTTTAAGCCGAGCGCTGTTGATTTCAAAGGTGCCAGATAGTTGCTGAGCGGCCAACTGTGAATCTGAATAAAGTGTCACCCGACCGGCTCCCACATGCCGTGCTGCCTGTAATCCGGCTATGAGGGCCTCATACTCTGCTTCATTGTTGGTAGCTTTGTAATCCAGCCGGACGGATAAGTGCATCTTTTCTTCTTGAGGCGAGAGCAGCAATATTCCAATCCCACTTCCGAGCCGAGTGGAAGACCCATCCACATATATTCTCCACAGAGCTTCCGGCTCTGGCTTTTGCACTTCGGTCACAAAATCAGCCAAGGATTGCGCTTTGATCGCCGAGCGGGGCTGGTATTGGATGTCAAATTCACTTAGTTCTGTCGTCCATTTGATGAGCCGTCCGGACGCTTCTGGATTCAACAGCACTCTTCCTAGTGGGCTGTTCGTCCGGACAATAATGGTGTGAGCCAAGAAATATGGTCGAAGGCGCCGAGCGGCTAGAACCAAAGCAAAGGCCAACTTCTCGAGCCCGGTGTAACGAGATTCAGCATCTTTTAAAATGTGGCTTAGAAAATACACCGGCTGCTCTTCGCCGCTTGCCCTCACAAGTGCTGAGCCTACAGCATGCTCAGTTGACGACAGATAAATATAAAGTGACTCACCTCCGATCGGCTTGGCTAGTACAGGCAGAGAATTAAGATACGTCTTCAATTCTCCGAACGCTCGGTCACATTCTTCATCCCACTGGAACTTAGTAGCCTTGCGCAGGATCTTGAAGAATGGTAGGCTTCGGTCGGCGGTTTTGGAGATGAATCTGGACAAAGCAGTTATCCGACCGGTCAACCTCTGTACTTCCCTTGTATTTCTTGGAGGCGGCATGTCTTGCAGAGCTTTCACCTTCCTGGGATTTGCTTCGATTCCCCGCTCGGTCACTATGTACCCCAAGAAACGGCCTCCTTTTGCTCCGAACAGGCACTTCTGGGGATTTAGCTTGACTCCATATTTGCGCAGCGTTCGGAAGGTTTCTTCCATGTCCTTGAAGAGATCGGCCGCTCGGACTGATTTGATAAGAATGTCGTCCACATAGACTTCCAGATTCCTCCCGATCTACTCCCTGAACACTTTGTTCATCAAGCGTTGATAGGTGGCCCCGGCATTCTTCAATCCGAACAGCATCACATTATAGCAATATGTGCCGTCAGCAGTCACGAAGCTAACTTTTTCTTGATCTTCACGGGCGAGCGGCACTTGATGATAGCCTTGGTAGGCGTCGAGCATACATATTAACTCGCAGCCGGCCGTAGAGTCCACCAGCTGATCTATCCGGGGCAGGGGATAAAAATCTTTGGGGCATGCTTTGTTTAAGTCCCGAAAGTCGATGCAGACTCTCCACTTGCCGCCCGGCTTGGAGACTAATACTACGTTAGCCAGCCAGCTCGGGAACTGCACCTCGCGTATGTGGCCGGCTTCCAGAAGTTTCTCTACTTCCGCCCGGATGATGGCATTCTGCTCGGCACTGAAATCCCTTTTTCTCTGCTTCACTGGCCGAGCGTCCGGTCGGACATGCAACTCATGCTGCGCTATGCTCGGCGAAATTCCGGGCAACTCATGTGTCGACCAGACGAAGACATCATGATTTCGTTGGAGGCATTGGATCAGCTCCTCCTTCTGCTCCTCCTCCAGATCAGAGGCGATAAAAGTCGTGGCCTCCGATCGGGTCGGATGGATCTGAACCTCCTCCTTTTCATCATAAATTAAAGCAGGAGGTTTCTCGGTTATGGCATGTACCTCGATCCGGGGCGCCTTCCGAGCAGAACAGGCTTCTGCTCGGATCATCTCTATATAGCACCGCCGAGCTGCTAGCTGATCTCCACGTACTTCTCCTACTTTGTCCTCCACGGGGAACTTGATCTTCTGATGGAAGGTTGAGACGACTGCTCGGAATTCGCTGAGCGCCGGTCGTCCCAAAATGACGTTGTAGGACGAAGGAGAGTCGACCACCACGAAGTTTATTGTCCTGGTCCTCCTGAGCGGCTCTTCTCCCAGTGAGGTAGCCAACCGGATCTGTCCGACCGGCTGTACTTCGTTACCCGTGAACCCGTAGAGCGGCGTTGTCATGGGTAGCAGCTCGGCTCGATCAATTTGCAGCTGATCGAACGCCTTCTTGAATATAATGTTGACCGAGCTCCCTGTGTCAACAAATATGCGGTGAATAGTATAATTTGCTATTACCGCTTTAATGAGCAGAGCGTCGTCGTGGGGCACTTCTACTCCTTCTAAGTCTCCGGGCCCGAAAGTGATTTCCGGTCCACTTGCCCGCTCTTGGCTACAACCGACTGCGTGGATCTGTAGCTGCCGGACGCCTGCCTTTCTGGCTCGGTTGGAGTCTCCTCCAATCGGCCCACCAGCAATAACGTTGATCTCGCCTCGGGAAGTATTGCTTCTATTTTCCTCTTCCCGAGCGGACGGCCGGGATCGTTCTCTTGACGCTCGGCGATTCTCCTGCCTTGGAGATCGATGCCGATCGGGCGTCTGTTGATGTCGCCTCTCGGTGCGGGTCCGGTCGGCTTCATGTGTCCTTTGCCTCCTGTCGATGGAAGGAGACCGTCGCTCGGCCTTCCTGGGAACGGGATTAGCCACGAAGGGAAGACTTCGACAATCCCTTGTGTTGTGCGTATCCGTCCGGTGGAAGGAGCAGAACATAGGGGTCCATTTCTTCTTTGGCTTGCTTCGAGCGGTAGCTACTTCTTGTACTTGGGACCTTACACGAGGGGAGCGGATTGCTTCGGCCCTTGGTCCCCTCGGCGGTTGATGAGCGGCGTGTTGTTTCCGTTCGACCTGAATAGGTGCCAGCTCGGTTGGAGTTTCCTTTTTCCGGGCGGCTTGCGCTTCTTCCACGTTAATGTACTCGTTGGCCCGATGTAGCATGTGATCATAATCCCGGGGCGGCTTTCGGATGAGCGATCGGAAGAAATCTCCATCCACTAGGCCTTGTGTGAAGACATTCATCATGGTTTCCGAAGTGGCCGTTGGAATGTCCATCGCCACTTGGTTGAATCGCTGGATGTAAGCTCGAAGCGATTCCTGGGCCTCTTGCTTGATGGCGAACAGACTTACGCTTGTTTTTTGATAACGCCGACTGCTGGCGAAGTGGTGGAGGAAGGCCGTTCGGAAGTCCTTGAAGCTTGTGATGGATCCGTCCGGCAGCCTCCGAAACCACCGTTGAGATGATCCCGAGAGAGTGGTAAGAAAGACTCGGCACTTTACTCCATCGGTGTATTGATGGAGCGTGGCTGTGTTATCAAACTTACCCAGATGATCATCCGGGTCAGTTGTTCCATTGTACTCGCCGATCGTCGGAGGCACGTAGTGCTTAGGCAGAGGGTCTCATAGAATAACCTCTGAAAATTGGCGATTGATTCGCTCGCGAGATGAGTCCGCTCAGGGAGCTTTCCCCTTTCTGTCGTCTCGTCTAGGCATTTCGTCAGAAGAAGATCCTCTATCTCTCCGAGCTGGTACGGCTTCAGGGGTACGGAATAAGGCCCGATGGAATATGACGGTGGCTTGAGGTGCTTCCGCTCGGCCACCCGATGCAGATGTTGCTTGTTGCTCCGGCCGCTCGACTGATGCTTTTTGTTTTTGCTCCACAAGTTTGGCGGCCCTCATCTCGACCAGAGCGTCGAGTTCTTCTGTTGAAAGCGCCACCGTGTGTTGTCGTCCAGCCTCGTCCATCGTTCCCGTTCGGATGCAGGAGCGTTCCAACAGACGACGCCAAATTGATCCTGTCCGAACCAGGGGTCAACGAACGCTGGGGATGTGGCGCTCCCTGCTAGATCCTCGAGTGCTCCGGCGAACCTGCAACAAAACCGAGCCGGGAGGGGTGTCCCGGCGACGGCCCTCCGACACTCAAGTCAGGCGAGGAATAACAAAGAGGTGGCTTAGAAACAGAAGACTCGTGTACCTCCGGTGAAGAAATGGAGACCTTATATAGACCTCTCGAAGGAGCCTGGGCACGCCAATCAAAGCAATCACCTGCTTTCGACCATGCCCAGGTATGGGTCTGTCAGAAGGGCATCCATAAGGCCATACTGCTACTGTATCAACCTCTCCATGATGTGACGGCTAGATCCTCTATCGTGAAATCTTGTGTACGGCATAATCATTAGGCATGCCTTTGCTGACATCCCATATCCCGAGCCGAACGAATAGGCCGTTCGGCTAACCTTTGTATCCTCGCCCTTATCCTGGCCGAACAGACCACCCGCTCGGCCCTTCGGTTCCAGCCGGGCAGACACCCGCTCGGCCCTTCGGTTCCAGCCGGGCAGACACCCGCCTTGGTGTCGGAAACCCAAGCCTATGGCTGGGTTATATCTGGCTCCGCTTGGACCTGCTCAACTGCTCGACGCGGCCCTTACCCGCTTAGTCAGCCCTCCATCTGTCCTCAGGCTGGGACCCTTCAGGAAGTGGGCCCCCCATTCTCACTGCCGGATCAATGAATAAATAAGAAAAATGAGTAGGAAAACTTCATTTGTTCTCTCTTCCTCCTCCTCCTTCTCTCCACCGAAAACCAACCTCTTCTTCCTCACCATTGCCGAACCAAGCAAAGGAGCTTCTCTCTAGGAAAAAATAGTTTCACTAAGCAAGGTTACCTTCCTTAGTAAATCAAGCGAGAGGATGTAAGTATCCCCCTCACCTGCAGTACAAGTAGCCTCCTACGATTTCTATGTTTGAAAATGTTTTGAAAAAAATTTAGGATGTTATCTTGTAGGGTTTGGCCATGATAAGAAAGATGGAAACATGCTATCTATTAGTTTTTGGTTATCTATGGTTGTTAAATAGTTTTATGGACTCATGTTGTTTAAAACTTAGAATCACACTCTTGAAGTTTCGGCCATGAAAAGATAAAGTGGTTATTAGAAAGTTTAAGATATAAACTATGCTTGTTCATGATTTCTTATGGTTTGTACCTCACTACATGATGTTAGGTTAAGGTTTTTCATGCTGATATTGCTTAGATTTTTGGAACCTTGCTCTTTAGGGTTCGGCCATGTATAGATAAAGAGGTTTAGGGAAAGTTTAAGATATAAACTATGCTTGTTTATGACCCCTTATGGTTTATAACTCACTACATGATGTTAGCCTAAAGTTCTCATGCTTAGGTTGCATAAAAGGGTAGATCCATAATTTAGGGTTTCGGCCAAGCAAGAAACAAAGGCATAAGAGGAAGTTTAAAAATTCAACTAAGCTTGTTATGATTCCTCATGATAAATAACCCATTGTATGATATTTGCTTAAAAGGTTTTATGCTTCAAGTTGTTAAAAACCTAGATGTATGTTCCTAGGGTTTCGGCCAAGAAGGAATAAGGAACCTAGAGGAAGTTTAGAAACTTAACTATGTTACTAATGATTTCCTCATGATGTGTACCCACTATATGATGATTGGTTTAAAAGTTTCTAGTTTCATATTGTTTAAAAAAAAAAAAACCTAGAACCATGACATGTAGGTTTCGGCCAAACCAAGAAAACTAGGGTTTATATTTGCTAAAGGTCCTCTATGTTATGATAAGTACCATGTGATGTTAATATAATGCTTTCCTTATTTAAAGTTGCTTAAGATCCAAGACCAAAACCCTTACAAGTTTCGGCCAAGTATGATTAGGGTTTGTAGAAGGCTCAAAACCCCTAACTATGCATGAAAATGATATGTTTTATATGACAAGAACATGCTATGCTTCCTTATATGACAAGAACATGCCATGCTTCATGATACGATAAAAATATGCTATGCTTCATGATATGATAGGAATATGCTATGCTTCATGATATGACAAGAACATGCTATGCTTCCTTATATGACAAGAACATGCCATGCTTCATGATACGATAAAAATATGCTATGCTTCCTGATATGATAGGAATATGTTATGCTTCATGATATGATGAGAATATGCCATGCTTCATGATATGATAGGAACATGTTATGCTTCATGATAAGACAAGAACATGCTATGCTTCATGATATGTTTATGAAAGGCTTATGTAAGATAAAAAGCCTAAGAGATGCTTCCCTTAAGTTGGGATCAAGAGCAGTCTTCATGATATGACAAAGAGATGCTTCCCTTAAGTTGGGATTAAGAGCACTCTTTATGATATGACAAGAAACATGATATGCTATGATATGATAACATGATATGCTATTTTACTTTTGTATGGCTTGTACCAAGGGTGGGCTCCATAAGAGCCCCTAGGTCGATGGTCTATGAAACGGGCCTAGTAAAAAGGGATGGGCTCCTACGTTGCCCCTAGGTCGATGGTCTATGAAACGGGCCTAGTTCCTAGTAGGTTCAAGATTTGCTATCTTGGATCTACTTAGGATGCGCGCATTCATGTATGTATGTGGTACAAGCCAGGCCCTCATGATGAGATTATGTTTAAGTATGTATATGATATATGTTTTCAAAAAGGACATTTTGCATATGTATTCATCTCATGACACATGTTTTCAAAAGAACATCTTGCATCTACAAGTTCATGTTATGTGTTTTCCTTTATGCTTATGTAGGATGCTTTTGAAATTATGTCTATGATGTTTATATGATCATGTTGCTATTTTATGTTTATGCTCTCACATGATATGATATGATGTTATGTTATGCTCTCACATGTTATGATATGACTCTATGCTTATGATCTCACATGTTATGATATGACTCGATGCTTATGTATGATTTGTGGTTTTAGTGAGTTGGAAAGAGACTTACTAAGCCTATGGGCTTATAGTTTTTATGTTTCCTTGTACTGCAGAAAAAGGAAAGGAATGGCTAAACTAAGAGGAGCAGCAGGAATGGCCAGAGTGTGTGTGGCAGTGGCATGGTGGAAGAAAACTGCCTTGTGCTTATATGTTATAAGTTTTGCATATGAACCATGTGTTGTCTTTATGCTTGATAGTACTTGAACTAGTATGGATAGTTATGCACTTATGTTCTCCTGGTTTCATGTTAGTATGCTTATGATATCATGAACCATGTTTCAAGTAGTTGATATTAATCAAGTTTTATGCATGAATATTTGCATGTCTACAAGTTCAGTTGATAAGCATGATGATTAGTTTAGTTACAAATAAATAACTGTTTCCGCTGCCATGATTTTATATGTATGCATGCATGTATGATTCAAGTAACCCCGTCCCTTCCTAGGTAGTGGGAGGGCAGGCGTTACATGAATAAACCGAGATGGGGTCGAGCTAAAAACCTAAAACAAGCGCTTCTTGGGAGGCAACCCAAGGGGTTTTCTTTCATTTTAGTTCTCTATTCCCTTGGTCGTCCTATTTCCCTAATGAGTTTAAGTCGAGTGTTTTTATTATTTCTGGGTATTCATTATCAGGATGGGCAGAGCCTCCATTAGCTATCCGTGAGCATTTCATTAGCATGGAGGCATCGGAGGAACCGAAAGAGCGAAGGGCGAGTCACCGTGAGCCTAAAAGGAGTCGGTCGTGTGATCCTACACGGCCGTGTGGATTATACGGAGGAAGGAAAGACACAGGCCGTGCCACTCGGCACGGCTATGCGATAGTGCCAAAGAAGGGAAAGACAGGGGTCGTGCCAATCGACACGACCGTGAGACCGGGACAGAGAAAGGGAAGGACTGGGTTGTGCCAATTGGCACGGTCATGCGAACTTGACCGAGAAGAGAACAGGTGAGGTCATGCCAATCAGCACCGTCGTGTGACTTCAACCGAGGGGGGGGAGAGAGAGGTCATGCTGAATGGAACAACCGTGCAGAATCAACGAGAAGGGAGGCATGCAATTCCCTACACGACCCAGCCCAATTCCCCTCTATATTAGGGCATGGGGGTGCGGAGGTCTGCACGCCCGTGCTGCCCCCTTCATCTCCTTCCCCATATTTCTTTCATTCCTTTCCTTTCCTCCAACTCCCCAAAGCACATCCACTCCTCCCCCACACTCATCCAACTTAAGTCTACCTTTCTTGTCATCCGCAATGCCAAGCTCTCGCCAAAGGAAAGGGAAATAACCATTGGTTGTCTCAAACGAGAAGGATGCACGCTCCAAAAGTACACTAAACGATTTCGACATTATTTTCTCTAATGATGAGCAATTACATCGTTATCGTGCTTTATGTAAACGCTCCATCTTGAGCACTAGGTTTATAGACCGAGACACCTTAGAGGTATTGGGGCTTGGGAATGATATCGATTGGTTGCTTGATAGAATAAGTTGGACTAGCATAATGACCCTCAATTACCCAACCTATCCTCAGGTCGTCTTAGAAATTTTAAGCTCAATTAGTGTTGATAATGTTCAAGGGGGAGAAAAATTAAAATTTTGTTTATTTAATGATGATTACGAATGGAGTCTTGAGGATTTTAATATATGCTATGATTTGCCTAGGGAGGGGACTTACATAATTTTACCCGCTTTTGAGAATTCAAATTTTTGGGAACAAATGGGTGGACAGTCTTGTTTTACCCCCCATGTCGCTAATAGTAGTACTATCATTAACCCGATCTTTCGATATGTCCATATCTTGATGAGGAATACAATATTTGGAAGGGGCGGTAGGGATGAAATTGTAAGACTCTCGGACTGTACTGTTTATAGGCAATAATAGAAAACATGTCTGTTAATTCTGGGTACTTCTTTTTAAGACACTTGGTAACATTAGGAAGGACTTCTTCCTCCGCCCCTATTGTTTTGGGAGGATTGCTTACTCATATTGTGGTTATACTGGGATATGATCTGAGTGGTCTTGAAATGATTGAGAATGTGTCTCGAATGGATTTGAATTTTTGTTTAACCAATCACTTGATTCGCCGAGAGGAATATGGGTATAGTCTTGTGATCAAAGATAGCTTTCCCCTTCGACTGCCCAACCCGGCCCTGATCACGATTCATGTTAAGGAGAATTGGTGTTTGACTTTAGCAAAGCAACAGCTTATCCCACCTCCACCTTCCTTGCCTAGAAACATGCCTTCGGTTAATAGAGATATTCTGCGATTTGATTTTTAGGAATTTAGCCCTATCATCGAATCTATTCATCATGGCTTAGAACAAAATAATGAATTGCTTACCAATGTTGTTCAATTGTAGGATGAGCAATTTAAGTGTTTACAGTAGTGTTTTAAGAGTAAAAGGGAGTTATGTGCACGAATACTTGAATTTATGGAGACCCCATAAAAAGAGAATGCTTTAGAATGAATATTTTAGGTGGTATATGAGGAACTTTCAGAGCAGTATTAATGAGTTGTTTTCGTATCATAAACGGGTAAGGGACTCGAGATGGGTGGCTCGGACTTATCCTGAGCTCCCTGACTTCCCCGACCTTCGACCTCATCGACCGTTTTGATTTCATCGGGACGATGAAAAGTCTAAGTCTGGGGGAGGGGGTGTTGTCGCACAACCTGAGCCAAGTCGAGTCTTTCTTTTTTGTCTTTCTTTTATTTTTGCACACTTTACCTGCTTTTGCATATTTTATTTGCTTTATTTCATTTAGTCTTGTTCTATTTGCATTTTATTTGCTTCTGCTTGCAACTCATTTGTATTTTTCTTTCCTATCTTTAATTTTGTGACATATTTGAGAACATCAACCGTCTACTTTTTCTGCTACTTGTCTGATAGTAAAGCATTTTCTTAGTTCATGAGTTTCCAGATGATGTTAGTATGTTTGGTGTATCTTCTTCCTCTATCTTTAGTAGCATGAAATAAACTAAGTATTGTACGAAGTTTGGTATAAGTTTTGGCCTAACCTTAAGGGCCTTATTTTCACTACACTTAAGTAGTTAAGCTTGAATGGTAGATATACTTTTGAAATAGTTATGATTCATCCAAATTGCTTAGTACTTGTGTTCTCATGGTGATTCTTTACTCACATTTTGGTTACTGGATAACATATGCATCGCATGTGTAATAAGTGCTACATCTATAGCACCCAAAAAGAAAAAAAAAAGAGAAAATGAAATAAGGGATAAAAAAACAGTTGTCGTGAGTAGAAATTAACAATTCACCCCTTTGAGACCGAGTTAGGTTACTGGGGAAATGAATGTTATGTTTCTCATGATTCCGAGAAGTACCCTTTGAGACCTTGTGTAAATTAAGGAAAATGAACCAAGTGTGTGGCAAGTAAGTGCCTATCACCGGGACCATTAGGAACTCAAATTGTATGATGACTTAACTAGGACAAAGAATTGAAACTTGAAGAGTTTGAGCTACTTACTGCACCGAGCACAAAGGACTTATGCTTAGGTTATACTTTGGTTACTCCACAGTCATGCTTATCAATGAAACTAGTTGATAGAGTTAGGCGAATGCACTAGGGATTATGAAACATTGCAGGAACTCAGGACACATAGTTTGTAGCGTTTTGCTTGAGGACAAGCAAAGGATCAAGTCTGGGGGTGTGATGTGCGCAAATATTATGATCGTTTACGCATGTTTTAACGCGCATTCATGTACTTTATGCATATATATTCATTGCATGATTGCCTCTTTCATCTTGTATTTATTATATATACTCCTTTGTTCGAATATCTGCTCTCTGTTTGGTTTTGTGTTGACAGAGATAACTTTCGGAGCGAAAATGATGATTATCAACACACCAGAACAAGCCGAAGAACACAGTCGTGCACTCCTTGCACGGCCGTGTGACTAGACAGAAGGGGAGCAGTGCATGGTCGTGCAATCCTTGCATAGCCGTGCGGCCAAGACTGAGGCAGATCAACACACGGCCGTGCAACCTTGCACGGTCGTTCCACCCCGAGACTGAGACCAGGAAGTGCTCAGTCGTGCATCCTTGCATGGCCGTGCGGTAAGGACCGAGGCCAGACACCACACGACTGTACCAATTGACACAGTCGTGCAGAACCATCAGAGAAGGAAATGAACACGACCATGCCATCTCGGCACGGTCGTGTCGTCGCAGCGGAACCCTAGTCTATATAAGGGTTTTAACCCTTTTTCTCGAGGGAGAGAGCGCCGGCAAGCGAGCCTTCAGTTTGGGAAATATCTTGGAGCCATCCCACGCCATCTTGGACCTCCGTCCAGCGATCTTCCACCACCGCATCGACTCCAGAAGCAGAGGATTGGACCTGAAGGCCCCTCGTCGACATAGGATAAGCATATTCTTTCCTTCTTTCCCCGTGTCTGAAGATTGTATGTTTATCTACGTTATGTTTTTGGGTATTTTTCCGACACTTATGGAGTAGATTCTTTGTTTTAGGATTAGGGAGTAGTTGTGGCTCGATTTGATGTAAAACTCGTATTATACTTACACTCATTGGATGATCTTTTATGCTTTGTCTCAATTGCATGTTGCTTGATTGCGTAGAACTTGTTAACCTCGTAGAGGGATTATTCCTAGATCGTACACCCGAGAAGCCCTAGTGATAGGGGTAACCCGTTCACGGACGTCTAGGATACTTCCTTGAAAGGAGAGACAAATTCTCCTCAAGGAAGCGAGAGACCAAACCTAATTCTTAACCACTATTCTTAACTTATCAGTAAGAGTTGTGTCCCTAAGAGTTACTTAGGTGCCCTAGTGACATGGGTAAACCGTGGCGGGACTCCTTAGGGGCCTTCTTTACTTTGATACTTAAGAATAGCCGCTTTAGCTTCCGGTAATTACATGTTAAAGGACAGCGAGTGTAGGATAAAGCATGACACATCAATACCACCACAACGAAACCGACCTCCTAGAGCTCCTCATAACCAAGAGAACACTTCGCCTCACCAGCTCTTGACTCTTCTCCCCGACCTTTCTTCCCTAGATTATTCACAACCATTGGTAGTCTAGCTAACCCTTAGTGAACAATTGCTTGTGCTTATAACCAGTCCCTGTGGGATTGATATTTTTATTACTAACGACGAATCCGTGCACTTGCGGAAACATAACATGCATATAGATGTCACCGCTCAGGGGGGCTAGCTTGGAGAGTGAGACCACAGCTAGACGTTTCAGGCGAGCCCGAGGACGATTTTCCATCCATCATTCTAGCTGAGGGAGAGGAGATTCCTACTCTTTGGATATCCTCTGACCCAGCCTTCGACCTTGACTCAACCCTTGACTTCACTATCCATCGAGGATCGACTTGCTCAACTTGAGGAGTCTTCTGCTTAGATTCGGCAGTTAGTCTCAGATGGATTCAGCACTATTCGGGGAGAGATAACCACCAGATTCTCCTCTCTCCAGAAGAAGATGACCACTAGATTTCAGTATATTCTTCAAGATTTGTGTGCACATGAGCAGCCCCCACCTACTCCAATTAATGATGACCATATATGATTTTTTTTTAGTACACTGTTATACATTGTATATCTAGTTGACTTGATCTATATAGTTATTATGAGGACCCGTTGGCTGGTTAGAAGGGGGGTTGAATAGCCCTGCACAAAATCAAACAAAACAAACCCTTCTCGGACTTAAAAGAACACTTGCATAAATGATAAATAAAAGAAACTGAAAGACAGACTCAGAGAGTTTTACTTGGTTACAACCGGGGAGGTTGTTAATCTAAGGAAATGATGTGCACTAAGTTCTCTTTCAGGCAGAGAAGCCTCTTTACAGCAATGAAAGCTCATAAAGGAAGAAGCTAAACAAAGCAGAAAAGCTCACAAGTGTTGTATCAAGAATTGCTTGTTCTACTTAGCTACTTGGACCAAGGCTGTATTTATAATAGCCTTGGTTGGAGCGCCTGGAAGAGTTCCAAGCGCTTGGAAGGGGATAAAACTTTATCCCCTTCGTAATGGATCGTGGTCAAATGTGATCTAGATAATATCACATTCCGAGCGCCCGGACTGATTCCGGGCGCCCGTACCCTTAAAGTCAACAATGTTGACTTTTCTGATCCGGACCCTCTGCTTCGGTGCTGCTCGCCTCGATCTGAGTCTTCTGCTCTGGCTCTGCTTGCTTGAGTGATTTTGGTCATCCAGAATAGGGCTCACCCGAACCCAACTTCTGGCCTTCTCCTCGAGCAAGCTTCCGCTCCGGCTTCTCGTACCTTAGAATCGTCGCATGCTTCCTTCTCATCCGCAAGCGTACTCTTCCACAACTTCATCCCTCAAACGCACCAAGCCCGTTGGCTTTCTCCCGTGCCGACCTTCTCTCTAGCTGCATCTTTTGCTCCTCGAGCAATCTTCCACTCCGACTTCTCGTCCCTCAGAAACACCGCACGCTCCCTTCTCATCCATCGGTGTACTCTTCCGCAACACCTCGTCCTTCAGATGCACCAAACCCATTGGCTCTCTCCCATGCCATCCTTCTCTCTAGTTGCATCTTTTGCTCGACTTCCTGTGCTCTTAAGTTTCTGCACACTTAGACATAGGGTTAAACACAACAGGACCTAACTTAACTTAGTTGATCACATCAAAACCACCTTGGGGTACCAACAATCTCCCCCTTTTTGATGTGAGCAACCCAAGTTAAGCTAGGGTAAACAACTATAAAGTTAAAACAATAAATTTTGCAATAAAGTGCAAAAAGTAAAAAAAAAAAAAAAATTAAGCTACCTCCCGCTAGACTTAATTCTCCCTTCTCCCCTTTTGATCACATAAAAAATGGGGTACTCAGAAAATCTAAGGGTAATTTTGATTTTGATATCAAAAAAAATTTATAATTATTTTAGAAACTTTAAGTGTTGCAAAAATTTCTAAGTAAGAAAATTTCAAGTAAAAAAAATTCTAAGTTTAAAGATAAAAAAAATTGTGCAACGTATAAAATAATTTTTGGTAAAGCAAAGTTTATAAAATCACCTAAAAAAATTTAAGTTTGAACAGAAAAAATGAGAAAATTTTCTAAGTTAAACCAATTTACAGAAAAAAAAATTGAGAATTTTCCAAGTAAAAAAGAATGAGTAACTATTTAAAGCATTATCTAATTGCAATTTTAATGCTCTATCAGTTAGTCAATTAAACATTTTATTTCAATATTTAGCTTCCAGGCTATGGCGAGGCACTAGACCTTCTTGGTTATTGGAGCAACAACCACTTTCTAGACAACTCATAAGGAAATTAAACGTTTAATGTACTCTTTGAAGCCCTAAGCCCAATTAATCTTTAAGACAAGACTTTGGAACCCAGTAAAGGTTTCTTCCAACTGGATTAACAAGAAATTTGTTAGGTAAATTTTTTCTTGACAATTTTTTAATTTTCTCTTTGTGATATTTAAATTTCCAATGTAGTTCCTTATAATTTCTAAAATTCGAAGCAGAGAATTTTGAACATGTGTGATTTTTCAAATTTTCTACTTCTATTTTCAATGGATCATTTTTCAATTTCAATTTGTCATTTTCTATTTTGATTTTACCAAAATCTTCTAATTGAGAGGTTGTTGTAAGAGTACCTTTTAATTCCTTATTTTCTTTTAATAATTTTTTATTCTCTATTTCTAATTTGCAAGACTCTTTAGATAATATTTTTATAAATTTAAATAATTGGTCAGGAGGTAGAGACCGTACCTAACTTACCTTGTCGACTTCTGATACTCCCCCTGTAGAGTTGCTTTCCTCTGTCATTGCTCCCCCTTCATTGATGCTCTCAATGCTCATTGAGAAAGAGTTGGTTTCGTCTTCTAGTAGGTACTCAGCTATGAGAGCTGTTCCGGCAATTTCCTCGTTTTCAGCTTCTGATGATGACTCGGTGTCCATCGAGGAGTTGGATTCGGCTACTTTTGGTTCTTTGTAAAGCTTTAAGAATTTTTCTCAAAGTTCTTTTTCACTCTTGTATTTTCCGATTCTGTCAAGGTCCTAGGCAAGCAAAACGCTCAGAAGGTGGAACTCAGTCTTACCATTAGTCATGAAGTCGTTGCGCTACTTTTCAGTCCATAGATGTTTCTCAAGTTCTTTTCCCTCTTTACTTTCGGGCATATTAAAACCATATTTAATTATCAATAGAATATTAAAATTAGTTTTAAAATAAACCTCCATTTGACATCTCCAAAAAGTGAACTCCCCCTCGAATACTGGTAGGTAGATGCTAGCTCCGGCCATCATTTTTGCTTTGATCGACGGTTAGTCCTCCTGAAGCATCCTGGCTTTAATACCACTTGTTAGGACCCATTGGCCTACTAGAAGGGGGGTTGAATAGCCCTACACAAAATCAAACAAAACAAACCCTTCTCGAACTTAAAAGAGCACTTGCATAAATGATAAATAAAAGAAATTGAAAGATAAAGACTCAGAGAGTTTTACTTGATTACAATCAGAGAGGTTGTTAATCCAAGGAAATGATACACACTAATTTCTCCTTCAGGAGGAGAAGCATCTTTACAGTAATAAAAGCTCAGAAAGGAAGAAGCTAAACAAAACAGAAAAGCTCACAAGTGTTGTATCAAGAATTGCTTGTTCTACTTAGCTTCTTGGACCAAGGCTGTATTTATAGCCTTGGTCGGGGCGCTTGGAAGGGTTCCAGGAGCCTGAAAGGGGATAAAACTTTATCCTCTTCACAACGGATCGTGGTCAAATGCGATCTAGATAATATCGCATTCCGGGCGCTCGGAATGGTTCCGGGTGATCGGACCCTTAAAGTCAACAATGTTGACTTTTTTCGGTGCGAGCCCTCTACTCCGGTGCTCTCGCCTCGGTCCGGGTCTTCCACTCCGGCTCCGCTTGCTTGAGTGATTTCGATCATCCAGAATAGGGATCACCCGAACCCAACTTTCGGGCTTCTCCTCGAGCAAGCTTCCGCTCCAGCTTCTCGTACCTCGGAATTATTGCATGCTTCCTTCTCGTCCGCCAGCGTACTCTTCCGCAGCTTTGTCCCTCGGACACACCGAGCCCGTCGGCTTTCTCCCATGCCGACCTTCTCGCTAGCTGCGTCTTTTGCTTCACGAGCAATCTTCCGCTCCGGCTTCTCGTCCCTCGAAAACACCACACACTCCCTTCTCGTCCGCCGGTGTACTCTTCCACAACATCTCGTTCCTCATATGCATCGAGTCTGTCGACTCTCTCCTGTGCCGTCCTTCTCGCTAGTTGCGTCTTTTGCTCGACTTTCTGTCCTCCTAAGTTCCTGCACACTTAGACACATGGTTAAAAACAATAAGACCTAACCTAACTTAGTTGATCACATCAAAACCACCTTGGGGTACCAATAGTTATTTATTTTTTGCCACTTTATTTGGATAACCTAAGAATTTTTTTTATACTAGGACTGCTATTTTTAAAATAATTTTTTAAATGATTTACAAATTCTATAAAAATTCTTTACTTATATTTTTCTAAAAAATTCTCATTTCCTTAGAATTTCAAAATTAATTTTAGCCTTAGTCTAGATCAAATCCATAGAAAGCATGTTCCTATAGATATAAAATTTCAAACATCTCACAAACATAATAGGTCTACCTTAATTGTGTATGCACAAACTTAGAATGACGTGAGATGCATAAGCTTATGCCTGGACTTCAGATGCTTCTATCAGTGTATCAACATATGTAAGATCCGGCAATTAAATAATAAGTGTTATTGGAGCAATAACCTTATTGGATTTTTAGGAAATTTTTAAAAAAATTTTGAGGATTTAAATGGAGGTTGTATGACAGGTTTAAGGAGATGAATCTATTGTGCTAGGAGAAAACCTGCTAAGATATCCCAATTAAAATGGGAGTTGATTATGTTAATTAACCTAAAGTTATATATATATATATATATATATATATATATATATATATATATATATATATATTACCCCTTTTCCTCACCATGCTCCGCCCCATCCTCATCGTGCGAGCGTCTTTCCTTCCCCGACTCATCGCTGATGCCGATCATTGGCTGGCGATGTGCCCTAGCACCGCACAGATCCATCATCTTCTCCTCTCCAGTGCCCTAACATCGAATCACTCCGGTCACTTCTCTCGATCCATCGCCGACAGCACCTGAGTTCCACTCGTCGCCGCCGCCCCTTCCCGTGAGACCAGATCATGTGAGGCCAGATTCCTCATCCTCTCCTTGTGTCTATGATGCCCAATTCCCAAATGCCACCGATCAAGCTACACCAACTGTCGTGAACCCAATCATCGTATTGCCTTGATTGCCAGACATTGGTGCCCTAGCTCTGATTCTTTTCTCCTTGATTCTTCTCACTGTCGTAGCCTGATCCATCACCGTTGGAGCCTCTTGTCGCCTAGCCTGGTCGAATTTCCTCCACAAGCATGGGTTGTTGCTGTTGGCCCCTTTCTGGCCATGAGTCTTTATCGTCCCTTCGGTCGTGCCCTAGTTTTGGATCCACTGTCGTCCCTCTCTCCATCCGAGATCACCTCAGCCATCAATCACCACTCTTTCGACCATAAGAAGTTACGATGTGCCCTTTTCATTTATGTTTTTCCTTCCATTTAATTTTCGACCATGGTGCTCATCTGATCTACATATGGCTTGCATATCCAACCTGAAAGCACTACGACCTTGCTTAATTCTGGCTAGCAAGTGTTGTTTTGGGGTACTTGGCATAGAGGATAGTAGCTTCACAATCCTCCAGTGATAAATTCCGACAGTTATTGCTCCAGTCGCAAGTTAACAGAGGAGCATACGGATTTAGGTGAGTTTTGGGTTGTTTCATGCATAGATTTAAATCCAATTGGATGGTGAAAATGGTTAGGATTGTTTAATCTATTGGATTATGGATTTAATTAGTGTGATGATTAGTTGTTCAACCAATGAGGATTAGTGTTGATGAATTGGAAGGGAATAATTAGTTCTTGAATGACAACATGTGGTTGATTGAGGATTATTGAATTAATTGGTTGATATGATTAATTAAGCTTGGATTGGATTAAATGATTGGATGATTATTGATTTTAAGTTAAACCTATTTTGATTAATGAATTAGATTAATAATCAGATTGGGTGGTTAGCAATTGATCATGATGTTAATATATTTGTTGGATCATTGGATAGAATTAAACATGTTTAGCTAATCGGAATAGGATTAGGATTAGCTCATTGGTTTATATATAATTTAGCTATCATGTGTATCCTGTGATACGGGACGCTAATATGAGACGAGCATTCTGACGTGAGGATAGTTTCAGCGCAATATACACATAAAGGTGGGTACTTCTTACCTTAATTCTTTAGTTCTTTGACCTTAGTGCATGAGCTATATTTAGATAGTAATTGTATTTACCTTGACTCCACTCGTATTTTTTCTGAGCTTGATACTTATTCACTTGATCGTTGAGCTAATCAATTTGATGTCTATATAGTCTCTCGTTGCCATCCATGATATTTAGCAGATATTAGATACTTTGTTACTTGCTTTGATTACTGTTTATTTACATACCTTATTGAGCATGCTGGCTTCCTGTAGCATACTTGATATATATATATATATATATATATATATATATATATATATATATATATATATATATATATATATATATATATATACTATTGCATCTTACACATCATATCATTGCATGCATGTCAACGCCAAATTCTCCCTTGTGGTTGAGAGAGTCATTGACTAGAGCCGCACGCTCGGCCACTCATGGGTAGTGGTAGCTAGAGAAGATGATGCTTGTCCTGTAGTGCTCCCACTCGGCCACTCATGGGTAGTGGTAGCTGGAGATGTGAGGACCCATTGCTATATAGCTAGTTAGCTACTCACCACCTATCCACTCAGCCACTTGAGAGTAGTGGTAGTTGGAGTGTGTACAGTTGTCATTGTCCCGGCCTCTCGACCATACAAGGGTCGTGTTGCAGAGGGGTGAGCTGGAGTGACCATCCATGCATACGTTGTTATTATTATACCTGCTGATGCTATTGATTACTTATTTATGCAGTTGTTTTATTATATCCATATGATATGATTACATATGTTGAGTTATATACCTGCTGCATGTGCTTAGACACTGGCTTACTTGTTAGTAGTATGTATATACCTCACATGTTATCCTTGTAGTTATGAGTAATATTATAACAGATCATTACTACTCCTGGCCTTCTATTTCTATCCTAGGATATGGCTTTAGGTATGGACATTTACTATGTTATCACTGTAGTATCTGCTATTGTACCCATGAGACTGTATACTTTTGTATCTCTAGTTCTTTATTATATTCATGCACTATCCGTCTATTACCCGCTGAGTTCCAGCACTCACCATCCCATAAATTGGTTTTTTTTCGCCTGGTAGTAGGTAAAGAATTTATGGAGTCGCTTGGAGATCCTGTCCGCTGGTCCCATGTCACATCGAGTGGCTTTTTCTATTATTGCTTTCGTTTACATTTTTGGCTTTGAACTTGTTCGTGTATAGGTATCTTTTGTATGAAGTTTAGTTTTGTGGTTTCCTGTATTTGTATTGATGTGTTTTGTTGTTGTTGTGTCAAGCCGAGCCGACTCACAGTTAGTTGTTTTGTGATTTTGCATTAGTTATTTTGTGACTTCTATTGTGTTTTGTTACTGCTGTGTGTGCTACTTATTATACAACTGCATGGTTATGCTCTTTTTGTTCCATCCGTGTCGGCTGTGTATATAACTTAGTGGTTGTGTTTTATATCCAGCCATGTGGGCTGTTAATGGCTTGTAAGTAGCCTTGGGGTAATGTGTATTGGTTTTATTTGTCATTGTTATAGGGGAGGTGTTGTCCAATTTTCATTGAATAAACTTTCCCTCGGGACATGACAACACAAGTTTGGACGAAAAATACCAAAATGACAGTGATCAAGATAAATAATCTATTTTAATCAAATACTAACTAGATACATTTACTTAACTTGACTAACCAAGTAAACACTACTATTTTCTGATAGTTAGTTAGCAACTAATGGTTAGACATTTAAGAATAATTACTAGATGAATATTTTTCTTAAATAATATCAGGTTTAAGGGAGGATATTTGAAGGATAATTTTAAAAATGTATTTTGAAACTTTCATTTTTAAATTTGAAAATTATTTTGAATTTTTTTTACTTAGAAATTTTCTTTTACTCAAAGTAACTTAAAGTATTTTAAAAATATTTTTAAGTTAAAAACTCTTGTTTAAGGTATTTTGAAAATATTTCTAAGTTCTTGTTTAAAATATTTTAAACTTTAAAATTATTTTACCAAAGTTAGCTTTTAAAACCTGTTATAAATTTTGAAAACTTTTTCAAAATTAAGTGGAAAATTTTTAAACACTAAACTCTTCCCTATAATAAACCTACAAGTTTTTATACTTATTTTGAAATGTCTATACTCACTTGTGTGTTTCAATAATTTGATATACTTGCTTGTATATTTTTTAATGAATGCCAAAGGGGAAGAATAAGGGTTAAGTAAAAAACAACCAAAAATAAAACTAAAAATTTAAAAGTTTTAACCCTAAAATGCTCAAGAGAATATAACAGGACTTAATTTTTATTGCTATTCCTTTTGCATTATTTTTCTAACTTTAACCCAAGTTGTCATTGTATAAAAAGGGGGAGATTGTTGGTGCAATCAGCACCAATGGTCAAACATAAGTTTTAATGAATGACAAATATGTTAAAGTAAGATGTGTTGCTATCTAATCTTGCTGCCGAGTGTGACGGGTTGACTAACCCAAGTTAAGATATTCGATTCCTGATGGGTTGAAGTCCAGATCTGGGATTCTAGCAAGAGTTGGGATGTGTGATTCCTGATGGGTGAAGATCGGATGTGTGAGCTCGACAAGTCAGGATGTGTGATTCTCAATTGGAGAAGACCGGATGTGCGATTTTGGCAGGTCGGAATGTCTGATTCTCGATGGGTGAAGACCAGATATGTAATTCTAGTAAGCCGGGATGTTCGATTCTCAAAGTCCAGATGTGTGATTCCAGAAGATAACTCTACACCTGGTTAGTAGAGGTAAGTCACTGGAGATGAGTGACTAAGTGAGGACGCATCCCCATTCGAAGGGACAGTAAGCGTCGGTCCAATTTAGGTCTATTTCAAAAACCTAAATTGAGAGTTTGACTAGATCCTGGTTTCAGGAAGATAGGATCTAATTACTACTCCTTATTATTACTATGCTAACACTATCTTACAGGTTATTATTTATTTTATTAGACTAACATATTTTGCAGGACAAGAGGAGCATAAAAGGCCTCGGGTGAATAGTGCTCGAGATGCCTTCCCTATAATGGAAGGCGCCTTCTGCATTGTCCATGGAAGGAGTTTCAGTGTCATAGAAGGCTCCTTCCAATGGATAAAATTCAGATTTTGTCGCCAATAAGAGCTAGATTATTCGGGATCAAATTTAGGGGATTGAAGGCCCCTTCAAGACTATGGAAGACGCCTTCCACCTTGATAATAATCATTTTGTCATGATTATTTTGACTCATATAGACATACTATTTGATCTTCTCATATGTTAATTCCACGTTTATATCACATTTCATGAGTTGCATGTATTTTTAGACTTAATTGTAAATTTTCTCATATTTGTGATATTTGATACTAATATTTAAATGTCATCTTTGTAGGTATCAAAGGATCAAGTATTTGAGTCAGAGCGAACCAAATTTGAGCTCAGATCTGGGTTTAAAAGAGGAGATCAAACTTTGGATAATTCGGACCATCCATTTAAGATTTGAGGAGACCTAAGCCATCCATCAAAGATTCGGTCCATTCAAACCAAGGGGAACTAGATAATCACCATAAACCAAGATATGAAGCTTTTGATCTAGAACTGAATTGATTTAACCATTGATCCAAATCCTAAGTAATATGAACCGTCCGTTCAGATCTGGGATGAAGATGGAGGATGGATTGGGAGTAGAAGGACCCCCTTGACCCTGTTCTGATGGTTGGTGGAGCTCCAATCCCCGCAATGACGCCAATTTTGATAAACCAAATTTTGTCATAAAATGGGTATCAAATAATAAAGTACCGAATTCTTCTAAACTAATGTAGCATAGAAATGACTCGGGTCATCTCTCACAAGTAATGTAACTGTAGGTTGATAATCCTAGGATCCATTTATTGCTTGAGGTTTTGCAGTTCAAATGGTGGTTGGATTTTGAGTGCTAACACTAATAAACAAAAAGTATTCTATTTTAATCTAAACTACTTGCAATCCAATTGAAATGTGTAACAAATGTCACTAACATGAAGGAAACTACACTAAGCATGAACCAATTTGAATTGAACGATAAGCAAACTATTCTAAACTAACCTACAAGCATTCAATGATTGAACAAAATGGAAATATAACAAGCAACTAAGAATTAACTGAGAATGCAGAATTTTGAGCATCTAAATTGCATAAACCAAATCAAGGAAATGAATGGGAAATTTCATCAAGCACTTAATAGGCATCGACCAAATCAAACGAAGTACATAGAATCCTAAACATGGAACTAGCATCAATTACAATCAATCAAACATGAAGAAAAGTTAAGCATTCAATTCTGAATCAAATATAAAACATGGGGAATTTAACCTATTGCAATTCATCCAAAACATAAAAATCAACACATAAGAAGAACTCAATAGTGTTATTCGGCTGAAGAAGATGATGGTTAGATGTTTCGGTTCAGATCTGAGATGGCATTGTGAGGATGATCCGTGAGATGGAAATGAAGGAATTAGGTAGGGACCCCCTTGCCTAAGTGGAGAGATCACCGGAGGAGGTCGTCGATCTTAAAGGAAGAAATTGCGATCTCCTCCATCTTCATCTACAAGCCACAAGCTCCGGGTACCATCTTCACCGTCCAGACACACAACATCAGAGGAGATCACAGTTTCTTCCTTCAAGATTGTCGGCCTCCTCTAGCAATCCCTCCACTTAGGCAAGGGGGTCCTTTCCTAATTCCTTCATTTCCATCTCACAGATCATCCTCACAACACCATGTCAGATTTGAACCGAAACATCTGACCATCATCTTCTTCGTCCGGACAACACCATTGAGTTCTTCTTCTTATGTGTTGATTTTCATGTTTTGGATGAATTGTAATAGGTTAAATTCCCCATGTTTTATATTTTAATACTTAACTTTTCTTCATGTTTGATTGATTGTAATTGATGTTAGTTCCTTGTTTAGGATTCTATGTACTTTGTTTGATTTGGTTGATGCATATTAAGTGCTTGATGAAATTTCCCATTCATTTCCTTGATTTGATTTATGCAATTTAGATGCTCAAAATTTTGCATTGTTAGTTAATTCTTAGTTTCTTGCTATATTTCCATTTTGTCCAATCATTGAATGCTTGTAGGTTAGTTTAGAATAGTTTGCTTATCATTCATTTCAGATTATTTCATGCCTAGTGTAGTTTCCTTCATGTTAGTGATGTTTGTTACACATTTCAATTGGATTGCAAGTAGTTTAGATTAGAATAGAATACTTTTCATTTATTAGTGTTAGCACAGAAAATCTAACCCCCATTTGAACTGCAAAACCTCAAGCAATAAATGAATCCTAGGATTATCAATCTATAGTTACATTCCTTATGAGAGACGATCTGAGTCATCTCTATATTATATTAATTTAGAAGGATTCAGTACTTTATTATTTGATACACATTTCACGATAAAATTGGATTTATCACACCCTCTATAAAGGAGCATTCAACCTCTTCATTCAATATCAACTTCTACACGGGCTCCTACATGCCCAATTTGGCTTTCCGACTGCTTCAGCTTCCTGCTGCTGCCTTACTGAGACTTTACTATGCCCGACTACAGTCGAAAAGTCATCCAAACACCGAGTTAAAGTAGATCATCTATGAAAGTATATGGTAACATAATTTAATTTTTGTTCTTAATTTCCGTAAATGGAAAGTATAGTCTATTACACTTTTCTAATTCTTTTTATACTCAATCTCCTCTTCCAGTGGTTCTAGAAGAGGTTTTTAGTAAATTACCTATCGATAGGTCCACGGAACCTGAGTCTTAGAGTAGGAGTCTCCAAATGCTCCGAACTAAGTAAAATTGCTTGCATTCATGTCTTTTACTTACTTTTACTTTTCTATTTTTATTTGTATTTCTACTGTACACTTTGTTTTAAAAACTGAAAAGAACTAGTTTTTCAAAACCATGTAATTCGCCCCCCCCCCCCTCTCGCGTGCATCTCAATCCAACAGGTCATCCTTAGCTTCCTCGACAGTTAGTCTGACAGAGAGAGTCCTTGCTCTGATACCACTTGTTGGAAATCATGATCTGGCTAGAAGAGGGGTTGAATAGTTGACCACCCCAAATTGTTCACTTCTATAATGACACGCCAATTTATATGGTTCGAAGATAAAGTTCCTACTCTATGACTGTTTATAAGATAGACGATTTTTATCCGTCGATGGATTAGTCCCTGGAAACTTTGGCTAGCATAATTCTTCTTGTTAGTGGAGAAACTTCACCACAACTCAATTAAGACCTTGGATTGCACTAAGAACTTGGAGACTCTAATTAAGGGTTAGCCACCTCTAATTTCATCACCAAGGTCAGCTACTGCAAGCTCTATTATATAGAGCTAGGGGAAATCAACAAGCTAATGTTCGTTACCAATCAACTGGTTCTTGCACTAGTCAACTGGTGCTGGCTAACTACACTCCATAGAATCTATAATTTTGCCAATGGTTCTTTACTAGTCGACTATAACATCAACAATCGACTGGTGTCTCAGTCATTGAGCACAGAAACATTCTATGCCCTGCCATAGTCGACTGGTAAAATCCCAAACCTAGGATTTTCCTTCCTGAGTACATTTCTCTCACACTTGGACCCTTACGACTCACTTGACTCTTCCTCTCGGCCTTAACCTCTTACCTTCGAGCCTCCTTCTTTTGGCTCTCGTCCCTCAGATGCATTGAAGCTCGCGCTTATCTTAATGACATCCTTCGCATATGCCTCGAAATGCGCATCTCTTGGCTTATCCTTACTGTCTTGTCCATGGTCCTTCGGATCCTTCATCCTTCACTGGATCTAAAGCCATCAAGTTATGTCATATGTATATCCTGCAAACCTGCATAACTCAAATACACATATCAAATATAAGGGTAAACCTAACTTAAACCTTTTGCCCAAACATCAAAACTCATGGTTACACCAGCCTCAAGATTGCTTCCAATAGAGCTGTCAGATGGGGCAATTTGTGGTGGGGTGAGTTGGCCCATGTCGGGCTAGCCATTTGGCAGGGTGGGGCCGATTGGGCCATCATCTTGGTGAGTTGGGATATCTCCAACTCAACCCAATCCAAGGCGAGTTGCGGGTTAGGTGGACCAACTCACAAACCCATAAAAATTTAAAAAAAAATATATCTTTAATGTTTTACTTTGGAAAGATTTCATCAATCAAATATATCCAAAAATAGATATTTTAAATATAAATAGATACAAATGAGTACATATATTTGATAAAAAGTACTATTTTTATTTTAAAATTATAACAAAGAAAGATAATAAATTAACATAAAACTTAGCCTACATATATTTTTCAATCCATGAGTCAACTCAAGCCCATCGCGGGCCGACCCGCGTGGGTCATAGGCCTAGGCGAGTCTGCCCACAGCGAACTTGGGTTGATAAAATTCCAACCTAACATATTTAAATTGTTTGGTGGGGTGGGCCAACCGAACGGACCCAACCTAAATTGATGGCTCTACTGTCTACCCACAGGTTATCTATGGTAGAGTGATCTCATGCAAATAGGGACCTTGACATTTTGGACTACTTACAGTTATCTGTAGTAGAGTGATCTCTCGCAGCCCCTAGCTAGATAGCTTGATGTCTTCGTCATTTTTATTACTTGTGGGAGAGTGTTGCTCCCACATATGATGGTTTGTTTGTGGTAGAGCGTTGCTCCCCACATATGATGATATTTTATAGGATCAGTGCGTTGAAAGGGGGATGAATCTTGACTTGTCACTTTCTTTTCTATTTTATTCGTTCTTTCTATCAAAGTCGTTAGTAGTAGCGGAATATAAAATAAAGTACGAGAAAAATAATACTCATGGGATTTACTTCGTTCTCAACCCCCCAGGGTCAGTAAGTCCAAGGCCTGCGCACTCAAGCACGAGTCCACTAGTGGTCTCCTTTCCAGAAACTTTCCAGAGGCAGAGAAACTCGTCTTACAGTTTATGATACAAGCACAAATAATAAAAAATTAAGTACAACTTGTAATAAACAACTAAACAAAAGATGACAGTCGATCTAGAAGCCCTAAGTGATGCGCACCCTCTTGGAGCTTCCCCGGTCACAGAGCTTCGCATCGTAAATTTCTGAGCGTAGAGATGAAGAGTAGGATAAAGAATCGGTGTTTTGAATATAGAGCTTTCGTCTCCTTTTATAGAGTTAGATCAAATCCTTATTTGGATTAACTCTTATCTAGATGAAGTTATATCTTGATGAAGCTTTATTTCTATCTACATCATCTGGTTTATCCTCATCCTAATCCAAATCATAAAGATGATCTTTTGCCATATCATCTTCCATGTCAACATTATTTCTGACAACTCAGCAATCTAGTCCGAATCTAGTCGATCTACCGAACCTCTTATTCGGTTTCCTAAACCAGTTTGGATCCAATTTGACCCGAGTCTAGTCCAATTCACCATTTTGTATTTGTATACTCTCTATTTTGCTTCCAGCTCTAGGTTCCTGCAAAACAACCATACAAACACAAACAAGAAACCTAGCCTATATCTAAAAGTCTACTTGACCTACTAGGCTTACCTTTTGCTTGGAGGTCCCTCCTCCAAGTCCACCACCTAAGGGTCAATCCTTTAAGATCAAGCCACACTCCTATAAGTCTACCTGACTTACAAGGCTTCATGCTTAGATAGTATCCAAGACTTTACCATTACCTAGGGTTACCTCCCCCTCGGATTTCCACTGCCTAGCTTCACTCACCAGGACTTCCACCACCTAAGATTACCTCTCCCTAGGATTTTCACCACCTAGATTCACTCACTAGGGCCTAGCTTCACTTATTAGGACTTCCATCACCTAAGGTTAACTTTCCTTAGGATTTTCACCACCTAGCTTCTCTCACTAGGACTTCCACCACCTAAGGTTACCTCTCCTTAGGATTTTCACTGTCTAACTTCACTCACTAGGACTTACCCTTGCCTAACTAAGTCAGGACTTTTGCTAGTCATCTAATCATGACTAGACTTCTCTCTTCCAAATATTAAGTTCTGTTTGGATAAACCCTTGGTCAAACTGACTAGACTTAGGTATATTGTCAAACATCAAAACTTGAGGTTGATTGTACCAATAATTTTTAGTGGTGGAGCTTTGATCCCACGCATGATGATCTATTACTATATATGTATTGGCACAGGCTTAGGCTTTGCGATGCCCATGTTGATCATTATCTAGCTCTGCTCATCATTGTATTATTTATAGTTGAGTAGGTTGATTATGTTGTAGAAACATGTTACATATGTTTGAGATCTTACCATGATTCATAAAAGTTCATTTATCATACATGTATATGTCATCATATATATTACCTAGTGTTTCGAGCAGATCTGTTATTGATCCCTAGTGATTTACTAATCATTATACCGTGTGTGTTAAACTGGTACTGGTTTGTGCATTTATTATGTCATATATAATCATGTTCTTATTTCTCTACTAAGATTATATACTTTGATCTCCTTACACATTTGAGTACTATTTGTTTATTACCTACTAAGTCACCCGAACTCACCACCCTTATGTATGTTTTACTTTCCTTAGGTGATGGGTAGATGTTTGAGGAGTTGTTTGGAGGATTCTGGCTGCTAGTCCCATGTCACATCTAGGAGCGATTTGCTCTGCTATTTTGCTCTATGCTATTTGTTATTTGTATTCAGACTCAATAATATAATAAGTTATCTTGTTTATGATTTTGAGCCTAGTGACCACTTTTATTTATTTTTAGATTTTATTATGCAGTCTGTTGGTTTTTAGTTTTGTGTGGTATGTGTTGTATTCTTCCGTTGTTTTGATTCCAGTCATTTGAACTGTAGCTTATTATGTTGTTTTGATTCCAGCCATGTGGGTTGTAGTTTATGTTGGGTTGCAAGGTTACAAATAAAGTTCTATATTGAAAATACATAGGAAATATCATGAGTTTATAAGGGAAAGATATCTCCATTGGTATGAGACCTTTTGGGTAAAGCCCAAGAGCAAAACCTTGAGGGCTTAGGTCCAAAGTGGATAATATCATACCATTGTGGAGATATTTGAATTCCTTTTAATCTTAATAATTGGTATCAAAGTGAGGTTGCTCTTCACGGGACTAACCGCCAAAAGAAGCACGAGCCAGAGCCATGATCCAAAAGCAAAACTATAAGGGCTTAGGCCCAAAGTAGATAATATCATACCATTATAGAGATATCTAAATTCTTTTAGTCCTAATAATTGGTATTAGAGCTTGGACTGTTAGAAGATCTAACTATCGACTATGCATCAAAGTTATAGTCTAATTGAACCATGTGAGTAGAATATTGACTTTGAACAAAGAAAGTGAGAGCTCCCTTATTCGGATCAAGAAGATCAGACACTAAGCAGAAAGTCCACAGCTAGGCAAGGAAGTTCTAGTAAGCCGGGTGGATAGACGGGCAAAAAGACCTGGTGGGTCGAGAATCGAACGTGGAAAGCCTGTGGTCCTTCATTTGAGGGAGGGATTGTTGGGTTGCAAGGTTGGAAAAAAAAGTCCCACAATAAAAATACATGGGAAAGGTTATGGGCTTATAAGGAAAAGATATCTCCATTAGTATGAGACATTTTGGATAGAGCCCAAGAGAAAATCTATGAGAGTTTAGGTCCAAAGTGGATAATATCATATTATTATAGAGATATCTGAAATCTCTAAATCCCTTTTTGATCCTACAGCTTATTGTGTTACTTCCAATAGTGTGGCTTATAGATACAAGTTATGACCATTTTAAGTTCAAGGGATCATATATGATCCTACAAAACAAAGTTGGATAATAATATAGAGAGATGCATGAATAAAACAGTTAGTGTTACATCTTGGAAGAGTCCTTGCCTAATAAATGGATAACATCTCTCCCCTTATGACAACATATGAAATCTGGATACATTGCCACATGGATCCACTTATTATGCTTGTACATCCATGTGGCAATGTATCCAGATTTCATATGTTGTCATAAGGGGAGAGATGTTATTCATTTGTCAGGCAGGGACTCTTCCAGGATGTAACACTAACTGTTTTATTCATGCATCTCTCTATATTATTATCCAACTTTGTTTTGTAGGATCATATGATCCCTTGAACTTAAAATGGTCATAACTTTTTACTCAAAACTCGGAATTAGGCTCTATCAACAGCCACGCGTGCAAAACTCATAGATCTATATTTTATTAGTCAACTAAACCAGATGATCAGTTGATGGATTCTATCAATTGACTAATCAAGTGGATCAATCGATGAGTAAAAATTGGAAAGTGCAAAATGATCAGATAGAAGCACAGGAAAGGAAATCCAAAGATTCTGTCGATGGATAAATGGGATCAATCGATAGAACAACATAATTTCTGAGAACATATAGATAAGATTAGAGTAAACAAGGAAAGACATAGGGTTTAGTCAACAGATAGGATGATCAATCGACAGATAGGATCAGTCGGTGGAACGGTTTATCCATCGATTATGTTGCCTATAAAAGATGCCATTGAGGTCCAAGCCAAATAAACTCACTCATTGCTTCATTCATTACCATTGCTTCAGATCGTCCAAGTTTTGCTAATTCTACGCTAAAGTCTACTATGACAAGAAAGCTCTAATTTCAAATCCTTTGACTTGCGGTAAAGTTTATTATTGTATTTATTTTATTAAGGAGAGGTGTAAAGGTTGTTACACCCTCCTTCATTTGTATTCAATTTCTCCTTGCGAAGTTTCAAAGGAGATCTTTAGTGAATTGCCCAATGAATAGGGTTCAAGGAATCATGGATCTTGGAATAGGAGTTGGCTGGACTCCAAAGCAAGTAAAAAAGGGATTTATCTTTTGTCTTTATTTCTTTATTTTATTTTGTTGCATACTAGAGTTTTTCAAAAAGTTTTGTTAAAGAAAAGAAAAGTTTTTAAGCGACAAGATTCACCTCCCCCCTCTCTTGTTCTCAACGGTCCTACATCGTTTACACCTATTCCTGAGGTTTGGGTGATAAGTGTTACTACATTTTCCAAGCATCAAGAGGTTAATCAAAGCAGGAAAAGAGCAAGCAATGTAAGGTTCATTATTGTAAAGTTATTTTTGATTTATTGTATAATCTTGTTTGCGTTTCTTATTTGTATTCTTAGATTTATGCTTGTATGAGACTTCTTTGTCTGTGAGAAGGAGATTTTCATAGTAGAGTTGTAAATGAGGAATAGATGATAACTAGTATTTTGATATAATATTTTAGCTCTCATACTTAGTATTTTTTATCCTCTCATATACTTAAATCTTACTTAATATCATGATTTAAGAGTTAGGATATATTTGTGAGTTTATTATAATCTCTCCCTAAGTTTGGCATTATTTCATGAATTTGTAGGAAATTAAAGAAGAGCCATGAACCCAAAGCCATTTAAATTCAAGAATAGTTGATTGAATCGGAAGCTTGGTTCATCCAACCAAATGAAGATGTCTAACCACCCTCAAATTGATTCCAGCCCATCAAATTGAGCTTATTTCTTGAGCTTAACCCAAGTCAAACTCCCTCACCAAATCCCTTAAATCCTCCCTAAAACAAACCTAAACCCATGTTTAATTCCAGTTCAAACCATGATATAAAAACCAAAATTTTACTAGATGGCCACGGCTTCCGTTGCTATTCATCGTGTGCCAAAAATCGCCACATCCCCCATCCTTCTTCTGATCATCTTCTCTAGCAAAGAATTTGGTGTCGAAGCTCAAGGCAACTACTAGGTATTCTCCGGCCAGCTTGAATCTCGCTGTAACGCCCGAAAATTCTCAAAGTAATTTTAGAAAATATTCTATTATTTTTCTGGAATTTTAGAATATTTTTATGGAATTTTTAGAATAGCCGAAGTAGCAAAAATAAATAGAAACCGGAAAATAGCCTAAGCGGGAATTGAACCCGAGACCTATGGGACTCTACGTCTTATAGATAACTCTAGTAACCAGAAGGCCCCAGCAGGGGTGTGCTGAAAGAAGAGGGAAACCATTATATTTATATTTAAGTTGGCCGAATAAACCACTTAATATAAATAGGAAAATTATTAAGTGGGGAATTGTTTTTAACGCAACTTTCTCTCCTCAAACCCTTACACGCCGCCCCCTCTCCTTTCTCTTCTTCTCTCGGCGCACCAAGCCAAAGGGGCTAGGGTTCCGTCCCAAGGGCTATAGGAGCACTTTCCGGCGACAACTCCGGTACGAGGACTCTCCCTTCAGTGAGAAGAACACGTAGACGTAGGAGGATCGTCGAGAAGATCATCTTTCCGGAAAACCTAGCGATCAGATCGTAAGGAAAACTAGCTCAGGAAGTAAGAAACCCCTCACCTGCAGTATAAGTAGCTCTTTTCACGATTTTATGCCTTAGTTTAGTTGTATACAGATTTTCAGCACATAGGGTGTGAATTAGTACACACCAAATGTTTGATTAAATGTTTAGCTCAGTTAAATGCAACATAGGCATTTTTAATAGCTTAGATAAATGTAATAGGAGCATTTTATAGCATATTTAGCCTTGCTACAACTTATATGGGACTACGGTCCAATGGGTGGGCTCCCACAGTCGCCTCTAGGTTCAGATAACTTAGCTCTAGGTTCAGATAACCTAGAAATAGCAAGATAAGATAATTCAGTTATAAAACAGCATTTTACTTTTATCAGTGGCACTATACTGGACCTCAGTTGTCCTTGGGTTGGGCTCTCATAGTCGTCCCTAGGTTTAGATAACCTAGTAAACCCTACTAGATTCGGGATTTACTACCTCGGGTCTAGTTAGGGATGCGCGCATAGCAAGTACAGTTGTCGGGCCCATCAGCAGCATGTTTAGTATTTTTGTCTATTTATGATAAATAGTTTTTCAAAGCTTCACAATTTAATTATGTGATTACAGTTCAGAATTTGTATCAGCTTAGCATTAGTTTAGTCAGCTATTGTATCAGTTTAGTTCTATCTTGTTGATACTAGAAGATATTGCCATGATCAGCTTTTGATTTCTATGTTTTGTATGATAGTATGTCATACCATGCTCTAACATGTTCAGTATATATTTCAAATAGCATGTTTTAAAAGCATAAATTGCATCGTATGCATGTTTTATGAGGTAGATGGTTTCTTACTAAGCTCCCAAGCTTACAGATACTTCTTTTCCTTATACTACAGATAAAGGTAAAGGAAAGATGGATTAGCGGAGGTTGGAGGACAATGCAATGAAGATGTGTGTGGATAGGAACTTGGAATAAAGATCTTTGGAGAAACTAGCAACTTAAAAACTTAGTATTTCTTGTAGTGTTACTCTTCTGCACTTTTAGTTAATTAGGTGTCTTGAATTGCGATAGTTATGCTTAGATTACTGATTTTCATGATCTTAGTTAGCTAGCCATTAGTAATGATAGGTCTAGTAGCTTTGTTTTTGCTTATAGAGTTGGTGTATGTGATTTGAGCACGAAACAGTGCTGAAATCAGACTTCTGATACAAAATCAGAAACCCCAATCAATCAGCCGATCGATTGGAGGCTCCTCAATCGATCAGCTGATTGATTGGGCAGCTTGTTCCGCGAATAGTAAGCTCTTGGATCGATCATCCGATCGATCCGGTAGCGTTCTGTCGTGAACAGAGAGCTCTGGAATCGATCACTAGATCGATTGGCCAGACTGGATCGATCAGCCGATCGATCCAGACGGGACCTCCGTGCACGGTAGCAAGCTGAGTTGATCGGTGAATCGATCCAATAGCTCCAATCGATTGAGTGATAAGCTCAATCGATTGGGAAGCTGGATTTTGACTAGAAACCTTTAGTTGTAGTCACTCACCATGGGGGATGAAAGATATGTCATGTATACCTTAGATCCCATCCCTTAGTACATGTAGAACAAAGAAATTGCATTAGCATAAAGAAATCTTTAATTGGATCAGTTTTCCACACAGTAAGAATAGTTTAACAACAGCATAATGTAACCCCCGGCCTTACAGCCTAGTTAGTAGAAGGTGGGTCATTACAGAGTGGTATCATAGCAAGTTCCATACTTCCTCACACACACATCAACATTGAACCTGCAGCTTCCAAGTAAGAACATCCCTCACTTTATTTATGCTTTGTTTGTTTTCATGTTCCTAGATAACTAAAGCATGCTTATATGTGTATGATAGTACCTAACATGATAACAATAGTTAGGCAATATGATCCTATTAGTTATGTATGTCCTCTATTTCTCTAGAAAATGATACGAGGACGCCCAGCTAGAAAGACACCAACTACTGAGCCCCAGCATGAGGCAGGCAGCTCAGTGCCTCCTCCAAACCTTACAGCAGTAGTGGCTCAGTTACAGAAGCAGTTAGCCGAACAGCAACAGGAGATAGCCACCTTAAGGGCTAGTCAGCAGAACACTCCCACTGTCACTCCGGAACCTAACATGGCAACCCCAGCAGTTATAGCGGTTCCACCAGTCCAATCTGCAGCACCAGTAGCCCCAGCAGCAGGGGCAAGGAGGGAACCCTATCTAATCCAGTGGCAGAAAATTAAGCTAGAGAATTTCTCAGGCACCAGTGAACCATGGGATGCTCAAGCCTGGTTCAAACACTGGAGAGTACCATGGAGCTTCTGGACTGGCCAGAACATGAGAAAGTGAAATGCACCTCTTTCTGCCTGGCAGGGGACGCACGTATGTGGTGGGAGAGAATTAAAGCGAAGCGCCCAGTGAACCAGATGATGTGGGCCGACTTCGAGAAAGAATTCTTTGAAGAGTTCTTTCACATGTGGGTCACAAACCGCCACTATGATGAGTTCACTGAATTTCGTCAGGGCAACCTTTCAGTTGAGGAGGCCATGAAGAAATTCAATAGGTTGGCTCGTCTATGCCCCGAATTAGTCAGCACTGAAAGAGAACGGGTCTGGTTGATGCTTAAAATGTTAAGGCCGGAAATAGCAATGAATGTGGCCAGCGGCGTTCATAGGCCGCAAACTACTGAAGAACTAGTAAGTAGTGCTCTAACCATCGAGCATTATCAGAACAGCATCAAACATCAGAAGCAAGCCGTTTCAGAGTTTAAGGGCCAAAGAGGCTCAAGTACTCAGAAACATCAGTGCCACAGCTCTAACTGGAAAGGGAACTCCAGCCACAAACGCAAACCAGGGAGTTACCCAAAAGGCGGACCAGCTAGTAAACAGCCTAGTTATCCCAAGTGTGCTACTTGTGGGAAATTCCACCCAGGAGTTTGTCGCAAGGGCACGTGAGGATGCTTTGAATGTGGCCAAGAAGGGCATATGGCTAAGCAATGCCCGAACAAGACCAGTCTTCCTCCACCACAGCTGATTCAGTACGGAGACAAACCAGCCCAGTTACACCAGATGCAGGCTGCTATAGATGGTCCACACATCAGTCAAGGCAGACTAGAAGCCCCTCGACCATGCGAATCGAGGATCTACTCACTCACGGAGAGGGCGTAGCGAGCGCCTCGGCGGTTATTCTGGTCGATTAGTATTTTCTGACAAAGTGCAACTGTCTTATTCGATCTTGGGAAACCCATTCTTATATATCCGGGGCATTCACCGAAAAGTTAGCGGTACCCCGGAGGTATTCAGTGGTCAGTCTACCTTCAGGAGAAATCATGGCATCTACGCGGCTTAGGCGATGTCGATCATTATAGCGACGAGCTTTTTGTTGATCGATAGTGCTAGATATGGTGACTACGATGTCATCTTGGAATGGACTTTTGATCAATGCGGTGCCTCCATGAGTAGTAAGCGAAAGTTATATTCCACCGAGCGAGTGCGGTTTGAGTCTGACGGAGAACCAAAGAGAAGAGCCAAGTTTCTCTCAACTCGAAAGCACGAAACTCTTGGATTCGGGATGTCGGGATTCTAGCACATGTAGTCGATGCAGACGGGACAAGGACCAAAAGCTGAGGAGGTCCGAGTAAATGCGTGATTACCCAGCAGTCTTCCCTGAAGAGTTACCAGGCCTAGCACCAGACAGGGAGATTGAATTCGAGATAGAACTCATTCCCGGTACAAATCCCATCTCCAAAGCACCCTACCGCATGGCTCCAGGAGAACTGAAGGAACTTCAGGAGCAACTACAGGAGCTGCTCGACAAGGGCTTCATACGCTCTAGTCACTCACCATGGGGAGCACCTGTATTGTTCGTGAAGAAGAAGGATGGGAGCATGCGCATGTGCATAGATTACAGAGCACTGAACCAAGTCACGATTAAGAACAGGTATCCTCTTCCCAGAATAGATGACTTGTTTGATCAGCTAAAGGGAGCAGCAGTGTTCTCTAAAATAGACCTCCGGTCAAGATATCACTAGGTTAGAGTTAAAGAAGGTGATATACCCAAGACGACTTTCAGGACCAGATACGGACATTATGAGTTCGTAGTCATGCCCTTTGGCATGACAAATGCTCCATCTACCTTTATGGACCTTATGAACAGAGTATTCAGAGGATACTTAGACAAGTTTGTTATTGTGTTCATCGATGACATTCTTGTCTATTCAAGAACTCAGGAAGAACACGCAGAGCACCTGAAAATAGTATTGCAGATCCTTCAGCAAAACTAGCTATACGCCAAGTTTACGAAATGTGAATTTTGGCTCGATCAGGTAGCCTTCCTGGGTCACATCATCTCCAAGGATGGTATTATGGTAGACCCTAGTAAAATAGAGGCTGTGAGCAACTGGAAAAGACCTAAGAACGCCAGTGAAATCAGAAGCTTTTTGGGACTAGCAGGTTATTACAGAAAATTCGTAGAGGATTTCTCCAGGATAGCCTCCCCACTGACAGCTCTTACCAGGAAGAATAGAAAATTTCAGTAGACAGAGGACTGCGAGAATAGTTTCATGGAGCTCAAAAGAAGATTGACCAGTGCACCCATTCTAACTCTACCCAAAAACACAGACAGCTTTGATATTTACAGCGATGCCTCTAAATTGGGACTAGGAGCAGTACTGATGCAAGAAGGTAAGGTGATCGCCTATGCCTCCAGACAACTCAAGGACTACGAGAGGAACTACCCTATGCATGACCTTGAGCTTGCAGCAGTAGTCTACGTCCTCAAAATTTGGAGACATTACTTGTATGGAGCTCAGTGCAAAATGTATACAGATCATCAGAGTCTGAAGTGCTTCTTCACTCAGAAGGATCTGAATATGCGACAGCGCAGTTGGCTTGAGCTGGTCAAAGACTATGACATAGACATCCTCTACCATCCAGGAAAAGCCAATAAGGTGGCAGAGGCACTTAGCAGGAAATCCAATGCTACCTTATTATCCCTATCAGCCATGTCACCGTCCCTACAAAAAGAGATTGCAGATTTTGGTCTTGAATTAATAGTTGGGCAACTCTCTACTATGACATTAGCATCTACCCTGCTTAGTGACATCCAGACAGCTCAGGGACATGACCCTGAAATTCAGAAAATCAAGCAAGGGTTGGCAGGATCAGAAAGTGGAGAGTTTCGAATATCTGATAATGGGGTATTACATTTTGGTGACAGATTATGTGTTCCGGATCAGGAGGAACTACGGAGGAAGATTCTAGATGAGGCTCACAGGACTCCTTATGCAATGCACCCTGGTTCCACTAACATGTATCAAGACCTGAAGAAATATTTTTGGTGGCCTGGGATGAAAAGAGACATCGCTAGATATGTTAGTACCTGTCTGACCTGCCAGAGGGTCAAGGCAGAACGCCAGAGACCAGGAGGAGTTCTGCAGCCTATCCAGATTCCAGAGTGGAAGTGGGAGGATATTTCTATGGATTTCATAGTGGGACTACCCAGAACCACGAATGGTTTCGATGCGATCTGGGTAATAGTCGACAGATTGACTAAATCAGCCCACTTCTAAGCTATCAGGATATCCTACTCCATTGAGCAGCTAGCTCAGTTGTACCTCAAGGAGATCGTTAGACTACATGGAGTCCCACGGACCATTATATCAGACAGAGACAGTAGGTTCACATCACACTTTTGGGAGTGTGTACAGTCAGGATTGGGCACTAGGTTAAAGTTTAGCACAGCCTTCCATCCTCAGACAGATGGTCAGACAGAGCGAGTGAATCAGGTACTTGAGGATATGCTCCGAGCATGTGCCCTAGACTTCAAGGGAAGTTGGTGCAAATTGTTAGCAAGAGCCCTAGAGCCAATCATTTGATGATTGTATTATGGACTTATTGTATCATATTTTTATATTAATAAAGATATTTGTTTGGTTATTATACTTACTTGTATTGGTACCAAATAAACTAAGTATAATAACATCCTTGAGTAGAAGGTTCTTACCTATATCAATCGATTGGTTGAATCGATAGTGAGATGATATAGGGAACACTACTCTAAATCATTCCTAGTCAAGTATTAACATTCAGGGATAATGTTAATGCAATAAGACTAGCATGTAGGTCAACTCGATGACTTGATCTCACAATTCATGGATATAGAGATATCAAGTTGACACATGGGTATACATTAGAGAATGTATACTGAATGACCTGCCATGAGAAAGTATCATGGATCTATTGGGTTCTTCGGGCTGCGAAAACCACTTTTCGCGTCACGGAAACCCCGAATCACCCAAAGCCGAAGATCCGTGCAAAGAAAATTTATGAAAAACTTACGAGTACGAGTTTACTATCTAGATCTACACTTACATCTACATGTTTAGAAATTTACCCTTGTAGCGAAGCCCTTCGCGTTCCCGCTCGTCCAAACGGTGTCGGATCTCGAGAGTGTCAAAATAGACACTCCTCTAGAAGTATCCACATGAACTAATTAGGTGGAGAGAAACTAAACAAAGGTGTGCTAGCACCCTTGATCAGCCACGGCAAGAAGAGGAGAGAGAGAGCTTGAGAGGAAGAAGGAAGAAGAAGCACACTTGAATGAAAAATAAAATTCCCATTCAAACCAAAGTGGCCGGCCACTCTACATTGTGAAACTCCCAAATTAATTGTATTAATTGCAATTAATATGAAGCCATTAAAGAGAATGGCTTTGTAACTTCCATGAGGTGGCACCCATGATGATGTAGAGTAACATCATTGGTCCACATCAATGCCAACTCACCAATGAGGTGGCATAAAGTCAAGTCTAACTTGACTTTTAATCTTCCTCTCAAGTCAAGTCAAACTTGACCAAATCTCTTCCATGGTTGATCGAATCCAACCATTTGATTCAAGCCAACTTAATATAATGAATCTAATTCATTTAATTAAATTGATTCAATGAGTCAAAATCAAAATTAGACTCATTGAACACATGAATCAACTTGAGTCAAACTCAAGTTAGCCCAATTAGGATTACTCTTAATCCAATTTGATTCATCAAATGAATCTAATCATCTTGGTTCATCATATGAACCTAATCTCCATCTAATTGTCCTTAGTGTGTGACCCTATAGGTTCTTGTAACGTTGGCAATGCCCTAAACTCATTTAGGAGCATAAGTAATGAGCGGTATCTAGCAACACATCATTACTACCCAAGTTACAAGAATGTCGAGATCCGACATCACCTTGTGACTACTAATTGTGACTCCTCACAATATATGACATTGTCCTTCTATCCTAGACATCTAGATTGATCAATATGAGGCATAGACCGTGTCATCCTCTAATCAATCTAAATCTTGAACTCCAAGTAGACTCACTCGATCAAATGAGCTCAACATCTAATGTTGACTCATTTGGGCATGGCCATGCACTTAGTGGTCTCACTCTATCAAGAATACCGATGTCGCTCCCGTCATATGGGAGGGATAGATCCCATCTACATCACTCACATCCCTCTACATAATTCGTTATATACCCAGTAATCGCCTTTATAGTCCACCCAGTTACGGGTGACGTTTGACGAAACCAAAGTACATAACTCCTTATGTAGGGATCCATGGTGACTTCAGGTCTAAGGACTAATAGTCATACTAATAGCCACATGAGAAAGTATATGACACTCATATAACGATCCATGATACTTTCTCATGGCGGGTCATTCAGTATACATTCTCCAATGTATACCCATGTGTCAGCTTGATATCTCTATATCCATGACTTGTGAGATCAAGTCATCGAGCTGACCTACATGCTAGTCTTATTGCATTAACATTGTCCCTGAATTTTAATACACGACTAGGAATGATTTAGAGTAGTGTTCCCTATATCATCTCACTATCGATTCAACTAATCGATTGATATAGGTATGAACTTTCTACTCAAGGACGCTATTATACTTAGTCTATTTGGCACTAATACAAATAAGTATAATAACCAAACAAATGCCTTTATTAATATACAAGAATATGATACAATAAGTCCATACAATCATCAAATGATTGGCTCTAGGGCTCTAACTAACAATCTCCCACTAGCACTAGTGTCAATCAGTATAGACTCTAAGGCCTAATGACCTAGTGTGACCATCATCCTTTCTCTGTGCCAAAGCCTTGGTCAAGGGATCTGCGATGTTAGCCTCTGTAGGTACTCTGCAAATCTTCACATCTCCTCTATCGATAATCTCTCGAATGAGATGGAAGCGTCGTAGTATGTGCTTGGTCCGCTGGTGTGAGCGAGGTTCCTTCGCCCGTGTTATAGCTCCATTGTTGTCACAATAGAGCTCAACGGGGTCAGCGATGCTAGGAACCACCCCAAGTTCAGTGATGAACTTGCGGATCAAAGCGGCTCCTTCGCCTCGATGCGACAATATACCTTGAAGAATCATCTATCTGCTTGAACTCTTCCGGTGACAACACCACCATTAATGCAAAATCGAACCCGGTGTGATCTATAGTCATCCGGTGGGTCGGAAGCTAGCATCATAACCCTTTACGCTAGCTCATCATTGCCTCCATATATCAAGAAATATTCTTTAGTCCTTCTTAAGTGCTAAG
Source organism: Zingiber officinale (assembly GCF_018446385.1). Taxonomy (NCBI): domain Eukaryota; kingdom Viridiplantae; phylum Streptophyta; class Magnoliopsida; order Zingiberales; family Zingiberaceae; genus Zingiber; species Zingiber officinale. The sequence goes on from NC_055990.1 coordinate 103,661,774, forward strand.
AATATTCTTGACCACTATCCATGACTTTCACTGGTATCTACTCGTCATGCTCAAAGCATACGAGACATCCAGTCGAGTACATAGCATGGCGTACATGATTGATCCTATGGGAGGCATAAGGGATCTGATCCATGCGATCTCTCCTCTCTAGAAGAGGGACCTTGAGTCTTGAAGACTCACGCCATGTGACATCGGGAAATCCCTTCATGGAGTTCCGCATGGCAAACCGAAGGAGTACCTTGTCAATGTATGTACTCGACTTAGGCCAAGCAATCTCTTAGATCTATCTCTATAGATCTATATCCCTAGAATCGGGATGTCTCACCTAAGTCCTTCATTGAGAAGCAACTCCTAGCAGTCTTGACAGATGAAGCATAGGGATGTCCTTCCCAATGAGTAGTATGTCATCCACATACAATATGAGGAAGACAACTATATCCCTACAACCTTCTTGTAGAAACAAGGCTCATCTTCGTTCTTAATGAAACCAAACTGTTTGATTGCATCATCGAATCGAAGATTCTAGCTCGAAGTTTGCTTTAGTCAATAAATGGACCTATGCAGCATACTCTACTAGTATCTTGTGGATCTACAAAACCCTCGGGTTGTGTCATGTACACATCCTCGAGCGGGTTTCCATTCAGAAAGTTTTGACATCCATCCGCCATATCTCATAGTCATGGTAGGTGCAATAGCAAGCATGATCCGAATGGACTTAAACATCGCTCTTGGAGAAAAGGTTTCATCATAGTCAATACCATGAATATGCTTGAAACCTTTAGCTACAAGCGACCCTTATAGATAAGTCCATCCATGTCGGTCTTTCTCTTAAAGACCCACTTGCACCCAATGGGTTTTACCCTTGGTGGATCAACCAAAGTCCATACTTGGTTGGTGTACATGGATTCCATTTCGGATCTCATGGCCTCTAGCCATTTCTGAATCTGGTCTCATCACAGCTTCCTGATGGGTGGTAGGCTCATCCTCTATGAGCATAACGTCATCATGGTCGACAAGAGAAATGAGTATCTCTCGGTGACGACGACCCTATCGGACCTACGAAGAGGTATGTCTACTTGAACCGCTTGTTGTTCCTCAACTCCTTGTGGAACAACATCATCCACAACACTTTGTGGTTCCGGTTCAATTTCCATCGAGGCATCGGTGCTATTGTTCGCATCTTGAACTTCTTCAAGATCGAGCAGCTCTACTAGTCTTTCTAGAAACAAAGTCCCTTTCTAGAAAGACCCGATCTTTGCCACAACTACCTTGTGATGGGGAATGTAGAAGTAATATCCCTTAGTTTCCTTGGGATATCAGATGAAATAGCCCTTGTCGGTTGGGTCCTAATTTATGTCGAGACTTGGCGTCACGTAAGCCTCACCCCAAATCCTCATGAAAGACACATGCATCTCGGTCCATATCCTATATGGTGTCTTTATCACGGCCTTGGATGGAACTCGGTTGAGAATGAAAGCTGCCGTGTCCAGAGCATAGCCCCAAAGGTATGTCGGAAGATCTGTGTGACTCATCATAGATCGTACCATATCTAATAGGGTACGATTCCTCCTTTCGGATACACCATTCCACTGTGGTGTTCCAGGAGGAGTGAGTTGGGATAGAATCCCACACTGAGCTAAATAGTCACGAAACTCATGGCTTAAGTATTCACCACCTCGATCGGATCGAAGTATCTTAATACTCTTGCCAAGCTGGTTCTGTACTTGATTCTTGAATTCTTTGAACTTTTCAAACGATTCAGACTTATGTGTCATCAAGTACACATAACCATATCTACTGAAGGCATCAGTAAATGTGATGAAGTATCTATAACCGCCTCTAGCAGCGACATTGAAAGGGCCACATACATCACTATGTATGAGTCCTAACAAATCAGTCGCTCTTTCGCTGTGCCCACTAAAGGGAGTCTTGGTCATCTTGCCTCGTAGGCATGACTCGCATATCTCATATGATTCTAAATCAAATGAGTCCAGCAAACCATCCTTATGGAGCTGGGATAAGCGCTTGTCATTTATATGACCTAAGCGATAGTGCCAGAGGTAGGTTTGGTTCAGGTCATTTGACTTGAACCTCTTGGTATTTATGTTATAGATAGGGCTCTCAAGGTCTAGAATATAGAGTCCGTTTGTCAGAGGTGCACTACAATAGAACATATCGTTTAAATAGACAGAACAACATTTGTTTTTTATTATAAACGAGAATCCTTTCTTGTCCAAACAAGAAACTGATATAATGTTCTTAGTCAATGCAGGCACATAACAACAATCGTCTAACTCTAGTATATGTTGGATCGAGACCACGCTAGAGGGGGGGTGAATAGCGTTCGTGGCTATTTCTTTCGATTCGTAAAACAAACGAGTAAAAGTGCAGCGGAATAAAGAAATAACAAACACAGAGAGATAGGAAGATTTACTTCGTTCGGAGCCTAAAGCTTCTCCTACTCGAAGGCCCGCCATCCTTGATCGCTTTCCGTGGGCAACAACTATAAACACGATAAAACTATTACAGATTAACTACAATTTAAAACAGTAAACAGATTATACCGACAACAAAAGACTAAATCGAAGCTCCGGGTTGTCGGGGTGTCGTTGCAGCACTTTCTGGATCGAGTCGTTAGCAGCTTGTCGCAGGGAGATTACTTAGATTGTCGTTGTACTTGGTGCTGCACCTCGACCCTTCTTTTATATGAGGTTCCGGGCGCCTGGATCCCTTCCGGGCGCCTGGAGTGTGACGTGGCCAACCAACCAGGATGCTCCACGTGTCAACTTCGCGCAGGGGATAAACTTTGGTCCCGGGCGCCCGGACAGCCTTTTTCTAGCAGGTTCCTCACCTGCAAACAAAGGTTAGTCCGAGCAAAATCCCCTGCAAGACAGTGTTAGAATAAGACAAAACATCGTAAAGAAGAATTGGCGGTCTTGATTGTCAAGACTTGGTTTCCAACCGAAATCCTAGGTCGATGACGCCTCGTTCCCTCTACGGGAACGCGTCCTCACCTACTCCACTCGGAGATTTACATTGCCGGTCGATCCTCCGGATCGAGTGGACTTTTGCTCAGCACTCGATGCTTCCGGACTTTCTGCTGGACATCCGCTTCCCGGCTAGTCCAGACTTTCACCTGGTTCGCGACACCAGGACTTTCCACCTAGGGTTACCACCCCCTAGGACTTTTGCCTGAAGCCATCGACCTGCCAAGACTTTCCGCATAGGGTTACCACCCCCTATGACCTAGGGTTACCACCCCTAGGGTTTTCCCTTGCCTAACAGCTAGGACTTTCCTGAAATACTCATTCAACCATGTTAGATTACAACAACCCTTAACTTTGAATCTTTTGCCATTATCAAAACTCAGGTTCGATCGTCGGATGCTTCCCGCACCAACAATATCCCCCTTTTTGATTATGGCAACCCAAATTCAAAGTTAAGTAAAAAAACAAATGCATAAGTATATTAAGCAAGCTTAAGTATATAAATTCAAATGAACGCCTAACTTAAGCTAACACTTAAACTTTTTGTAAACTTTTTGTGAAGCTCCCCCTTAATACAGGGTTTTCTTTTTCTTTTGAGTTTCTCTACTTTGAATTTCTCTACTCTCCCCCTTTGTCATATATCAAAAATGAGCTAGTTTTGAAAACTTAATTTTTCAAGACAGAATTAAAAACATTTTAACTTAGGCAAGGAAAGTGAAGGACAACACCTTAGAATTTATTTTGTTTGAATAGACATCGAAAAACATGAGCTCTTTTTGAGTCTATGGAGTCTATAGAAAAACATTGGTTTCCAAAATATTCATAGAAAAATTTCAAAATATAAGTTTCAACTTCAGAGATTTTCAAATAAATTTGCAAGGAAAAATAATTTTTAAAGCTTTAACAACTTAATGAATTTTTCAAAAGGGTTTAAAAAAAATTTCCAAAGAAGAAGATATTTGAAAGTTAAGTTTGGAGAAAATTTTGATAAAACTGCTTAAGGAATGTTTTTGAGATAAATTTCAGGAATACTTAAGGCAAAGGAGAAGAGATAACCTTAATTTAGTTTTAGTAAGGTTTCAGTGTTCTAAAGTCCAAGCATGAGTCAAGATTTGGTTTTGATCAGGTATCAGAGCCCTTAAGTACAAACATGCTTAAACTTTTAATATTGCCTCCACCAACTGTCTAACCATTTAGCTACTTGCTGATTGCCTAGAGGGCAACAGTGTTCACCTGGTTAGTCAAGTCAAGTCAATTGATCCAGTTAGATTTGACTAAGGCTGGAAGACTTGATTTGATTACTATTAATTATGTATTTAATGCCCAGACTCATATTGATGCACAGAAATAAGCATTCTTGAGTCCAGGCAGTACCCTATGCATCTCACACCGTTCTATGTTTTACAAACACAAGCAAGGTAAACCTAGGTGTTTGTGAGATGCTCTGGCTGAGTCCTGGGGGAACATGTTTTCTAAGGGTAAATCCTAGGCTAAATCCAACTTTTGAAAGTCTAGCAAAGTGGGGATTTTGGAAAATCAATTTTGTCTAGAAGTTAAAAAAAAACAAGTAAAGAATATAAAGTTATAGTATCTATTCTACCCAACACATACCTATTTGTCTTCTAAGTGAGCTGAACTCAAGTTCAGGTAAGGGTTTTGTGAAAATGTCAGCTAGGTTTGATTTTGACTCAACATAGTTGAGTATAATATCACCCTTAGCTACATGATCCCTTACAAAATGATGCTTCACCTCTATATGTTTAGTCCTTGAGTGATGAATTGGGTTTTTTGTTAGATTTATTGAGCTTATATTATCAATTGAAATTTTTGTTTTATGATAATCTAGCTGATAGTCTTTAAGAGTATGCATCATCCATAATAATTGAGATGCACATTCACCTAAGGCTATATATTCAGCTTCAGTGGTAGATAAAGCAACACAATGTTGCTTTCTACTTGACCAACTTACAAGGCATTGCCCTAGAAATTTACAACTGCCACTTGTGCTTTTTCTATCTAACTTGCATCCAGCGTAATCTGAGTCAGAATAACCATGAAGGTCAAGAGTGCAAGTTCTAGGGTACCAGAGTCCTATATTTAGAGTACCTTTAATGTACCTAAGTATTCTTTTAACATAGGTTAAGTGTGACTCTTTTGCACAGGATTGGTATCTTGCGCACATACCTACAGCAAACAATATATCAGGTCGGCTTGCAGTTAGGTACAATAAACTACCTATTACACTTCTATAATATTTTGGGTCTACTGGTTTTCCTTCTGGGTCAGAGTCAATATTGATGTTGGTTGCCATTGGAGTGTTTATTATCTTTGAATTTTCCATGCAGAATTTTTTAATTAACTCCTTAGCATATTTAGTTTGATAAATGTAAATTCCATCTTTAGTTTGTTTTATTTGTATGCCTAAGAAAAAATTAAGTTCACCAACCATACTCATTTCAAATTCACTTTCCATTAATTTAACAAATTCTTTTAGAAATTTAGAGTTAGTAGATCCAAAAATTATATCATCAACATAGATTTGGGCTATGAAGATGTCTTTTTCTACAGTTTTTACGAATAGAGTTGGATCTATTTGACCTTGGTTGAAGCCTTTGGAAATTAAGTGATTGGACAACCGTTCATACCATGCCCTAGGGGCTTGTTTAAGTCCATACAAGGCTTTTTTAACTTAAATACGTGAGTAGGATTGTTTAAGTCTTCAAATCCTGGGGGTTGGCTTACATAGACCTCTTCTTTGATGAAACCATTTAAAAAGGCTGACTTAACATCCATTTGGTATAATTTAAACCCTTTATTTGCTGCATAAGCTAATAGCATTCGAATGGATTCGAGTCTAGCTACCGGTGCATAGGTTTCATCATAGTCTAATCCTTCAACTTGACTAAACCCTTTGGCTACTAGTCTGGCTTTGTTTCTTATGATATCACCCTGATCATCCAACTTATTTCTAAACACCCATTTGGTGTCTATTATTGATTTATCTATGGGTTTAGGTACAAGGTCCCAGACTTGGTTTCTTTCAAATTGGGCTAATTCCTCCTGCATAACTATGATCCAGTCCGGGTCGGGTAGTGCTTCTTCTATTGTTTTAGGTTCGATTTTAGAAATTAGGGCAATCTGACTATGGATTCTATAGGAAGATCTAGTTCTGACTCCTAGGTTTGGATCATCCAAAATTTGGTCAGGTGGATGAGAAGTACTGGCCCTAGTTGGTCTTATAATTGGGTCAGGGGCTGGTTCCTCTGGTTTATTAAGGTTTGGTTGAATTTCATCATCTTCTATATTTCTTGGTTCAACATTCACACTTATATTTGGTAGATTATTTTCTTCATCAAATATTATATTAGTTGTTTCTTCAACTTTTAGGGTGTTTTGATTGTAGACTCTATAGGCTCTACTATTTGAGGAGTATCCTAAAAATATTCCTGGGTTAGATTTGGGTGTGAATTTTCCTAAATAATCTTTAGTATTTAAAATGTGAACTTTACACCCAAATATTTTTAAATAGTTTAAGTTAGGAATTTTATGATAATATAGTTCATAAGGGGTTTTCTTGTGAAATTTGTTGATTAAAATTCTGTTTTGAATATGATTTGCAGTATTTATTGCTTCAGCCCAAAATTGGTGATTTAAATTATATTCATTTAACATAGTTCTAGCGGCTTCTTGTAGTGTTCTATTTTTACGTTCCACTAGACCATTTTGCTGAGGGGTTCTAGGACATGAAAATTCATGTAGGTATCCATTTACTTTACAAAATTGAGTAAATCTATGATTTTCAAATTCTCCCCCGTGATCACTTCTTATTCTTTTAATTTTAGTATCTTTTTTATTTTCTATTAGTTTGCAAAAATTACTAAATATTTCATAGGTTTCATCTTTTGTTTTTAGGAATCTTACCCATGTAAACCTAGAGTAGTCATCAATTATTACTAAGCAATATTGGTTCTTGCTTAGTGACTTGGCTCCATGTGAATCAAATAGGTCAAGGTGAAGGAGCTCAAGTAACGAGTTGGTTCTTTCTAGATTTGTTGATTTGTGTGTTGACTTAGTTTGTTTTCCTTGTTGACAAGCATTACAGATTGAGTTTTCAATGAATTTTATTTTGGGCAAACCTCTAACTAGACCATTATGACTCATTTTTGAAATGAGTCTAGTGTGAGTGTGACCCAGTCTTCTGTGCCACAAGTCAGTTTCCTCTTCCTGTGTTATTAAACACTTTATTGAGGATGTGGGTAGATTGATTGAGTACATATTATTTTTCCTAAGTCCCTTAAGTGTGATTTCAGGATTTTCAATATTTTTGACTAAACATCTAGCTTTGTCAAAAGTGACTAAGTATCCGCTATCACACAATTGGCTTATACTTAGTAAGTTGAAATTGAAATTTTCAACTAACAGAACTTTTCTAATAATAAAATCGGAGCTGAGTTCGATATTACCTCTTCCGATTACTTTAAGTTGACCATTGTTGCCGAATGCAACTGATCCTAAATTTTTTAGTTTGAGCTTTGAAAACTTCAATTTATCTCCAGTCATATGTCTGGAGCATCCACTATCCAACATCCATTGATCCAACTCCTACACATAAAGTGAATGAATTGGTTTCTTGTTAATGGATAAAAAGATAATTTGACTGAAGTGGACTTCTTATAATTTTATCTTATCCAGGCTAAGTTAACAATAATTGGTCATATTGTTGCAATTGTTTAGAAAAGTGTTTAAAGTTTTTTTTTAAAATTTATTATTATTATTAATTTAACTTGATTAACACTATTTAGGTTGGAGATATTTGAATTAATTTGATTTTGAAGGATGTTTAACTTAACTTTAAGTAAGATTTAAAATTTAGTTTGCTTAGTCATCTCACCTGATCTAAATTGTCAATCAGGGAATCCTATAATTGATGTGAGATGATTTATTGTTGAATTCAGAGGTCTGGCTTAACTTTGTGTTAGATTCAGGTTTAGCTTTGGGTTCAACAAGTAAGCATTCTTTGGATAAACTTCTGGGCTATGGTGAGTCACAAGGAGCTCATTAAAGTAACCATGCCTTCGAGGTTTTCCAAATAGTCCTACCCACTGAACTTAATACTAATCCTTGGTCTAACTAGTTAGGATCCATTTAAGGGTAGCTTCGGTCAGTTCCACTTGGCCAAATGCACCAGGTCGAAGCCATATCTTCCTAGACATGCGATGCCCAAGCTTCCCTAACGTACTATCATCCAAAAAATTTCACCAGTACTGTGGGTCAAGTTAAACCTAGCCCATTTTACCTAACCTTAATTACCCTGCCGGGTGGTCTACTCTTGGTTACCCTTATCGGGTATATTAAGTTCGGAGGTGCCAGATAATCTGGAGCCTTCCTTTTAATTTGATTTAATTACTTAATTTCGAATTTTGAATTTCATTTAATTTTTGAATTTAAATTTTGAATTTTTAATTTGAATTTCGAATTTTGAATTTCATTTTTGAATTAATAATTTAATTTTTAAATTTATAATTTAATTTTTTGAATTTAATTTTTGAATTTATAATTTAATTTCAAATTTTTTATTTCATTTTTGAATTTATAATTTAATTTCGAATTTTGAATTTCATTTTTGAATTTATAATTTAATTTCAAATTTTGAATTGAAGTTTTGAATTTATAATTTAATTTCGAATTTTTAATTTTTGAATTTATAATTTAATTTCAAATTTTTAATTTTTGAATTTATAATTTAATTTCGAATTTTTAATTTTGAATTTATAATTTAATTTCGAATTTTGAATTTCATTTAATTTTTGAATTTAATTTTAATTTCGAATTATCGTTTTTCTCTTTGCTCCCCCTGGATCACGGCCTCGATATGGTCTATCGAGGTAATGTATTTGATCCTTCGGGACCCAGTATTGACCAAGTCCAACTTGATTGATCAATTTGAACTTGGGGACCCATGCTTAGGCTGTGTTACTACTTTGTTTGTTTATTAAGGATAAGTAAGATTTATATTTACTTTTATATCCTAGCCCAGTTCTATTGTAAATGACCCTTTGTGTCCCAAGAATTAAGTCTAAGTTCTTGGAGCCCAAAGAAAACCGTTCTAAAGTAGTTTTTAAATCTTTAACCTGATTTTTTAGACTTGAATTTTCTTCCTCAAGTTTATGAACTTGAGTTGGAAATTCAGTCTGACTCTGGTCAGGTAAGGTTTTAGTGTCAGCCACTTCTTTAAGGACAGATACTTCCTTTAGAAGTGACTTAACTTTCAGGTTTGACTTAGCTAATTTGCGCAATAAATAGCTAACTAAAATGTTTAACCGGGAGATACTTACAGCGGGGTCTGGTCCTTCGGAAACGGATACGGATCCGTGGCTTTGCTCGGACTCCGCCTCGGACTCGCTCTCGCTTCCGGATTCGACGATTTGGTCCCGGGCCATTAATGCGAGTAGACTCGTCTGTTCGAGCTCGTCGTCGTCGTCCTCCGATGAAGATTCGTCCCATGTTGCCTTAAGGACCTTTTTCCTTCTTTGCTTTTTGACCTCCTTCAGGTTAGGGCAGTTGGATTTGATGTGCCCTTTTTGGTTGCAGCCGTAGCATGTAACTTCAAACTTCATCTTTGAGTTCTGTGAACCTTCCTTCGTTTTTACTGCCTTTTTTAGATCTCTTTTGTTGAAGCCCTTCGTTTTGTAGAGCTTCTTCACGAGGTTTACCAGCTCGGTTGTAATTTCAATGTCTTCATCGTCTGAGTCTGGTTCAACCTCCGACTCCGGTTCCGTTCTTCGTCGTGATCTCGGTTCCCGTGTTCGACTTGTACCTGCAACCAACGCAATACCTTTCTCGGTTGGCTGTGCATTAGTCTGCTCATGAAGTTCAAATTCACAAAATAATTCGTCTAATTTTATTGAAGACAAGTCCTTGGAAACTTTGTAGGCATCTACCATTGATTCCCACAATGTGTTCCTTGGAAATGAGTTTAAAACATACCTTATGACGTCCCGATTCTCTATCTTCTGTCCGATTCCGTGAAGAGAATTGAGGATGTCTTGGATTCTCGCATGTAGAGAACTTGCCGCCTTCCTGCATCTTTAGATTATATAATTTATTAAGTAAAAGATCTCTTTTACTTACCTTGGTGTCGTTAGTGCCTTCGTGGAGTTCGACTAGCTTTTCCCAGAGCTCCTTTGCGGAAGAGAACGGGCCGACTCTGTTGAGTTCTTCTTTGGTAAGGCTGCACTGGAGGGTGCAGGTAGCTTTGGCGTCTGCTTCCACCTTTTTGATTAGAGAGGCGTCCCACTTCTCGCAGGGGGTTGGATTGCCGTCGTCATCGGAAGGTAGCTGAAGTCCCGTCTTAATGATCATCCATGTTTCAAACTGAATCTTCAGATACGTCTCCATTCTTCCCTTCCAATAACCGAAATCATCTCCGGAGAATAGTGGGGGACGAACAGTACTGAACCCCTCTTGTTGAGCCATTTGTAATATGCAACAAAAACAACAAAAATATATGTTCCAAGACTACGTCTTGGATTAGTAGTGCGGGAATAAAGAATAGTAGTAATAACGAGCTCGAGTGGTGTTGCACTAACTTCGGGCAAAAGCCGATTCGATAAAAGAATTAGAATAAAGCTTTAAGGCTAAATTCTAATTGACTCCGAAAAATATAAAATCGAAAGAAAATTTTTTTTTGAAAGGTGGTTGCACCAATTCAAAACGACCCCGCTCTGATACCAATTGTTGGATCGAGACCACGCTAGAGGGGGGTGAATAGCGTTCGTGGCTATTTCTTTCGATTCGTAAAATAAACGAGTAAAAGCGCAGCGGAATAAAGAAATAACAAACACAGAGAGACAGGAAGATTTACTTCGTTCGGAGCCTAAAGCGACTCCTACTCGAAGGCCCGCGATCCTTGATCGCTTTCCGTGGGCAACAACTATAAGCACGATAAAACTATTACAGATTAACTACAATTTAAAACAGTAAACAGATTATACCGACAACAAAAGACTAAATCGAAGCTCCGGGTTGTCGGGGTGTCGTTGCAGCACTTTCTGGATCGAGTCGTTAGCAGCTTGTCGCAGGGAGATTACTTAGATTGTCGTTGTACTTGGTGCTGCACCTCGACCCTTCTTTTATATGAGGTTCCGGGCGCCTGGATCCCTTCCGGGCACCTGGAGTGTGACGTGGCCAACCAACCAGGATGCTCCACGTGTCAACTTCGCGCAGGAGATAAACTTTGGTCCCGGGCGCCCGGACCTGTTCCGGGCGCCCGGACCTCCGGGCGCCTGGATCCATCCCGGGCGCCCGGACAGCCTTTTTCCAGCAGGTTCCTCACCTGCAAACAAAGGTTAGTCCGAGCAAAATCCCCTGCAAGACAGTGTTAGAATAAGACAAAACAGTCTTCGGACTGTCCGAGTCTGACTTCGGATTTCCAACCGGAAATCCTAGGTCGACCCGACGCCTACTGTTCCCTCTACGGGGAACGCGTCCTCACCTACTCCACTCAGGAGATTTACCTGTTGCCAGTCGATCCTCCAGATCGACTGGACTTTTGCTCAGCACTCGGTGCTTCCGGACTTTCTGCTGGACATCCGCTTCCCGGCTAGTCCAGACTTTCACCTGGTTCGCGACACCAGGACTTTCCACCTAGGGTTACCACCCCCTAGGACTTTTGCCTGAAGCCATCGACCTGCCAAGACTTTCCGCATAGGTTTACCACCCCCTATGACCTAGGGTTACCACCCCCTAGGGTTTTTCCCTTTGCCTAACCGCAGCTAGGACTTTCCTGAAATACTCATTCAACCATGTTAGATTACAACAACCCTTAACTTTGAATCTTTTGCCATTATCAAAACTCAGGTTCGATCGTCGGATGCTTCCCGCACCAACAGTATAAGCCCAGAGGGCAGAGATAGAAAATAAGTCCCTACAGCAACAGCAGCAACCCGTGCTCCATTGCCTACTCGTAGGTCTATCTCGCCCTTTGTCAATGCTCTGCTATTTCTCAGTGCTTGTACATTAGTACAAATGTGCGAAGCACATCCGGTATCTAATACCCATGACGAAGAAATAAAGAGGTTGACTTCTATAACATTTATACCTGAAGTAGAAATCTTATTTCTCTTCTTGTTAAGATCTTCCAGGTATCCTGTGAAGTTCCTCTTCCAGTGCTCTGCTTGTACTTGATATAGTTGACGAAGATGTTCAACCATATCGTAAGCACACATCAACTCATGTTGCTTCTAAAGCTCAGAGTTCATGGTTGCGAGCATTAGACAGGACACATCTAATGCGTCATCTTGATGCTTCTTGTAAGCATCCCGGTCAGCTCGCGTGGCAGTGGCAGGAGGAGCCTCCGGAATGGGCTGCTCCAGAACGTACAGTTTACGTTCCTGAGTGAGAACTATTCTGTACCAGTCCAGGAAATTTGCTCCGTTGAGCTTGTCCTTCTTAAGGACAGAACGCAGGGAGAAAGAGTTCGTATTCGACGTCATGGTTATCTACAACAGAAAATTTGTAGAAATAAATATCATATTCTTTTAAAATCATTTAATTAGGCCTTTAATTAAATGATGCTCCCACTGAATACTATAATTCTTGTGGGACAAGATCCACATCATACTAACCCTTGAGTTAGCTTTGGCTAATACGCCCAAGGCTTAGTATGATCGGTAGGTAATGATTACCAATTACATCTCTATGCAACTCTTGTTTATAAAATCAATATCCGCATTTATATTAAAACTCGAGTTAGCTTTGGCTAATACGCCCGAGAGTTAATATAGATGTGATTTTGACCTATCTTTTCCAACCGTTGGAGGAATGCCTATAGTTGACTTGATCCAACCGAGCAACTAGGAATAGTCAATCTAATTGAGTTTGTATTCACCCATGCGTTGATAGGCGGGACCAAGATTGTCCCTCCGTACCCTACCAAGATAATATGTATTGCTCTGCTTTGGCAGATTCAACAATACATGTGATCGAGGTAGTGATAGGTATCACGGCACGGTTAGGCATTAGAGTTGGTTCGATCGAGATCTAATCTAATTGAAAAAGGATGCATCTTGTGCATGACTTAGATCTAATCTAATCGCAAGGGTGCATCATGTGCACGACTTAGATCTAATCTAATCGTAAGGCACTAATTAATTAATTACTTATTAAACATGCATCATATACATAAGCAATTAACTAATTAATCTATTTGTGATTTAGTCATGGCTCTACTACGATCTTCTCAAGCCAATGAGAAGATCGACTGGTCAACCTAGGGTCAACAGCTTCTCCAAGCTTCTCCCTTTGACCACCTTGTGTTGCTCGTGCCCGCCTCGGAACTCCGTCTCGTGTGGACCCTCCACCGCTCCAATTTGTACATTACAATTTGAAACTCGAGTTACATTCGAGTCTAAATCTAATTTACAACCAGAATATATGAGAAAGGCACGACGCGCAGGTCGCGGAAAAATAAAAAAATACAACACGCGCAAACACATAACAGCACGCAGGTCGTATTATGAATTACAACACAATCCAATCATATTGGGTTTTTGGGCCATGAATATCACAAAATTAATATATAATTCAAAATTATATATTTTCATAATTTTCTATAATTTTAAAATTAATTTTTACAATTTTTACGAGTAAACTTTCCCGGCGGTCCCGTTTAGCGGTTTCGGGCGCAATCGCGAAACGGATCCCCTTGCGGGGCCAGGGGCAGCGCCCCTACCCACGATCTAACCATCGCGAGGGTTCCTTTGCGATCCTACAGCACCTTAGCCCGCTGTCCCAAAACAATTTGGGACGAAACATTTGAGAAGAATTTTCCCGGCGGTCCCGATTAGCGATTTCGGGCGCAATCGCGAAGCAAATCCCCTTGCGGGGTTAGGGGAAGTGCCCCTACCCATGATCTAACCATCGTGAGTTGCTCCTAAGTGATCCTACAGCGCCTTCGCTCGCTGTCCCAAATGGATTTGGGTCGAAACATCACCGTTTTGGAAAAACTTCCCGGAAGTCGAAGCCTACAAGCGTCTAAACACTTGTGCTTCGATTACTCGAGAAAAATACTCATAAAAACCCAAAAATCATAATTTTACAGAAAATTACAGAAACTTTAGTTTTCATAAAACCAAAAAATTAAACTCGTACAAGCCTTGCACGTGGCTCTGATACCACTGTTGGGTTCTTCGGGCCGCGAAAACCGCTTTTCGCGTCGCGGAAACCCCGAATCACCCAAAGCCGTAGATCCGTGCAAAGAAAATTTACGAAAAACTTACGAGTACGAGTTTACTATCTAGATCTACACTTAGATCTACATGTTTAGAAATTTACCCTTGTAGCGAAGCCCTTCGCATTCCCGCTCGTCCAAACGGTGCCGGATCTCGAGAGTGTCAAAATAGACACTCCTCTAGAAGTATCCACACGAACTAATTAGGTGGAGAGAAACTAAACAAAGGTGTGCTAGCACCCTTGATCAGCCACGGCAAGAAGAGGAGAGAGAGAGCTTGAGAGGAAGAAGGAAGAAGAAGCACACTTGAATGAAAAATAAAATTCTCATTCAAACCAAAGTGGCCGGCCACTCTACATTGTGAAACTCCCAAATTAATTACATTAATTGCAATTAATATGAAGCCATTAAAGAGAATGGCTTTGTAACTTCCATGAGGTGGCACCCATGATGATGTGGAGTAACATCATTGGTCCACATCAATGCCAACTCACCAATGAGGTGGCATAAAGTCAAGTCTAACTTGACTTTTAATCTTCCTCTCAAGTCAAGTCAAACTTGACCAAATCTCTTCCATGGTTGATCGAATCCAACCATTTGATTCAAGCCAACTTAATATAATAAATCTAATTCATTTAATTAAATTGATTCAATGAGTCAAAATATAAATTTTACTCATTGAACACATGAATCAACTTGAGTCAAACTCAAGTTAGCCCAATTAGTATTACTCTTAATCCAATTTGATTCATCAAATGAATCTAATCCTCTTGGTTCATCATATGAACCTAATCTCCATCTAATTGTCCTTAGTGTGTGACCCTATAGGTTCTTGTAACGTTGGCAATGCCCTAAACCCATTTAGGAGCATAAGTAATGAGCGGTATCTAGCAACACATCATTACTACCCAAGTTACAAGAATGTCGAGATCCGACATCACCTTGTGACTACTAATTGTGACTCCTCACAATATATGACATTGTCCTTCTATCCTAGACATCTAGATTGATCAATATGAGGCATAGACCGTGTCATCCTCTAATCAATCTAAATCTTGAACTCCAAGTAGGCTCACTCGATCAAATGAGCTCAACATCTAATGTTGACTCATTTGGGCATAGCCATGCACTTAGTGGTCTCACTCTATCAAGAATACCGATGTCGCTCCCGTCATATGGGAGGGATAGATCTCATCTACATCACTCACATCCCTCTACATAATTCGTTATATACACAGTAATCACCTTTATAGTCCACCCAGTTACGGGTGACGTTTGACGAAACCAAAGTACATAACTCCTTATGTAGGGATCCATGGTGACTTCAGGTCTAAGGACTAATAGTCATACTAATAGCCACATGAGAAAGTATATGACACTCATATAACGATCCATGATACTTTCTCATGGCGGATCATTCAGTATACATTCTCCAATGTATACCCATGTGTCAGCTTGATATCTCTATATCCATGACTTGTGAGATCAAGTCATCGAGCTGACCTACATGCTAGTCTTATTGCATTAACATTGTCCCTGAATGTTAATACACGACTAGGAATGATTTAGAGTAGTGTTCCCTATATCATCTCACTATCGATTCAACTAATCGATTGATATAGGTATGAACCTTCTACTCAAGGACGCTATTATACTTAGTCTATTTGGCACTAATACAAATAAGTATAATAACCAAACAAATGCCTTTATTAATATACAAGAATATGATACAATGAGTCCATACAATCATCAAATGATTGGCTCTAGGTCTCTAACTAACAGGATCGTTATATGAGTGTCATATACTTTCTCATGTGGCTATTAGTATGACTACTAGTCCTTAGACCTGAAGTCATCATAGTTCCCTACATAAGGAGTTATGTACTTTAGTTTCGTCAAATGTCACCCGTAACTGGGTGGAGTATAAAGGCGATTACTAGGTATATAACAAATTATGCAGAGGGATGTGAGTGATGTAGATGGGATCTATCCCTCCTATATGACGGGAGAGAAATCGGTATTTTTGATAGAGTGAGATCACGAAGTGCATGGTCATGCCCAAATGAGTCAATATAGGATATTGAGCTCATTTGATTTAGTGAGTCTACTTGGAGTTCAAGATTTAGATTGGTCAGAGGATGACACGGTCTATGCCTCACATTGACCAATCTAGATGTCTAGGATAGAAGGGCACTTGTCATATATTGTGAGGAGTCACAATTAGTAGTCACAAGGTGATGTTGGATCTCATCATTCTTGTAACTTGGGTAGTAATGATGTGTTGCTAGATACCGCTCATTACTTATGCTCCTAAATGGGTTTAGGGCATTGCCAACGTTACAAGAACCTATAGGGTCACACACTAAGGACAATTAGATGGAGATTAGGTTCATATGATGAATCAAGAGGATTAGATTCATTTGATGAATCAAATTGGATTAAGAGTAATCCTAATTGGGTTAACTTGAGTTGGACTCAAGTGGATTCATGTATTCAATGAGTCTAATTTAGATTATGACTCATTAAATTAACTTAATTTAATGAATTAGATTCATTATATTAAGTTGGCTTGAATTAAATGGTTAGATTAGATCAACCATGGAAGAGATTTTGTCAAATTTGACTTGACTTGAGAGGAAGATTAAAAGTCAAGTTTGACTTGACTTTATGCCACCTCATTGGTGAGTTGGCATTGATGTGGACCAATGATGTTACTCCACATCATCATGGGTGCCACCTCATGGAAGTTACAAAGCCATTTTCTTTAATAGCTTCACATTAATTGCACTTAATGCAATTTTTGGGAGTTACACTTTGAATTGGCCGGCCACTTTTGAATGGGAATGGAATTGATTTTCCTCATGCAAGTGCATTATTCCTTCTTCTTCCTCTTGGAGCTCTCTCCCTCTCCCTCTCCTCCTCAACTTGGCCGAACCACACATAGATGCTAGCACACCCTTTTGTGTGGTTTTCTCCACCTACGTGTTCGTGTGGATACTTCTAGAGGAGTATCTATCTTGATACTCTTGAGATCCGGCACCGTTTGGACGAGCGGGAACGCGAAGGGCTTCGCTTCAAAGGTATAACTCTTTTCATGTAGATCTAGGAGTAGATCTAAGTAGAAACTCGTACTTGTAATTTTGTTTTGAAATTTTTCTTCGCACGAGATCCAGTGGCATGGGTGATTCGGGGTTTCCGCGACGCGAAAAAGCGGTTTTCGCAGTCCGAAAAACCCAACACAAATATCTGTGTTTAGTAGAATTTGCATAGAACAATAGCTATCAGGCCACTATCGGTATGGCACCTTACGAGGCTCTCTATGGGCAGAGGTGTAGATCTCCAATCTGCTGGTATGAGAGTGGTGAACAGAAAGAGCTGGAACTTCAGACAGATCTGGTAGCAGATACCACAACAGCTATACAGCAGATCCGCCAGAGAATAGAGACAGCTCAGAGCCGCCAGAAAAGCTATGCTGATACGCGGCATCGACCCTTAGAGTTTTCAGTTGGGGATTCAGTGTTCCTCATAGTAGCTCCCATGAAGGGAGTGATGCGTTTTGGGAAGAAGGGCAAATTAAGCCCCAGATATGTGGGACCATACCTTATCATCAGAAGAGATGGCAATGTAGCATATGAGCTAGAGCTACCCCAGGAGATGTCAGCTATCGACAACGTATTTCATGTCTCTATGCTGAAGAAGCATATCCCAGATGCTACCCAGGTGATTGAACCCCAGTCGGTACAAGTACGCGAAGATCTCAACTATGACAGCCGACCTATTCAGATAATAGACCGAGCAGTTAAGAAATTACGGAACAAGGAAGTACCATTAGTAAAAGTCATTTGGCAAAGTCACACAGCAGAAGAGGCAACTTGAGAGATAGAAGCTAGTATGAGACAGAAGTACCCAGAGTTATTCTAAATTCGAGGACGAACTTTTTATAAGGTATAGGGGATTGTAACGCCTGAAAATTCTCAAAGTAATTTTAGAAATATTCTATTATTTTTCTGGAATTTTAGAATATTTTTATGGAATTTTTAGAATAGCCGAAGTAGCAAAAATAAATAGAAACCGGAAAATAGCCTAAGCGGGAATTGAACCCGAGACCTATGGGACTCTACGTCTTATAGATAACTCTAGTAACCAGAAAGCCCCAGCAGGGGTGTGCTGAAAGAAGAGGGAAACCATTATATTTATATTTAAGTTGGCCGAATAAACCACTTAATATAAATAGGAAAATTATTAAGTGGGGAATTGTTTTTAACGCAACTTTCTCTCCTCAAACCCTTACACGCCGCCCCCTCTCCTTTCTCTTCTTCTCTCGGCGCACCAAGCCAAAGGGGCTAGGGTTCCGTCCCAAGGGCTATAGGAGCACTTTCCGGCGACAACTCCGGTACGAGGACGCTCCCCTCCGTGAGAAGAACACGTAGACGTAGGAGGATCGTCGAGAAGATCATCTTTCGGGAAAACCTAGCGATCAGATCGTAAGGAAAACTAGCACAGGAAGTAAGAAACCCCTCACCTACAGTATAAGTAGCTCTTTTCACGATTTTATGCCTTAGTTTAGTTGTATACAGATTTTCAGCACATAGGGTGTGAATTAGTGCACACTAAATGTTTGATTAAATGTTTAGCTCAGTTAAATGCAACATAGGCATTTTTAATAGCTTAGATAAATGCAATAGGAGCATTTTATAGCATATTTAGCCTTGCTATAACTTATATGGGACTACGGTCCAATGGGTGGGCTCCCACAGTCGCCTCTAGATTCAGATAACCTAACTCTAGGTTCAGATAACCTAGAAATAGCAAGATAAGATAATTCAGTTATAAAACAGTATTTTACTTTTATCAGTGGCACTGTACTGGACCTCAGTTGTCCTTGGGTTGGGTTCCCATAGTCGTCCCTAGGTTTAGATAACCTAGTAAACCCTACTAGATTCGGGATTTACTACCTCGGGTCTAGTTAGGGATGCGCGCATAGCAAGTACAGTTGTCGGACCCATCAACAGCATGTTTAGTATTTTTGTCTATTTATGATAAATAGTTTTTTAAAGCTTCACAATTTAATTATGTGATTACAGTTCAGAATTTGTATCAGCTTAGCATTAGTTTAGTTAGCTATTGTATCAGTTTAGTTCTAGCTTGTTGATACTAGAAGATATTACCATGATCAGCTTTTGATTTCTATGTTTTGTATGATAGTATTGTTGGTTAATCCTAGGAAAACGTACCGGTTCCACTGTACAAAAATTTTTGTACAAGTGTCGAACCTTTCCTTAAATAACCTATTGTGTTCTTTAGAAGTTAAATTAGGAATCGCAAACGGAACTTAACATCATTGATTCCAAATTTAACTTATCTGTTCTTAATGGTTTAGATTTGAATCGCAAGCGGAACTTAACACTATTGATTCAAACCTACCTAGATTATTAATTCCATAAATATTAATTTCCAAAATTGGCTTCCAGGACTGCATGGCGAGGCACATGACCTTCTTGGATATGGGAGCAACCACCACCGCCTAGGCAAAGCCTTTTAAGGAAAGCTAATATTTATTTCCTTAAATAACTCTAGGTCAACCAAAAAGAACAATCGAAACACAAGTTCGAAAAAGAAGAAAACACAAACTCGAAAAACTATTTCAAAAAACTAGATCTAATTGCCTCTTGTATTTAGAATTCTTACAAAAAGAAAACTAGCATGATGCGGAAATCAATTGCTAATTATACCTTCTTTTTGTATGCTGATGACCTCAAGATCTTCTGCCGTATTCCTCGCCTCACCTTGGACGTCGTGTGGGCGACGAACCTCCAAGATGAACACCACCCAAAAGAGTCCTTCTCCTCCTTGCAATATTCGGCCACCACCACCTCTAATAGAAAAGAGAGCACAGGGAGAAGAGAAGGGAGAGGGCCGGCCACCAAGAGATCACCCAAGCAATGGAATAAGAGTTGTATCCCATGAAGCCCCCTTTACCCCTTCTTTTATATTACTTGCCCAAGGCAAATAAGGAAAGATTTTAATAATTTTCCTTTTCCCTTTTTATTTTCCTTTTTCCTTCCTCTTGATTGAATTAATCATCAATCAATGGTTGAGATCAATCCTATTTGTTTTAGGATTGGGATTGAATCCTATTGGCCAGCCCTTGCTTGGGCACCAAGCAAGGTGGCCGGCCACATTAAAAGGCAAGGAATTTTTTTTTTTTTTTATAAAATTTTACAAGATAAACTCTTATAAAATTTTACAAGCTCTCTTTCCTAAAGTAGGAGTTAAAAAAGGAAAGTTTCTAAAATTAAAACCATGTTTTAAAATTTAAAAACTTTCTTATAAAATTTCCTTTTTTAACATGATGATAGAAAATTTTAATTTTAAAACTTATCTCCTTTTTTTCTTAAACCATGAGGATGGTTAAAAAAGGAAAGTTTTAAAACTTTTAAAACTCTCTATTAAAACATGTGGCCAAATTCAAATTAGGAAAGTTTTAAAAATTAAAATCTCTCTTTTAAAACTTATAGTTTTCTACAAAGAGAAGATTTTAAAAATTCAAAACAACCCTCCCTTTTTGAATTATTGTGGCCGGCCCCTACAAGCTTGGTCACCAAGCTATAGGGCCGGCCCCTTCAAGAGGATGTGGCCGGCCATTGCTTGGTCACCAAGCAATGGTCCGGCCCCCTTCTTGGACACCAAGAAGAGCCTTACATTTGGATGGACTTGAGGCTATAATGAGGCTACGACAGGGATCTAGAGGAGAAATTGGTTTTGGCCTTCCGATGAGCTTGAGTATCCGTGTTCGCCCCGAACACACAACTCAAATTCATCGATAACAACTCATTCCACTAAAGAGTTATTACCGCACTACCGCACCAATCCCAAATTACATTATGGGCTCCTTCTTATCATGAGTGTGTTAGTCTCCCTGTGTTTAAGATTATGAATGTCCACTAGTTAAGTAAGTTACTGACAACTAACTTAATTAATATCTAACTCCAAGAGTAGTACCACTCAACTTCATTGTCATGTCGGACTAAGTCCACCTGCAGGGTTTAACATGGCAATCCTTATGAGCTCCTCTTGGGGACATTCTCAACCTAGATAACTAGGACACAGATTCCTTCTATAATCAACAACACACACTATAAGTAATATCATTTCCCAACTTATCGGGCATATTGATTTATCGAGCTAAACCTCACCCTTTGATAAATCAAAGAAATAAATATTAAATATATGTGCTTGTTATTATATTAGGATTAAGAGTACACACTTCCATAATAACTAAGGTTTAGTTCTTTTACTAAGTCAGTACAAAAAGAACTTACCTAAATGATCCTACTCAATACACTTAAAGTGTATCAGTGTAATTTATTAGTTAAGATAAACTAATACTTAATTACACTACGACTATACTGATAGTTTGTTCCTTTCTATCTTAGTCGCGAGCAACTGTTTATAATTTATAAGGTACTGATAACATGATCCTCTGTGTGTGACACCACACACCATGTTATCTACAATATAAATTAATTGAACATCTACATTTGGTATATATAAATATAGACACTTGACCAATGTGATTCTTATAAATATATATACAAAAGCTAGGCTTTTAGTATACACTCCAACAAGTATGTCATGCCATGCTCTAACATGTTCAATATATATTTCAAATAGCATGTTTTAAAAGCATAAATTGCATCGTATGCATGTTTTATGAGGTAGATGGTTTCTTACTAAGCTCCCAAACTTACAGATACTTCTTTTCCTTATACTGCAAATAAAGGTAAAGGAAAGATGGATTAGTGGAGGCTGGAGGACAATACAATGAAGATGTGTGTGGATAGGAACTTGGAATAAAGATCTTTGGAGAAACTAGCAACTTCAAAACTTAGTATTTCTTGTAGTGTTACTCTTCTGCACTTTTAGTTAATTAAGTGTCTTGAATTGCGATAGTTATGCTTAGATTACTGATTTTCATGATCTTAGTTAGCTAGCCATTAGTAATGATAGGTCTAGTAGCTTTGTTTTTGCTTATAGTGTTGGTGTATGTGATTTGAGCACGAAACAGTGCTGAAATCAGACTTCTGATACGAAATCAGAAACCCCAATCGATCAGCCGATCGATTGGAGGCTCCTCAATCGATCAGCTGATCGATTGGGCAGCTTGTTCCGCGAACAGTAAGCTCCTTGATCGATCATCCGATCGATCCGGTAGCGTTCTGTCGCGAACAAAAAGCTCTGGAATCGATCACTGGATCGATTGGCCAGACTGGATCGATCAGCCGATCGATCCAGACGGGACCTCCGTGCACGGTAGCAAGCTGAGTCGATCGGTGAATCGATCCAATAGCTCCAATCGATTGAGTGATAAGCTCAATCGATCGGGAAGCTGGATTTTGACTAGAAACCTTTAGTTGTAGTCACTCACCATGGGGGATGAAAGATATATCATGTATACCTTAGATCCCATCCCTTAGTACATGTAGAACAAAGAAATTGCATTAGCATAAAGAAATCTTAAATTGGATCAGTTTTCCGCACAGTAAGAATAGTTTAGCAACAGCATAATGTAACCCCCGGCCTTACAGCCTAGTTACTAGAAGGTGGGTCGTTACACTCGCTGAGAGTGTTTCTACAGCGAGTTCACTACATTTAAACACTCCCTTGATGTTGCTGCTAGAAATGGTAAAGAAAGTAGATTTAGCATCCATCCTTCATCAGTGATTACCGGAGGAGTTCTCCGATGGTTCCATCCGTCCATCATCAACCCCCATTACTTCGTTTGGTTCAGATCTACAGTTTCTAGCTTCCCTGTATTTACAGTTCCAAATTATTTTTGTATTCAATGTTGGGGAGAGTTTCTTCAATTGAGAATGCAACACCAGATTGGATTCCAGTTTAGCAGTTGTTCTTCTCTTCTTCTCTAATTTCCGGAGTTGAGGATTTCATCTCCAACTTCCTATGTGACGACAAGATGGTTGATTGAGAAGTTCGGTTGTGATTGAGTGTGGACAATTTTGTTTCTATAATTTAGTTTCTACAATTCTTGTTTCTGCAATTTAGTTCTGCAATTCTTGTTCCTGAATTTCTTGTTTTTTCAAATTAGCTTCTACAATTTTTGGTTCTGCGTTCCTTCTTTTCAATTCCTACATCTCTAGTTTTGAACAGAAATTGTTTGACAAGTTGCTGAGTTAGTTTAATGGTTTTGGCATCTCTGTAGTTTCATTCAAATTGACTTGTTGATAAGTCGCTTAGTTTGGTTCATAAGTGCAAGTTTAGTTTAGTGTCATTATAATGGGTAGTTAGGGTTAATTGTTAAGTGCTAATTTGTTTAGTTTGCAGCTAGGATTTATTTATCGCAAAAGATCAGTTTTTCTTTTAGTAATTGCAATTTCTTTCTCAATCTAGCAACCCAACCTCAAAAGGAAACCCCCAAAAATGGCTTTTACTCTACTTAATCTAAGATAAATATCCTATTATTAGTTCCACAAGCAAATCGACCTTGGGCTCTATACTATAATATCACTGTGTAATAAAAAGGGGTTACAATTGAGAACAATTTATTAATTTGAGAGCTACACTTGTGACAATTTTTAGTTAATAAGTGGACTCTTAGATTAGTTATTTCAAGAAAGTGAATACCAAGTAAAAATAAGAGGTGTTAATATTGCTTCGAGTTTTTCGCTGCAAATCATCTTTAATGAAGCGAACGAAGTTATTTACCATCCTCTAGATTTTTACATGTCTTAACAATTTGAGATCATGTTCAACTTCTATTTTCTAAGATACAACTGTCCAACCATATATACAACTGAGCAATAGCTGTTTATAATGAACTAAGCATGTACTTGAATGTTATTACGAAAAAGGCCGCTGAGCAAAATGCATGATGGAGAAAAGGAAACAAGGGGAACGAAAGTGAATAGAATTCTGTGCCTCTGCATCTTCTTCTTTTGCTCGAGATCGTAACCTCCTTATATAAGGGCTCTGATGCTCAACTACATTGAATGATCGAATAATAACTATTCAATGTCGGGACATAATAATAGTCGACGACCATCAATTGTCGATCATTTCTATCTAGACGGTTAAATATTGGACATTAATATCAAACCACTTCATATCCGACACATTAATGCATCCGTTACTCATATGAGCGGACATGAAAAAAATTGCTCCAAATGGCAAAATGTAGGTACAACATTTGACGTGTGTAGGGAGCACTCACTCAAGAGTCATCAAGGATTATGCAATCTAGACTCTAGATTTACGCCCCCTCCTATAAGCATGCGTGTATTTACAACTTCAATTGTTATGATTTATTACAAATCAACCTTCGTGCTACTCACTCCCAAGGTAAGACTAATATCTCATTAATACTGGATAATAAAGTCACTTTAAAGTTATTTTCTATTCACATTTCCAATCAAAAGATACTGGCATTCAAATCATAATAATAATAATAATAATTTTATTTTTAAGAGATGATCAATTCGATTTCAAAGAAATTTTTCACAGGTTATCATGATAATTGAAAAACATTCATGAAGATTCATCCAAATGATCAACTTTCTTAGATTTATTATCTAACTAGAATAAAATCTCTATAATATGCTATAATTGATATTTGAATCTTAAATATCTGATTATAGTTGAAGAACCTAATCACTGCACAGTAATATTCAAATAATGATTCTCCATAAATATGAATTTAGAGCTTTGCGCCATCTAAACTGGTTATTATTTATTTCTTTTAGTGCTTATTTCACCTTAGTCGTGACATTATCCTAAATGGAGGCTCTTCCGAAATGAATTGAATCTACAGCTTAAGGAGTTCATAATTTATTTTGTTGAATCAACCCAAATTCAACTGAATTAAGACAATTTTTAATTTTCAAATTAATTGATTGAATCAAAGCACTCCTAACAAACCAACACATTATAAATATAATCAATCAATCAATCAAATTACTTTATGTATCAATCAATTACTTATTCTTTTTATTTCCTACCTTTCACTTTTACTAAATCAAACTTGTGGCCTAGTGTAATGAGGAACTTTAATTCTGCTGAACTTTCATACAACCATGAGGGCCCGTTAACATGACGGTACCACAGATGAGGAACTTTAAGCTTTACGTGAAAATCTTTTCTTTTTTTTATTAGAAATAAACTTTAAAAATAAATAATTTTTTAATTATTATCAATTTATTTGAATTGATTAGTTGGGAATAATATGATAAATATATTCATCTATTATATATATCTTAAAGCTATCATGATTTGTAATTTTTTTTATTTTTAAATAGGTTGAGAAAATTACAAATTATCATCACTAAAAAATTTTCATATTCTATTCTTCATTTTTTTTTCCTAAAGAAAATAAATAATTTAAAGATACATTTCTCAAAATTATGTAAAAACTAAGAAAAATAATTTCCTAGTGTTAAAAATTATTTTTAAAAAACAAATTATTAAATTATATAATATCACAACTAAAAATAAAATTATCAATAATTAGAAATAAATCCATTTATTTCTCTCATTATTATTTCCAATTTCTCAATAAATATTCCTAAAATACAACGCACGATGCATCGCGACGAATGAAAAGACCGAATTACCCAAATGTCCACCAGCCGCGGGCCCCGCCGGTTAAGTGCGGGCTCAGATTGGCTCATGTTGAAAGGGCCCAACGCGGGACGAGGTAGACGGTGCAGTCGTCCCGAGGCACGATGGTGGGGACGTAGGTGATGTCGTCGCAGCCGTCGGCGCGGCGGCGCTTGAAGTCGACGAGGGAGACGAAGAGGGCGATGAAGAGGAGGAGATGGTTGACGGCGTAGCGCTGCCCGACGCACTGGTGGGCGCCGGCGCCGAAGGCCAGGAAGTTGCGCTTGTAGACTCGGTCCTCCGCCCGCTCCTCCGAGAAGAAGCGCTCCGGATCGAACCGCTCCGGCTCCGTGAACCCCTGGAACGAAGACTCGTAGACCGAAGGGAACACGATCGCGCCCTTCGGCACCGTGTACCACTCCGTCAGCCGGAATGGCTCGCCGGCTATGTGGGGCACCATTGTCGCCGGAGGCCGGTAGCGCACCACCTCGCGGGCCACCGCCTCGGTGTAACGCATCTGCCGGATCAGATCCGCCGTGATGGGGAGCCCCGAATCTGGGGACCACAATGCCGATACCTCCGATCGAACCCTTGCGAGGACGTCCGGGTGCGCATCGAGCGCCGCCACCGCCCATAGGAGAGAGGACGTCGACGCGTCCTGCGCCGCGAAGAGGAAGTCGAAGAGGTGGCCGCCGATCTCGATGTCGTTCGCCTCAGTGATCTCGCGCAGGGCGTCCTGCATCCAGAAATCGATGAGGCAGGTTGGTTCGGCGCCGGATCGGATGCGGGATTTGCTCAGGGCGACGGTGCCGGAGAGGGTTTGGATGAGGCGGGAGACGGCGAGGCGCGCACGGCGGAAGGCGAAGCCGGGGAGGTCGAAGGGGAGGGCCATGAGGCCGACGTTGAAGAGGTTGTAGTCGCGGTTGAACTGCACGCGCGCCTCCGGGGTGAGGTAAGGCCCGGCGAAGACGGTCTGCGAGGTCTCGAGGTTGAGATCGCGGCAGAGGAGGCGGAGTGGGATGGGTTCGGGGGAGGCAGCGGCGAGGGCGAGCCACCTGGAGATGTGGGCGGCGATCACGCTCTGCTGGATGTCGACGTAGGTGGAGAGCGCGCGGGGAGTGAAATTGGGGGCGATGCGGCGGCGGAGGTCCTTGTGCTGCTGGTCGAAGAGGTAGATGAGGTTGTGCTCGCCGAAGAGCTTCTTCCCGAAGGGATGTCCGATGAGGTGGAACGCGTCGGGGCGGACGTTGGCGAAGACCTTGTGCGACAGCTCGGTGGAGCGCACGAAGACGACGAAGCGGCCGACCAGGAAGTTGGCGGAGACGCCGAGGTCGCGGGCGAGGGCGGCTTGGCGCGCCCAGAAGGCCGTCGGGTTCAGGATCATCGGCAGCGCGCTGCCGAGGAAGGGGACGACGAAGTGCGGCCCCGGGAGCGGGCCCTTCTTGCGGAGATACGACAACTGCTCCCACAGAAACCAGAAGGCCAGAGCGCAGAGAAGGTAAGGGAAGGACACTGCGGCCGAGCGGCGGATGGCGTCTCCGGCGGCGTGGAAGCCAGGCCAGTGGTAGTCCATGCTCTGCTCTGGCTTGTCTGTTTCCGGATTGGGAAACTGCGATAGTGACGCCGCAGTAACCACGGGTTGTTTGACGGCTCACCAACGACCGAGGGGTTTTTATTTATACTCAGCTCTATTTCCGGTTTAATTCTAACATTTGTTGACCGAAAATCAAAAAGAATTTCTGCTTTTCCCCCCTTTTTTTCACGTGCAAAATTTATTTTTTTTTATTGGAATAGTCCAAAGGTATTTTTTTTTCGTTTATTATCCCATCAACGTTTTTTTTCTCTATTCTCATGCGAGATAGGATGCGAGTACCTATCGATTTGGAATCAGACCAATAATTTCATATTGCGACAAATAAAACAATAAAGTGATTAATTAAATAATTAAATTACTTTGATTATTGAAGGTGCATCCTTCTGAATGATCATTCCTTTTTTCTCATGGTATATCTATTTTCGTACAGAGGACAGACACGGATTCCTATTTAATTATTAGATAAATTTGAAATATAATTTATCTAAATAAAAACAGTACTGAAATTTATTAAAGGGCACTCATAAAATTTAAAATCGTACCAAGTTTGAAAATGCCCAAAAATACCTCTTTTCCAATTTTATCCCTTTATAAATTTGATATTTTTTTACTCTCTATGCATGTAATAAAAAAAAATTCCTCTCTTTGATACATATAATAAAAAACTTTTTCTTTCCTCTCTTATCTCTTCATTTTCTTCAGCACTACTACGAGATCTGCTACGAGATCAGGCCCACATTGAGTTGAGACCAGCATCACATTTTATATATTTCTATATAGTTGAAATATATAGAATAGAAGATAAGCTCATGTTCTATAATTGAATGTATGATATTGTAACATCTTTGGAGATATTAAAAAAATAATGGAATATACTATTAGACTCCTTGTAATTTTAGAAATATATTGAACTTTGAAATAGGTCTAATATGATTTGTCTACATCCGATTGAAGTCCAATAATATCCTCCATTATTTTCTTTTTAACATCTTAAGAGGTATTATAATATCATATAAACTTTTAACTATACTACTCTCCTGAAAATCAGGCCAAACGTGGACTTAATGTGAATTAGACCAGCACAAAGAGAGTTTTTTTAAATGCATGCAAAGAGGAAAGAGGAGATGCGGGTAGAGAGAGGAAAGAGGAGAAAGAAAGAGAAGAAATCATATTAGGGTTAGAAAAACGTATGTGCATTTTGAGCATGTTCAAACCTTAGGATGCCTTTTGGGTCATTTCGAAATTTTGGATGCGCGCTTTGATAAATTCCTAAAAAGAGTAAGATTCTAATATTAATTTTTTTAGTTGTTAAGAAAATTCTAATCCTACCGTAGATAAAAGAGGAAAGTGGTTGGGGGAGGAAGAAGGAAGTAGGATAGTAAACGAGTAAGCGGAATTAAATTTTATGATATCAAGTTCTTTAATAGGATAATCAAGTCAAATTAATTCTAGTTTAAAATAATCAAATATTAAAATAATTATTTAAATTTAACTTAATTTAGTCCAATTAATTCGAATCTAAAATAATCAAATATTAAAATAATTATTTAAATTTAAATTTTTTTTTTTTGAACTTGGACTTAATTTAAATTTAACTTGAATTTGATTTGATTCATTTATATCATATCGAACTCTCAATTTAATCTTGTTTAAATGTTTGAAACTTCAACATTTTACTAAACCACGTATGCAAAGTATTCATTTCACATAGAAAAGTTTTAAAATGATGAAATCATATATCTATTTCTGATTTTACCCTTATCAGTCAACTGTTATTATAGAATAGTCGAATCGATGTGGTTCTGTATTGAAAAACTAAATTTTTAATCAAATCAGTTGAATGAGTTTTGTAATCAGTCGAACTAATTTATTTTTTATTTTTTTTATTTTTTTAAATCAAAATAGATTTTAGATTAAATTAGTTGATAGACCAAACGACCTTAGATTGATATGAAACTAGTTCCTATGTGTTCATCAATCTCTCTTGATTATATCCATGTCCTCAAATGTCAATTTGACGTTTGGTACATCAACCGATTTTACTTAAAATCGGCTAATGTATCAAATGATGTCAGATTGACATAAAACTAGTTCTTATGTATTCCTCTACATCTCCTGATTATATCCATACCCTCACGTCAATTTGACTCGATATATTGCGAGTAATAATTTGTTGAACATGAATATATTTGAAAATTTTAATTCGTGTTCAAAAAATTATTGCTCTCAATATATTAGGTTAAATTGACGTTTGAGACTCAAAACTGACTAATGGACCAAATGACCTAGGATTGACATAAAATAAGTTTTTATATGTTCGTCTACCTCTCATATTTCAAATATATTTGTATTTAACAAATTATTGTTCTCAATATATTAGGTCAAATTGAAATTTGAAAGCATGGATATAATCAGGAGAACTAGTCGAATATATAAGATGTACTTTCATGTTAATCTGAGATTGTTTGATCCATCAGCCAATTTTGAACACAAATTAATTCTTTTTGTAAAATACCGAAAAATGGTGAATAACCATAAGAGAATTTTTCAAAATTTTTAGAAATTTTCTAAAAAATTTTCGAATACCGTATAGTGTAGGTTACGAGGATAAAGATTGGGTCATAGAAAGTCTGTTTAGGTTACCCCATTTAAATGAGGAAAAGTTGAATTTTTTTCCCGTTTTCTTTCCTTTTTCTTTTATTCTTTTCCTTCTCCTTGTTTTCTCGCGTGCCCAAGCCCTAACCCGACGCCTCCTCGCGCCGAGCCTCCTCTCACGGCGATCTGCCCTAACCGCCACTCGACGGTTCCTTTCTCCCCCGCGTTCATAACCCCCAACCAAAGGAAATCTCCAAAGCCTTACCGTCACCTTCCCCTCCTCTGCTTGTCGCCTCGTCATCGCAGAGATCTCAGACACCGTCGAGGTCGTGCCCTAGTCGAATTCCTTCCACCTCCGCTGACATCTTCTCCTCGTAGGCACTCGAGCACCGCCCGACATCTACTGGCGCCGCATTTCCTCTATTGTGCCCTAGTAGCATGGTCTCGCTACGCCACACCGGTCGCCAGCGTCGATCAAGACGACAACCCCTGTGCCCTACCGCAGTGTCCGATCCTCCTCTTCTCTGGATTTTTCCCAACTTGTGTCCTAGCATAGTCGCCGATTTCGTCTCTTTCCCTCCGGTGGTCGGAGATTGGGTGGTAGGTGCGTTGCCTTATGATTTGGGTGATTTATTGGTTTTCCTTGTTGTAATCTTCTTTGGGTGATGGACTACAGGGGAGGTGCCGGATCAATTTCTTGCTCGATTCCCTGATAAGTTCTTGCTCTTCTTCCTTACTGCTGACCAAGGTCCCTGTTGAGGTAAGAGTAGGTTGTTAGATAGGTTATTGCTTGATTTGTGATCCCCACTTATCGATATCAACTTGATCTGATCTGTAGGGAAAATATTTCAGCAAGGTTGTGTTGTGGATCTATAATCAAGGTTGTGAGGTGAAGTAGGATTTGTTGTGGGGTTGTTCTTGGTTCCAGCAGCAACAACCACCTTGTTCCAGCAACCTTATCGGTTGTGAATTGAGGTAAGGTGTAGGGGAATTTGATACAAATTGGTTAAGTGTGAATTAGGTTTATGTTTATGTGTTGATTAAGGTTTTGTCCTAATTTAGGTTAGAGATTTTATTTAGCTATTTATACTAATTTAGCTAAATAAAATATATATATATATGTATTGTTTGACACAGGACATTGACTCGAGACGGTGTCTAAACGAGATATCTATTTCGTATATGATCCTCTTATTGGAGGCAGGTACCTTGACTTATCTATTTTGATATGTCATTTGATATGCATAGTAGTTTTTAACAAGTAGTAATGATTATGTTTCATATCTACATCGGTTTGTCACTACCGGATACCTGTTACATGCTTATTTTTACTTATCTGTTTTGCATTTCATGTTAGTACCTACCTGATTATATATGATTATAGGGGTACTGACATAACCATGCCTTATTATGTTCAGGACCTAGGTTTTTATACCATATCTGCCCTGTGTACCTAGGCCATTGATTGGATCTATTTATCCTATGATACACATTATGTAGAGATGGACAGGATCAGGATATTTTCATGCTTAGTGTCATGCATCATCTCGCATGATTGCATGTTGTGTGATAGTCGGCTCCATTATTGTTGAGCACATCGCCAGTTACATAGATCTGCACACACCACCACTCATGGGTTAGTGGTATATCAGGCAGGGTGTGTGGCAATTCTATTGTTAGGCTCCGTTGGTCCGGTGACTCAGCGTGGTAGCCGGTAGACAGTTCTGCTCTGTTAGGCTCCGCTGGTCCGGTGACGCAGCGTGGTAGCTGACAGACAGTTTTGCTTTGTTTGCCTTCGTTGGTCCGCTCATGGATAGTGCGGCGCAGCATGGTAGCTGGCATGGATCCCTCCTCTGGACTGGCTCAAGGAGATGAGAACATTGAGCTCCCCCACTTATGATTTGGGTAAGGAGGATAGGTGTACTCCGACAGCATCCCGCCCATTCGATCACTCAGGAGCAGTGATGGCAGAGTGCACGGTTGTCACAGCCCTACCCACTCAGTCTCACCATCATGTGTGAGATGGCTGACTGGCAGTAGGGGTGACCAAGACATGTCATTGGCATCATACGCATTGATTCATTGATTGCTTGTGTTTGCTGCACTTGTTTGTTATATATTTGGTGGATGCATATGCTTGACATGCATACAGGATTTCTATACCTCTCAGTCTATTATCCATACACCAAGTCCTGGTTAGTACAGTTTTTCTCCTATATATTTCAGTTTGCATTTATCATTCCTATATCAGGAGACTGTACGCATATTTATGCTATTGGCTATTTTCTTACTATGAATGTCAGTAGTTACCCGCTAAGGAGTTGACTCACCCCGTTGTTATTACTATTTTCAAGTTGAGGCTGTCCGGAGAGTTCCAATCGCTAGTCCCCCTGCAGATCGCGAGGATATTTATTTGGTTATTTGATTTTTCTTATGATGCTATATAGACTACGTTTTAGACTTGTACTAGTTTTGTTCTATGGATTACTGTATGGTCTTTTATTTGTTGATGGATTTTTTTTTAATTTTTATTTGGATATATTCTGCTACATGTCTGACTGGACGACAAAAAAGGTGAGTTGATTTTATTTACGTCGTTATGATTTGTGTTTTATGGATGTAATTGAGTAGGATATAAGTTTTGAGTTTTATGGGTGTAGTTAAGTAGGAATTTTGAGATGATTTTCCTTATCGTTGCATTATTTTAGTTTTACTATTAAACTGTGTGGTAAGTTATCATATATATTGTTCGGTCGTGTTGGCCGAGTATGAATATGTTGTAGGAAGTTTCAGATTGTCACCCGTACAAGGGAGATGCTGCCGAAATTTCTTCTGGCAGGGACTCCCCTGGGGGCGTGACACTTTTAAATATTTTTTATTTCAAAAAATTATTGCTTTCAATATGTTGGGTTAAATTGATATTTGAGGGTATGGATATAATCAGGAGAACTAATCAAACACATAGAATCTAATTTCATGTCAATCCGAGGTCATTTGGTCCATCAACCGGTTTTGTATATCCATGCCCTCAAATTTCAAGTTTTTGTATATCCATGCCCTCAAATTTCAAGTTGACCCAAGAGCAATAATTTTTTTGAACACGAATATGTTTAAAAACTTTAATTTATGTTCAAAAAAAATCTTGTTCTCAATATATTGGGTCAAATTGAAATTTGAGGGCATAGATATAATTATGAGATATAGACGAATATATAAGAATGTGTTTCATGTCAATCTGAGATCATTTGGTCCATCAGTTGATTTTGAACAAAACTGGTTGATGGACCAAATGACCTCAGATTGACATGAAACTAGATTCTATGTGTTTGACTAGTTCTTCTGATTATATCCATGTCCTTAAATATCAATTTAATCCAATATATTGAGAGCAATAATTTTTTGAAATTAAAAATATTTAAAAAATTTAATTTGTGCTCAAAATCAGCTGATGAATCAAACGACCTTGGATTGACATGAAACTATATCATATATATTCAACTAGTTCTCCAGATTATATCCATGCCCTAAAATTTCAATTTGACTCAATATATTGAGAATAATGATTTTTTGAACACGAATATGTTTGAAAAATTTAATTCATGTTCAAAAAATCATGGCTTTCAATATATTAGGTTAAATTGATGTTTGAGGGCATGAATATAATTAGGAGAGGTAGACAAACATATAAAAACTATTTCATGTAAATCCGAGGTCATTTGATTCATCAGTCAATTTTGTCGAAAACTGGCTGATGAACCAAATTACCTCGAATTGACATGAAACACGTTCTTATATGTTCGTCTACCTCTCATAATTATATCCATACCTTCAAACTTTAATTTAACCGAATATATTGAAAACAATATTTTTTTAACATGAATTAAAATTTTCAAACATATTCATATTAAAAAAATCATTGTTCTCAATATATTGAGTCAAATTGAAATTTAAGGGCATGAATATAATCAGAAGAACTAGCTGAATATATAAGATCTAGTTTCATGTTAATCCGAAATTATTTGATTGATCAACCTATTTTGGGCAAAATCGGTTGATGTACCAAACATTAAATTAACATTTGAGGGCATGAATATAATCAAAAGAGATAGACAAACACATAAGAACTAGTTTCGTATTAATCCGAGATCATTTGATCTATCAACCAATTTAATCTTAAATTGATTTTGATTTTAACAAAGAAAAAATAAAAAAATAAATTAATTCGATTTATTTCAAAACTTATTTGACTGATTTGATTAAAAATTCGACGTTTTGATATAAAATCAAATCGATTCGACTGTTCCAAAATACCAATCAACTAATAAGGGTAAAATTGATAATAAATATGTGATTTGGTTATTTTGAAACTTTCTTACGTGGAATAGATATTTTGCAAACTTATGTACGTGGTGCAGAAAAAAATTGTTGAAATTTTATATTTTAAATTTATTTGGTTAATTATTAAGTTGGGTACTACAATCTTATTTGAAAATTTATTATCGATGAATTATAATATTAATGAGTTAAATATATATATATTCAAATTTATTCATTTAATTCATCTTACATATATAATGTATTAAATGAATATAAATAAGTTAATATTAAATTTATTTATTAAAATATTTAAAAGAATTTTATTGATAAATATAATTTATGAAGTTTATAAATATTAATGAGTTAAATATATATAGGTTCAATTTTATTCATTTAATATTTTTATATATATTAAACTAATATAAATAATTTTTTTGCCAATTTTAGTATCAAATTTATTTATGAATATCTAATTCAATTAGTGTGGATGGAGGAATTCGGATTGTCCACAAGAAGGCGGAGGGCAGTCGCGATCTGGACAGCGTGGTAGACCTTCTGGAATTGAGGAGGAAAGGACCAAGCAGCGACCTACAGCTCGATGAAGTGAAAGGACAAGAAGCAAACCAAAGACAGGGCACTGTTGGCCAGCGCCGGTGGCCGCCTGTAGGCCTCAAACAGGGAGGCTGGGGCCTAAAAGCAGGGCAATATGGCAGAAACCAAAGGCAAAAGACACAGATTATTAATAGCTCACAGACACTCCCATCGGATTCAGAGGCCATCAATAAGGCGGCTCCGCTCCGCCAGCTACTCTGATCGACCTGCTATCACTTGATGAGACTAGATCTTCTGATCTATTTTTTTTAACCAAGGAATGATGTACAATATAATTTAAATTAAATTACAATCACGATTTGACGGTAAATGATAATTAATTATGATTTCATTCTTAAATTCTTCCTTTCTTTTCCTTTTACCGTTGATTTTTCTTTCCTTCACTCCACACCTTGCATTCATCCTACAAATTTGTGGACATTTCCCTTGCATTTTGCATGTTTTATCAATGTACCTATCCTTTGTTTAACAAAATGGCCTACCCGTTGGAAATCTTTTAGCAGCATATGTAAATCATTTTAATTAAGCTAATAAATAATTTTATAATATTTTTGACATATAATTATTATTGAGATGATGATAGTGCATTATTTGTTTTTTTTAAAAAAATATTCCGATGCATAATATTTCCGTGAATGCAAGATCTGGAAGAAAAGTCTATTATACATTATCTTACCTATTTTGTTAGACTCAAATTCATGACCTTTGCCTCAAACCTGCCCTCCAATATTATTTGGATTCTAAATCTTTGATAAAAAGACGCTATATAAGAATGATTAGATGAAGACATTTTCTTTGATAATATTTGCATAACGTTTATACATATTTCAAATATTATCGATGACTAATGACTAGAGATTAGATTCCGATCCGATAGACAGTTTATTCGATAATATATTTATTGAGAGGTTCTACTCTGCTATCATGGTGAAGGTCAAAGAAGATCAATGTCAAGGTAGCCAACACGCATAATGAAGCGCCCGATCGGGCAAGTTATGCTCAGACCCGAGAAAGGGCCTCGACTCGTCGTCGACCTCGACACGGGGAGCATTCAAACACCTGACGCTCAAGGGAGAATGATGTGCAGAAGCCAAGCCGAGCGATTATCCCGCTCGGCTAGACAACAAGGCATGACATCGACAGAGTTCGACTTCAGCCGAACGGCTCCTCTGCTCGTCCTGACAACAGAATCGACATCAACCGAGCACGCGGACAGTAGACTTCTAGCCGAGCGACTATCCTGCTCGGCCCAGCAACCGAGAATGCGGCAGTGAACTTTCGGCTGAGCAACTTTCCCGCTCGACCCGACAACAGAAAACACTTGGACAGTGGACTTCCGGCCAAACGACTATCCCGCTCGGCTCGACAGCAGACAGCACGTGGATAACAGAATTCTGACCGAGCGGCTATCCTGCTTGGCCAAGCAACAGACACAGCATGCTATCTTTTGATATCCTTTTGAGAGCTGGTGTCGCTGACAAACGACATGGTTAGACAAAGGATCATACGACGAAAGCTTCCACTGTACTTCAGATATATGCTCGGCCCGTTAAGATACTATGTCAGGGACACTTTACTGACACGTATTTTCAGGAAAAGGGGTATAAGAATCGGTGGGGGTATGCGATATTTACTGTTGCGCTACAGTTCTTGTTGCTTCTTCTTCTTACTTCTTCTTCTTCGCCAGAAATTGACTTGAGCGTCGGTGGGCCATCGTCAGGGACCCCTTCCCTGGCTCGACACTGACGCTGCTTATATTGTAGGTCGGAGCAAAGTCCACAAGAGGTTAGCGGCAGCGCCACATCCCTAGCATCCATCTCATTGACTTTCAGACAGTATCATATTTAACGTCGTCTGTGGGAACGTCACCTGCATCCAAGCTAAGAGGATGGAAGGCGCTGGACGACTCACCACCGTGACGCTCACTCAGGAGGAGCTTGAGATGCTCGTTCAAGCTCAAGCAGCAAAAATGATCGAGCAACAACAACAACAGGCGCTGGCCGATCGGCTAGCGCCACAACCTGCAACATCAGCAGCTGATAGGTAGGGCTGTAAATGAATCAAGCGTTCGTGAACAAGCTTGGTGTTCGGCTTGGTAAGAGCTTGTTTATGTTCGTTCAATATGCATTAGATTAATTAAACAAACAAGCTTGAACAGCTCGTTAAGCTAAACAAACAAGCTTGAACACATATGTATTCAGCTCGTTAACGTTCGTGAACAACGTTCGTGAACAATATTTACGAACAATATTTATTAATAAAATTCTTTTCAATATGCTAAATAAATAATAAAATAAAATAAAATAAAATAAATAAATAAATTTAAATTATCAATCTTAATAACCAATCAAACAATTAAAGTTTCAAACAATCAAACAAGCTTGAATTGAGAGCTTGATAACATCTAAACGAATCAAGCTCAAACCAAGCTCAAGCCAAGCTCGAACCAAGCTCAAGCCAAGCTCGAACCAAGCTCAACCCAAGCTTGAATTGAGAGCTTGATAACATCTAAACGAACCAAGCTCAAACCAAGCTCAAGCCAAGCTCGAACCAAGCTCAAGCCAAGTTTGAATTGAGAGCTTGATAACATCTAAACGAACCAAGCTCAAGCCAAGCATCAAACAAGCTCAAGCTCATAAAAAATAAACCAAGCCAAGCTTGAACACTCATTTCAAAAGCTTGGTTCATTTTAAGCTCGGCTCGGCTCGGCTCGGCTCGGTTATCTTATCAAACAAGCTTGAACACCCCAAAGCTCGGCTCGGCTCGGCTTGTTTACAGCCCTACTGATAGGCGAGCGGGGCAAGAAGGCCGAGCGGAGCAACTCTCCGTATGGGGACAGAACCGAAGGCCGACCGACACACAAGGGGAAGTGTCGCCCGCGCCAATCCCCTTCCATCGAGCCTTGTTCCAAACCCCCTCGGAGATATCCCAAGCGCATCAGGAGCGGGAATCGCCTTTAGACGATGCTCTTGTTCGGGATGCACGGAAAGGCAAAGCGCCCTGAAGCGCCACGTCTCCCGAACGGATCAACAGACAATTCTCAAAGGAGATCTTACAAGATTCTCTGCCCCGACACTACACCCCGTTGACGATTGGGACGTACAATGGGTCGATCGACCCAGATGATTATCTGGATCGGTTCGATAATGAGGCCACGCTAAACCAATACACAGGCGGAGTGAAGTGTCGTGTCTTCCTCACAACTATCTCCGGATCGGCGTAGCGCTGGTTTAGAAGACTACCGGACAGCTCGATACGTAGCTTTAAAGACTTCCGAGGCGCTTTCCAGCACCACTTCGCCAGCAATCGACGCTACTAGAAGATGAGCATCAACCTCTTCGTCCTGAAGCAAGGGCCAAGGAAGCACTCCGTGCGTACATTCAGTGTTTCAATCAAGTGGCCATGGACATCCCCTCGGTCTTGTCCGAGACCATGATGAACGCCTTCACCTAAGGGCTCACTAAGGGAGATTTTTTCTGGTCACTCATCAGGAAGTCGCACAGGGACTTCAACCACATGCTCAAGAAGGTCAACGAGTATATCAATGTGGAAGAAGCCCAGGCGGCTAGAAGAAAGGAGGTGTCGACCAAGCGTCGACCGTCAAACAACCATCAACCACCCAAAGGGTCGAGGGCTGTGTTAGGATCTTTCGTACGGCTAGAGAGGGGGGTGTGAATAGCCGCCCCAAATCGCTCTCGTTTCTTCCTACAATTAGGTTAGTCGCAGCGGAAAATACAAAGAAACGAAAGAGAAGAAAACCAAACCTTAACACGAGGATGTAACGAGGTTCGGAGATTAGGGCTCCTACTCCTCGGCGTGTCCGTAAGGTGGACGAGTCCGGTCAATCCGTCGGTGGATGAGTCCCCGGAGAACCGGCTAATACAATATACTCCTTGTGGGTGGAGAAACCTCGCCACAAACGTTTGCAACAGCAAACAAAGAGTACAAGAGCAGTAAGAAAAGCAATACAATATGAACACAATCGCACTCTACCAATTGCTTGCTTTCTTGTCGACTGGAGGTGAAGCAGCAACTTCACGCGACGCCTACAACAGCAGGAACCCAGCCGGAAGCTCACGCGAAGCTTTGGAGGAGCTCAACAAAGCTCAAGCACAGCAGCACTTAGAACAGCAAGAAGGAAGAAGAGTCCTCGCGCAGCAGCAGCCCTCGACCCCTTTATACCTGCGAAGAAGACAGCGAAGAAACTAGCCGTTGCGTCGCAACGGCTAGAACCCTGATCGGTCTAAGGACCGATCGGGTGATCGGTC
Organism: Zingiber officinale; assembly: GCF_018446385.1. Lineage (NCBI taxonomy): Eukaryota > Viridiplantae > Streptophyta > Magnoliopsida > Zingiberales > Zingiberaceae > Zingiber > Zingiber officinale. The sequence continues at coordinate 103,700,987 of NC_055990.1, forward strand.
CCCGACCGACGGTTAGTGCACGTAACCTTCATGCGTACTCGATCGATGCGTGGACCGATCAGATAGCCGGATCGGTCCACGCACCGATCCCACGGTAACTCTTCCTTCAGCGACGTCGTCTCGATCGGTCCCCGGCATCGATCAGACGTAACTGATCGGTGCGTCGGACCGATCACCGCCTCTCTTTGCCTCTGTTGGCTGCGATCGGTCACCGATCGACAAGAATCGAAAGAGCTTGTTGTATCCGATCGGTCACCGGACCGATCGAGCAACAGAATACCGGATCGGTCGGTGACCGATCCGAGCTTGGGTTTGGCCCAAACCAAGTCCCAAGACTTCAAACCAATATCCGGTCAACCTTGACCTATTGGTACTTCATCCCTAGCATCCGGTCACTCCTTGACCTGCTAGAACTCCTCGCCAAGTGTCCGGTCAATCCTTTGACCTACTTGGACTTTCTCAACACCGGATGTCCGATCATCCCCGATCCATCTGGATTTTCCCTTCACAGCTTCACTTACGGGACTTTCACCGGCTTCACTCACCATTTCCACCCGCCTAACATCCCAGTTAGGACTCACTGCCCGGCTTCACTCACGGGACTTTCACCAGCTTCACTCACCGGGACTTTCCCTTTCACCTAGCTTCACTCACTAGGATTTTCACCGGCTTCACTCAGGATTTCACTTGCCTAGCTTCACTCACTAGGTCTTTCCCCCTGCCTGGCTTCACACTTTCTCAACCGCCGCTTCACTCACGGGACTTTCCGACTGGCTTCACTCACGGACTTTCTCCGTGCAAACTCCTGTTTGGACTTTCCCGTCCAAGTCTCCATACTTGGACTTTTCCCGTGCAAGCTACCCGCTTGGACTTTTCCCGTGCCAAGTCTCCGTACTTGGACTTTTCCAAGGCAAGTCTCCATACTTGGACTTTTCGCATGCCAAGCTTTTCCGTTTGCCAAGTCTCCATACTTGGACTTTTCAGGTCAACCAGGTCAACCTTGACCTAGGGTTGCACCAATAATCTCCCAACCATCTATTCTTGTCTCACATCAAGAATACAACTCTTCCACGAGTGTCAAACATCAACATGCAACTCAACTAGGTCAATCTTGACCTAAGGTTGCATCAACAATCTTCCCAAGTCAAACATCAAAATACAACTCGAGTCAAGTCAACTCGAGTCGGGTCAACCAGGTCAACCTTGACCTAAGGTTGCACCAACAGGCTGAGGTAGCATGGTCGTACCAGGAGATCAGGGAACATGCCGTGCAACATGTGGTGTCCGATTGGCTTAAGGCGTCGAACGGCAAGGTATGGAAGCATATGTTTTGTTCATTCCACCAGTCGACGACGTACAACACGCGAAACTGCCGAGGACTGACACAAATCGTCAGCCGACCAACCCCAAGAGGATACCGTCGTCGATCTCCTTCTCCTGATTAGCGATAAAGACATCGATCGACCGAGCGGCGAGAGGAAGGAAGAAGGGAGGCTGAGCGCCATCACCATCAACGAAGGATGGACAACAATCCCTCCAGGATCCCAGCCGAACGAAATAGGTCATCCACTCGGGAAGAAGAAAACAGGAACAACACTTCCCGAGGAGAGATAGGCAAGATTGCCGGAGGGCCGACCAACGGCGACTCCAATCGAGCCAGGAAGTCATACGCTCGACGGTTGGAGATCCATGCCGTAGGATGCAACAAGGAGAAGGCCGAAGGCCCCCAGATCAGGTTCGGCCCAAGAGACTTGGAGGGAGTAGAGATCCCACATGATGATGCTCTGATCATCTGAGCGGTGATCGCCAACTACACCATTCACCAGACTTTCGTCGACACAGGAAGTTCGGTGAACATCATCTTCAAAAAGACATTCGATCAGTTGCAGATTGATCGAAGTGAGTTGCTGCCAATGGCGACCCCGCTCTACGAATTCATAGGCAACGAAGTTTTTTCAATCGGCCAAGTAAGATTGGCCATCTCGCTAGGAGAAGAGTCGTTGAGGAGAACCCGGACCACCAACTTCATAGTGGTGGACGCATCATCAGCCTACAACGTCATCTTGGGCCGACTGGCCCTCAACGAGTTCTGGGCGATGGTGTCAACTTACTGCCAGAAGATAAAGTTCCTAGTGGACGATCAGGTGAGCGAGGTCAAAGGCGACCAACTGACTGCTTGACGTTGCTACGTGGAGATGGTCAAGATCGAAGCGAAAGCCGCTCGGAAGGCTCCAGCTGGTCACTTGCCTCAAACAAAATCATGACATATTCGCCTGGTCGACCCATGAGCTTCCCGACATCTCCCTAAGCGTAGCTCAGCACGAGCTTCATGTCCGACTGGACGCTCGGCCGGTGAAGCAAAGGAAAAGGGATTTCGGCGCGGAACAGAACGTGATCATCCAGGCGGAGATAGAGAAGCTACTGGAGGCCAACCACATTAGGGAAGTCCAATTCCTGACCTGGCTAGCCAATGTTGTGCTAGTCTCCAAGCCGGACAACAAATGACGGGTCTGCATCGACTTCCACAATTTAAACAAGGCATGCCCGAAGGACTTCTATCCGCTACCCAGGATAGATCAAATGGTGGAGTCGATGGCGGGCTGCGAGCTGATCTGCATGCTCGACGCGTATCAAGGGTACCACCAAGTGTCGCTCGCCCGCGAGAACCAGGAAAAGGTCAGCTTTATTATGGTCGATGGAACATATTGCTATAACGTTATGTCGTTCGAACTGAAGAATGTCGGAGCCACTTACCAGAGGCTGATGAACAAAGTGTTCCGACGGCAGATCGGTCGTAATATGGAGGTATACGTCGATGACATACTGATTAAATCCCTCCTAGGTGCTGACCTATGCGCAGATATAAACGAGACTTGTCGAACACTAAGGACGTACGGAATAAAGCTGAAGCCGAGCAAATGTCTCTTCGGTGCGAAGAGTGACCGCTTTCTGGGATACATCATCACCAAGCAGGGCATTGAAGCCAACCCAAGCAAGGTCAAAACTTTGCAAGATATGTCGCCACCTCGGAACTTGAAGGAAGTTCAAAAGCTGACCGGTCGGATCACGGCGCTATCTAGATTCATATCTAAGTCGTCCGATCGGAGCCTACCGTTCTTCAAGGTGCTTCGCTGAGCCACGAAATTCCAATGGGATGCCCAGTGCGACCGGACACTGGAGGAGCTGAAGGAGTATCTGAACTCACTGTCTGTATTGGCCAAGCCGGTTGTGGGTGAGCCACTATGGATTTACTTGTCATCCAACAAACATGCCGTTGGATCGACTTTGGTTACGCAAAACAGTCAAGATCAGTAGCCTGTATATTTTCTGAGCCATATATTGAAAAATGTTGAATCTCGCTATATCGATCTCGAAAAACTCACGTACGCTTTGATTCTGGCCACTCAGAAGCTTCGTCTGTACTTCCTAGCGCACATGATAATCGTGCTGACTAACAGTGCCCTGAGACAAGTCCTTCTCAACCCAAAGGCATCGAGAAGGCTAATCAAATAGATGACCGAGCTGAGCGAGTTTGACATTCAGTACAACCCTGAGCAGCGATCAAGGCTCAAGTCTTGGCAGATTTCATCATAGAAGTCCAGAGTTATCAGCCAGCAGCAACATGGAAGATATATTGGGACGGCTCATCCACTCGGCAGGGCAGCGAAATCAGCATATTGCTTATCTCACCACGGGAGGACCGGATGCAGCTGCCCGTTTGGCTGGATTACCGAGCCACTAATAACGAAGCAGAGTATGAGGTGCTGATAGCTGGTCTACAAACAGCTCGGCACGTGGGAGCAGTTAAAGTCCTCATCCACTCGGACTCCCAGCTCGCCGCCCATCAGCTATCCGGGACATTCGAGATAAGCAACGCTCGGCTAATGCTCTATGCAGAAGCTTTCGAGAAACTGAAGGCCAACTTCCAGGAGGTCACTGTACAGAAGATCCCCTGATCGGAGAACCAAGTGGCGGACAAGCTAGCGAAACTAGTCAGTTCCTTGACGTCGATCGTCATAGGTCAGCCGATCAAACAAGCCTCGCTTAAGGCACACATCGACCGAATGGAGGGAACCTTCCCGAGCGACTGGAGGACAACTCTGATGGAGTTTCTATGTTTGGGAGCTACACCCACCGATCCGGAGGAAGCCTGCTTATTGAAAAAAAAGGGTCGGGCGGTTCACCTTGATCGGCGACCAACTCTACAAGAGAACATTCTCCAAGCCCCTCCTCAAGTGCGTTAGATCAGAGGGCGTCGAGTACATTCTAAAGGAGGTGAACCAAGGCTCTTCCAGAGGTCATTCGGGCGGTCGTGCATTAGCCTGAAAGATACTCCTGGCCAGATATTTTTGGCCGACCCTCCAAGAAGACGCCACTCGGACGGTGGCCACTTGCTTGTCCTACTAGAAGTATCACAATATGCCGCATCGACCGACCGAGAAAATGAAAGCATCCACGGTATCGTGCTCATTCGACCAATGGGGTATAGACATCGTCGAGTCTTTCCCCATGGCGATCGGTGAGCGAAAGTTTCTACTCGTTGTGGTGGACTACTTCTTGAAGTGGGTAGAAGTCGAGCAGCTTGCAAGAATCACCGAGCTGATGGTCATCAAATTTATTTGGCAAAACATTATTTGCCGGTTCAGAATTCCACGCCGACTCATATCCGATAACGGAAGGCAGTTCACCGGTCGAGAGCATAGAGAATGGTGTGAAGGCTATGACATACAACAAGCCTTCACCTTGGTGGCCTACTCTCAGGGCAACGGGCAAGCCGAAATCGCCAATCGGGAGATCCTCAGAGTCTTACGCGCTTGGCTCGACGAGCTCCCTAGTGTGTTGTGGGCTCTCCGCATAACTCTGAAGGAGGCAACCGGCATAACCCCATTCCAGTTAGTATACGACAACGAAGCAGTTGTCTGTTAGTTAGAGCCCTAGAGTCAATCATTTGATGATTGTTGTATGGACTCGTTGTATCATATTCTTGTATATAAATAAAGACATTTGTTTTTTTTTGTTATTACACTTACTTGTATTGGTGCAAAATAACTAAGTATAATAGCGTCCTTGAGTAGAAGGTTCTTACCTATATCAATCGATTGGTTGAATCGATAGTGAGATGATATAGAGAACACTACTCTTAATCATTCCTAGTCAAGTATTAACATTCAGGGACAATGTTAATGCGATGAGACTAGCATGTAGGCCAACTCAATGACTTGATCTCACAAGTCATGTATATAGAGATATCAAATTGACACATGGGTATGCATTGGAGAATGTATACTGAATGACCCGCCATGAAAAAGTATCATGGATCGTTATATGAGTGTCATATACTTTCTCATGTGGCTATTAGTATGACTACTAGCCCTTGGACCTGAAGTCACCATGATTCCCTACATAAGGAGTTACGTACTTTGGCTTCGTCAAACGTCACCCGTAACTGGGTGGACTATAAAGGCATTTACTGGGTATGTAACGAATTATGAAGAGGGATGTGAGTGATGTAAATGAGATCTATCCCTCTTATATGACGCGAGTTACATCGATATTCTTGATAGAGTGAGACCACGAAGTGCATGACCATGCCCAAATGAGTCAATATGAAATATTGAGCTCATTTGATTGAGTGAGTATACTTGGAGTTCAAGATTTAGATTGATTAGAGGATGACACGGTCTATGCCTCACATTGATCAATCTAAATGTCTAGGATAGAAGGATATTGTCATATATTGTGAAGAGTCACAATTAGTAGTTACAAGGTGATGTTGGATCTCAACATTCTTGTAACTTGGGTAGTAATGATGTGTTGCTAGATACTACTCATTACTTATGCTTCTAAATGGGTTTAGGAGCATTGTCAACGTTACAAGAACCTATAGGGTCATACACAAAGGACAATTAGATGGAGATTAGGTTCATTTAATGAACCTAAAGGATTAGGTTCATGTGATGAACCAAATTGGATTAAGAGTAATCCAAATTAGGCTAATTGAGTTGGACTCAATTTGGTTCATATATTAAATGAGTCTAATTTGGACTTAGACTCATTGAATCAATTTAATTCAATGAATAGGGATTCATTAAATTAAAATTGACTTGAACCAATGGTTAGATTTGATCAACCATGGGAGAGAAGTGGTCAAGTTTGACTTGACTTGATAGGAAGATGAAGAGTCAAGTTTGACTTGACCATTTGCCACCTCATTGGTGGGTTGGCAAGAAGTGGACAAATGATGATTCTCCACATCATCATGGTTGCTTAAGTGAGATGTCATCTCATGGGAGTTACCAAGAGTTGTGACTCTTGGCATCCCATGGATGTTACAATCTCTCTTAAAGTGGTCGGCCACTTTAGATGAGGGAGTTAGTGCATTTGTGTGCTTCGTAAGTAACTCTCATCTTCTTCCTCCTCTCAAGCTCTCATCTTCTTCTCCCTCTCCTCCACCTCCTTGGCCGAAACTTCTAAGGGTGCTAGCACACCTTTTAGTTGTTTTCTCCATCTTTCGTTCGTGTGGATACATATAGAGGAGTGTCTATTTTGATACTCTCGAGATCCGGCGAACTTTGGACGAGCGAGATTAAGCGAAGGGCTTCGCATCAAAGGTATACCCTCTGATCTTGTAGATCTAGTGTAGATCTAGGAGTAGAAAACATGTATATGAAATTTTATTTCTTCGCATGGATCCGTGGCATGGGAATTTTAGGATTTCCGCAACGCAAAAAATAGTTTTTGCGGCCCGAAAAATCCAACAGTGGTATCGGAGCCACGTGCGAAGCGTATACATGTTTTAATTTATATTTTTTATGAAAATTACAGATCTGTAACTTTCTGTGAATTTATGATTTTTGGTATTTTTATGAGTATTTTTCTCGTAAAAGCGAAGCACAAGTGTTTAGACACTTGTAGGCTTCGACTACCAAGAAAATATTTCCAAAACGGCAAGGTTTCGCCCCAAATCGTTTTGGGACAGCGGACTAAGGCGCTGTAGGATCGCTTAGGAACACTCGCGATGGTTATATCGCGGGTAGGGGTGCTGCCCTTGACCCCGCAAGGGGCTTCGTTCCGCGATTGCGCTCGAAAATCGCTAACGGGACCGTCAGGAATTTTTACTCATAAAAATTATAAAAATTGTAAGAAAAATTACAGAAATTTATAGAAATTACATAATTTAGAATTATGTATTATTTTGTGATAGTCATGACTCAAAAGACTCAATTAGATTGAAAAATTGTGTTGTAATTCATATTATAGGATGCGTGCCATTTTCTGTGATGTGCGTGTTGTATATATGATATGCGACCTGCGCGTCGTGCCTTTCCTATTTTTATATTCCTGTTGTAAATAGTTTAGACTCGAATGTAACTCGAGTTTCACTTTTGTAATGTACAAAATGGAGCGGTGGAAGGTCCACTCGAGACGAAGTTACGAGGAGGGCGCGAGCAACACAAGGTGATCAAAGGAAGGAGCTTAAGAAGCTGTTGACCTTAGGTTGACAATCCGATCTTCTCATTGGCTTGAGAAGATCGTAGTAGGGCCATGACTAATCACAAAAATATTTAATTAATTGCTTGTGTGTGTATATGTGATGCATGCTAGAATAGTAATTAATTAGCGCCTTAACGATTCGATTCGATCAATCGCGTATATGATACACCTCGACAATTAGATTAGATCTAAATCGAGTACATGATGCGCCTTAATAATTAGATTAGATCTCAATCGCGTACATGATATGCCCTAACAATTTGATTAGATCTAAATCACGTATATGATACACCTCATCTATTAGATTAGATCTCAATCGCGTCAAGTCAAAAAATGTCTACCATGCCGTGATACCTATCACTACCTCGATCACATGTTATTATTGTTGAATCTGCCAAAACAGAGCAACACATATTATCTTGGTAGGATACGGAGGGGCAATTTTGGTTCCGCCTATCAACGCATGGGTGAGTACAACTCAATTAGATTGAGTAACTAGTTAACTTAATTGGATCGAGTTTAACTATAGGCATTTTCCAATGGTTGGTATATAGGTCAAAATCACGTTTATATTAACTCTTGGGCGTATTAGCCAAAGCTAAATCGAGTTTTAATATAAATACGGATCTTGATCCTATAAACAAGAGTTGCATAGAGATGTAATTGGTAATTAGTTACCTACCGATCATATTAAGTCTTAGGCGATTTAGCCAAAGCTAACTCAAGGCGTAGTATGATGTGGATCTTGTCCCACATGAATTATAGAATTCAGTGGGAGCATCATTTAATTAAAAGGCCTAATTAAATGATTAATAGAATATGATATTTATTTATTTTTCTGTATTTTTCTGTTGTAAATAATCATGACGTCAAATACGAATTCTTTCTCCTTGCGTTCCGTCCTTGAGAAGGACAAGCTCAACGGAGCAAATTTCCTGGATTGGTACAGGAACCTGAAAATCGTTCTCACACAAGAACGTAAACTGTACGTTGTGGAGCAGCCCATTCCGGAGGCACCTCCTACCACTGCCACGTGAGCTGACCGAGATGCTTACAAGAAGCATCAAGATGACGCATTAGATGTGTCTTGTCTCATGCTCGCAACCATGAACTCTGAGCTTCAGAAGCAACATGAGTTGATGGGTGCTTATGATATGATTGAACATCTTTGTCAACTGTATCAAAGACAAGCAGGACACTAGAAGAGGAACTGCACAGGATACCTGAAAGATCTTAAGAAGAAGAGAAATAAGATTTCTACTTTAGGTATACATGTTATAGAAGTCAACCTCTCTATTTCTTCATCGTGGGTATTAGATACCGGATGTGCTTCTCACATTTGTACTAATGTATAAGCGTTGAGAAATAGCAGAGCATTGACGAAGGGCGAGATAGACCTACGAGTAGGCAATGGAGCACAGGTTGTTGTTGTTGCTGTAGGAACTTACTATCTATCTCTATCATTTGTGCTTGTACTAGAATTAGATAAATGTTATGTGTCTGCCTTGACTAAGAACATAATTTCAATTTCTTGTTTGGACAAGAAAGGTTTTTCATTTATAATAAAGAACAAATGTTGTTCAGTTTATTTAAATGATATGTTCTATTGTAGTGCACCTCTGATGAACGGACTCTATATTCTAGACCTTGAGAACCCTATCTATAACATAAGTACCAAGAGGTTCAAGTCAAATGACATGAACCAAACCTATCTCTAGCACTATCGCTTACGACATATAAATGACAAACGCTTGTCCCAGCTTCATAAAGATGGTTTGTTTGACTCATTTGATTTTGAATCATATGAGACATGCGAGTCATGCCTTCTAGGCAAGATGACCAAAACTCCCTTTAGTGGACACAGTGAGAGAGCGACTGACTTGTTAGGTCTTATACATAGTGATGTATGTGACCTTTTCAATGTCGCTGCTAAAGGTGGTTATAGGTACTTCATTACATTTACTGATGACTTCAGTAGATATGGTTATGTGTACTTGATGACATATAAGTCAGAATCCTTTGAAAAGTTCAAAGAATTCAAGAATGAAGTACAAAATCAGCTTGGCGAAAGTATTAAGAAACTTCGATCAGATCGAGGTGGTGAATACCTTAGCCATGAGTTTCGTGACTATCTAGCTGAGTGTGAGATTCTATCTCAACTCACTCCTCCTGGAACACAACAGTGGAATGGTGTATCCGAAAGGAGGAAACATACCTTATTAGATATGGTACGATCTATGATGAGTCACACAGATCTTCCTATGTATCTTTGGGGCTATGCTCTAGACACAACAACCTTCATTCTCAACCGAGTTCCATCCAAGGCTGTAATAAAGACACCATATAGGATATGGACTGGGAGATATGCCCAGGTGCCTTTTATAAGCATTAGGGGTTGTGAGGCTTACGTTAGACGTCAAGTCTCGGATAAATTGGTATCCAAATCCGATAAGTACTATTTTATTGGATATCCCAAGGAAACGAAGGGATATTACTTCTACATTCCCAGTCAACATAAGGTAGTTATGGCTAAGACTGGGGTATTTCTAGAAAGGGACTTTGTTTCTAGAAAGACTAGTGGGAGTACGTTCGATCTTAAAGAAGTTCAAGATGTGGACCATAACACTAAAGCCTCGATGGAAGTTGAACTGGAACAACAAAGTGTTGTGGATGATGTTGTTCCACAAGAAGTTAAAGAACCACAACCAGTTCAAGTAGACCTACCTCTTCGCAGGTCTGATAGGGTACGTCGTCAGCCTGAGAGATATTCATTTCTCTTGTCTGACCATGATGACGTTGCGCTCATTAAGGATGAGCCTACTTCCTATCAGAAAGCTATGATGAAACCAGATTCCGAGAAATGGCTAGAGACCATGAGATCCGAGATGGAATCCATGTACACTAACCAAGTATGGACTTTGGTTGATCCACCTGAAGGGGTAAAACTCATTGACTGTAAGTGGGTCTTTAAGAGAAAGACTGACATGGATGGACTTATTTTTAAGGGTCGCTTGGTAGCTAAAGGTTTCAGGCGAATTCATGGTATTGACTATGATGAAACTTTTTCTCCAATAGCGATGTTTAAGTCCATTCGGATCATGCTTACTATTGCAGCGTACCACGATTATGAGATATGGCAGATGGATGTCAAAACCGCGTTTCTGAATGGAAACCTGCTCGAGAATGTGTACATGACACAACCTGAGGGTTTTATAGATCCACAGCATACTGGCAGAGTATGTAAGCTGCATAGGTCCATTTATGGACTAAAGCAAACTTCTCGGAGCTGGAATCTTCGATTCGATGATGCAATCAAACAGTTTGCTTTCATCAAGAATGAAGATGAACCTTATGTCTATAATAAGGTTGTAGGGAACACAGTTGTCTTCCTTATATTGTATGTGGATGACATACTACTCATTGGAAAGACATCCCTTTGCTGCAGTCTGTCAAGACTTGGCTAGGGACTTGTTTCTCAATGAAGGACTTAGGTGAAGCATCTCGCATTCTAGGCATACAGATCTATAGAGATAGATCTAAGAGGTTGCTTGGCCTAAGTCAGAGTATATATATTGACAAGGTACTCCTACGGTTTGCCATGCAGAACTCCAAAAAAGATTTCTGCCGATGTCACATGGTGTGAGTCTTTCGAAGACTCAAGGTTCCTCTTCTAGAAAAGAGAGAGACCGCATGGATCAGATCCCTTATGCCTCAGCCATAGGATCTATCATGTACGTCATGCTATGTACTCGTCCTAATGTCTCGTATGCTTTGAGCATGATGAGCAGATACCAGTCAGATCCAGGTGAAAGGCACTGGATAGCAGTCAAGAATATTCTTAAGTACTTGAGAAGGACTAAAGTATATTTCTTGATATATGGAGGCGATGACGAGCTAGCTGTAAAGGGTTATAGTATTGCCAACTTCCAGACCGACCAGGATGATTATCGATCGCAGTCAGGGTTCGTGTTTTGCATAAATGGTGGTGCTGTGAGCTGGAAGAGTTCGAAGCAGGACACAGTTGCTGATTCTACAACAGAGGCCGAGTATATTGCTCCATCATAGGCAGCAAAGGAGGCAATTTAGATCCGCAAGTTCATCACTGAACTTGGGATGGTTCCTAGCATCGCTGACTCTATTGAGCTCTATTGTGACAACAATGGAGCAATAACACATGCTAAGGAACCTCGCTCACACCAGCGGACCAAACACATACTACGACGCTTCCATCTCATTCGAGATATTATCGAGAGAGGAGATGTGAAGATTTGCAGAGTACCCACAGATGCTAACATCGCAGATCCCTTGACCAAGGCTTTGGCACAGAAAAAGCATGATGATCACACTAGGTCATTAGGCCTTAGAGCCTACACTGATTGACACTAGTGCTAGTGGGAGATTGTAAGTTAGAGCCCTAGAGCCAATCATTTGATGATTGTTGTATGGACTCGTTGTATCATATTCTTGTATATAAATAAAGGCATTTGTTTTTTTTTTGTTATTATACTTACTTGTATTGGTGCTAAATATCTAAATATAATAACGTCCTTGAGTAGAAGGTTCTTACCTATATCAATCGATTTGTTGAATCGATAGTGAGATGATATAGGGAACACTACTCTTAATCATTCCTAGTCAAGTATTAACATTTAGGGACAATGTTAATGCGACGAGACTAGCATATAGGTCAACTCGATAACTTAATCTCACAAGTCATGGATATAGAGATATCAAGTTAACACATGGGTATGCATTGAAGTATATATACTGAATGACCCGCCATGAGAAAATATCATGAATCGTTATATGAGTGTCATATACTTTTTCATGTAGCTATTAGTATGACTACTAGTCCTTGGACCTGAAGTCACCATGGTTCCCTACATAAGCAGTTACGTACTTTGACTTCGTCAAATGTCACCCGTAACTGGGTGGACTATAAAGGTGATTACTGGGTATGTAACGAATTATGTAGAGGGATGTGAGTGATGTAGATGGAATCTATCCCTCCTATATGACGAGAGTGACATCGATATTCTTGATAGAGTGAGACCACGAAGCGCATGGCCATGCCCAAATGAGTTAATATGAGATATTGAGGTCATTTGATTGAATGAGTCTACTTGGAGTTCAAGATTTAGATTGATTAGAGGATGACATGGTCTATGGCTCACATTGATCAATCTAAATGTCTAGGATAGAAGGACATTGTCATATATTGTGAAGAGTCACAATTAGTAGTCATAAGGTGATGTTGGATCTTAATATTCTTGTAACTTGGGTAGTAATGATTTGTTACTAGATACCGCTCATTACTTATGCTTCTAAATGAATTTAGGAGCATTGCCAACGTTACAAGAACCTATAGGGTCACACACAAAGGACAATTAGATGGAGATTAGGTTCATTTGATGAATCTAAAGGATTAGGTTCATGTGATGAACCAAATTGGATTAAGAGTAATCCAAATTAGGCTAATTGAGTTGGACTCAATTTGGTTCATATATTAAATGAGTCTAATTTGGACTTAGACTCATTGAATCAATTTAATTCAATGAATAGGGATTCATTAAATTAAAATTGACTTGAACCAATGGTTAGATTTGATCAACCATGGGAGAGAAGTGGTCAAGTTTGACTTGACTTGAGAGGAAGATGAAGAGTCAAGTTTGACTTGACCATTTGCCACCTCATTGGTGGGTTGGCAAGAAGTGGACCAATGATGATGCTCCGCATCATCATGGTTGCTTAAGTGAGATGTCACCTCATGGGAGTTACCAAGAGTTGTGACTCTTGGCATTCCATGGAGGTTACAATCTCTCTTAAAGTGGTCGACCACTTTAGATGAGGGAGTTAGTGCATTTGTGTGCTTCGTAAGTAACTCTCATCTTCTTCCTCCTCTCAAGCTCTCATCTTCTTCTCCCTCTCCTCCACCTCCTTGGCCGAAACTTCTAAGGGTGCTAGCACACCTTTTAGTTGTTTTCTCCATCTTTCGTTTGTGTGGATTCACATAGAGGAATGTCTATTTTGATACTCTCGAGATCCGGCGAACTTTGGACGAGCGGGATTAAGCGAAGGGCTTCGCATCAAAGGTATACCCTCTGATCTTGTAGATCTGGTGTAGATCTTGTTAGCTAGAGCCCTAGAGCCAATCATTTGATGATTGTATTTTGGACTTGTTGTATCATATTCTATATAAATAAAGACATTTGGTTTTTGGTTATTATACTTACTTGTATTAGTGCCAAATAAACTAAGTATAATAACGTCCTTGAGTAAACGGTTCTCGCCTATATCAATCGGTTAGTTGAATCGATAGTGAGATGATATAGGGAACACTACTCTTAATCATTCCTAGTCAAGTATTAACATTCAGGGACAATATTAATGCAATAAGATTAGCATGTAGGTCAACTCGATGACTTGATCTCACAAGTCATGGATATAGAGATATCAAGTTGACACATGGGTATGCATTGGAGAATGTATACTGAATAACCCGTCATGAGAAAGTATCATGGATCGTTATATGAGTGTCATATACTTTCTCATGTGGCTATTAGTATGACTACTAGTTCTTAGACCTGAACTCACCATGGTTCCTTACATAAGGAGTTATGTACTTTGGTTTCGTCAAACGTCACCCGTAACTGGGTGGACTATAAAAGCGATTACTGGGTATATAACAAATTATGCAGAGGGATGTGAGTGATGTAGATGGGATCTATCCCTCGTATATGACGGGAGAGACATCGGTATTCTTGATAGAGTGAGACCACGAAGTGCATGGCCATGCCCAAATGAGTGAATATGAGATATTGAGCTCATTTGATTTAGTGAGTCTACTTGGAGTTCAAGATTTAGATTGATTAGAGGATGACACGGTCTATGCCTCATATTAATCAATCTAGATGTCTTGGATAGAAGGAAACTTGTCATATTTTGTGAGGAGTTACAATTAGTAGTCACAAGGTGATGTTGGATCTCAACATTCTTGTAACTTGTGTAGTAATGATGTGTTGCTAGATACCGCTCATTACTTATGTTCCTAAATATGTTTAGGGGCATTGTCAACGTTACAAGAACCTATAGGATCACACACTAAGGACAATTAGATGGAGATTAGGTTCATATGATGAACCAAGAGGATTAGATTCATTTGATGAATCGAATTAGATTAAGAGTAATTCTAATTGGGCTAACTTGAGTTGGACTCAAGTTGATTCATGTGTTCAATGAGTCTAATTTAGATTATGACTCATTGAATCAATTTAATTAAATGAATTAGATTCATTATATTAGGTTGGCTTGAATCAAATGGTTAAATTAGATCAACCATGGAAGAGATTTGGTCAAGTTTGATTTGATTTGAGAGGAAGATTAAAAGTCAAGTTTGACTTGACTTTATGCCACCTCATTGGTGAGTTGACATTGATATGGACTAATAATGTTACTCCACATCATCATGGGATGTCACCTCATGGAAGTTACAAAGTCATTCTCTTTAATTGCTTCACATTAATTGCACTTAATGTAAAATTGGGGGTTACACTTTGGAAGTGGCTGACCACTTTTGAATGTGAAGAGAATTCATTTTTCTCATTCAAGTGCATTCACATCTTCTTCCTCTTGGAGCTCTTTCTTCTCCCTCTCCTCCTCTCTTGGCCGAACAAGACAAGGTGCTAGCACACCTTTGTTTGGTCTTCTCCATCAAAGATTGTTCGTGTGGATACTTCTAGAGGACCGTACGCTTGACGTTCTAGAGATCCGGCACCTTGGATGAGCGGGATTCGCGAAGGGCACGCTTCAAATGTATAACCTTTTCTTCATGTAGATCTAGAAGTAGATCTAAGTAGAAACTCGTACATGTAAATTTTGAAATCTATCCTTCGCACGAGATCCAGTGGCATGGGTGATTCGGGGTTTCCGCGACGCGAAAAAGCAATTTTCGCGGCCCGAAAAATCCAATAGTGGTATCAGAGCCACGTGCGAAGGCGTGTACGAGTTTGTTTTTGATTTTATGAAAAACAATAGCTTCTGTGATTTTCTGTAAATTTAGGTTTTTTATAGTTTTAATGGGTAATTTTCTCGTAGAAGCGAAGCACAAGTGTTTCGGCACGTGTAGGCTTCCGCTACCAGGAAGATTTTTCCAAAACGGTTTGGTTTCGCCCCAAATCTTTTGGGGACAGCGGGCTAAGGCGTTGTTAAATCGCAAAGGAACCCTCGCGATGGTTAGATCGCGGGTAGGGCGCTCCCCCTGGCCCCGCAAGGGGATTCGTTCCGCGATTGTGTCCGAAAATCGCTAAACGGAACTGCCGGGAAATTGTACCCGAAAAAATTGTAAAATTATAAAAAAATTACAGAAAATTATAGAAATATATAATTTTGAATTATATATTAATTTTGTGATAGTTATGACCCAAACGACCCAAATTGGATTTGAAAATGTGTTGTAATTCATAATACGGCCTGTGTGCCGTTATGTGATGTGCGTGCTGTATTTATTCTTTTTATTTATTTTATTTTCACGACCTGCGCGTCGTGCCTTTCTCTTATATTCTGGTTGTAAATTAGATTTAGACTCGAATGTAACTCGAGTTTCAAAATTGTAATGTAATTTTGAAGCGGTGGAAGGTACACACGAGACGGAGTTACGAGGAGGGCGCGAGCAACACAAGGTGGTCAAAGGAAGAAGCTTGAGAAGCTGTTGACCTTAGGTAGACCATCCGATCTTCTCATTGGCTTGAGAAGATCGTAGTAGGGCCATGACACAATCACAAAATAATTTAATTAATTGCTTATATATATGTGATGCATGTTTAATTAAGTAGTTAATTAGTGCCTGGCGATTAGATTAGATCTAAATCGTGCACATGATGCACCCCACGATTACATTAGATTTAAATCAAGTATTTGATATGCATCATCATTTAGATTATATCTAAATCACGTCAACTCTAATGCCTACCGTGCTGTGATACCTACTACTACCTCGATCACATGTGTTATTGAATCTGCCAAAGCAGAGCAACACATATTATCTTGATAAGGTATGGAGGGACAATTTTGGTCCCGCCTATCAACGCATGGGTGAGTTCAACTCAATTAGATTGAGTAACTAGTTAACTCGGTTGGATCGAGTATAACTATAGGCATTCTTCCAACGGTTGGAAAAATAGGTCAAAATCACATATATATTAACTCTCGGGCGTATTAGCCAAAGCTAACTCGAGTTTTAATATAAATGCGGATATTGATCATATAAACAAAGAGTTGCATAAAGATGTAATTGGTAATCGTTACCTACCGATCATACTAAGTCTTGGGCATATTAGCCAAAGCTAACTCAAGGGTTAGTATGATGTGGATCTTGTCCCACATGAATTATAGAATTCAGTGGGAGCATCATTTAGTTAAAGGCCTAATTAAATGATTAAGAATATGATATTTATTTCTGCATTTATTTCTGTTGTAGATTACCATGATGTCGAATACGAACACCTTCTCCCTGCGATCTGTCCTTGATAAGGACAAGCTCAACGGAACAAACTTTCTGGACTGGTACAGGAACCTGAGAATAGTTCTCACTCAGGAACGTAAACTATATGTTCTGGAACAGCCCATTCCGGAGGCTCCTCCTGCCAATGCCCCGCGAGCTGACAAAGTTGCTTACAAAAAGCATCAAGATGACGCATTAGATGTGTCATGTCTAATGCTCGCGACCATGAACTCTGAGTTTCAGAAGCAACACGAGTTAATGGGCGCTTACGTTATGGTTAAACATCTTCGTCAGCTCTATCAAGGACAAGCGAGGCATGAGATATTTGAGATCTCAAGGGCACTGTTTCAGTGCAAGATGTCAGACGGAGCTCCCGTAGGCCCATATGTACTCAAAATGATTGGGTACATAGAGAACCTACAAAGGTTGGGGTTCCCTCTTGGCTAAGAGCTGGCTACTGACCTGATCTTGCAATCCTTGCCGGATAGCTACAGTCAATTCGTTTTAAACTACAATATGAACGAGATTGACAAGCCATTGCCCGAGCTGCTTAGGATGTTAAGAACTGCAGAGCTGAACCTTAAGAAGGCAAAGCCCCACTCTGTTCTGATGGTTCAGAAACACAAGGGCAAGGGCAAGCCCAAAGGTAAGGGAAAGTCTCAAACCAAGGGCAAAGGCAAGGCACTGAAGCCGAAAGGAGGGGTCGCCAAGGATGCTGCGGTCAGACCGGGCACTGGAAGAGGAACTGCAAGGTATACTTGGAGGATCTTAAGAAGAAGCGAAGTGAGACTTCCACTTCAGGTATATATGTTATAGAAGTCAATCTATCTATTTCTACATCATGGGTATTAGATACTGGATGTGCTTCTCACATTTGTACTGATGTGCAGGCACTGAGAAATAGCAGGGCATTGACAAAGGGCGAGGTGGACCTACGAGTAGGCAATGGAGCACGGGTTGCTGTTGTTGCTGTAGGGACTTACTTTCTATCTCTACCCTCTGGGCTTGTACTAGAGTTAGTCGATTGTTGTTATGTGTCTGCATTAACTAAGAACATTATATCAGTTTCTTGTTTGGACAAGAAAGGTTTCTCGTTTACAATAAAGAACAAATGTTGTTCCGTCTATTTAAACGATATGTTCTATTGTAGTGCACCTCTGATAAACGGACTCTATATTCTAGACCTTGAGAGCCCTATCTATAACATAAATACCAAGAGGTGCGCTTATCCCAGCTCCATAACGATGGTTTGTTGGACTCATTTGATTTTGAATCATATGAGATATGCGAGTCATGCCTACGAGGCAAGATAACCAAGACTCCCTTTAGTGGGCACAGCGAGAGAGCAATTGATTTGTTAGGACTCATACATAGTGATGTATGTGGCCCTTTCAATGTTGCTGCTAGAGGCGGTTATAGATACTTCATCACATTTACTGATGACTTCAGTATGACACATAAGTCTGAATCCTTTGAAAAGTTCAAAGAATTCAAGAATGAAGTACAGAACCAGCTTGGCAAGAGTATTAAGATACTTCGATCCGATCGAGGTGGAGAATACCTTAGCCATGAGTTTCGTGACTATCTAGCAGAGTGTGGGAACCTATCCCAACTCACTCCTCCTAGAACACCACAGTGGAATGGTGTATCCGAAAGGAAGAATCGTACCCTATTAGATATGGTGCGATCTATGATTAGCTACACAGATCTTCCGACATACCTTTGGGGTTATGCTCTAGACACGGCAGCTTTTATACTCAACCGAGTTCCATCCAAGGTCGTGATAAAGACACCATATAGGATATGAACTGGGAGAGATGCCCAAGTGTCTTTCATGAGGATTTGGGGTTGTGAGGCTTACGTTAGACGTCAAGTCTCAGACAAATTAGGACCCAAATCCGACAAGTGCTACTTTATTGGATATCCCAAGGAAACTAAGAGATATTACTTCTACATTCCCAGTCAGCACAAGGTAGTTTTGGCAAAGACTGGGGTCTTTCTAGAAAGGGACTTTGTTTCTAGAAAGACTAGTGGGAGCGCGTTCGATCTTGAAGTTCAAGATGTGAACAATAGCACTGATGCCTCGATGGAAATTGAACTGGAACCACAAAGTGTTGTGAATAATTTTGTTCCACAAGGAGTTGAGGAACAACAACCGGTTCAAGTAGACATACCTCTTAGGGTACGTCGTCAGCCTGAGAGATACTCATTTCTCTTGTCTGACCATGATGACATTGTGCTCATAGAGGATGAACCCACCACCTATCAAGAAGCTGTGATGAGACCAAATTCCGATAAATGGCTAGAAGCCATGAGATCCGAGATGGAATCCATGTACACCAACCAAGTATGGACTTTGGTTGATCCACCTGAAGGAGTAAAACCCATTGGGTGTAAGTGGGTCTTTAAGAGAAAGACTGACATGGATGGACTTATCTATAAGGGTCGCTTGGTAGCTAAAGGTTTCAAGCAGAATCATAGTATTGACTATGATGAAACCTTTTCTCCAGTAGCGATGTTTAAGTCCATTCGGATCATGCTTGCTATTGCAGCCTACCATGACTATGAGATATGGCAGATGGATGTCAAAACCGCATTTCTGAATGGAAACCTACTCGAGGATGTGTACATAACACAACCTGAGAGTTTTATAGATCCACAGCATACTAGCAGAGTATGCAAGCTGCATAGGTCCATTTATGGACTAAAGCAAACTTCTCGGAGCTGGAATCTTCGATTCGATGATGCAATCAAACAGTTTGGTTTCATCAAGAACGAAGATGAACCTTGTGTCTACAAGAAGGTTGTACGGGACATAGTTGTCTTCCTCATATTGTATGTGGATGACATAATGCTCATTGGGAAGGACATCCCTATGCTTCAGTCTGTCAAGACCTGGCTAGGGAGTTGCTTCTCAAAGAAGGACTTAGGTGAGGCATCCCGCATTCTAGGGATACAGATCTATAGAGATATATCTAAGAGATTTCTAGGCCTAAGTCAGAGTACATACATTGACAAGGTACACCTTCGGTTTGCCATGCAGAACTCCAAGAAGGGATTTCTGCCGATGTCACATGGCGTGAGTCTTTCGAAGACTCAAGGTCCCTCTTCTAGAGAGGAGAGAGACCGCATGGATCAGATCCCTTATGCCTCAACCATAGGATCTATCATGTACGTCATGCTATGTACTCGACCTTATGTCTCGTATGCTTTGAGCATGACGAGCGGATACCAGTTAGATCCAGGTGAAAGTCACTGGATAGCGGTTAAGAATATTCTTAAGTACTTAAGAAGGACTAAAGAATATTTCTTGATATATGGAGGCAATGATGAGCTAGCTGTAAAGGGTTACAGTGATGCTAGCTTCCAGACCGACCAGGATGACTATAGATCGCAGTCAGGGTTCGTGTTTTGCATTAATGGTGGTCTTTGTGGTGGAAGAGTTCAAGTAGGACACGATGGTGATTCTACGACGCAGGTCGAGTATATTCTGCATCGAGGCGTGAAGGAGCGATTTGGATTCGCAAGTTCATCACTGAACTTGGGGTGGTTCCTAGCATTGTTGACCCTATTGAGCTCTATTGTGACAACAATAGAGCTATAGCACAGGCGAAGGAACCTCGCTCACACCAGCGGACCAAACACATACTACGGCGCTTCCATCTCATTCGAGAGATCATCGAGAGAGGAGATGTGAAAATTTACAGAGTACCTACAGAGGCTAACATCGCAGATCTCTTGACCAAGGCTTTGGCACAGAGGAAGCATGATGGTCACGCTAGGTCATTTGGGCTTAGAGCCTACACTGATTGGCACTAGTGCTAGTGGGAGATTGTTAGCTAGAGCCCTAGAGTCAATCATTTGATTATTGTATTTTGGACTTGTTGTATCATATTCTATATAAATAAAGGCATTTGATTTTTGGTAATTATACTTACTTGTATTGGTGCCAAATAAATTAAGTATAATAACGTCCTTGAGTAGACGGTTCTCACCTATATCAATCGGTTAGTTGAACCGATAGTGAGATGATATAGGGAACACTACTCTTAATCATTCCTAGTCGAGTATTAACATTCAGGGTCAATGTTAATGCAATAAGACTAACATGTAGGTCAACTCGATGACTTGATCTCACAAATCATGGATATAGAGATATCAAATTGACACATGAGTATGTATTGGAGAATGTATACCGAATGACCCGCCATGAGAAAGTACCATGGATCGTTATATGAGTGTCATATACTTTCTCATGTGGCTATTAGTATGACTACTAGTCCTTAGACCTGAAGTCACCATGGTTCCCTACATAAGGAGTTATGTACTTTGGTTTCGTCAAACGTCACCCGTAACTGGGTGGAATATAAAGGCGATTACTGGGTATATAACAAATTATGCAGAGGGATGTCAGTGATGTAGATGAGATCTATCCTTCCTATATGACGGGAGAGACATCAGTATTCTTGATACAGTGAGACCACGAAGTGCATGGTCATGCCCAAATGAGTCAATATGAGATATTGAGCTCATTTGATTTAGTGAGTCTACTTGGAGTTCAAGATTTAGATTGATTAGAGGATGACACGGTCTATGCCTCATATTGATCAATCTAGATGTCTTGGATAGAAGGACACTTGTCATATTTTGTGAGGAGTCACAATTAGTAGTCACAAGGTGATGTTGGATCTCAACATTCTTGTAACTTGGGTAGTAATGATATGTTGCTAGATATCGCTCATTACTTATGCTCCTAAATAGGTTTAGGGGCATTGTCAACGTTACAAGAATCTATAGGGTCACACACTAAAGACAATTAGATGGAGATTAAGTTCATATGATGAACCAAGAGGATTAGATTCATTTGATGAATCGAATTGGATTAAGAGTAATCCTAATTGGGCTAACTTGAGTTGGACTCAAGTTGATTCATGTGTTCAATGAGTCTAATTTAGATTATGACTCATTGAATCAATTTAATTAAATGAATTAGATTCATTATATTAAGTTGGCTTGAATCAAATGGTTAAATTAGATCAACCATGGAAGAGATTTGGTCAAGTTTGACTTGATTTGAGAGGAAGATTAAAAGTCAAGTTTGACTTGGCTTTATTCCACCTCATTGGTGAGTTGGCATTGATGTGGACTAATAATGTTACTCCACATCATCATGGGGTGCCACCTCATGGAAGTTACAAAGTCATTCTCTTTAATTGCTTCACATTAATTGCACTTAATGCAAAATTTGGGGGTTACACTTTGGAAGTGGCCGGCCACTTTTGAATGTGAAGAGAATTCATTTTTCTCATTCAAGTGCATTCACATCTTCTTCCTCTTGGAGCTTTTTCTTCTCCCTCTCCTCCTCTCTTGGCCGAACAAGACAAGGTGCTAGCACACCTTTGTTTGGTCTTCTCCATCAAGGATTGTTCGTGTGGATACTTCTAGAGGACCATACGCTTGACGGTCTAGAGATCCGGCACCTTGGACGAGCGGGATTCGCGAAGGGCACGCTTTAAAGGTATAACCTTTTCTTCATGTAGATCTAGAAGTAGATCTAAGTAGAAACTCGTACATGTAAATTTTTGAAATCTATCCTTCGCACGAGATCCAGTGGCATGAATGATTCGAGGTTTTCGCAACGCGAAAAAGCAGTTTTTGCAGCCCGAAAAACCCAACAGATCTAGGAGTAGAAAACATGTATATGAAATTTTATTTCTTCGCATGGATCCATGGCAAGGGAATTTTGGGATTTCCGCAACGCAAAAAGCGATTTTTGCGACCCGAAAAACCCAACATTGTCCCCGTGGAGGTCGGAGTAGAATCCGATCGGGTGCATCTCTACGACGAAGAGAACGTCGAACGGAGGCTTATGGAGCTCGATTTGGTGGATGAAGCACTGGCAAAAGCTGTCGTTCGGCTAACGGCGTATCGACAACGAATGAAACAGAACTACAACCGACGAGAGATCCCGAGGTCCTTCCAGGTCGACGATCTAGCCTGGAAGAAAGTGAAGCCGGTCGGCGACGTCACCAAGCTCGAGGCACCATGGGTAGGACCGTTCAAGGTCATGCATAAGCTCTGTTCGGACGCTTACTATCTAGAGGACGAAGAGGGAAGGCAACTCGAAAGGTCATGGAGCGCGAACCATCTTCAACCCTACATGGCTGGATGAGAGGTGCGCGAGTGAATACTGTACTTAATTGTATTTTTTGCGTGTCTTCCGGACGTAGGGCAACGTATGAATAAAAAGCGAAGACCTGTTTAAGTGCATCTCTATATACGGTCGAGCGGCGACCTTAAACCCGGGTGTATATCGAGTTTATATCAACGGTCGAGCGGCGACTTTAAACGTAAGTCAACACCAACGGTCAAGCGACGACCTTAAACCCTTGTCTCCATAGATGGTCGAGCGGCGACCTTAAACACGTGTTTACAATGGTTGATGTCTACATCCAATCGTCGAGCGCCGACATTAAACGCGGATCTATATCAAATCGTCGAGCGGCGACGTTAAACTCTTGTCTCCATTAACGGTCGAGCGGCGACCTTAAAATAAGTCTGGGAGCTTATAAAATCACCAAATGGTGTAAAAGACATTGGGTACAAATAAGTCTATAATAGGAAAAGAATGATAGACGGGAAGCTAGAAACTTTCAAAACAAGGCTTGTTGAAAAAGGAAACTTTTTCCACCGGTAATCATGCTTAAGTCTATCCGGATTCTTTTATTTATTGCTACTCATATGGACTATGAGATTTGGCAAGTAGATGTCAAGCCAGCTTTCTTTAATAGAAGTCTTGAAGAAAATATCCATATAAAGCAACCAGAGGGGTTCATTGCAAAGGGCAAAGAGTATCTAGTATGTAAGCTCAATCGGTCTTCTTACGGACTGAAGCAAAGCTTCAAGGTCTTGGACATCTGGTCTAATGAAGTAATCCAGACCTATGGATTTATTCAGTGACCCGATGAGTCTTGTGTATACAAGAAGTGTGATGGAAACGTGATGATATTTCTTGTACTATACGTAGATGACATATTTGGTAATTAGAAACAATATCAAAGTATTGTCGGAAGTAAGGGTATGTTTGTCCAAACAAATCAATATGAAGGGCTTGGGAGAATGCACATATTCTTGGGATCAAAGTAATAAGGGATCGCAAGAAAAAAATATTATGATTATCCCAAGCTTCATATATCAATATGATCCTAGCTCGTTTTAGCATGTAAGACTCCAAGAAAGGTTTTCTACCTTTTAGATATAGAGTAACTTTATCTAAAAGATGTCTCTGAAGACATCAAAGGAGATAGAGTATATGAAGGCAGTTCCTTATGCTACGGCTGTTGGAAGCCTAATATATGCAATGTTGTGTACAAGACCGGATATCTATTTTGCCCAAGGCATAGTTAGCAGATATCGAACTAACCCAAGACCGGGACACTAGACTGCCGTAAAATATATATTAAAGTACCTTAGAGGGACTAGAGATTATATGCTAGTTTACTAGGCAGATGATTTGATCCCTGTGAGTTACACAGATTTTGACTTTCAATCAGATAGGGAGAATAGTAAGTCGACCTCAGGGTTTTGTGTTTATTTTAGGAGGAGAAGTCATATCTATGGAGGAGTGTTAAGCATAGGTGCTTTTCCAGACTCTACCATAGAAGCTGAGTATGTGGCAACCTCTGAGGCAGCCACAGAAGTTATATGGCTCAGAAATTTCATGAAGGACTTAGAAATGATTTCTAATTTGTCCAAAATTATTACAATTTTGTAATAATAGTGGTGCAGTAGAAACTCGAAGGAACCATAAGTCCATAAGGCAAGTAAACACAATAGAGCGTAAGTACCATCCAATACGAGACATCGTATAACGAGGAGAAGTTGTTGCCGCCTAAATTGCATCAAATGATAGCCTGAAAGATCCTTTCACTAAGGCCCTTAAGGCAAGAGCTTTGGATGGACATGTTGAAGGTTTGGGAATCAGATGTATCGCAAGATATATGACAACATAGTCTTTTAGTATAAGTGGGAGATTGTTAGAGTGTATACTAAAAGCCTAGCTTTTGTAAACATTTATTTTAGAAATAAAAGAATCACATTGGTCAAATATCTACATTTTATTTGTTAAGTGTAGTTGTTCAATTAATTTATATTGTAGATAACATGGTGTGTGGTGTCACACACAGAAGATCATGTTATCAGTTCTTTATAAATTATAAATAGTTGCTCATGACTAAAATGGAAAGGAACAAACCATTGGAATAGTCGTAGTGTAATTAGGTATTAGTTTATCTAGACTAATAAATTACACTAGTACACTCTAAGTGTATTGAGTAGGATCATTTTAGGTAAGTTCTTTTTATACTGACTTAATAAAAGAACTAGACCTTAGTTATTATAGAAGTGTGTGCTCTTAATCCTAATATAATAACAAGCACACTTAATTAGTGGGCATTCGTTATCTTAAACACAGGGAGACTAACACACTCATGATATGAAGGAGCCCATAATGTAATTTGGGATTGGTGCGATAGTGCAATAATAACTCTCTAGTGGAATGAGTTATTATTGATGAACTTGAGTTGTGTGTTCGGGGCGAACACGGGATACTCAAGCTCATCGGAAGGTCAAAATCAATTTCTCTTCTAGGTCTCTGTCGTAGCCTCATTAAAGCCTCAAGTCCATCCATATAAAGCCCTTCTTGGTGTCCAAGAAGAGGTCGACCCATGGCTTGGTGACCAAGCCAAAGGGGTCGGCCAATCTCCTTCACAAAGGGGCTGTCCCTTTGCTTGGTGTCCAAGCAAAGAGGGGGTCGGCCATAATATATCAAATTAGAAGGGGTGTTTTGAATTTTTTAAATCTTTTCTTTGTAGAAAACTACAAGTTTTAAAAGAGAGTTTTTAAAATATAAAACTTTCCTTATTTGAATTAGGTCACATGATTTAAAAGAAATTTTTAAAGTTTTAAAACTTTCCTTTTTTAACCATCCTCATGGTTTTAAGAAAAAAGAAAGAGAAGTTTTAAATTTGAAAATTTTCTAACCATGTTAAAAAAGGAAATTTTAGAAGAGAAGTTTTAAATTTTAAAACTTAGTTTTAATTTTTAAAATTTTCCTTTTTAACATTCACTTTAGGAAATTAAAAAAGAGCTTATAAAATTTTATAAGAGTTTTTCTTTGCTTATAAAATTTTTACAAAGGTTATTTCTTTTCTTATTATTATGGTCGGCCACCCTTACTTGGTGCCCAAGCAAGACGTCGGCTAATCAAGACAATCAAACCATGTTTGATGATTGAATCAATCAAGAGAAAAGAAAAGGAAAAATAAAAAGGGAAAAGGAAAAACAAGAGGAAGATTTTAATTTTTGTAAAAAGTCTTCCCTTATTTGCCTTGGGCAAGTAATATAAAAGAAGGGGAGGGGAGGTCTCATGAGATAACAATTCTTATTCTCTTGTTGGTGATCCTCTTGTGGTCGGCCCTCTCTCCCTCTCTTTTCCCTTTACTCTTTTTTGCTCCTTGGTGGTGGTGGTGGCTGAAACATAGAGAAGAAGGAGAAGCTCTTTGGTCGTGTTCATCTTGGAGATTCGTCGCCCACACGACGTCCAAGGCGAGACGAGGAATACGGCAGAAGATCTCGAGGTCATTAGCATACAAAGAGAAGGTATAACTAGTAATTTTCTTCCGCATCATGCTAGTTATTTTTCTTTGTAAGAATTCCAAATACAAAAGACATTAGATTCTAGTTTTTCGGATTTGTTTCGAAGTTGTATTTTTTGTTTTTCGAATTTGTGATTCGATTGTTTCTTTTAGTTAAACCTAGAGTTATATAAGGAAATTAAATATTACCTTTCCTTAAAAGGCTTTATCTAGGAAGTGGTGGTTGCTCCCATATCCAAGAAGGCCTAGTGCCTTGCCATGTTTAACCTGAAAATCAATTTTGGAAATTAATATTTAATTGAATTTATAACATAGGTGGATTTGGATCAATAGTGTAAAGTTTCGCTTGCGATCCAAGTCTAACCATTAAGAACAGATAAGTTAAATTTGGAATCAATAATGTTAAGTTCCGTTTGCGATTCCTAATTTAACTTCTAAAGAACACAATAGGTTATTTAGGAAAGGTTCGACACTTGTACAAAATTTTTGTACAGTGGAACCGGTACGATCTTCCTAAGACTAACCAACAGGGTTTACATGACAATCTTTATGAGCTTCTCAAGGGGACATCATCAACCTAGATGACTAGGACACAGTTTCCTTTTATAATCAACAACACACCATATAAATAATATTATTTCTCAATTTATCGGACCTATTGATTTAATAAATAAATCTGACCCATTAATAAATTAAAGAAATAAATACTAAGTATATATGCTTGTTATTATATCGGGATTAAGGGTACGCACATCCATAATAACAGAGATTATGTTCTTTTATGCAGTCAGTATAAAAAAATAACCTCAAATGGTCCTGCTCAATACACACATAGTGTACTAGTGTAATTTTATAGTCAAGATAAACTAATATCAAATTATACTACAACCATTCTAATAGTTTGTCCCAATCCATCTTGGTTGTGAGCTACTATTTATAATTTATAAAGAACTGATAACATGATCTTCTGTGTGACACCACACACTATGTTATCTTCAATATAAATTAAATGGACAACTGCATTTAACTAAATGCAGACATTTGACCAATGTAATTCTCATTTCAAAATAAATGTTTATACAAAAAGTTAGGCTTTTAGTATACATCCTAACACTACCTCGTTGCCGCGGTGGAGGTCAAAGCCAAGACAGTCAACGCACATAGTGAAGCGACCGGTCAAGCGAGTCATGCTCCAACCAAGGAAAGGGCCCCGACCCGTCGTCGACCTCGACATGGGGAGCATTGAAACACTCGACGCTCAAGGGAGAACGATTTGCAGAAGCTAAGCCGAGCAGTTACCTCACTCGGCTAGACAGCGAGGCATGGCATCGACAAAGTTCGACTTCGACTGAGCGACTCCTCTGCTCGGCCTAACAACAGAATCGACATCAGCCGAGCACGCGGACAGTAGACTTCCAGTAGAACAGCTATCCCACTCGACCCAACAACCGAGAATGTGGCAGTGAACTTCCGGCCGAGCAGCTTTCCCGCTCGGCTCGGCAACAGACAACACTTGGACAGTGGACTTTCGGCCGAGCGGCTATCCCGCTCAGCCCGACAGCAGATAACACGTGGATAACAGAATTCTAGCCGAGCAACTATCTCGCTCGGCTAAGCGATAGACACAGCAAGCTATTTTTTGATATCCTTTTGAGAGCTGGTGCTGTTGACAGGTGACATGGTTAAACAGAGGATCATACGGTAGAAGCTTCTATTGTCACTTCAGAAATATGTTCAGCCTGTTAAGATACTGTGTCAGGGACACTTTACCGACATATCTTTTCAGAGAAAGCTTTGAGATGCGTGCCTGCCTTGTGAAGTGTACATACGTGCTACCGAAGCTCTATATAAAGGGGAGTCCAAGCATTGACGGAGATATACGATATTTATGTTGGTTGCTACTCGGAAAACCTAGAGGTTCCACTGTACAAAAATTTTGTACAAAGGTCTGAACCTTTTCCTAACTACCATGTGTTCTTTTAAATTAAATTTTGGATCGCCTACGGAACTTAACACGTTTGATCCAAAACTTAATCTATTTGTTCTTTTAGGTTTTGACTTGGATCTCCTGCGGAACTTAACACGTTCGACCCAAGTCTCCTTAAGTTATTAATTTCATTAAATATTAATTTCCATAAAAGGTTCCCAGTACTGACGTGGCGAGGCACATGGCCTTCTTGGATATGGGAGCAACCACCACCGACTAGACAAAACCTTTAATAGAAAGCTAATATTTAATTTCCTAAAATAACTTTAGGTTAACCAAAGAGAACAATCAAATCACAAGGAAAAGAAAGAAAACAAAAGAACACAACTTCGAAAAACATATTCGAAATACTAGAACGTAAGCCTCTTGTATTTGGTATTATTTCCAAAAATAACTAGTATGATGCGGAAAGAAAAAATACTAGTTATACCTTCTAGAAAGACCTCTTGATCTTCTACCGTATTGCTCTTCTAACTTCGGACGTTGTGTGGGCAACGATCTTCCGAGATGAGAACCACCAAGCACCTTCTTCTTCCTTCTAGGTTTCAGCCACCAAAATTCTCCAAGAGAAGTAGAGGTCCGGCCACCACCACCAAGCTCCAAGGGATGCAAGAAACTAAACCTCCTTTCTCTCTTTCTTCATCTAGCTAGAACCGACCACCATCAAGAGCTCCAAGAGGGATTGCCACCGGCCACAAGAAGAAGAGAAGAGAAAGAAGCTAGGGCCGGCCACCAAGGAGGAAAAGAGAGGAAGAATAAAATATAGTTGATCACCCATGAAGGCACCTCTACCCCCTCTTTTATAATCCTTGGTCTTGGCAAATAAGGAAATTTAATTAAAAACTTCCTTAATTCTTTTGCCATTAAAAAGGAAATTTTATTTAATTAAAAATAAATTTTCTTTTCTATTTGTAATGGCCGGCCACCTTAATCCCTTTAATCAAGGAAATTTTAATTCACACAAGAATTAAAACTTCCTTATTTGCTTTCGGAAATTTATAAAATTTCTCAAATAATTTTTCCCTTCATGGTGGTTAATAAAAAGAAATTTAATAAATTAAAATCTTTCTTTTAAACATGTGGATAAAAAGAAAATTATCTCTAAAAATTAAAATCTCTTAATCTACAAATAAGGAAAGATATCAAATCTTTTCTTAATCTTTTGTAGAAACTAATAAAAGAGAATATTTAATTTTAAACTTCTCTTTTAAATTATTATCATGGTTAAAAAGGAAAGTTTTCTTAAAAATAAAATCTCCTTTCAATTTAAAAATAAGGAAAGATTTCAAATCTTTTCTTAATCTTTTGTAGAAAGCTTTAAAAGGAAAGATTTAATTTTTAAACTCTCTTTTAAAACTATGATATTCACATAAGAAATAATTTTAATAAAAATCCTTTTAATATGATGTGGTCGGCCACCTAAGCTTGGGCTCCAAGCTATTGGACGACCACCTTAAGGCCAACCTTTAGGCTTGTCGGCCCTTGAGCTTCAAGCTTAGCTTGGTCGACCCCTATTGGTTGGGTGAGAAGGTGGGTATGTGGTGGGTATAAATCTCTATATACAAGAGGCTACGATAGGGACCGAGAGGAGGAATTGGTTTTGGTCTCCCGATAAAATTAAGCATCCCGTGTTCGCCCCGAACACACAACTTAATTTTATCAATAATAATTCATTCCACTAGAGAACTATTATTGAACTACCGCACCAATCCCAAATTACATTTTTGGGCTCCTTCTTATTATGAGTGTGTTAGTCTCCCTGTGTTTAAGATATCGAATGTCCACTAATTAAGTGAGTTACTGACAACTCATTTAATTAATATCTTAGTCCAAGAGTAGTACCACTCAACCTTATCGTCATGTCGGACTAAGTCCACCTGCAGGGTTTAACATGACAATCTTTATGAGCTCCTCTTGAGGACATTATCAACCTAGTATCTCTAGGACACAGTTTCCTTCTATAATCAACAACACACACTATAAGTGATACCATTTCCCAACTTATCAGGCTTATTGATTCATCGAACTAAATCTCACCCATTGATAAATTAAAGAAATAAATATCAAATATATGTACTTGTTATTATATTAGGATTAAGAGTACACACTTCCATAATAACAGAGGTCTTTGTTTCTTTATAAAATCAGTATAAAAGAAACGACCTCAAATGGTCCTACTCAATACACTCTAAGTGTACTAGTGTAATTATACAGTCAAGATAAACTGATACCTAATTACACTACGACCTTCTAATGGTTTGTTCCTTTCCATTTTGGTCGTGAGCTACTGTTTATAATTTATAAGGTACTGATAACATGATCCTCTGTGTGTGACACCACACACCATGTTATCTACAATATAAATTAATTGAACAACTACATTTATCATAAATGTAGACATTTGACCAATGTGATTCTTATTACTAAATAAATGTTTATACCAAAAGCTAGGCATTTAGTATACACCCTAACAATCTCCCACTTATACTAAAAGACTAAGCTGCCATATCTGCTGCCATACATCTGATTCCTAACCCTTCAACATGTCCATCAAAAGCTCTTACCTTAAGGACCTCGGTGGAAGGATCTATAGGTCATCACCTGATGCAATCTAGGCAGCAACAACTTCTCCTCGTTTATACGATTTCTCGTATTGGGTGGTACTTGCGCTCTTTTGTGTTTACTTGCCTTTATAGACTTATGGTTTCTTCGAGTTTGCTACTGCACCAATATTATTACAATAAATTGTAATAATCTTTGGACAAACAAGAAATCATATCTAAGTCTATCTTGAGATTATTGAGTCATTCAGCTTTTATAGCTACCTCAGAGGTTTGCCATATACTAAGCTTCTATGGTGGAGTCCAGAAAAACACCTATGCTTATCACTCTTCCATAGTTATGACTTTACCTCCTAAAGTAAACACAAAACCCCGAGGTTGACTTATTATTGTCCCTATCCGATTGGAAGTCAAAATCCATGCAACCCACAAGGACCAAATTAACTGTCTTGTAAGCTAGCATATAATCTCTAGTGCCTCTAAGGTACTACAATATATACTTTACTGCAGTCCACTGTCCTTGTCCACGGTTACTTTGATATCTGCTAACTATGCCTTTGGCAAAACAGATTTCTAATCTCGTGCATAGCATACATTAGGCTTTCAACAGTCGTAGCATAAAGAACTGCCTATATTTCCTTTATCTCCTTTGATGTCTACAGAGACATATCTTTAGATAAAGTTACTCCATCCTGAAAAGGTAAGAAACCTTTCTTGGAGTTTTGTATGCTTAAAACGAACAAGGATTTTTCCGATGTATGAAGCTTGGGATAAGTAAAATATTCTTTTCTTGCGATCCCTTATTACTTTGATCTCAAGAATATATACATTCTCCCAAGTCCTTTATATCGAATTGTTTGGACAACCATACCCTTACTTCTGACAACATTTTGATATTGTTTCCAACTACCAAAAATGTTATCTAAGTATAGTACAAAAAATACCACCACGTTTCCATCACATCTTTTGTATACACAAGACTTATCCGGTTACTAAATCCATAGATCTGGATTACTTTGATAAACCGGATATTCCAAGACTTTGAAGCTGTCCATAGACCGATTGAGCTTACACACAAGATGCTCTTAGCCCTTTGCAATGAACCCTTCCGGTTGCTTTATATGGATGTTTTCTTCAAGACTTCCATTAAGGAATCTTGTCTTGACATCCACTTGCCAAATAGATAAAAGAATGGGATAGACTTAAGCATGACTACCAATGAAAAATTTCCTTTTTCATCAAGCATTGCTTTGAAAGTTACTACCTTCATTCCCTCTTTCCTATTATAGACCTTTTACACCCAACGCTTTTACACCATTTGGTGATTCTACAAGCTTCGATTTTATTAGAATACATATATTCTAATTCTTTTATTCATTACTCTTTGCCAAGATCCGCATCTTTATCTTGGAGTGCTTCATCATATGATGGTCGGGTTCATGTCCTCCAGGGATCGAGTCCAAAACTCTCCCAAAACATGAACCTATTTAGGTTGCATAACAACTCTCCCACTACAACAAGACACTTTCTGTAATTGTGTATCAATTTGTGATACGTGTTGCAGTTTTCTTGTGGTATCTCATCTTGTACAGTTGGTACTAGGTTAGACATTTCCTTAAGAACAAATTTACTTATGAGCACGTGGTTCATTATATAGTCTTTTTCTAAAAAATCAGTCATTGATGCTAACAATGACCTTCTGATTTTTAAGACTATAAACCTACTTTTGTTTATCTAGGATAACTTACAAACAAGTGAACTCCTATCCAACTTATCATTGTCTCTCTTTAACATATGTGATGGATTACCCGAATCCGAATATGCTTCAAAATAGGTTTTCACCTATTCAGCAATTCTATATGAGTAGAGAGTTCTAACTTGGAAGGTACTATGTTCACTTTCGTTATCAGAGTTTATCCTTAAAACAAATTTGGTAATTTTCTGAATAACTCATCATCTATCTAATTATTTCATAAGAGTCTTTTACCTTCTTTCTACTACACCATCCTTGTTGGGGTGTACCAGGTGCAGTTAGTTGGGGTTGAAATCCAACTACTGATAAGTGACTCCTAAAATCTCTCAAGAGGTACTTGCCACTATGATCTTACCATAGTGACATTTACTTTAACATTTCTCCGCATCAGCCTTGTACTCTTTGAATTAATCAAAGTACTTAGTCTTGCGGTACATTAAGTAAATTTATTTGTATCTTGAATAGTTGTCTATAAAATAGATGAAATATTCAATACTACCTCTTGTCTGGATAGTCATAAGATCACATAAATCAGAATGAACCGATTTCAACATATCTTTGACTCCATACCCCTTGGACTTAAAAGCTTCTTGGTTATTTTCCTTCCAAGTAAGACTCGCAGGTTGGAAAGATTTCCACTACTAATGAACCCAAAAGTTCATCAGCTACCAATGAATCCTACTTAAGTTAATATAACCTAGCCTTAGATGTCAAAGATATAATTGGTTCATTTTCGAAGGTTGCTTTCTCTTAAGTTAGAAGATGTGTTATTAATTTCCATTTATTGCATCATGGGAGTTATTGGATTATAAATTGTCAACCAACATACCAGAATAGATAACTTGCCTATTTTTCTTGATAACAACTTTGTTATCAAAATAGACACAATATCTATAATAGTTTAGAAACTGAAATCAGGTTCTTTCTAAACTTGGTACGAAAAGACAATTACTTAAAATCCAAATTTCATTCTTATCAAAAGATAAACATCTCCCACTGCGACAGCTACCACTTTTACAGTAGTGCCCATGTGGATGGTGATTTACCTTTCATTTAGTTGTCGGGTTTCCTGGAACCCTGCAATGAATTGCAGACATGATTAATGGCATCTTGTATCTACACTCCAGGTTCTGGTAGATAACACCACTAGACATGTTTCAACTAATGAATTAAATACACCTAAATTGTTCTTAGTTCTAAGAAGACAGTCTACCTTAATCTCCAAGTCCTATTTCCAATCATTACAATTGGGACTACTAAGTCTTTTTCTATAGTATGACTACTAGGGATTGACAAACATCCTAAGAATCACAAAAATATTTGGTCAAGATCAACTCCTTAAAATCTCCATAAATTTTGCGTATACAAAATCAAAGAGGAGATTTTATTCATTAATTTTATTATCTCGTCAACTTTACTTTATGACGAATAAAATTAATAGTTGATCTGTCTTTGATCAAATATTTAGTCAAAACTCTTTGAATTTAAAATAACATTGATTCCTTAAACAATATTATTTAAATTGACCAACACCTCAAACACCGTGAATTTTGCATGCCACGTTAGTGTGGACGTATACAAAATTTAAACATTTGTAAGAGGAGGGTTTTACCCATTAATTATCTTGTCAATAAATCTTTATGACAAATAAAATTACCTCAAACACCGTGAATTTTGTATGCCACGTTAGTGTGGACGTATACAAAATCAATCATTTGTAAGAGGGGTTTTAACCCTTTAATTTTATTATCTTGTCAACCTAGTTTTATGACAAATTAATAGTTGGTTTCATTTGGTCACACAAATAATAGCAGTGACTCCGATGGGAAGGATACTATTAGATGTGTCTAAGTGTATACCATTACTTGACACTAAGTCCATTAATAAGATTATGCCCCTTCCGTTGGGGAAGATCACACGCTCTTAATTAACTTCCTATAGTCATCCAAAAATGGAAGTCTGTTCTAGTGATCCGCAAACAAGCTCATCCGTTATGGAGGAAGGCACTCAGAGCCAACGCGCAAGCTTGTTTGCATCACTTACAAACCAGTAATGGAGACCATGGGATTTACTTAAAAATCTCTCTCCCACTTAGTTATTTATAAATGAGGAATTTTAACTATGCTAGCCTACTAAATATGTAAACTAACATGCACACACAGCATAATATAAAAGCAATAAATAGAAAATCTAATTTTCAACTATTATGGCGTTTATCTCTAGTTGTCCTCCGTGTGTTGTCATCCCAAGCTACCGGGTCTAGCTGTCGCATCCATCTTGCTCCTAGTTCCGCTGCGCCTCTGGTCCTCAGAAGGTTCCACGCTTTGCAAAATTCGATCCGCGACATAAATAGAATTTTACATTTTGATCCTATATTCCATAAAAGGAATGTACATGTATCTAGATCAAAAATAAAATCCTAATAAAACTAAATACAGCTCCTGCTGTATTTTATAATACAATCATGCACATACAATAAAATGCCCTTAACATGTCCAAGGGTCCAATCACACACATAATAACTATAAGCCATAATAGTTGGATCCTGCATCCACAAAGTTAGCACATCCTACTATTATCCTGCCTAAATTATGTATGACATGTGCATGATTAAACTAATACCAAATACACATAGGCAAAACCCTAGCTCTGATACCAATTGTTGGTTGCTACTCGGAAAACCTAGAGGTTCCACTGTACAAAAATTTTGTACAAAGGTCTGAACCTTTTCCTAGCTACCATGTGTTCTTTTAAATTAAATTTTGGATCGCTGCGAACTTAACACGCTTGATCCAAAACTTAATCTATTTGTTCTTTTAGGTTTTGACTTGGATCTCCTGCGGAACTTAACACGTTCGACCCAAGTCTCCTTAAGTTATTAATTTCATTAAATATTAATTTCCATAAAAGGTTCCCAGTACTGACGTGGCGAGGCACATGGCCTTCTTGGATATGGGAGCAACCACCACCGACTAGACAAAACCTTTAATAGAAAGCTAATATTTAATTTCCTAAAATAACTTTAGGTTAACCAAAGAGAACAATCAAATCACAAGGAAAAGAAAGAAAACAAAAGAACACAACTTCGAAAAACATATTCGAAATACTAGAACGTAAGCCTCTTGTATTTGGTATTATTTCCAAAAATACCTAGTATGATGCGGAAAGAAAAAATACTAGTTATACCTTCTAGAAAGACCTCTTGATCTTCTACCGTATTCCTCTTCTAACCTCGGACGTTGTGTGGGCAACGATCTTCCGAGATGAGAACCACCAAGCACCTTCTTCTTCCTTCTAGGTTTCGGCCACCAAAATTCTCCAAGAGAAGTAGAGGTCCGACCACCACCACCAAGCTCCAAGGGATGCAAGAAACTAAACCTCCTTTCTCTCTTTCTTCTTCTAGCTAGAACCGGCCACCATCAAGAGCTCCAAGAGGGATTGCCACCGGCCACAAGAAGAAGAGAAGAGAAAGAAGCTAGGGCCGGCCACCAAGGAGGAAAAGAGAGGAAAAATAAAATAGAGTTGATCACCCATGAAGGCACCTCTACCCCCTCTTTTATAATCCTTGGTCTTGGCAAATAAGGAAATTTAATTAAAAACTTCCTTAATTCTTTTGCCATTAAAAAGGAAATTTTATTTAATTAAAAATAAATTTTCTTTTCTATTTGTAATGGCCGGCCACCTTAATCCCTTTAATCAAGGAAATTTTAATTCACACAAAAATTAAAACTTCCTTATTTGCTTTCGGAAATTTATAAAAATTTCTCAAATAATTTTTCCCTTCATGGTGGTTAATAAAAAGGAAATTTAATAAATTAAAATCTTTCTTTTAAACATGTAGATAAAAAAAAAGTTATCTCTAAAAAATTAAAATCTCTCTTAATCTACAAATAAGGAAAGATATCAAATCTTTTCTTAATCTTTTATAGAAACTAATAAAAGAGAATATTTAATTTTTAAACTTCTCTTTTAAATTATTATCATGGTTAAAAAGGAAAGTTTTTCTTAAAAATAAAATCTCCTTTCAATCTACAAATAAGGAAAGATTTCAAATCTTTTCTTAATCTTTTGTAGAAAGCTTTAAAAGGAAAGATTTAATTTTTAAACTCTCTTTTAAAACTATGATATCCACATAAGAAATAATTTTAATAAAAAATCTTTTTTAATATGATGTGGCCGGCCACCTAAGCTTGGGCTCCAAGCTATTGGACGGCCACCTTAAGGCCAACCTTTAGGCTTGACCGGCCCTAAGCTTGAGCTTCAAACTTAGCTTGGCCGACCCCTATTGGTTGGGTAAGAAGGTGGGTATGTGGTGGGTATAAATCTCTATATACAAGAGGCTACGATAGGGACCGAGAGGAGGAATTGGTTTTGGTCTCCCGATAAAATTAAGCATCCCGTGCTCGCACCGAACACACAACTTAATTTTATCAATAATAATTCATTCCACTAGAGAACTATTATTGAACTACCGCACCAATCCCAAATTACATTTTGGGCTCCTTCTTATCATGAGTGTGTTAGTCTCCCTGTGTTTAAGATATCGAATGTCCACTAATTAAGTGAGTTACTGACAACTCATTTAATTAATATCTTAGTCCAAGAGTAGTACCACTCAACCTTATCATCATGTCGGACTAGGTCCACCTGCAGGGTTTAACATGACAATCTTTATGAGCTCCTCTTGAGGACATTATCAACCTAGTGTCTCTAGGACACAGTTTCCTTCTATAATCAACAACACACACTATAAGTGATACCATTTCCCAACTTATCGGGCTTATTGATTCATCGAACTAAATCTCACCCATTGATAAATTAAAGAAATAAATATCAAATATATGTGCTTGTTATTATATTAGGATTAAGAGCACACACTTCCATAATAACCGAGGTCTTTGTTTCTTTATAAAATCAGTATAAAAGAAACGACCTCAAATGGTCCTACTCAATACACTCTAAGTGTGCTAGTGTAATTATACAGTCAAAATAAACTGATACCTAATTACACTACGACCTTCTAATGGTTTGTTCCTTTCCATTTTGGTCGTGAGCTACTGTTTATAATTTATAAGGTACTGATAACATGATCCTCTGTGTGTGACACCACACACCATGTTATCTACAATATAAATTAATTGAACAACTACATTTATCATAAATGTAGACATTTGACCAATGTGATTCTTATTACTAAATAAATGTTTATACCAAAAGCTAGGCATTTAGTATACACCCTAACAATTTACTGTTGCGCTACAGTTCTCATTACTTCTTCTTCGCCGGAGAATGACTTGAGCGTTGGAGGGTCATCGCCAGAGACCCTTCCCTACCTCGGCATTGACGCTGTTTGTGTTGTAGGTCGGAGCGAAATCCACAAGAGGTCAGCAGGAGGACAACATCCTCAGTATCCATCTCATCGACTTTCGGACAAAATCAGTGAGATGAGAGAATAGAAATTGAATCAAGACAGTAGAAAATTGCGAGAAATATATTGACATATAAACATATACACAAAGATTACCATTTAGAAAATGTGTCGAGCATCAAATGTCTCTTAATTTAATCCTTCACTACAAACATCTCTTTACATGACCAATTGCCATTATGGACGACATCTTCAATCATCAAAAGTATATCATGTGTTATCGATCATCAAAAAAAAAGTTATGAATAGCCACTATCGATCATCAATAATTGAAAAGTTAACGAACAATCTATCTAGTTGGCACATTCATGTCAGATTTCATTCTGCACTTGCATAAGAAAATTCATACTCTTCTAGACAGTATCGGGTTTCCTCCTCATATTCTGTTTAGTTAAGGTATCGTTTGACATTTACCAAGCACAAAATTAATCAAAGGATGAATTATGAATCTCATATGGCAGATTACATGTGATTGTGGATACTTCACACAAGCTGCAAAACAGGTATCTGAAATTTCATAACTGTATGTGAGCAAGATGGTATTGTGCCATGTTTGGCACGACACACCCTATCGGTTCGTGTTGAGCATGGATGTTGCGGCTCAGGCGGGTGGAAAGGGTTGCCACAAATCTAACGAACTTAACTTGTAAATATATGCCGTGTGTTTACTTTTCTTGGTTTTAGTGAACTTTGGCCCAAAATTGTTAGAACAGTAAATGCGTCCAATGTTTGTGAACAAATTTGAAGTTTGATTTGATAAAAATTTATTTATGCTCGTTCAATACATACAAAATCAATTAAATGAATAAATTTGAATAACTTATTAAACTAAATAAACAAGATGGAATACATCTGTGTTCAGCTCCTAAATTGTCGTGAATAATATTCATGAACAATGTTCACAAACAACATATGTGAATCGTATTCATCAATAAAATTCTTATCAACGTATTAATATATAAACTTTCAAAATAAACAAACAAACAAACTTGTGTTATCAAACTTAACCACCAATCAAACAAGTTTAAAAATATAAAAAAAAATTAAATAATCAAACAAGCTTGAATCGAAAGCTCGATAACATATAAACGAACCAAGGTCAAACTAAACTTTAATCAAGCATAAATTTGTAAAAAAAGAAACCAAATCAAGTTTGAAAAACTATTTCGTGGTTCATTTTAAACTCCATTTGATTTGACTCGATTAACTTATCAAACAAATTTGAACATCACAAACCTTATCTCAGTCGCTCCTCATTTTCTTTACACAATCAGTTTGTTAAGATCACACATTTGTTATCCATTTGTGTAGCTTCTGCTAAATATACTACAGTGATGAATCATTCCATAAAAAAAAAAAAAGGGTTTGCAGATTGATCCTTTGCAGGTTGCTAAAACCCCCTAGAATTCTTCCCTAATTTTGCCAACACATTATCAATGTAACAGAAATCAAGCAAAATTAGGAAACGATCAAACTTAGAACTGAATGAGCAAAGGGGCAAATCTGGCTTACTTCGCAATCTCTTGCAAGCGCCCCAGCTTCCACAGGTATCTGCGCCGAGAGCCGATGCCTCAGCCAGCCCTACAAAGTCGTCGACTTTTGCTGCTTCTTGCTCCCGCCATCATGCTCAGGTGTACAACGACTGCGGAAACCGGCCCGGAAATTGATTTTGCGAAGATCGAGGAAAGACTTTTAGGTTTATAGAGACACCTAAGTCCTGGAATCGACGGAAGCGGCGCTAAGCTCGGCGAGGGTGAGAAATGGGAGAAGGCCGAAGCTCGCAGAGAAAGCCTCGGAGGAAGCGATTGAAGGCTATTTCGCGCCGTGGAGTGGAAGGGCGGATGGATCGGCGAGGCGGCGGTGTCGATCGACGGCCAACTCTGCGCCACGGTTGGCGACCCGGTCCGGTGACAAACTATAAAGCGAACCGGTCTCAGTCTAAATAGCAAGGTTATTCTTCTGATTGATTGCCGGCCGAACCGAATCAAGCTTTACTATATTTAATTAGAAAATAATAATTAAAAATAAATAAAATTCATTTTTTAAATACTATAAAATTCTAAATTATATATATATATATATTTAAATATAAAATAAAATAAATAATATATAAATGAAACATTAAACCTATGAAAATGCTCTTGTCAATTAGATTAAAAAAACAGTAGTTATGAGTTAATTTTTTTTATTATAATTTGATAATAGATTAAAAATTTCTTTAAAAGGTTATCTATTATCTTTCCTTATACGATGGTCACTACATTAATGACTAATAGTATTTATTTTCTCTATATTCATCTAAAGATGAATTGAGATGCTTGGAGAGTAAATCTCTTTTTTTTACAATACTATGATAACTCCTATCTATTTTTTAAAAAAAAAATTATTAAAATTTACATCAGATATTTAACTTACACAACTAATTTTATGGGTGACTGATTCGACTTCATAAAATTTGTTCACTCACCATCAAAGCATAAATTGAGAAATGCTTACCACGGCTGCCGATCAATCCACTTCAATTATACACAATATACAATTATAATATGTGTAATATATATCTATGATTTTATTGATCTCCTTGACTTCTATGATTATTCAAAATCTCCTTTAGGATGTTTTTTTATGAATATATATATTGGACTTAGAATTGGCATACAAAACTTAATTTAGGACATTCCTCGTCCAAAATATCAAAGCACCCTCAATATTTTCTATCAACCTGCGAGTCTATAATTAACCTAGGACACACTAGGGAACTCCAAAAACACTAATCTCAATCTTTCCTTTGAACTCAAAAACTAACACAAAATACCTCAATGGAGTCCCAAAAGCACTAATGGTAACAAACTATAACAAAGAAGAGACCATTATCTCTTTTAAACTTAGTAATTAACATTTAAAAGAACAATCAATCCGATGCATGAAAGTCTTATCAATGTGGAATTTTATAAAAAAATCTATTGTATGTAATTTTATCATACTTTATAAGATACTGTTTTCAAGACTCAAACTTATGACATTAAGATTACATAGTAACAATTTTATCATTGCGCCGAAACTCCGTTTCAATAATTAATAATTAGCACTTAACAAAACA
This sequence comes from Zingiber officinale, assembly GCF_018446385.1. NCBI lineage: Eukaryota > Viridiplantae > Streptophyta > Magnoliopsida > Zingiberales > Zingiberaceae > Zingiber > Zingiber officinale. The sequence continues at coordinate 103,742,465 of NC_055990.1, forward strand.
ATAATTAAGAGATAAGCATGCATGAAGTAGGTGCAAAGTTGCAAGATAATAAGACAGTAATTAACCATTAGTTAAGTACCTAAGCGCATGCAAATTGCCCACCTTAATTAGGGTTAACTGCATATACATATATAAATGAGTTTTGAGATTAATAAAAGTCTCACATATATATTGATAATTATACTTCTCTACTTAGTCAAGCTCATGTTCTTCATTAGTCTTCGATGAACAAGCTCTTCCATGGATCGCCATTTACCTACACGAGACCATAATTAATACACACTTAATCGTGTACAAATGCAGAATGATTAAGTCAGGTACAAACCCTAGATGGAGGGTAGACCTCCTGTGGCGAAGAGTGTAGTCTTGAGAGTGGTGGAAGTTCCTCGAATCATCGTATGCCGGCATAGTCTCAAACTCACTAGTCGATGGTGGTTGCTCATTGTCGTTTATCTGGCATTTAGATCGATTAATCATCTCCTTTTTGACTTATTAGAACTCCGATGTATAGATATATAGATAGATCGATTGTTAAATAAATATTCATATTGGCCCTCCATTTTTCAACTTTTACAATTTTTACCTTCGTATTTGAGTGTGCCATATTATATCTCAAGGCAAAGATTAAAAGTTATCCTAAAAAACAACACTGCACCATATTTTTCATCTTTAAATACTTTTTATTTTAACATCGTTATAGTAAATATGGAAAAACTTCTGCAACATATAACACTACAAGTATGTAATTGTTACAGCGCGTTAAAGTAAATTATTTTTTTAGTTCAACTTTGTAAAAAATAAATAAAAACTAATTGTTACAAAGCATTAAAGTAAATTATTTTTTTAGTTCAACTTTGTAAAAAATAAATAAATAAATAAATAAAAACTAACTGTTACAAAGCATTAAAGTAAATTATTTTTTTAGTTCAACTTTGTAATAAATAAATAAATAAATAAATAAAAACTAACTGTTACAAAGCATTAAAGTAAATTATTTTTTTAGTTCAACTTTGTAAAAAAAAATATAATATGCATAACGCATTCTTTTTTATAAAAAAAATTATCAAAACTTGGTTAAAAATTATTTAAACTTAATGAAAATCACTTTAAAATAGTCAAAAATATGTTAAAACTACTGTAGTAGTTATTAAATAGTTCTTATAGTTTTGACCATTTTAAAGTCATTTTAATCAAAATTAATTTAAGCAATCTTGATCAAGTTGGTAAAGAATTTTTTTTTATACAAAATATTTTATGCATACTTATTTTGACTAGTTGAATCGATTTAGTTCAACTACGATATAGTTGCTATAATAGCATTGAAATAAGAGTATTTTAGTAAAAAAAAAAATATGTTAGGGCACTATTTTGAGTTTTTTTTTAAAAAAAAAAAACAAGAGTACCCTTTTGTTTTTTCCCCTTATATCTAACAAGGTATAGGTAGGTATAAACTTGAAATTCTTAGTTACCATATGAATACTTGCCGAGAGAGATAGAGAGAGACCTTGTTCCTCAAATACATGTTGTCACTCTGAAGCTCCATTTCCTATATAAAGAGGAACAAACCATGAAAAATATATCAACATAGAGATTATTAAGATAATTAAAGGAGTACATTTAGTTAGATCTTACAATTACCTTTCTCTGCGTGTACTCAATGTCAGCAAACAACAATTCATTCTGAAGTAATTAAGATCATATAAGTGTGAGAACACTTCGATTATATAAATATATCATTTGATCGGCACATAATGAGATTTAATGAAAGAAATAAACTACCTTTTTGGATCGTATTTTGTTTAATCCTTTCTCTAGTTTAGTTTCGAGTTGCTTCAGGTCCCTTAGGTTCATAGATCCATGAGTTTCACCCATCAGACTCCTAATAAATAATAAAAAAATGTCGGAGAAAAGTTTAGAGCTTCGATTGTATGCGGTAGATTAAGTGATCTAACCTGTTTGTTCTTTGCAAATTGTTGATCTGTTGATGGAGTTTCCACGCTTCTTGTTGAAAGTACTAAAGATACATAAGCACAACGAAGATGAACGAGATTAGTTTTTGAAAAAAAAGAGCTTCAAAACCTTTTATAAAAGATGTTCATAATAAGCTACCGACTGATGGATCGATACATGTTAAACATGAAATGGCCCTAACTCTTAATCAATAAATTCAATAGTTTTTTCTCAATACATAAAGTCTACAAAAACCTAGAAAATTTCTTAATACCTTTGCTCCGTGACATCTAACTTTACTACGATCTTTTATTATCCAATTTTTTTTTTCTAAATTCTTAATTATATACATTATAATTTGACTAGATTTTAGTTTTCTTTCATTTATAGATCGCATGAAATAAAAGGAATAATATGATTTATTTTCTTAATTACTGATTCTTTGAGGCATAAGGGTTTAGGGTTTAAGATTTAGTATTTTAGGATTTAGGATATTACCTGAGCATTTGCTTCTGAAATAAATCCAATGCTACCGGTGTCATTGCATGCCTTCTTGTACCTATCAATGGTTGCTCTCACACTGCCATTGAAAGTTCAGTTAGTGTTAAAATCATGAAAAAACATACTGATTAACTTGCTTTGAAATTGATAGGAAAAAACTAGAATCACACTATTTGTTTTAAAAATCATAAAATGGGTGCTCCTAGTTTGAGCATTATCGTTTGTAGGTGACCATATGATCTCTAACACGAACATTGTGTTCCTTTTCAATATAGTTTATCAAAATATGAAACTTTTGGTAACAATTATTCAAATTAATGAGTATTCACTTATTGCCTCACTTATTCTCTTATATAGGTCCAGAGATGCAATAGTATTTTTTTTATAATCATTATATCACTATTCTTTAAATTAAACAGAAAGAATATAAGAAGCTGTAAGCACATTAGAGGTGGTTATTAAAATGTTCAATAAAAAAGAGATGATTTTAAAAGGGATGCCTCTTGTAATAATATTCTTTAAATGTATTTAGTGACTGAATGATCATTTTCTTATAGTGAAAAAGTCTTGTGGTGATATATAACCTAGTCTTCCTAAATGCCTTAAGTAAGTTTTCACTTCAAAATCTTGTGTTCTCAATGAAGTTCTAAATCAAAAGTAGCATGCATGGGAGACATTAAATCGATCGACTCACTCGAGGTCTCCTCCATTTTAATTTTCTTCAAAGTTGGGACAAACACTTCAACACCCACCATGCAACAAACAAAACCCTAAGCTCTTTTCCACCCCCAAACCCCTAAACTAGATTTTAAAGGATACCCTAACCCTACCACATTCCACGTCTTCTCATGCAAACTCACATGCAGTTCAATCAACTCAAGACTCGCACCACACTCAATCACCCACAAATTGTACATCACAGTACTCCAATGCAAGAGGGAGGGTCGAATAAGTAACATCATGGCAAACCCTAATAAGTAACATGCACGTCTTTTCACCCCAAGCCCAAAACTAGGTTTTAAGGGATACCCTAACCCTACCACATTCCCCATTTTCTCATGCAAACTCACAGTTCAATCAACTCAAGACTCACACCACACGCCACCACCCACAAATTGCTCACCACAGGGAAGGTGGCGCAAGTAACATCTTCCCAAACCCTAATAACCCCATAGCTCCTTTTTCCAAGGCCCTGCCCCAATCTGCCACGACGGCACGAGATCCCACGCATGATTGGTGGAGCTCGAGTTCTTAGATACGGCTGGATCGATCGACTTGACCACCGTGTAATAGTTTAGATTACCCTTTTACACGGTAGAGAAAGAACATGAAACCCTAAATGGAAGTTCTGGGTGCAAGATCATCGAACGTGTTATATAGATCTACTTGTGAAAAGATAGATCAGATCGGATCTTGCGTTTGAGGGGTGAAGCTGTGACCTGTTGGTGGCGTACTCGTAGAGGCGGCCGCGGCCGGAGAAGACGATGAGGGCGACGTCGGCGTCGCAGAGGACGGAGAGCTCGTAGGCCTTCTTGAGAAGTCCGTTGCGGCGCTTGCAGAAGGTCACCTGCCGGCTCGTGGTGTTCTCGATCCGCTTGATCTGGATCTTACCCCGCCCCATCCTGGATGGGGTCGCCGCCGGCGCCGCTGCAGGCTCCAGCTTGGCCGATCGAGCTCAAAGCAAGGAGAAAAACAAGTACTTAAGTGAATGAGTAGCGAGAAGAGCAACCAGAGGTCAGTGAGGGAGAAGAGATAGTGCGGAAGGAGAAGGGCATTGGCATTATCAGTTCCAAGTGCGGTGGAGACTGTGCAATCAACGAGAGAGAGAGAGAGAGAGAGAGATGTCAGAGGGTGACATCTATGACATGATGTCTAATGACCTGGTTCATGTGTTACAAATGCCATAATCCATTGGTTACGATCACTTTTTTGGATTTATTTCGATGGTGCATAAAAAATTTGTGTAGGTTAGGATCGATAATCGATGTAACTAAAAACATAAGATAAAATGTGATATGATCCCAGTAATAAAGATCATTGTCTCTTGTGACAAAAGGTGATTCGTTCGTTTCTAGTGTTCTCATTAATTCATCTTTAGGTCAATACGGAGGAGGTAAATCACGGATGACTATTAGCCATTAGTGCAAATGGCCGAGATATGGAAGAGGTTATGCTCGGTCATGCCGAGTTTCGACCCCAAGACCTCATGTGGCACACCCCATGTCTTAACCATCACGCCGCCCCGAGGGGACAAGGATCGTTGTCTCTTGTACCATATTATTGTGGTAGGACATCTAGATTATTATTCAAATATTAACGATTCAAATCTCAGTTATAATATATTTGTAGGAATTTTTTCTTTAAATGGAAGGTGCAACCAAAAGATGTCGGACTTTTGGGCTGGCTGCCGCGTGCGCTTCTCGATTTATTTTGGTGACCGGTGGAAAAGTTCCATGGGGTCAGACCGGTGACCCCAAAGATAGCCAATGAGGTTAACTGGGATTATCATTGTGGTAAAAGAATAGCCGAGGTAAATGTCTTTCTTATGTGCTAGTCACTATTCTAAAGGCTAGTAGCCGCTCGTGATTTATCTCCTCCGTGTTGGCCCTGGGGTAGATTGGCAGGGCATTGAGGGCGAATGTATTCGCCTTTTTGCCACTATTGTGGTAAAAGAGTTGGATGGAGCGATGCGATAGTATGGGATATTATTATATAAGATCTTGAAATCGAAACTCAATGGGTTTGAGTATGTCTTAAATCTTGACCACATGTACTAATAGCTAATAGTCACCTATGATTTACCTCCTCCGTGTTGATATAGGGATGGGTTGGCAATGACATTGGGGGTGAGCGAATCACTTTTTGCCACGTGTGGTAAAAGATGTTGCTTTGGACACTGCACTAATGACCAGTAGTCATTCGTGATTTACCTCTTATGTGTTGGCCTAGGGACGGATTAGCGGGGGCGCCGAGACAAGCGAATCATCTTTTGCCGAATGTGTGGTAAAATATGTGCCCCCTCGGGATGGTGTGATGGTTAAGGTATGAGATATTGTCATATTAGGTTATGAGGTTAAAGCTTGGCTTGTCCGAGTATGTCTTTCCCCATGTTTTGACCATTGCACTAATGGCTAGTAGTCGTCTGTGATTTACTTTCTTCGTGTTAGCATAGAGACGGATTGATAGGGATGCTGGGGTGAGCGAATCGGCTTTTGACACCTGTGTGGTAAAAGATGCCCCTGGACATAGTTCAGTTGGTCAGTGCAGGGTAGAGTTGTTATCATATGAAAAGAGTTCAAATCTTTGTAAAATTGAAGAAAATAACTCTCCTCATATTGGTTAACTATAACTTTCTGATTTATCTCCTCACAGATAGTCGTGAGACCGACCATATGAGGTCACTAGGGTAGTGGATTCCACCTTATGCTACTATGTGTGGTAAAAAATTAATAACATTCATCTCAGACATCCCTCCACGGTCCTCTTTAAAGCTTATGAAAGGGTAGTCAATTACAATATTGAGTGGTCGAGAGGAATTTATTTGAGAATGAATTCGAGAGAATTCGAACCTTACCCTTGTCTGACAATTTTACTACTTGAGTACCAATTCAGCTAACAACTAAGTTGATGGGTTAGATGCGAGGAGAGGGGGTAGGGAGAGGTGGTTAAACATAGTACAAATTCAAGTGTTTGGGTCATTAGAGACGACTTGATGATTTGATTAAATGGATTAAAAAATGTTCAGTGAAATTGAAAAAAAAAATTATGTTATTAATTATCAAATTAACATCTAACCTCATTTTTATTACCCGAGTTCCTTCTCCCTACCCTACTTTCGTCTGCTACAATATATACATATAAGTTAGATCTTATTCAACTTTAAACAAATATGAATGGTAGTTATTATAATATGTAACAGCTAAGATTCAGAACTTATATAGTATATATGTGCTAAAGTGAAATTTTATTAACTCAAGTCAATAATGATAGTTAGAATGCTGTTTAGTTAAAAATTGTTAAAAAGATTCTCTTTCTTAAAAAAATCTTTACTGATAACTGCAAACGTGTTAAAAGAAAATTTAACATGGTAAAAAAAAAAACTATATAGAGAGCATTAAATGACGGATACAACATGTTTATATTGATTTAAATCATGTTAAAGTGATTTTGATGAAGTAATTTTGATAAAAAAAATATTTTATATAAAAGTACTTTATTTATAATACTATTTTTATAAGTTGAATTAAAAAAGAAAAGTAATTTACTTTAACACATTACGTTGTTATATATTATAGTAGTTATATCGTAACTAGTACAGTAATATTAGACTAAGAATGTTTTTTTTATATGAGAAAATGATAAGGCGTTTTCAAATTTTTCTTTTAAAAAAAACATTTTAACTATTCAGATAGTTAAAGGCGTCTTTTTTATTCTTGTCTATATACAGGAGATACTAAAGAAGACCTAAGAAAAAGACCATTTTTTTTTCCTTTCGGTTGGGGGCCATTTATTATACACAAAATGTGTGTGTGTAGGGCTATCTAACCCTAAACAATTGCCAAATTTGATAGTGACTTAGCATATGAAACAAGGACCACTCTCAAATTCAATAATTTGGATCGATCTCAGATCCATTGCTCATTTTGACCCAACTAATTTCCATGCAGCCCAAGATGAACTCGAGAAGAGTATCGCCTTCAAAAGATTACCCAAACAATTTAAAAAACCTTTCCATTTCACTCAGTTAATGTTATGACTCGTGTGAGATTGATGGGATAAATAATTTCAATCGCTTCTCGTTGTTACTTTGTGCTCGTCGTTAAATACACAGTGGATCTTCAATTCAAACTTTGACTCCGCCTGCATAACTCCGAGATTTATTTGATATCCATCTTGTTAAGGAAACTAATCCAAGGATCAATACCAGTGATCACAACTCCACTATGACCACTCTATTGGTGCAGTCAACACTGATAACTAAACGTATGTTTTGATATATAACAAAGGGATTAAAGTGAGACATCATGTGTTTAATGGGTAAACTAAGTGTGCAGGTCCCTAAACATGAAAAGCTCTAATGGGTCAGGAAGACCAAACATTAGGCATTAGGAAGACCAAGTGGGTTAGGACAATCAGACACTAGGCAAGGAGTCTTAGTGGATCAGAAGGACCAGACACCAGACAGCAGGCTAAATGAGTTGATCTGGTAGTACACTTGATGAGTCAGCTAGACCAGACATCAAGTAAGGAAAGTCCTAGTGGGTCGATCAGACATTGAGCAAAATATTAAATACAAACAGATTTGGAAAACCAGATGTTTAGCAGATAAGTCAAGATAAGCTTTTGGAGTGGACTACAATAAGGTTGTGTTGATGCAATTTGTACTAATAATCTAACTCATATTTTGATGAATGACAAAGAGTTTAAAGTTAGAGTGTTTTGTGGTCTCATTGCTTTATCAAGTGTGCAAGAGTTAACAGGTCTGGAGGACCTACCACTAGGTTGAAATCCAGCTAGAACCGTGGGACATGATAGCTGGTGCGAAGTCTAGATAGATTTGAGGGGTCCGATATCTGGCAGGAAGTTCGGTTGGGTCCGTGGGACCTAACAATCAGCTGAAATCTAATTAGGTATGCGGACCTGATAACTGGCGGGAAGACCTGGTGGGTTAAAGACAAGTCAAGCGACTATAGTTGGTAAGTAAGAGGTAAGCAACTGGAGAAGAGATCCAGTGAGGACGTGTTTCCGATTGAGAGAATTGTAGGCGTCGATCCAGCTTAGATCCATTTGGAAAATTTAAGCTGAGACCTTGATTAGATCCTACTCTCGAGAAGACAGGATCTAATTACTACTCCTATCTTATTAATGTTGTGCTAACTCTATTTTTTAGGATAAATATATTGTTATTTACCTGGACTAATTCCTTTTGCCAGGAATTCAAAGGCTAAAAAGAGGGAGTCCGGGCACCCGGACCAGCCTCGCTCGGGCGGGCTACAGGCACTAGGGCGGTCCGAGCGCTTGGAGCTGGTCTAGGCATCCGAACTAGAAAAATTATTCCGAAGCTAACTTTGAGTGCGTTGACTGGTCGAGTCCACATCAACGGTCTAGGCACCCGAAGGGGGTCCAAGCACCCGAAAGTGGATAAACTTTGCTAATAAAGTTTTGACGAGAGATCACCACGTCAGCAATGGTCCAGGCGCCCGGAGGGGTTTCAGGTGCCCGAAATAGGCCTATATAAGTGCCTTTGACCAGTAGCTTCAGAACATCAACTACTATAAATTTCATTCTTACACGTTGCGTCGAAAAGACTTCGACGACACCGAAAGCCTGCTTCGAAGTTCGAAGAACGAGAGATTCCAATTTCCTTTCTATTTATCGATAACAACTAATTTCAGTTCTTGTACTCAATATTTGTAACTAATTATTTGAACTAATAGTGATTGCCAAACGAAAGTGATCGACGATCATAAGGCTTGGAGTAGGAGTCGTCACAGGCTCCGAACCAAGTAAAGTCATCTATATTAGCATTGTTTTTTGTTTTCTTTATTATGCTACGTAACTAATTTTAATTCACAATTTTTGAAAAATGCTATTCACTCCCCTCTAACATATTAATAGTCCTACAAGTTGTGTCCCTTTTGGATAAACCATAGGTATTGATCCGACTGAAGCAATCAACATAGGTTTCTAAGTCGAGATCAGACAGTCCTAACTGTCATATTAATGAATGCATATTTATTTGATTCTAACTCTGTTTTATAAAATTATTATTATTATACTATGCTAACTTTATTTTACATAAAAACAAAGTTTGGAGTAATTAAAAGGTTTGGTCAACTGAACCAAATAGTTCAGTCGACCAATCCCTAGTGATGAGATCATATCAGATTCAAATTGAGTTGAAGAAAGAAATCTTGTTTCAATCGACCGATAGCATGATCAGTCGACCAATCCTATTTTGGTAATCAATGTTTAGATATTTTCAGATCAAACAACAAAGGAAATAACAGAGTTCAGTGTACCAAACAAAGGATCGGTCGATTGAACACATTTGGTAAGAGTAGATTAGATAAGATCAGATAAGATCATGAAGTAAAATGAAATTTAGATGTTTAGCCGATGAAACAGGGAGTCAGCCGAGAGATAAAGGTAGATTTCATGGAAGATACGATTTGAGAAGATTGTCAACTTGGACATGAAGCTGGGTAGATTTTAGAGTTCGATCGACCAAAAAGAGGCTCGATCGGCCAGATGAAAAACTTATAAAAAGAGCCTCGAGATTAGAGGCTCAACAATCAACTCTCTCAATGCTCCATCTTGCTCATGTTGCCCAGAACATGCAAGTCTTGCTACTACAACACCGAGAGGCTCTAAGACAACCAAAGCTTATTTTTCTACTACTTGTTCTCGGTAAAAGATTTTCTTACTTTCATTTATTTAAGGGGATAGTAGTTTGTTACTATTTTCTTCATATTTATATGAGATTAATTTAGTGATTGCCTATCAAAATGACCAAAGATCACATGCCTTGGAGTAATAGTCGGTTGGGCTACGAGCCAAGTAAAACTGAACACATCTTCTCTTTTTATTCTACTGCTTATCTCTGTTTCGTTTATGATATGAAAAGAAAGGTTTTTCGATGAATGGTATTCATCCCCTCTATTAGACTTCTTTGATTATATAATTGGTATCATAACTCGGATGCTCTGAATATGTTTTACCACCTTCCAAGTTATTTAGAAAATTTCTTTTTTTTAATCTATATTACTTTTTTTTTGTTTGTATTAGCCCTAAGAGCCAATTATGAGATGATTAGATTTATTGGGTTAATGATTAATCCAATATAATAATTCAACCAATTAAGAGGAAGATAAAGAGACAAAAAAATTCTTGGTATTCATTTGATGAATATAAATAGGTTTTTTTGATTGAATTTTATCTGAGATGAAAAATGTGACTCTTAAGCTTCTCCTTCTTCTTCATGCATGGCCGAACCACTCTTGCTTGCTAACACAAGAAGGTGGTTCTTCTTCGAAGCCATGTTCGTGTGATGGATGGAATGCGGTCATGTGGATACCGTAGAGGCATGCCCACTTGATTGTGCTAAGATCCATCGAGGACAAAGTTGCTGTCGGGAGTTCGTGTTTACATAATAAAGGTATAACTCCCTTTAACAAACTTAGTATATGGTTTTCTCTTTCGCATGGATCTTCTGAAAGGATCTAGCTAGTTTTTTCGCTACGCTTTTATGTGTGTTTATCACTCTAGATCCTTACAGTGGTATCAGAGCCACTTGTGAAGGTGTATACCACGTCGTAGTTAGATTTTATATGTGATATAGAAATTACATGAGATGTTTACTGTAATTTGCATGATTATGAGTCTTTGTTTTGTTGGGAACGAAATAGTTGTGAATAGCAAGATCTTGGCCAAACTGTTGTGAATAGCAAAGTCTCAATTTTATGGGCAGCAGAAACTGTTTATGTTGTGAACAAAGCAAGATCTCGATCAAACTGTTGTAAACAACAAGGTCTCGAGTTTTGTGGGCAGCAGGACCGTTGTAGCATTGCATCTCATAATTCTTTCTTGAAATCATAGTAGATTTTATGCCATAAAGATATTGTAAATGTTATATAATATGGTGCATGGTTATGACCTTTAACCCTGATGTAATTGGATGTGTGTGTATGTTGTAATTCATAATACGACTTGCGTGTCGTGTCTCTCTTCTTTTTCATTCTTGTTATAAATGTAGACTACCTTCGAATGTAACTTGAAGTTTCTTTAGATTTTGTAATGTACAAATTAGAAAAAAAATCAGTCTACTGGATGATGGTGAAAAGGAAGAAGGACAACAACACACGACGACCAAGGAAGCACTTGAAGAAGATGCTTTTGTGTAGGCTGACTTTCGATATTCTCATTGGCTTGAGAAGATCGTAGTTGATGGGGTCATAACCATGTCACGTTCTATTTTAGTGTATATGTTGATGTATGCCATAATATGTCATAATTGTATGTGATGCATGTGTAGCTATCGAAATTAGGTCCTTTTTATATGCTTACCAAAGTTTGGTATTCACTACTACCTCAATCAAATATAGTCAGGTTTTGTCAAAGTAAAGTGACTCAATTTATCTTTAATGCGGTGATAAGGGGAGGGGGGAGGCCCCACTCCGCTGCCATGGTGGAGGTCAGAGTCAAGGTGGTCAAACACACCTATATTACTGGTCGATCAGGGAGCACACTCACCCGATAGGGATAATGAAGACCCGATCCGACATCATAACAGCCCGGCGAGGTTCCGAGCTTCCAATGCTCAAGAAAGACTCTGCAAGGGCACGCCGAGCGGCTTCCCCGCTCGACCTTATATAGATCTATGAGAATGGAGTGGATGTACGACCGAGCTATACAGAAACAGACGGGTGGCCGAGCGAGTTTCCCGCTCATCCAAATAATGGCTCATGGATCATGACAGCGGGAGCGCCGATCAAGCGACCTTCCCGCTCGGTCAGATAATATACTCATCCGAGCAGAAAGTAAGAACTTGAGCTGAGTAGTTAGCCTTCGAGCGGCTATCCTGCTCAGCCCAGTAAAGGACACCGCTAGCTGGATATTATCTTTTTGGGAGCATGCACCGCTGACAGGCGGCATGGTCGGCGGCTAGTTCAGACAGAAGATCGTACGACATAAACTTCCACTGTCACTTTAGAGATATGCTCAGCTCGTTAAGGTATTGTGTCAAGGGCACTTTATTGATACATCTTTTCAGGAAAAGCTTCGGAAAGCGTGTACACCTTGGGAAGCGTGCATGTGCACTACATGAGCCCTATATAAAGGGTGTCCAAGCTTCAATGGAGGTATACGAATCTACTATTGCTGCTATTGTTCCCTATTTTGCTTTACTTCCACACACTGCCGGTAACTGACTTGAGCATCGGAGGGCCATCGCCAGGGACCCCTTTCCCTAGTTTGGTACTGACGCAGTTGTGGTTGCAGGGTCGAGAGGAGTCAACACACGATCAACTAGAGTGTCATATCCCCAGCTTCCATCACCTTGACTATCGGACATGATCAATCTTGATAGAGTGTGATAGGATAATTGTGATGTCTGACTATTGAACTTTGGATGTGACTTAAGTAATTATACTAGTCTTGTGTGATTAGCCAAAGGTAACTTAAGATGAGTTATAATATGGATTTCATAAGATGGGCAAAAGAAAAATAGTCTTGTTCACCTAATGACACAAGAGTTAGATATGATGTAATTGGTAAACGTTGCTTACCTAAATTATACTTGATAGGACCCTTGGCGGCTGGCTAGAGGGGGGGGGTGAATAGCCCCTACACAAAATAAACAAAACAACCTTTCTCAGACAAATAACTTGATTAAAAGAACACTTTCATATAAAAATAATTAAGAAACTAAAATATAGAGACTCAGCGGATTTACTTGGTTACAACCGGGGAGGTTATTAATCCAAGATGAAAAAGCGTACTAACAATTCTCCTTCAGGCAGAGAAGCCTCTTTACAACAGTGAACGCTCAGAAATAGAAAGCTAAACAGAAAATGAAGTGTGTACAAGTGTTGTATTGATCCTTCTTGTTGTTATTTAGTTTTGGGAGCAAGATTACTTATATAGCCTGGCTCGGGGCGCCTGGAAGGGTTCCAGGTGCCTGGAGGGGGATAAAATTTTATCCCATTCGCAATGGATCGTGGTCAAACATGATGAGGATAGAATTCAGTTCTGGGCTCCCGAAAGGGTTCCGGGTGCCCGACCTAGAAAGTCAACCATGTTGACTTTTTTAGTCCGGCCCTTCCGCTCCGGTTTCACTTGCCTCGGTTCAGGTCTTCCACTCCGATTCCTCTTTCTTGAGTGATCTTGGCCATCAAGAATAGGGCTCACTTGAACCCAACTTCTGGCCTTCTTAAGAAAGTTTCCGCTCCTGTCTTCTCGTTTGCCCGCATACTCTTCCACAGCTCCTCGTCCCTCGGACGCACCGAGTCGTCAGCTCTCTCCCATACTATCCTTCTCGCTAGCTTTATCTTTTGCTCAACGTCCTGTGCTCGTAAGTTCTTGTACACTTAGACACAAGGCTAAACACAACAGTGTAGGATCGAAAGAGTGCGATAGAGGGGGGGTGAATATCGCGCTTTTAAAAACTTTTCTTTTTGTATTTTAAAGACAATCATAATATGTAGTGGAAAGTAAAATACTTAGTTATTGGTTACTTGGTTCGAAGTCTAGATTGACTCCTACTCCAAGGCCTGCGATCCTTAACCACACCGATGGACAATCCACTAAAACCCTTCTTTCTGAAATCCTCGGAAATAAGCATATCGTACAAATGTAGATAGAAGATAGTAACAGACTACTATCTTCTTTTAAATTAAATGCAAACTTTAAATAATTATACCGACAATAGTAGAAGATGAAGCTCGGTCGGTCGGATGGAGTAGCTTGCTTGAAGATGTGTAGAAGACTTGTAGCACGAGTAGCTTGTGCAGAGATGAACTTCGAATCGATCAAAATCCGTATATCAGCCTCGGACCTCTAGCTCTCTTTTATAAGAGTCGTCGACGTTCGGTCGACCGATCCCTAGGTTCGGTCGACCGAACCAACTCCCTTCCATCTTCGTTAAGATCTGATGCTGATTCAATCTTCGGCGTTTACTGTCATTTAAGTGTTCGGTCGACCAATCACCTTTTTTGGTCGATCGAACAGAGAGTTTCCCTATTCGCCGAGATTCACACTTAATGCTGCATTGATGAGGCATTGTTCCGTCGATCGATCTATTGGTTCGTTCGACCGATCAGCTTAGCTTCCTTCTCTGCTTCTGATCGAACTGATTTGTGCCACATCGTCAGGGTTCGGTCGACTGATCCTTTGGTTCGGTCGACCGATCAAGCTCTGATTGGATTTCGCTCTGGTTTGGTTTGAACTTGTGTCTATTCTAAGTTAGTCTGGTTCGATCGACCGATCCTCCTGTTCGATCGACCGATCAAGCCGAACATGCAAAATAGAGTTAAACAGTATATTCCTATAAAACAGAGATTAGCATAGTAGTATATAAAATGCATGAGTAAATATAATAGACAGTTCAATTGTCTTGATCTCAACTTGGAAACCTTTCCAGTTTCTTCAATTGGATCAGCGACCTTAGGTTGTTCCCTTCAGGAACACGACCTCACTATCGCTCATCCAGTTGTTTACCTCTACCTACCTGCCAAACTTTGTTCCTCCAGATCTCTTTGGACTTTTCACTTAGCCTTGATCAGCTCGCTAGGACTTTCTCTCGATCTTCGGTCCTCCAGACCTCTCGATCTCACTGCCAAGTGTTGGGTCCTCTCGACCCACTTGGTCTTTTCATCAGGGTTCCACGATCTGCTATAACTTTTCCTATCTAGCCTCCAACTAGGTCTTTCTTGGTTGAGTAAACAGTCTGCACACTTAGTCAACTTGTTAGATCACAATAAGATTTAACTTGAACTTTTGACAACATCAAAACTTAGGTTTGATTTTGGTGCAACTTGCACTAATAATCTCCTTCTTTTTGATGTTTCGCAACTACGGTTCAAAGTTAAGTTAAAATATGAAAAAGTAAATAAGCAAGCATTTTAACTCTCCCCCTGAGTTAAACATTTCCCCCTGAATACACTATCTCTCCCCTTTTGACACACATAAAAAATAAGGGAAACAATCACACATAAGTAAAGCTTGATTTTGAAAATTTATAAAGGCAAAAAGTAAGAATTTTTTTAAAAAATACATTTGATTTTTTTAGCAATGTAAAGTTTTCAAAATAAGGAAGAATTGTGAGTATTTGAAAAGATTAAGTAAAGGCAAGATTTAAAAAAATTTCGTAAAGTAAACCTCTAAAGAAGTGGTTATACAAGGTTTAGGAAAGTGTAAATTTTGAAAAATTTTAGCCAGGAAATTTTGAAAAAGATTATTGTATAGGTAAAATTTTGAAATTTTAGAAAGGGTAAAATTTTAAGTAAAGGTAAGACTTGTGAATTTAATAATATTGAAAAGTTTAGAAAATATAAAAAAATTATTAGGAAGAAAGTTTGAAAAATGATAGTATAGGTAAAATTATATTGAAAAATTATTAAGGAATAATTTTGAAAAACTGTAAAAAATAATTTGAAAACTATAGATAAAATTTTGTAAAATTTTTAGAAGTTCAAAATATTTTGTTAAAAGAAAAAGGAAGGTGTTTTGAAAGTTTAGTGTGAAACTCCCCCTAAAATCGATAATTTTCTAATAGTCCAAGCATGGTTTAAAATTTTTTAAAAAATGTCCTTATGATGAAATGTCTAACCTTTGTACAAAGATAACTACCACAAGATAGTAGCTATTGACTCGGGTTGGTCAATTTGAGCACTTGGAACTAACTAGGTTGTTACTAGCTAGAAAACTTAAATTGATCAATGTATGTTGTTTAAAGCCCAGATTTATAGCGATGCACTGACATAAGCATCTGAAATCTTAGGCTAAGTCCTAAGCATCTCACTCAATCTAAGTTGTACAAGCAAGGGATCCTACTGTGCTTGTGAGATGCTGGCTGCTAAAACTATAGGATCATGCAATTCTATGGGAAAGACCTAAATTGTTGATACAGTCTGACCTGACTGTTGTTTTGATGTTGACACTGATTTAAGTTTGTATCAGATATTAATCAAACTCAGTCTGACTACTGATCGAGGTTGATCCGTTGGGAGGGAAAGTCCTGGTGAGTGAAGCCAGGCAAGGGAAATCCAGATGGGTCAAGGTTGACCAGACATCTGGTGAAAAGTCCAAGCAGGGAGCTTGGCATGGGAAAAGTCCAAGTATGGAGACTTGGCACGGAGTGGTCAGAGAGGGCTCGGTAGCTCGTTCTCTGGACCGGACGAAGTCGGAGAGGGCTCGGTAGCTCGTTCTCCGGACTAGGTCAGAGAGGGCTCGGTAGCTCGTTCTCAAGACCAATCCTAATATCACATGGGCGTTGGATCGGTCAACAGACCGATCCAGTGGGATTTTGATTGCCTGATCGGTGCACAGACCGATCTGGTGAAACTATGTTTGCTGATCGGTCTGGCGACCGATCAGGAAACACTCAGTAGCACATTGAGTAATCTGATCGGTCTGTAGACCGATCAGGAAACACTCAGTAGCCTACTGAGTGTAATCTGATCGGTCTGTAAACCGATCAGGAGATGATGTCGCGAGAAGGAAAAAGGCAGTGGATCGGTCCGTGGACCGATCCATATGAACCCTGATCGGTCTTGAGACCGATCAGGTGACGATCTCAGGAGTGCAAGGAACCGCACTCATTAATCCCTGATCGATCTGCAGACCGATCAGGCCATACCCTGATCGGTCCTCACGACCGATCAGACATCAATCCAAAGGTGTGGATCGGTCCGCTGACCGATCCACCACACTGTCTGCACACACTGTCAGTTTCTGCTAATTTTTGATTCGTTTCTGATGCGTCTGATCTAACATCTGCTTGTGAGCTTTTTGAGTAACAGGTTGCAGGTACCATGGTGATGCTTGAATTCAAATCAATGACTATCAAAGGAATAAAACAAAATGGTTTTTCCACTGGTTATCGCTGCAAATTGTGCAAAAGAAGCGTCAACGTTCACTGGCTTGTTCAGTTGGCTCACTAGCTGCAATCAGCTTGACTCTTCCTTATTGGTTCGAGCTCAGAGACACCAGTGAAGACCAAGGATGGTATTGGTGTGAGCTCAGATAATCAGATGAGGAAGAAGCGTGATTGGTGACGCCTGGTTCGGCGACAGTGATACGCTACTGGTTGACGTGATTCGATGCAGTGTTTTGGCTCTGGCTGAAGACAGCAAGAGAGCAGAGAAATAAGAAGGAGGTAGAAGAGAGGTTTGAAAAGATTTTCTTTCTTTGGTAGCAAACTCTCTGTTGACGTTCAAGCAAGGGTGTTCTGTGAAGCTCTTGGCTGTGAATCTACTTCGTCTTCACTCTCTGCATTCATTGTGGCTGTAAGTTGATTGTGCATTCATTGTAGCCACAAAATTCTGTAAGTCTAAGTCTTGTGCTTCATTCTAAATCTGTTTTGAGACTCTGTGGGAGGTTTCTCCACCGAGAAGGAGAAATACTTAGCCGGAATCTGTCCGGGGGTTGATCTACTGAAAGATCAAGGGATCGTCCACCTTACGGACACGCCGAGGAGTAGGGGCAAGTTATCCCCGAACCTCGTACATCATTGTGTTAGTGGTGGTGTGTTTTCTTCTTTGCATAAGTGTTTGTTTTGATTATTTCCGCTGTGCTAACAAATCTCTGTGTAGAAATTTTGTTTTTGTTTTTAAGAGGCTATTCACCCCCCCTCTAGCCATCTAAGATCCCAACATAAATTACTCTAGAAAATATTTTGAAAACAAAATTTTGAAAGAGGAAATTTTACAAAAATAATTTTGAAAAACTACTAAGTAATATTTTCAAAAACATGTTAAGAAATCTAATCTATAAACTGTTAGGACCGAAATGGAGCTAAAGGGGGGGGGGGGGGGGAATAGCTTATCACGATCTCGTGCTTGTCGTTGCTTGCTTCTTGTGATGATGTGCAACGGAAAATACAAGAAACAACACACTACAACGCTAACACGTAGATTTACTTGGTATCCACCTCAAGAAGGGGTGACTAGTCCAAGGATCCACACACTCACACACCCTTCACTATGAAAACCCTCCTTTACGGTAACTACCAAAGGCGGAGAAGCCTTATAAGCTCACAATACAACAATAAGAAAGAAAGAAGTAAAATACAAGTGAATCTTACAAGATTACAATAAAACCCTAGCTTCTTCTTCTTCTTGTTGTAACTCGCCTCTTGACTTGGACGTGCCTCCAAGAACCTTCAAGATCCGGCGGTGAGAGTGGAGAAAATCACCCTAAGCTGTAGCTGCAGTCGTGTGTCGAAGAGGATCGAAGAACTGCTGAGAAAAATGCTCGCCAACATCTTTATCTATGCCAACAGTCGAATCCCAATCGATTGGATTGCTCCCAATCGATTGGGGAGACTTTGGATCGATCGACCGATCGATCCAGAGTGCCTCTGTGCTCTCTAGAATTGCCTGAATCGATTGCCCGATCGATTCAGGGCTTCTCGAGCGATTTCCAGTGCTCCAATCGATTGGCTAATCAATTGGAGGTTTCAATCGATCAAATGATCGATTCAGAAGCTTACTGTTCGCTCAGAAACTCTCCCAATCGATTGGGAAAGTTTTGATCGATTACCCAATCGATCCAGAGCTTTTTCTGCACAAACTCACATCAACCAATCGATTGAAACCCAGAAAACTGTATAGAGCTTGAAATTAGCTTCGTTTCACATCCAAGATCACCTCATTCCGATATCCGAGTCAAAAGTTATAACCTTCGAAAGTTTACTACGTCCGAACTTTCTAGTTCCATGCCTACTCCCTATTGGACTTACGACCGCTAAGAGTTCGGTCAACTTTTGATCCATCTGGACTTTCTCTTTTCCAACTTCTTGTTGGACTTCTAATCACCAAGTATGGTCCTCCGTGACCCACTTAGATTTACCATCTCATGCCAAGTGTCCGGTCCTCCATGACCCACTTGGACTTTCACTAGATGTCCTGTCATCCTTGAACCATCTAGGTTTTCTGTGCCTGGCTTCACTCACCAAGACTTTAACTTCTGCCTAGCTTCACTCACTAGGGCTTTCCCGACTGCCTGGCTTCACTCACCAGGACTTTCACCTAGCTTCACTCACTAGGATTTTCCATCTGCCTGGCTTCACTCACCAGGGCTTACCATCTGCCTGACTTCACTCACCAGGACTTTCACCTAGCTTCACTCACTAGGATTTTCCATCTGCCTGACTTTAATCACCAGGACTTTCCATCTTCCTGGCTTCACTCACCAGGACTTTCCATCTGCCTGGCTTCACTCATCAGGACTTTCACCTAGCTTCACTCACTAGGATTTTCACTTGGCTTCACTTACTAGGATTTTTCATTTGCCTAACATCCAGTTAGGACTTCCACCACTTCCTAAACTTCAGTTAGGACTTCCACAATCAAGTCTCCTGTCATCCCTGACCTATTTGACTTGTATTCTCATCAACCTGGTCAACCCTTTGACCATCTCCACAACCGGACGATTGCTTCAACAATCTCCTTATATTGTCAAATATCAAAACTCAACTCCTGACTCAAGCTTGACTCAATTCAAGCTTAGTCAAACTGGTCAAACTTGACCAAGGGAAATTGCTCCAACAATCTCCTCCTTTTTGATGTTTGACAATACCTTTAAGTTAGACTAAATCCCATTGCCTTAACCTTTTCTTTATACCAAGGCTAAATCCCATAGCCTTAACCTCTTCTTTATCATAAGCTAAATCCCATATGTTGGTGCGGGAAGCATCCGACGATTGAACCTAAGTTTTGATAATGGCAAAGGATTCAAAGTTAAGGTGCTTTGTTATCTGACAGCTTTTGCTGAGTGTTTCAGGAAAGTCCTAACTGCGGTTAGGCAAGGTAAAACCCTAGGGGGTGGTAACCCTAAGTCATAGGGGGTGGTAACCCTATGCGGAAAGTCTTGGCAGGTCGATGGCTTCAGGCAAAAGTCCTAGGGGGTGGTAACCCTAGGTGGAAAGTCCTGGTGTCGCGAACCAGGTGAAAGTCTGAACTGGCCGGTGAAGCGGATGTTCAGCAGAAAGTCCGGGAGCATCGAGTGCCGAGCAAAAGTCCAGTCGATCTGGAGGATCGCACTGGCAACAGGTAAAATCTCCTGAGAGGAGTAGGTGAGGACGCGTTCCCCGTAGAGGGAACAGTAGGCGTCGGGTCGACCTAGGGTTTCCGGTTGGAAACCCGAAGTCAGACCCGGACAGTCCGGAGACTGTCATAATTTCATATTCATACTATTATGTTGTGTTAACTTTGTGTTGCAGGTATCTTTGGATTAACATACTTGCAGGTACCAAAAACACAAAGAAGGACTCGGATGAACAGTGTCCGAGGCGCCTCCATGGAGCTTGGAGGCGCCTCGGGTGCGAGCCAGGAAAAGGCCAGCGCAGCAGACTGGAGGCGCCTTGAATGGAGATCAAGGCGCCTTGAACCGGAGGTTGAAGGCGCCTTAAACCAGATAGAGTTCGACCAGGTCCGTGCTGATCCACGCGGGTGACTCGGCTCGTTCAAGGCGCCTTGGTGAACAGTGTAAGGCGCCTTGAACCCCCTTTATAAGGGGTCTCGACCAGCAGCTTCAAAAAACACAACTTCTAAGCAATCCTTGTGCTGCGTGCTGCTCATTCAACGACCCTGAAGTGCTGTTACAAGTCCACGACGACCAGGAGCTTCGAGATTGCGATTCTGTCTTCGGTAAACTTGTTTTTAATTACTGTACTGATTGTAAATCTTGTACTCTTTTTCGTACTTATAAGTGTTGCCCACCGAAAGCGATCAAGGATCGCGGGCCTTCGAGTAGGAGTCGACCTAGGCTCCGAACGAAGTAAAACTATCTGTGTCCTTCTGTGATTGCATTCGTTACTTCCGCTGCGTATATTTACTTTGGTAGTTTTACGTTTCCGATACGATAAAAATAGCCGCGAGCGCTATTTACCCCCCCTCTAGCGCGATCTCGATCCAACAATTGGTATCAGAGCGGGGTCGTTTTGAATTGGTGCAACCACCTTTCAAAACAAATTTTTCGCAGTTTTTTTTCGTTTTCGGAGTCGAATTAGAATTTAGCCTTATAGCTATATTCTAATTTTTGTTTCCCTCGAATCGACTTTTGCTCGAAGTAGGTGCAACACCACTCGAGTTCGTTTTTATTATCCTTTACTCTCGCACTACTAATCCAAGACTCAGTCTTGGAATAGATTTTGTTGTTTTTGTTCTTTTAGATCTAAAATGGCCCAACAAGAAGGATATAGCACCGTTCGTCCCCCACTATTTTCCGGAGAAGACTTCGGGTATTGGAAGGGGCGAATGGAGATATATCTGAAGATCCAGTTCGATACCTGGATGATCATCAAAACAGGACTGGAACTGCCAACTGGTACCGACGGTAAGCCTACACCCTGTGAAAATTGGGAGCCAGCATTTATCAAAAAGGTGGAAGCTGACGCAAAAGCCACCTGCACCATCCAATGTGGTCTTACCAAAGAAGAGCTCAACAGAGTCGGTCCATTCTCCTCCGCAAAAGAACTCTGGGAAAAGCTCATCGAACTCCACGAAGGCACTGACGACACTAAGGTAAGTAAAAGAGATCTTTTACTTAATAAATTATATAATCTAAAAATGCAGGAAGGCGAAACGGCGAGTTCTCTTCACGCAAGAATACAAGACATCCTTAACTCTCTTCACGGAATTGGCCAGAAGATAGAAAATCGGGACGTAATAAGGTATGCCCTAAACTCGTTTCCAAGGAATACATTGTGGGCATCAATGGTAGATGCCTACAAAGTTTCTAAGGATTTATCTTCTTTAAAACTAGATGAACTTTTTAGTGAATTTGAACTTCATGAGCAGACTAATGCACAGCCTACCGAGAAAGGTATTGCGTTGGTTGCAGGTACAAGCCGAACCCGGGAACCGAGACCTCGACGGAGAACCGAACCAGCATCGGAAGCTGAACCAGACTCTGATGATGAAGAAGGTGACATTACAACCGAGCTGGTAAATCTCGTGAAGAAGCTCTACAAGACGAAAGGATTCGACAAAAGAGATCTAAAGAAGGCAGTGAAATCAAAGGAAGGCCCACAAAATACAAAGATGAAGTTTGAAGTTACATGCTACGGGTGTAACCAAAAAGGGCACATCAAAACCAACTGCCCTAACATGAAGGAGGTCAAAAGCAAAGAAGGAAAAAGGTCCTTAAGGCAACATGGGACGAATCTTCATCGGAGGACGACGACGACGAGCTCGAACAAACGAGTCTACTTGCATTAATGGCCCGGGACCAAGTCGTCGAATCCGGATGCGAGAGCGAGTCTGAGGCAGAGTCCGAGCAAAGCCACGGATCCGTATCCGTTTCCGAAGGACCAGACCCCGCTGTAAGTATCTCCCGGTTGAACACTTTAGTTAGCTATTTATTGCGCAAATTAGCTAAGTCAAACCTGAAGGTTAAGTCACTTCTAAAGGAAGTAAGTGTCCTTAAAGAAGTGGCTAAACCCTTACCTGACCAGAGTCAGACTGAATTTCCAACTCAAGTTCAAAAACTTGAGGAAGAAAATTCAAGTCTAACAAATCGGGTTAAAGATTTAGAAAATACCTTAGAACGGTTTACTTTGGGCTCCAAGAATTTGGACTTGATTCTTGGGACACAAAGAGCCGTCTACAACAGAACTGGGCTGGGATACAAAAGTAAATATAGATCTTATTTATCATTAATAAACAAACAAAGTGTTAAATCAGTCCAAGCATGGGTCTCCAAGTCTAACTTGGTCAATCAAGTTAGACCTGACCAATACTGGGTTCCAAAGGATCAAATATACTACCTCGATAGACCATATCGAGGCCATGATTCAGGGGGAGCAAAACGAAAAACAATCCTAAAAATTTAAAATTCAAAATTAAAAATTAAAAATTAAAGTCAAAATTCAAAATTTAAAACTAAAATTAAACTCAAAATTCGAAATTTAAAATTAAAAATTAAATTCAAAATTCGAAATTTAACACTAAAATTAAATTTAAAATTCAAAATTTAAAATTAAAAATTAAATTCAAAATTCAAAATTAAATTATCAATTCATAACTCAAAATTAAAATCAAGTTAAGATATTCAAGAGTCGAAATTTAGTTAACACTGAAAATAAAAATGGAGGATCCAGACTCGCTGGCACCCCCAACTAAACTACCCGGCAGGGTAACTAAACCTAATCTACCCGAGATGGGTAAAACAAGAGTAGATTACCCGGCAGGGTAATTAAGGTTAGATTAAAACGGGCTAGGTTTAACTGGACCCACAGTACTGGTGAAATTTTTGGATGATAGTACGTTAGGGAAGCTTGGGCATCGCATGTCTAGGAAGATATGGCTTCAACCTGGTGCAATTGGCCAAGTGGAACTGACCGAAGCTACCCTTAAATGAATCCTGACTAGTTAGACCAAGGATTGGTATTAAGTTCAATGGGTAGGACTATTTGGAAAACCTCCAAGGCATGGTTACTTTAATGAGCTCCTTGTGACTCACCATAGCCCAGAAGTTTATCCAAAGAATGCTTACTTGTTGAACCCAAAGCCAAACCTGAATCTAACACAAAGTTAACCCAAACCTTAAAGTTGAATTATAATTCATCTCACAACAATTATAGGGTTCCCTGATTGACAATTTTAGATCGGGTGAGATGATTAGGAATTTAAATTATTTAAATTGACTTAACTTAAATCAAGTTATTTTAACTTGAATTATTTTCAAAACTGAAACAATTTGAAAAATCTTTTCAAAACGATTTTAAAACTTAATTTTAAAACTCAATTTCAAAATTATTTTAAAAACTTAATTTCAAAATTATTTTAAAACTCAATTTCAAAATTATTTTAAAAACTTAATTTCAAAATTATTTTAAAACTCAATTTCAAAATTATTTTAAAAACTTAATTTCAAAATTATTTTAAAAACTTAATTTCAAAATTATTTTAAAACTCAATTTCAAAATTATTTTAAAAACTTAATTTCAAAATTGTTTTTCAAAATTATTCTAAAACTCAATTTCAAAATTATTCTAAAACTCAATTTCAAAAACTTAATTTCAAAATTATTTTAAAACTCAATTTCAAAATTATTTTAAAAACTTAATTTCAAAATTGTTTTTCAAAATTATTCTAAAACTCAATTTCAAAATTATTCTAAAACTCAATTTCAAAATTATTCTAAAACTCAATTTCAAAATTATTTCAAAAACTTAATTTCAAAATTATTTTAAAACTCAATTTCAAAATTATTTTAAAAACTTAATTTCAAAATTATCTTTCAAAATTATTCTAAAACTCAATTTCAAAATTATTTTAAAAACTTAATTTCAAAATTGTTTTTCAAAATTATTCTAAAACTCAATTTCAAAATTATTTTAAAACTTAATTTTAAAACTCAATTTCAAAATTACTTTAAAACTTAATTTTAAAACTCAATTTCAAAATTATTTTAAAAACTTAATTTCAAAATTATTTTAAAAACTTAATTTCAAAATTATTTTAAAACTTAATTTTAAAAAACTCAATTTCAAAATTATTTTAAAAACTTAATTTCAAAATTATTTTAAAAAACTCAATTTCAAAATTATTTTAAAAACTTAATTTCAAAATTATTTTAAAAGTTATTTTAAAAACTTAATTTCAAAATTATTTTAAAACTTAATTTTAAAACTCAATTTCAAAATTATTTCAAAAAACCCAATTCATCACTCAAGGACTAAACATATAGAAGTAAAGCACCATTTTGTAAGGGATCATGTAGCTAAGGGTGACATTACACTCAACTATGTTGAGTCAAAATCAAATCTAGCTGACATCTTCACAAAACCCTTACCTGAACTTGAGTTCAGTGCACTTAGAAGACAAATAGGAATGTGCTGGGTAGAATAGACAATGTTTGGTTATCATTTGCTTTTAAATTTCTAGGAAAATACTTATTTCAAAATTCCAATTTCTTAGAATTTTCAACATTTGGAACTAGCCTAAGTTTTCCCCTAGAAATCATGTTCCCCTAGATTAAAGTCAGAGCATCTCACAAACACCTAGGTCTACCTTGCTTGTGTTTGAAAAACTTAGAATGGCGTGAGATGCATAGGGTACAGCCTGGACTCAGGAATGCTTATATTTGTGCATCAATATGAGTCTGGGCGTTAAACACATCATAAATATTAATCAAGTCAAGTCTTCCAGCTCTAGACAAATCTAACTGGACCAAATGGACTTAATTTGACTAACCATGTGAAAGCTACTGCCCTCTAGGCAATCAGCAAGTAGCTAAAGGTTAGACAGTTGGAAAAATGTGTTTCAATTTAAGCATGATTATACTTTACGGTTCTAATCAAATTTCTTTACCTGATTATTTTAGGGCTCTGATACTTAATCAAATTAAACTTAATAATTTAATTTGACTTATGCTTGGACTGAAAACAAACTCCTACTACTCCCTCTGCCCTAAAAATAAATATTTTGTTAATTTTCTTCACAATGAGTATTCAAAACTCATTTACAGTTTTTTCAAAAACTTGACCATGAAATTGAATATTCAACTATTTTTCAAATCTAGTAAACTAATTATAACATTTTAAAGTGACCTCAAATTTTATAACTTCTAAGCAAAATTTTTTATTGAAAATTCAAATACTCATATCTTCAAACTTAGTTAATTTTAAGAATAAGTTTACTACACTTAGTTAGATTGCACTCTAAACTTAGCTATTTGGCAAAATATTTTCTCAATACAAATCATTTTGAAGCTGAATATATAGCTAAGTATTTTCAAATTTAGAAAATCCCAAAACTCAAAAAGCTAAATCGTTTTTTGTTCTTTTTCCCTCTTTTGAAAATTTTCCTTCAGAAAAATACAAATCTACTTTCAAACTAGTTTATTTTTTGATATATGGCAAAGGGGGAGAGTAGATTTAAAGTTAATGGAAAAATCAAAGTATTTAATAAAAAGCAGAGAGTAAGTAAATTAAAGTTAAATTCAAAGTATTTGATAAAAGGAGGGCTTTTATTAAGGGGGAGTCTAATATGTCAAAGTTCAAAGTTTCCAGCTTAACCTCTATTGCATTTGAAGTTTATTTACTTAAGCTTGGTTAACTTTATGCAGTTATTACATATGTTGTTTTTCTTAACTTTGAATTACGTGTTGCCATAATCAAAAAGGGGGAGATTGTTGGTGCGGGAAGCATCCGACGATCGAACCTAAGTTTTGATAATGGCAAAGGATTCAAAGTTAAGGTGCTTTGTTATCTGACAGCTTTTGCTGAGTGTTTCAGGAAAGTCCTAACTGCGGTTAGGCAAGGTAAAACCCTAGGGGGTGGTAACCCTAGGTCATAGGGGGTGGTAACCCTATGCGGAAAGTCTTGGCAGGTCGATGGCTTCAGGCAAAAGGCCTAGGGGGTGGTAACCCTAGGTGGAAAGTCCTGGTGTCGCGAACCAGGTGAAAGTCTGAACTGGCCGGTGAAGCGGATGTTCAACAGTCCGGAGCATCGGAGTCGAGCAAAAGTCCAATCGATCCGGAGGATCGCACTGGCAAAAGGTAAAATCTCCCGAGAGGAGTAGGTGAGGACGCGTTCCCGTAGAGGGAAAGGCGTCAGGTCGACCTAGGGTTTCGGTTGGAAACCCGAAGTCAGACCGAGACTGTCATAATTTCATATTCATACTATTATGTTGTGTTAACTTTGTGTTGCGGTATCTTTGGATTAACATACTTGCAGGTACCAAAAACACAAAGAAGGACTCGGATGAAGGGTCCGAGGCGCCTCCATGGAGCTTAGGCGCCTCGGGTGCTAGCCGAAGCGCAGCAGACTGGAGGCGCCTTGAATAGGGTTCAAGGCGCCTTGAACCGAGGTTGAAGGCGCCTTGGATAGGTGAAGGCGCCTTAAACCAGATAGAGTTCGACCAGGTCCGTGCTGATCCACGCGGGTGACTCGGCTCGTTCAAGGCGCCTTGGTGAACAGTGTAAGGCGCCTTGAACCCCCTTTATAAGGGGTCTCGACCAGCAGCTTCACAATGGAACTTCCAAGCAATCCTTGTGCTGCGTGCTGCTCATTCAACGACCCTGAAGTGCTGTTACAAGTCCACGACGACCAGGAGCTTCGAGTTTACGATTCTGTCGTCGGTAAACTTGTTTTTAATTACTGTACTGATTGTAAATCTTGTACTCTTTTTCGTACTTATAAGTGTTGCCCACCGAAAACGATCAAGGATCGCGGGCCTTCGAGTAGGAGTCGACCTAGGCTCCGAACGAAGTAAAACTATCTGTGTCTTTCTGTGATTGCATTCTTTACTTCCGCTGCGTATATTTACTTTGGTAGTTTTACGTTTCCGATACGACAAAAATAGCCGCGAGCGCTATTCACCCCCCCTCTAGCGCGATCTCGATCCAACACCATAGCCTTAACCTTTTCTTTATCACAAGGCTAAATCCCATAGCCTTAACCTTTTTTTTATCACAAGGTTAACTCCCATAGCCTTAACCTCTTCTTGACAAGGCATGAATGAAGGTTTCCTTCATTCTCTCCCTTTCCTAGAGGGCAAACTCCCCCTACTTGGGATGAAGGCCTAACTTAACCTTCCATTCTCCCCCTTTGTCACACATCAGAAACTGAAAACAAACTCTTCTCCATAAGAGTTAACTCCACAACAATGACTTGGGGTTCCTAAATAATTAGGAAAACCAAACTCGAAGTTTTGAGGTTCAAAATTCAATAATGACACTAAACCTCAACCTAAACTTCACCTAAGTCTACATTAACCAAACCATGCTTGCTTTCATCATGAAAACTCCCCCTAAGTATATACAAATATACTCCAAAGGGTTAGAAATGATTAATGATCCTTGAAAACCAAAACTTGAAGTTTTAAGGTTTCAAAATTCAGAATTGAAACTAAACCTTATCCTAAACTTCACTTTGATTTCTCTTAACCAATCCATACTTATTTTCAACAAGAAAACACCCCCTAAATGTCTACAAATGTATTCCAAGGGGGTTAGAATGGTTATTGAGACTTGAAGTGACTTAAAGTGCTGAAATCAGGCTTTTCAAGCCAAAATCAGACTTCCCAATCGATTGAAGTTGGGACTCAATCGATTGACATCACTTCAATCGATCCATTGATCGATTCCGCAAGCTACTGCTCGCAGAAATACCCTCTGAATCGATCAACTGATCGATCCAGCCTAGGTCAATCAATCGGCTGATCGATTCACTACCCTTCTGTTTACGGAAAATAGCTTCCCAATCGATCAACTGATTGATCGAACCCATCCCAATCGATCGGCTGATCGATTGAGTTGTTGATTTCCTGAAATTCAATTTCAGGAAAATTTAGAAACTCCCCAAAAATTCTACAAAATTCTAAAAATCATGAAAATTCATGTAGACATTATTTAGGATATACTTTATCAAGGAAAAATAGTTTTCTATGAAAATACTTCTTATTTTCAAAGATTGACACAAATTTGAAAACTTGTAAAAACTTTAGTGTTTTCTTCAAGTTTGTGTCTAACTATTCAATGATGATCACTATCAAAAGATAGTCTTCACCAAGGTTTTCCAAAAGCATTTTAAAATCATTTTCAAAACCAATATCCAACCATGTTCTTTGGGCTCAATGCACATGACTTGTACATTAGCTTTTCCAATAATTGGAAGTCACATGACTATGCGCTTTGATGAACCTAAAACTCAACAAGATGCACTAAATCAACATCTTGAGTTTTGTTCACCATCCTAACATCTCACTTGTATCTAATGTGTACTAAAGCACATATAAGTCACCTTATGATTTTTTGTGAGATGTATATTTGGTTTTTGCCCTAACTAAGGGATCATGCATATCTATCTAGGCATTATGAGACTTATGATCATCCACCTAGGATGTCATTTGGTATAATCTCACTTGTTGGGATATTTACCATTCTTAATAAATGCCTTTTATCCTTAATTATATGAAATTAACATAATGCATGATATGTTATGACATACATCAAAAAGAAAGAATTTTTAAAAGAAAATTTCCTATGGCTACATGATGTATGTATGATATGACATGGTATTTTTGTATTTTTCATAATAATCATGAATGCAAAAAATAAATATGATGTCATGATATATGATGGGCAAACAATCATGACATTTTAGCATAAATAAAATATATCTAGATAATCTATCTAAGTATCCTTAATTCTTAGCTAAACCTTAAAATTAAGTCCTAGATTGCCCAATTTCATCAAGAAAGTGCCAAACCCAATTTTGACCTTTCTTTCTCCCTTTCTAAATTTGTGCCATTTTAAATTTAAACAAATTCCTCAAAGTATGACATGTTTTACTCTTTCAAGGAGTAAATGAAATCAAATTAAGACTTAGATTCATCTTTAACCTTCTAAGAAAATGCCAAAACCCCAACTTGACATTTCTTTTCCTTTTCTAAATGTGTCAATTTAAATTAAGTTCAAATCCTCAAAGCTTGACACATATTACTCCTCTTAAGGATCAAACATTTAGATTGAACATTAATTTTGCTCTTAATCCCTTAAGAACATACTAATATCTCAACTAGATATTTCTTATCCTTTTTCCAAGTGTACCAACTTACATTAAATGTGATTTCTTAAAGTTTGGCACAACTTACTCTTCCAAGTAGTAGTTAATTTTACTAAGGTTTAAATTGTCCCATAGTCCATTTAGAGAACACCAAAATCTCAACTTAGTATCTCTTATGATTTTCCTTTAAGTGTGCCAATGTTAACCTAATTTCAAATCCTCAAAACTTGGCACCTTTTTGCTCTTCAAGGCTTAATCGCATTTGATTAAAGCATGGATTTTCTTTTAATTCCTTAAGAAAGTATCAAAATTCTAACTTGATTTTTCTTATACTTTTCTTAAGTGTGCCAATTTAGATTAAGTTCAACTCTTCAAATTTTGGCACATATATTACTCTTTCAAAGAGTAACCCCCATAATCCTTTTCATTTTCAAGATTAACAATAACCTTGAAAATGCTCTCAAGTGTCAACTTTAACAAGGTTGGGTTAACTACCCTTCCAATTTGAGTTGACACTTTCTAAACCCATCTAGGGTGTAGAGAATATGCTCTTAGGAACCCAAAACCTATTGGTACTCCTTGGATACTCTAGGTACTCACTAGGGATGACTTCCCTAGATACCTTCCTAAGGACTTTTCAAGGCTTCTTAGAAGCCTTGGTCACTTCTACTAGGTCACTCCTAGGGAGAACTTCCCTTGTAACCTTTTTTGTGACTTTATTTGGCCTTTTTGGGGACTTAGTCACCTTTACTAGGTCAACTCTAGGAATGACCTCCCTTGTGACCTTCTTTGTGACTTTGTTAAACTTCTTAGAAGTCTTAGTCACATTGATCTTGTTAAAAGAGCTTTTAGGGATTCTTTCCCTAGTATCTTTAACTTGACCTCTAAACCTAGGGTTGGTCTCATAGCTATATGGAACTCTATGAAAGGAAGTAACATCCTTCTTGGCTTTATATTTGTATCCCAAACCTCTATAGCTATTGGATGACTCTTGTCTAGTTCTCCCTAGATTTTGCTCATTTTGACCCTTAAGCATGTTTTCCATTCTTGCTAGGGTCCTTTCTAAATTATCAAGTCTTGTCCTCAAGACTTGGTTTTCCATCATTAAATCCATAGACTTGGATTTTTCTTGACCCCTATGAGCATTTTTATATCTAGGCATATATCTATAATCCTTAGAGTTATTGCCTAAATTGTTATCTACCTTCCTAGCCTTAGGTGTGGTAGTTCTAGCATGAGGAGGAATGTATTTTCCCTTAACACTATCATGCTTCCTACTTCATGATAATTTGCATTAAAATGATAAGGATTATTTCTAACATGCATTTTATCATGACTAGGAGGAATTGCACTATTAAAGGTTACCTTGGGTTTGCTCTTAAAAGCTCCCCCTTGATTTGTGCTTCCTCCATTGACCTTGACCGACCTCTTCCCCTTTGGGCATTGACTTCGATAATTTCCATTTTGATTACACAAGAAATACATAGTGTGTTCCTTGCTCTTCTTTGTTGTGGGGATTGTCTCCTTGGGCTTCTCCTTGCCCTTGTGTACTACTTGACTCTTCTTTTTGGCCAACTTGGGAAACTTGCTATTGTAGTGCCCATGCTCCCTACACTCAAAGTAAATGATATGATTTTTATTATTTACAATTGAATTTTCTATACCTTTGCTTGTAGGGATGATGCTTGATTCTCCATTTGATTTTTCTTGCAATGTAGAGATGACATCATCTTCTATTTATTCCTCTTCACTTGAGGATGTGGACTCTTCCACTTCTTCATCTCTTGAGGATGTGGAAGATCTCTCCTCTTCCACCTCTTCCTTCTCTTTCTCTTCCTCCTCTTCCTTTTCCTCCTCGAATGTTGACCTCTTGTCAACATCGGATTGGTCCTTCTCTTCTTGGACCAATGAGCCATTCTCCTTGGGCTCTTCCACTTCTTGGATTTGTGTAGGGTCTTCATGATAGGCAATGATCTTTTTCCAAAGATCACTTGCATTTGTGGTTTCACCTACACTCAACAAAATATTATAAGGTAGTAAATTATGCAAAATTCTCGTTACCTCCTTGTCCGCCTCCGATTACTCTCGTTGCTCTTTGGTCCAATGCCGAGGTCGGAGGCGTTTACCCTTCTTGTCCGTAGGAGCTTCAAATGGGTCACTCAAGACAACCCATTGGTTCCAATCCATTTGGAACCATGTCTCCAACCGCTTCCTCCAATAATTGAAGTCTTCTTTGTCATAAAGAGGTGGAATTCGGATATCTCATCCGAGTGGTCTTCGGACTCCATCTTCTTCTTCCTCTAGCTTCTTGCTCTCTTGGCGGTTAGTCCGTAGAAGAGCGACCTCGCTCTAATACCAATTGTTAGGACCGAAATGGAACTAGAGGGGGGGGGGGGGTGAATAGCTCGTTGCAATCTCGTGCTTGTCGTTGCTTGCTTCTTGTGATGATGTGCAATGAAAAATACAAGAAACAACACACTACAATGCTAACACGTATATTTACTTGGTATCCACCTCAAGAAGATGTGACTAGTCCAAGGATCCACACACTCACACACCTTTCACTATGAAAACCCTCCTTTACGGCAACAACCAAAGGCGGAGAAGCCTTACAAGCTCACAATACAACAATAAGAAAGAAAGAAGCAAAATACAAGTGAATCTTACAAGATTACAATAAAACCCTAGCTTCTTCTTCTTCTTGTTGTAACTCACCTCTTGACTTGGACGTGCCTCCAAGAACCTTCAAGATCTGGCGGTGAGAGTGGAGAAAATCGCCCTAAGCTGTAGCTGTAGTCGTGTGTCGAAGAGGATCGAAGAACTGCTGAGAAAAACACTCGCCAACGTTTTTATCTGCG